>NC_143555.1:42963636-43610681 GCF_054136105.1 Typopeltis vanoorti
TATAAAATACTAACGATAGCTTACATTGCCTGAGATTTTATAGAATGAAAAAGAGCTAACAGTAATGTAGTAACGGAATTAATAACAATCGTATTAAAACAACAAAAACGGAATACGAGATTTGAAACAACATAAGTTTGGCTTTAAAAAAAAAAAACTTTTTTTTTGCGTGTTTTCAATGTCGAAAAAATTTTCTGGGAAGTGATGGTTGAATGCAGTATTATCGTGTTCCTATTCTGGGTGGTTTTCCTTTGTTTTCTCCTTAAAAAAATTTATATATATATATATATATATTTTTTTTTTAATGACGTGTGACAACACTAACTATATGCACCCCACCCCATTTTTCTATTTTTTCCCTTTACCAAATATAAGTTACAATCTGTGATTGACATCTTGCAGATTATCTGCTACACGTCAGCAGGTGAAGATTTTTTTCTGTGTTGTATCTATTTATTTATAGGACTTCAAGCTAAAGAAATTCTAGTTCGCCGACACACACACACATATATACATACATTAAAAATCACCTCGAATAATCTTTTTTTCACTTTATTACATTTATAAATTTTCCTATTCTAACGTTATAATAAAATAATGATTCGTATTTAGGTTAACATCTCAGGTTAATTGTTTAGATTTCTTAACACAAAGAATATTAGACTCCATAATAAAGGAAAATTTAAGTGCATCTAACTAAAGACTGTATTTATCACAGTGATTTCAAGGATATAATTAAAGTCTTTATTTTAATGGCATGAATGCAAAACAGCACTTAACACTTGAACTTAAAAAACTAGCATTGGAATGTTCTGATTCCAGACTGGGCGTCATGACTGCTCTTTCCATGGAGCGTTTGGCGCAGCTGTTGTCGAGGCTACTGTGTATTGTTGTTCCTGCTAGTGATCATTGTTAGTAACCAACCAATACATCCTTTGTTGGCTACAACAATAACAATGCATTTAATTCTGATCATTATTCAACTGTTGGATTGTTTGCGATTTACAGCTGGATTAAATCTCGATAATTTGTTATATCCAATGTATGTTATGGTACCGCTATGCTAAAGCATTTGTGTTTCGTGCATAACTGAATATGCTATGAGCGTTATACAGTTAAATTCTAGGGAATATCATTGTTTTTAGCTATGAGTGTTCAAATGTCGTAGGATCGTATTCAATCATTTTAAAATAATGGTCGGAATTGACATGAAAAAAGTTACATGGTTTGTTCCAATTTCAGCACACACACACAGAGAAAAAAAATCTAAGTTTTATGTGAATGAGACTTGCGACAGAAACTGGTTAGTGTCTCAGTCTTGATCGCTTTTTCAACATGACGTACTTACCCACACTCTAATATTAGAACGGTTGCTTTTTTTAACGTTAATAGACAACACTTACTTCGTGGTATGGGTAACGAGACTGCCGTGCAAAGTGTCACCTCTGACGTTAGCCCCTCCCTTCTCTGTCTCTCTCTCTCCCCGCCAGCCCATCAACCAGGAACTCGCGAAAATGAAAAAAAAAAAAAAAAAGAAGAAGAAGAAAGGAAAAAAAAAAATGGAGGCAGCAATGCACCAACCCTTAGTTCGTAGCATCGCGCCGGCAACAAGCAAGAAGTGCTAGGAAAGGAATCTGCCTGCATTCCCGCCAGAGAAGGGATAACTGAGTCATCAATCATGCTCAGGTTGCTGACAGGATGCCGTTTCCATGGCAACACTAACAAACTGTGTTTTTGAAAACAGCACAGCACCATCTCTCTCTATTCCACTGTCACAAGGACCTCCGCACTGTCTCCGTCCGAGAGAATTATAGCTTTCTTCTGATACCAAGGGAACTTTGACCCTCGCAACCCTCGCTTTTCCTCTCTCTGAGAACACATTCTCAACAGAAATGCTCTCATTTCTTTAACGAAAGAGAGAGAGAGTTGGGACTTCACACAGGAGAAGGGAATGCGCCTGCTGTCTAGGGTAACAGAGGCGAAAGCTATTCCCCGACAGTCTAAAACTCCACTGGCTCTCTCAATAATTCTGCTGTGGTTTTCCCGCTTTCCCCTTATGTTCAGTTTATTTTTATGGGGATGCAGAAAAAAAGGTCATTGCCCACTGTACGAAAAAGATTTTGCACTGGCACATAATTTTCACTTCTTGCACGTGAATTTTTAACACCCCGTTATTTTCTGCGAGTCATTATTTTCGTTCAAGTCTGAATCTTAGTGGCTTTTCTTTCTGCATTACTCCCCCTCCTTGAAGGATGATTTTTTTTCTTATTTCGTGCGAGTCTGTGCTAATGACTTGGCCCAGAACTTGTGCTGTGCTCTACCTATTGACCAGACTGCCCCGTATTATTCTGTAGCGTCCATACCATGCAGTAATAGCCACAATGTCAGAATAAACATGAGCAAGCAAATCCCCAAGCATGTGCTGGTTTCCACGGCGCACACCTCCGATGTGACAAATACTTGTGCAGGAGGATCAACGGCGGGCGAGCGTCCGAGTAGCTAAGCAGCATCTCGCTCACCAAAGCTCAATAAACCCTCATCATCCCCTGTCTGACAGTGACAAATTACCGCAGGATTTGGCCGTATTAAGCGCCGAGGGAGAGCTCAACCGATCCTGTTTGCTTCGTCTCGAACGCTTCTAGCCGTCTTTCCGGCCCAGGGCCCCAGGAGACGGGAGACGTTCCACCACTTTACTCCATGCACAACGCGCCTGTGCAGCGGTTTGTCTGTCCCTACGTGTGAGTGTGCTCGCCAACCGTGAACACGGCAACTTTACCAACTTATAAACCCGCAGTGAACTTTTCAAACAACTGCAGCTGAGAAATGGACGAAAACTGTCGTTTTCTTAGAGCTTTTTCTTTTTTTTTTTCTTTTTAAGGTTTAAAACGAAAAGTTCATATTTGATAGACTCACGTTTTTAAAACACAATCCTCCTGTGCCCTCGCATCACCGTTCAGACAACTGCAAAAAGATCTGATTTGATTTTTCAGATCAGATTTAGTTGTTTGCAGATGGTTTGGTAAAACAATGAAGAAATCTGCTCAGTTACAACAATACAATATATTAATTGTTGGCAGGCTGCGAGTCAACAATTAAAACGTTCTGCATTATTACAAAACAAATAATATAAGAGGAAAACAGTAAGCTATACTGGATCTACGGACCTTTTCTAAACAAACAATATCTACAGCTCAGAATCATGGAGACGAAGTTTTCCATTGCATATGAAGAAAAGCTCAAAAGGCGCGATCTTAAGGGCCTCTAGGGCCATGTCTCAGGAGCATTATATCTGAATAGCAGTCTCGAAAGATTATCTTTATTGAAAAGAATACAAAAACGATCCTTCGGGAACTAAATTCGGATCATTCACACGCTATTCGATACAATAACTGAAGTCATCTCCTTAAAGGTCATATCATCAGAGCTTTCATACAAATATATATTACCCACGCACGCTTTAACTTGTTTTTCAGCAAAGTATATAAAAAAGAGGATTTTGATTCACTCTGCACTTCTTTAATACGTAGTAATACCATGACGAAGCCTTTCTTTGTGATGAATTTTAGTTAGTCGCCGCTGTATTGATGCAGTTAATCAAGTAATTCAACTAATCTAAGGCATTTGCAGATTAAAAAAAAAGTGACATTTCTCCACATAGTTTTTTTTTTTTGTAACTAAAAGAACAAGAGTTTCATCCATTTAATTTTGTTCTATGTAATTCCCATTACGTAAAATTTTGTTTCGAGTAATTCCTCATATAACATCTATATATAGTACGCTAACACTGTAGGGAGTTTGACATTAAGCGGAAGAGTTTAACTGACAAAAAGAAAACTGCCGATTAATTACTGTGAAACTGCAGAAAGAAAAAAGCTTCTCCCCATAGACTGGGGAGGAAAGAAAAGTTTGGGGATGGGAGAAGCAGCAGCAAAAAAAATTCTGGTTTCTCCCCATTTTGTCGACTTCATTTTTCACTTCAATTTTAAAAATATAATAATAAAATCTTAGATTTGTATTTTATGAAATAAAAAAAAAATTCATACCACTCATATTAGTTTTAATGTCACCACAATTACAATACTGAAGAGTCGGGAATGCCAACCCAAACATATTTAAGCAGAGCTTGTTTTGTTTTGCTCTGTCTAAATATGGAAAAACCCAAAGAATATTAGTGTGTTTATTAGGCAATTGAATGAATGGAGTTGATACTCATTGCAGAAAGCAGCAGTACGAAGAATTGACAATATAAAAGTCATCTTCTATGTACTGTGAATGCATTTATCAGCCAAGAATGACTTTCAGTTAAAATCTGGCGATGGAAACCTTGAATTAACTGAACCAAAAAGAACGCCACCTATGAATAGCTAGCGATATCCAATCAACATCTCGATCAACATGCAATAGGTATCTACTCCATTCTTTCTATTGCCTAATAAACACGCTAATATTCTTTGGATTTTTCATATTTAGGGAGAGAAAAACAAGCTCTGCCTAAATATGTTTGGGACGGCATTCCATATTTCCCGCAACTCTTCAGCATTGTAATTGTGGTGATATTAAAACAAATATGACCGGTATGATTTTTTTTTAAATTCTCAATCATGCGTGTTTTCGTTCTGTTTGCTTAGAAATTATAACAAAGATGGACACCTATTTACTTGGTGTTTAAGAATTCTATCGTTTCGAAGTCTCACGAAGTGAGACTTCGAAACGATAGAATTCTTAAACACCAAAGTGCATATTTAGTTCATCTTCGCTGGAGGAAATATTGTGGTTTCTATCTATAACAGTTTGAATATCATCAAATATGCATTTTATTGGTATGGGAAGACCTCAATATCTGACAAAGATTTCGGCCATCTTGAACAATGCGGCAAAATTCACACCATCGTCACGTATAATGTGGTAGATCTCCCGTAAACTATGAAATACGGAAGCGCCGAACTTAATTTTTGGAGAAAGACAAATATTGTAAGATATATACCGAATATTTCTTGCACGTGAACTTTATACAGACTAGAATGATGGCTGTAACCCGAAATACGTTTAAAATATCTCCGCAGTTCGTTCCAATACGGACGAGTTCTGCCAGCCGAAGTAGTAAATCTTCAGTAAACGAATAAATGCGAAAACTATATGGCCGAATAACCTCGCTAAAACGTCTTCCAAATATAAGTTAATATGCGTTTCTATTTCGGGTAGTTGGAAGCGATCGTGTCACCCATAAAAGTATAAAAAAAGCTTGCACTGCTGTGATGTTCAAAAATCTGCACACGGGCTAAAATCAGGGGAATGCATTTTTGGTGCTGATAAAATATTTAAGGAACGCACGCAGATTTCGGCAGCATAAAAAAAAAAGGGGGAAGAGTTGCAGGTTAAAATCGTCAAATCTCAGATTTTGAAGGGTCATGAAAAGGCACGAGATCAAGAAAGGGGTGAAGTAACCAATCCGGAAACACGTCCAAGAATCGACTCCGTAAGCACTGAAGAGGGGTGGAGTTCTGACCGAAACAAGCAAAACTCCGTACGTAAACAAATACATTGTCTTATTAATTTTAAGAGTGCCGTGTTATTTGTCCACGACACAGTGTTAGAGACTTGATGGATCACCCCCAGCTCATTCGGAGAGAACGACTGCGCAAGGGAAGAGTTCCCATCTTCAGGACTGTAATTTCGGCTAAGAATATCGATCACTGGAGAAAACAGCAAGCGTTTATTGGGGTGGCCCGAGCGCGTGAAAGTAACAGACACGTTTTACATCTCCCGTCACTATCGAAAGGTTAGCGTTCCCTGTAGTCGAGTGCTCCGCCGCCCTACAGGACATCGCACGGAGGGGTGTGTACGCATCCATAGTGTAACTCACACCCTTTCTTTAGGGGCGGACATCTAGTATTGAAGAGATCGACCCGTGCTGGTCATTATTCTTATGATGGGATAGTTACTTGAGGCATTATCAAAACTACTCAATAGAAAGGTCGCTCCGAACCTCTACTGCCGTAAAGAGCACACAGAGGTGCATGTAGTTAGGACGCTATTTTAAAACAGTAGCTTAAAACCGCACGGAGAATTTCAGTATTATTGATGGTTTTCCGAAATTGAGCAAAGAAAGTTATTCCCCCCCCTTCCCCTAGAAAGAGGGTATGAAAGAGTAGGCAAACATCTAGGAACGTCATATTAATATCACAAAAAAAAATGTTCGTATTTTAAGTAATAAACACACTCGCTACCACTACAATGTATTTTCAGGGGTTTTGCCACCCACAAGAGCATCTGTCTCCTTCATTTCTCACGTTCCCAGCAGTGGTTATTTCTACGAACCTTTTTTTAACACCATACGATTGACTTCTCCAAATCAGTACAATAGCATTGTTGCGCCTCTAACAATAGGAAGTCGATTTCCATTTCCAGCACGTTCAGATAACAAAATATATTCAAATAGCCTCAAATAATGTACTCCTTGGTTCTCAGTTCATTGTCCCCCATGGGGAGAGTTCGAGTGCAGGAATACTAATCGCTCTTCAATGCAGGTGGTTTTCGTGTAGGTGTGGCAAGCGATGTGGAGTTCAGATAAGAAATATAACACTCGAAATATAAATCATAACATGGTATGTGACCTTGTACGCCCCATTGTATCAAAAAATACCTCACACAGTCATGTAGTCAGCACCGAATCAGTTATCATCTCGAAATGCTGTAGATTTCGGCAGTTCAAAAAAAGAAATAAATTAGATCTCGGATATAATTATTGAAGTTAACAGTAATAACTAATAGAACTCCTATATAGTTATAACAGTTATTAGAGGGATTTTTCTTAAGTCTACAGATCTGTAGACAAGAGGCCTTAGGAAGGCAATAAAGCCCTGTCCGAATAATACGGAGTATTTAATATCACGCGCAACGTAATCAGACATTTACTTCCAAATATGGCAGTTACAAACTCGCATCACTTTGCTGCAGATGCTGCGTGGTATGGTGACTGGATGCATGTTAGCTACACGCAAACAGGTAAACATCACCTCCGGTATATCACCTCCTTCCTGGCCGGTTCAGGCTAGTGACCCAGATATGTTTCTCGGTACGGGGAGACCGAAACTGTTTGTACATGTGGAGCTGCCTTCACCTCCCTCTCTGTAGCGGAAAGTTTCTCCCCGGAATATTTGTCTCGGGACGATTAATCTTTCTCATTCGGCCGTCAGCGGCAGGAAAACGGGGGTGTCAGGTCGGCAGCTGAGTCCGCGCCTCCTAATAACGGCAGAAGCTCGGGTTTCGGGAATGATGTATGGGAAAAGAGAAAAGGGGGGGGGTCACAAGTTTCATGCGCTGCTCTCAGAAGTGATTACATTCGGCGAGAACTCCGCATGCTATCGGAAAGAGAGTGTTGTGGTGCATACACGGAAATATGGAGAGCGAGCTGCTAGTTTATCCTTCTGATTTAGGATGCATGCATCCCGGCATCACTCATCTCACTTTGCCAGCTGACTGAATATTATTCGTTATTAGGTCCGGTATAATGCTGTTCACTAACTTGCGATGTGGTAGTATTCATTATCAAGGGCGACTATGACTTGTTAGTTCGACGTTTATCATCAACAATTTCAAATAGTTAACTTTAATTTGGCCCAGCCTCCTAACTAATATGAAAAGAATCATAGCTGTTAATGATAAAAATGAAATTCAAACAGAGCTACGCGACTTCAGTTCAATTGTTGAAGCATGCGAGAATCAACAACTGAAAGCTTATTGTTGCTATTGCTTTGATTGTTGCAGCTTGAGTTGCAACAAAGGTATACAATCAGAATTTTGTTCAGAATATTTTGCAATACAAATTCGTAGAGGAAATTATTTATTCCGATGAGCACTTTCTTCATTAGTGGCACAACTAAAAAAAATGTTTCAACTTCTGCACCTGCATATAAAGATGCCTCCTAATTATAGTGTTGAGAAATTTTGCATAATCCCACAACGATACGAGTTCATTCACATCTATACAAGTAGTTTTTTAATCAGTTAACCGACACAATAATTACTAAAACAATGACACATAAAATTGAGCTTCAACTATTTTTTTCTTCTTCTTTTGCCATAGTTGTGACGCTGGTGTGAGTCACATGGAAACAGATTGTTTCTACCAGTAATATTGACCGTTAGGCAATTGCGTTCTGGCTCACAGCTGCCACAGTGTTCCAAACTTCATACACTACTACTAATTACAGCAATGTCCAGGCCCCTTAACTCACCACAACTTGTCTCTGCCTTGACCTTGAAACCTGCTGCCACTCTTGTCAATGCTTGCAGCCGATGCAACCGGTCAGACAGAGCATCAGGGCCCCAGAGAACAAAACCAGTCATGTAAAAAAAAAAAAAAAAAAAAAGAAGTTTCTGGCGCAAATTATATGAAACTGTACGTTTATAAGTCAAAGTTTTAAAGTAAAAAAACTCACTATTTATGTGAAATCCCTTTATTTACTGATGATATACTTTTTAACTCCTTTATTCAGCCAGTAAGAAAGAATTAAATAAAACACAATTAGGAAATAAGGCAAATGCTAATTCCTGAATTTATTCTGTCTAGTAGGGTGCTGCCAAGGAATGATAAGCCAGTTGCATTAAATTGCCTAAAACCCCTAATAAATAAGAGAGTCCGCCCGTCTTGCATGGACCAGAATTCGTTGGATTCAGTCTAGTAACTTTTTTTTTTTTTTTTAATAATTGCACGAACCTCCGTTTCTATGATGCTGTCTGATTGGTAAGTCTTTGGTTCGAAATTCCATCTGGGACACAAATAACCTTCCCATGGTCTTTTCAACTGAAAGTGAGTTGGCCGGTCTCATGCGGTAGAGTTTTTTTTTTTTTTTTTTTTTTTTTTCAACCTCCTTCTCCTTCCTAAAACTCGGGATTTTCATTCTGCAAATCCACCAGAAGAATATGTGTGTATATCTACATATACGGGAATAAGGATTAACCAACCCTGTTCCGTTGGATCTGATTTCGAAAACTTGCTTGTTGTGGTGCGAGTCTACGTGTAAGCCTAAAACAGAATAAGATAGATTAAATCGTATTCAAGATACCAAGTAATTTTGTATAAACTTGGTTTTTAATCCTATTTCCCAAGTGGGCAAACAGACAAGTAAGCCAAGTTTGCGCCTGCACGTAGCGCAAATTTCAATCCTATTTCCTCCCACTTGGGAAATAGGATTAAAAACCAAGTTTATATAAAATTACTTTGTATCTTGAATACATAATATACCCAAGTTAAAAAACTTTCTACATAGGATAAATCGGTTAGAAAAAAAGATGATAAAGCGTATGCTGCTAGCATGAATGTTTGCGAAAGTCTTTAGTAGGTGGTACATGATCTTCATCGCCCGGTGTGACATCACTGGGGTGAAATGGCTCGAAAAAAAGACCCTGATAATTTAATCGCTGGCTCACGTGCCGTCATCTTTATGTATATATCGTAACTTAGTTTTATGAATATTCCTTAGAAACCTAAGTATTCATCTGGCTGCTTTTTTTTTTTTGCTAGATGGGTGAAGCAAGAATGCTTTTCATATTCTCTGTTATCTGTAGAAGAAAATGTATGGATCGGGTGTTATTAAGCTATTAGCTCTGGTCATCGCGGAGTAACGGAATAGCCGAGCCTCAGTTAAAACTTCATTGCCATCTGTTACCCTCTGGAATCTCCATCTGAATCATGTATCTTCCTTATCTCGCTTTGGGAATAGTTACAATTCTTAAACTTATACTGAAAAGTATTTGGTGTACATAATGCACTTTCGAAAACAATGAAGATATTAAAGAAAATGAATAATAAAAATTAGAACTCGAACAGAAATAATATTTCTTTAATATACCTTTAATAATTTATTTAAGAATTTACCAAGTGAAGGTTAACAGAATGAAATATATGGTGGGGTGTTGCTACAGACCTGGCGACTCAGTTGTAGGGGACGAAGAAATGCACCGCCAATTTAGCCTTATGGGTACCAAGCGAATGATCATTATGGGTGACTTTAATTTTCCAAATATTGATTGGGTAGAAGAGAAATCTCATGATCAGAAAGAACAGGAATTTATTGAATTGTTGCGGGATAACTTTCTCAAGCAGCATGTGAAAGAAGGAACTCGAGGTCAAAGAGTGTTGGATTTGCTCATAGCGTCAGAAGGGATCTCCGTCAAGAATATGGCTATTTTACCACCAATGGGTGACAATGATCATGCTGTTCTTTCTTGGGAAGTATCTACTTGTATTGAAGCTCCGATTAAAACAGGCTACATGCTGAATTACAAAGCTGGAAATTATGATCAACTTAGCGAAATATTATCTTTGGTTCCCTGGTATCAGTTACTGAATGGAAAAAATGTCAGCAATCCATGGGAATCTATTTCAAAGGATTCCCATGCGTCATTCAGATATCGCTTGAATGAGGCGGTATCTGAATGTATCCCTAGTGTTCGAAGAATAAATAGGTTACTAGTGAAATGGATGTGCAGCCTTATTAAGCTAGAGATCCACAAGAAGAAGGTGATGTGGAAAGAATATCGTGAGAGGAGTTATGAAATATTTAAAGCTCAGGCCAGAAAAGTAAAGAGTATTGTGAGAAAAGCTAAAACGGAGTATGAAAAGAAATTGTCCATGCAAGCTAAAGGCAATCCAAAAGAATTTTATCGTTATGTCGCAAGCAAAAGAAAGAATGAATGTGGAAGAATAACTTTATTGAATCCAGATGGTACACGAATGTCGGAAGCTAAGGAGATTGTTCAGTTAATGAGTGCTCACTTTGCTAAGATATATCATCCAGGTGTATGTAGCATAGTGCACAGTGCTACTGCTACGTTGGATGAAGAGTTAGAGGTTCATGAAAATGAGGTTGAAGAGCTCTTGCATAACCTGGATAAGAATTTGTCAATAGGGACAGATGGAATCTGCCCGTTTATTAAAGGAATGTTCAGCTGAATTGCCTAGGCCTTTCACACATTTGTATAACTTGAGTCTCAGCTCAGGAATGATACCACAGGAATGGAAGGAATGCATGATAGTTGTATTTGTACAAAGGTGGTGCTAAAACTGATATGTCTAACTACCGACCTATTAGTATCTCTGGTGTGGTAGTGAAGATTTTAGAGAAGTTGGTAAGAACTCGTATACAGAAATGGGTAGACAAGCATTCTATACTCTGTAGGGAACAGCATGGGTTTACTAAAGGAAGGTCAGTTTTAGTAATTTGCTCATATTTTATAACATTACGGCGGAGTTGGATAAAGGGAATGGATGCACTATGATAATGTTGGATTTTTCTAAGGCATTTGATAGGATACCACACGATAGGCTGTTGTGTAAACTGGAGAATATGGGACTGGAACATAATCTATTGACTTGGATCAGGGGATGGTTGACAGATAGATATCAAAAAGTGGTATACAGTGGTGCGAATCTGCCAAATTTAAGGTAACCAGTGGTGTACCTCAGGGTTCAGTTCTTGGGCCATTATTGTTTAGTCTATACATTGATGACATCAAGCAGGGTCTATCATCATATTTGCAATTGTTTGCTGATGATGCGAAGATAGGCAGGGCAATCAAGGTTGCTACTGATATTCAGCAATTACAAAATGATTTGAACAGACTGGCAATCTGGGCAAACGAAAATTGCTGTCAGTTTAATGTTAGTAAGTGTAAAGTTATGCACTTTGGCGTGATTAGAGTTCCTGCGGCATATTATATTAGCCGGGTTATGCTACATGAAACTGAAGAGGCAAGGGATCTTGGTGTATTGGTGGATAAGAATTTAAAGTTCAAAGGTCACATAGCAAAAGTTGCAAATACAACTCAGAGGATAATTGCTATGTTGAAGCGAACCTTGACATGTAAGGATAAGGAGGTAATTTTGCCTCTTTATAAGACTTGGATAAGACCACACTTGGATTACTGTGCGCAGATTTGGTCTCCCTGGTTCCAAGAGGATAAAGAAGCTGTGGAAAGGGTGCAAAGAAGAGTTACAAAGATTATATCTGGATCATGGGATTTAGATTATGAGGACAGATTGCGAGTATGTGGATTACAGACTCTGGTTAACAGGAGAAAGAGGAGTGATATGATAGAGAACTATAAACTTTTGAATGAGTGTTATAGCATTTCAAATGATGAAATTTTTCGTTATATGGAAGGCGGGGAGAGAACATGGGGGGGGGGATCCCTGGAAGTTAAGGTTGTTCTCAGTCAAGAAAGGGTTAAGAGCTAGGTTTTTTTTCCCAGAAAGCAGCGAGTGACTGGAATAATATGTCCTTAGGGTAGTGAGTGCATCTAGTGTAAATGAATTTAAGGGAAGATATGATAGCTGGGTTGGGTAATTTACAGCCTCCCTCGATGAGTCATTTACTCCTTGGAGGTCTCAGATAATAATAATATCTGTATATTTTTAATTCTTCATCCTTCTCGGGATATGACGTCATTTACAATTCATTATATACAGGACTATAAAAATTTTAGGAATTACTTTAGGTAATTTTTGGATGATAGATTAAAGCAGGGTTTCCCAAAATGTGTTCCACTGAAATTTGTCATTTTAGTTTTCTAAGCATTTTTCATGAATAAATATTCCGAGGAGAATAATATTCGTAAATATGTTGAAAAGCTCAGATCCAGAATGTCTAATAACATCTGTGTAGCAAATGTTAGTGACCAAACCATGTATTTTTAAACGTGGAAGTATTCATGAATTATCGTTAATTTTCACACATCGAAACCTTTCAACATTTGGGAAAGGGAACATCGCTGTTTATGACCGGTCATAAAAATTGCCTGCAAGCGGATTACAACAATGGGCGGCGTATCCTCTGTTCTCAAAACTGAAAGAAATAACATCTGTGATGCAAATGTTAGTGACCAATCAGCAAGGAAGTATAAAGAAAATTTTCCCACTAAAATTGAAGATCAAGGTAGTCTGTATCCGGTTCTCAAATCTAGTAATACTGAATACTTTCTTCGCAAGTTCGTATTGTAGGATGAAAGTTTCGAAACCGTAGGTGCCGTGATTTTTTAAAAGTAAAAGTAATTTAATAAAAGTAATTTAAAAGTAATTTAAATTTTAATATGAATAAGAGACAAGGGACTTTGTTAAATTTTGATGTTAAGAAATCTCTTATTGAAGGTGTTTGTGATGCAACAGATAGTGAGTCATCCACCACCAGCCTACAAAGCGATCTCCAGGATGTACAAAAGGAGGGGGGAAAGCTACCAGCACACACGAGAAAAAGTCTGCATTCACTCGTAAGTACTTATAATAATTGTACCACTCAAGTGTTTGCTCACGCTTGGACTCGCCGAACTTTTATAGTTTGCTATATTCGGCATGAAACTCTTTTATTTCTATCTTAGAGTTTTCTTATTTGGCTTTGAAATAATGTGGGATTAAATATCCCCTTCATTTAAATAATACTAATAATAATAATATAAATTTTTGGTGATCAGAATGGGATATGTGAATGAAAATCAGCAGAAATTAATTTAATGATGTTTATGTTTAATTAATAATCAATTATTAATTAATAATAATAAATCGGCTAAATTAACAATTATTACTTAATACATTACAAAATAACCGAGGTGTTCCGTGAAAATTTCGGGATTTGTATAGTGTTCCGTCGTAGGAAAAGTTTGGGAAATGCTGGATTGAAAAATCCTTCGAAGTTAATTTAAAAACAAACTTTATGATGAATGATTGCGACGTGTGAGAGTTAGCTATAATATCGTAGCAATTTAACTACTCACTAAGCAAATAACTAAATAATCTACAGACACGCACGTTCTGATTAAACCTTTTGGAAATATGAATCTAAAAATTTGTACGCAAACTCATCCTTCAAGTTTCCGAGTAACGACATCATTCTACTAAACTTTCAAAACCGATTATTCAAGCTAACGATAATAACACTGAATGATGTTACAAAAGGGAATGAAGAAGAATCAACGAAAATAATGCAATTGATTTGGGATAATTTTGAAAGTGTGGAACTCTGAATGCACTTAACCAGGGGAAAAAAAAAAAGATAATTCTGACAGAATGGCTTCCTTGCAAAGAAAACTAATTCGCTTCAACTTCTCAACCAGAATACCAATTCAGGACTGCTTTTTTGTTGCTGTTCCTTTTAAAAATGATCGGCATTCGACATGACATTTTAATTACAGTTTCATCGGCCCAAGCTAAATAACTGTAACAGCAGCAGCAACCTTAACCTTCTACTCAAGTCAACACTAAAGCTTCAACCTCAGCTGAACAGCGTACAAAAAAGCAGCAATTACTTTTCTGCTGATTAATGACCCGTATGACTGCTGCTATTGGTTGAAAAGAATAGTACGTAGATCTATGTTATATGTGCCATAAACACTTAAACCTAACCAATTGGTTTAACCACTTTTGTCATTTTTATTTCAAAAAATGCATTTTAGACAGCTTTTAACAGTTCCACATGCTTTTGGAAATTTCATTTTAAGTAATTTATTAAAGTATAAGATTTTCTAGAATCTTTGACACATACTTTCTGAGTTTCCTCACTAGCAGACACCACTTTCCCAGCATTCAAGTATCTACTGACTTTGGTTCAATTTAAATCTAAAACCAGTTTCTTTAGGAAAAAATTCTAATCAAATTTTGAGTTAGAATTAGATAATCCTTAATAATTATTAAGGATAATCCTTAATAATAATCTATTATTAAGGATATCGTGTGTTTTTCTCAAGGAGTTTTTTTTTTTTTTTTTTAATTTAAAAATGGAGATGGCTTCACTAGTACTTGTCAGAACTATTCAAGTTCAAATTCGGTGTTTACAACTAATGTTTGCTATTTTTTATTGTGGTCTCAGGACAGGAAAAAAAAGTATCATGTTTCCTTGGCATTCCTTTAAGTTCCCCTAATAACAGCAGATCAGAGGATCCAACAATGATGCCTAACCCAAACATTGTTGGCCGAGAGATTAGCGTATCCGATCGCCAACCCATCAGCTGTTGTTAAAATTCCACTGTGGGTATGAATTTTTTTTTTTTTTTTTTTTTTTAACATTTTTAGGTGGGAGCGAATTATTTTTTGCCTCTTGATTTTCTAATTTAGAAACTCTGTTCTCGAGTCCCAATTTGGACTCGAGAACAGAGTTTCTAGATTAGCTAACCGAGCTGCCCTACGCATAATAGGCTAAAAGCTTCTTTGAGTGAGATTCGCATAAACTTGACACTTACATTTTCACAAGCAAAATGCTGCTTTTTCGATATGGTGAAATGAATATACGGTATGTACTGTGATGTAGTATTCTCCAAATATTTCAACAATCTCCGTTTGAATTACCTCATATCTCATATTTTTGGGCAAAACAAACAGAGTAGAAATGTATATACGCAGTCGTGGGTTTCCTCCAAATTAGAAGCAGTTCCTCTAAAATTGTTCATGTCGGGAGGGTAGTTTTAATCTGGAAATTGTCTAGGGGTTATTTTTTTTTTTTCCCGCATATATCTAGACGATATGGTGAAAAATTCTAGGACTTCGAACGAAAGAAGGAAAAATATCTATACACATGTTTGTTGTTATTATTATTATTATTTTAATTCAAAATATCTCTCTACTAGCGGTACACTCTTAAAAACAGAACTTATCTTCTACACTATTTAATTCTCTTGTCATATCATTTTTGGATTTGAGTAGTGTATGAAAAGTAGTTTACTGAATTATTAAAAACGATGTCAAAGTAATCCGTGTATGTGCATGGCAGAAGGAAACCAGCTACTGGGATTTCGAAACTATGGTCGGATGTGTTTTATTTTTGCCAGAAGGAATTTCCTAACCTCTACATGAAATGCCACATTCACTGCCTGATGTTAGTGGCATATTAAGGCACGGCAATGTTTTAGTTTTAGAATTTTGCATTCTCGATCTGTTGAGTATTTTGTAAGGTTTTGATTTTCCGTTGAGTGCTTTGCTGTCCAGTTTCAGTGATCACATTCTGTTGGCTAATAATTTTCGGTTAGAATGAGTGTTACTGTATCCCCTTAACATCCTCCCATTATTCTTGAAGTCAAATTCAAGTACTGAATCAATAATCGTCCAAATTCGGTTCCATGAAGAAAGTCTTGAACGTTCATCATATATTCAATGCTTATGACCATCTCAGATCATCTCGACTATTTAACATATTTGAGAATGCAAAAAAAATTTCAAGGCTCTATTACGAACTTACCCACTTCGAAACAGCTTTTAATATTGACTATTTTCTCTCTGACATTTAACCAGTAATAGTTTATGGATGAATAAAAACAGGATGCGGGAAAAGTGACTATAAAATATGTATTTTGTGGTGGAACTATATCAGATGCAACTGCCAGATGATAGGAGGAATGCAATCACAAGAGGTTTAGAAATTTACAAATACATTGCACATAAAAAAGGTAATGCAAGTGGTACTTATATAAACAACGCACGTGCACACACACACATTCAAATATTTATGAGTATTTCTAATGATTCTAATTAAAAAAAAACAGTCAAATTCTTCGCCAACTCCGAGATTAAATAATCGACACCCGTAGATTAAAGAATTCGAAAACACTGCCAACTTGGATGTTCCAGCCCAGCATGAACAGCAGATATATTGTTCATAAAATACCATGGCCCAATGAACTCTTGGGTAGGATTTTGTTAGCCGAGCTTTTTCCTGGAAGACTGCAGTTGACATTACAGCGTGCAGATTTTTTCAGACGGATTGGCCTGGCATATGAAAGGTGCTGGATGGAACCCCTCAACGGACGAAAGTCATGATCGTATTTCAACCGCATTTCGGATTTAAATACGTTCATGGAATTCTTTATCGCACATTTCTTTGGCTGCCTGAAACTCCTCATTCCATGACTGTCTTAGGAATTCAGATAGAAAACTCCACTGTACCGGACGCGGCCTCGAATCTAGATTGAGGCATCGATGCCTGATCTGGGCGAGCTTGTATTGCTCTGAGTTTATAAATTTTCTCTATTTTTTCTTATTTATTTCACACTCTGTAATGTTTTGGAGTAGGAAATTAACAGCAGAATGAATACATTTTCCCCTCTCCTGCGCAATACATTCTCCTCTGAGAGAGAAGAAGCACAAGCTTCTTGAATCTACATGAGCTTGAGCAATCGTCAGTGCTGATCTCGATACTTATAAGACTATCCCAAAGATCGAAACGATCTCTTTTGTTAAATGGTAGAGCAAAAAGTGATATGCACGCCCAACACATAAGATGAGAGCTTTTCAGTTTGGTGCCTCAGAATTTGCGCAATCAGAATTTATAGAAACGCTTAAGCCAGAAACGAATGAATTTATTTCTGTTATGTGTGAAGTGATCGTTTCTAAGCAGAGCTTACCGAAGCCCTGTTTTTTGTGATTCGAATTTTAACCGGTACTAAGTTAATCCAGTTTAATCATACTGATCTTAATTGAAAATGTGCTAGCAAAAACAATTTTTAAGTCCTTTGTTTTCTTCTCTGACTAAGCCAGTAGATTTTCAAAATTAAGCCATCGAATCAAGTTAAATTGAATAATTCCAGTTCAGTTTGTTTTCATTTTTGTAGCCATGTCTTCATTTTTTCTCCTCCAATGCAATAAATTGTAATTATTTGTTGAAGTCAGGACCTTTTGCATTTCAATAACTGGATTATGGAATTTTAACTCCGACACTTAGACACTGTTCATTTCATTTTTAAAGAGATAAACAAATACGAAATCTCTCTCTTTTTTCTTTCTTTTTTTTTTTTTTTTTTTTTTTTTGTTAATGTCAATCCCACTTACGAAATACTGAAAATGTACAATACACTAGTACAGTGGTCCTTTATTGTGTAGTACTTAAACATACTTTCCCGCTATTTCAGGCTTATATGAGCAAGTGGAATAGAACGAGTGGGCGCGCACACGGAGAGAGAGAGAGAGGGGGGGGGCAATGAATATCATAGGAATATTACTGGACATATAGGATTTGCGATGTCCTGTTCATGTTGAGATTATTATATATATTTTTTAATGCCAATCCCACTCACGAAAAGGTCCAAACTCAGATTAGTGTTATCGTGGGTGAATTCCGAATTATATAATCTTGAAATCCTCGCTCAAGAGAGATTAAACAGGGAACTGTTTGAAGTCATTTCGGGACTGAAATAAGCAAGATGGTCTCACAACGGATAATGAAAATCGTCTGTCATCTAAACTTTCATTAATTTATTTGCGTCCATGATATTATGATTTCAACAAATTTTCGTGTTTAGAATTGTGATAAAAAGTGACGCTAAATTAAAACACGACCATGTTTATGTCCAATTTCTTACTTTTACACACTTCTGGATATAAATGCTAACTAAATCAGTTTAATAAAACATTATTAGGCAGATAAAGCTGAGAATTTTTGTTAGACAGAACTGGAAAAATGGATTTTTATTTTATTTTTTGTGCAGTTAGCAAAACGTGGCGAAATTTGACTTTAGAATTTGAATGAGTATGTATATTAGATCTATTTATATACTAATTCCAAACACGAAAGGCTGTAAACCCGAGTACCTCAGTATTATGGGTGGGTTAAAGGCTGCTAATTCCTTTGTAGAGTAGTGAGACCCTACTCTACAAAAGGAATTTTCTCCATACAATTTGGATGGTCTCTCACGGAGCGAGGAAATTCATCCCCCATTTAAAGACATTCCCAACATCTATGGCCGTGGGGAGGGGAAGGGTTCAACCCTCAGCGTGTTGTTGAACGGATGCGCTATCCACTCGGTCAGCCAGGCCGACACGCAGATAATTATTAAAACAAACTAAAACAGTAATTACTGTAGAATCAGCCAATTAATCAAATCGAGATGTGTATCTTGGAAACGCATCATTTAACGACATGATAACCTAAGGAGTTAAATTATATAATATGTCGCACTGTAATTATAATTTATGTCGCCTTAGAATTTTATTCGTAATATTAACATAATCGTCATACTTGGTATTTGAATAAGAAGTTAAAAGAAACTAATCTCAGAGTTAACTATACTATTTTTAAGCTCTGAGATCACTTTCTTTGGATTTCATTTTGTCTGTTATCAAACACGATACAGTATCGTTCATGACTGCCAGAACTGGTGTGGCAATAAAAATGTATTTCAGCTTAATGTATCCTCGGGAATTATTCTTTAATTAAACGAATGCCTCTCCCCACCCCTCACTTAAAGGTTCCTAGAAAGTCTTTCATTATAATTTGAGACGAAGGGGCAAGAAAACTCTCGTTGAGATGTGCTCTACTAATTCTAAACATTCCTGTCTTTGAATGAATTCTAAAAAGGAAAATTAAAACTTGCATTTAAAAATTAATACAACTAACTGAAGTAAATGGCATTGTAAATATTAGTCTGCATCACTTCGTTCCGACAAAAAATGTAACAAATTTATCGATATGACGTTTAGTGCATGCAAAATTTCAACCTGTCATTTTTGTATAAAAGTGATTTAAATACAGACTATTTTTAAGCTTTTTTTTTGAAAAAATCTTGGTTCGAATCCAATCTAGGACGCCAAGAAACTAAAAAAGCTATTCAACTAAAAGGTAGAGTTTCCGGTCGCAGACGAACTTGGTAGTTTTTCATCCTAAAAAAAAATGACAGAAGAACACACGCAATTAACTAACAATAATAAACTCGTCTCATAGCTTTAGTTACTTCAGCTGTAAATGCAAACGACCCAACCTAAATCGAATTCTTTAAAGAAAACAGTTGACGGGAAGAAACTGCACTTATTTCCATACTTGTTTTAGTTTTAAAAGAGTTTCATTAAAAAAAAAAAGTCGCCATATAATTAAAAATAATATTGATTAGTGAAGATTAGCTCTTTTTTTAAAAAAAAAAAAAATCTGGATTAATTTTGTCCAAAATTAATGAACAAAATGCTTTGCTCAAATGGACAAAATTTTTGTCTATTTGAACAATACACGCAAGAACTTGCAGAAATCTGAACATTATATTTGGATTGGTTCTCTTCTAACTTAATGCAGATATAGAATAATGCTGCTACATAAATTAAGAGCCTCCGTAGCTCAATCGGTACAGACAAAGCCCTTAGGCCGGAAAGCCCTGGGTTCGATTCCTGTCAGTGACGTGATAAGCCTTTATCTGGCCTCTTTCTACGAAGGGCGAGTTAGCCGGTCTCATATGGATGTAGGGTTTTTTTTCACCCGGAAACTCGGGATTTTCGACCCCAAGAACAGGTAAACCGGCTCCGTGAACACACGCATCTACAGACATAGGAAACACCGGGAGGAATAGGGCTAACCACCTTATCCTAGGGACGGGTATGGTTTGAAGGGCTAAGGACAGCTCCGTAACAGGCCACTACGGCTGAAAAGGAAGAAAATAAATTAAGTATTGAGAGAGAGAAATTACAAGTTAGAAAGATCTCTTCACATGGTCGCAAGCAGCGAGATTTTACTCAATAAAATTCCTCTCTCCACCACAAAAAAAAACGGTTGCGTGTTTTGAAACTCGCACAATCTCTCTCTCTCTCTCTCTCTCTCTCTCTCTGAAAAGAAAGATCAAGCGAGACGGCGCAAGTTCTCAAAACCAATGTACCCACACTATACTTCAGAAATCTCGTAATGAGACTCAAGCAGTTGTCGATACAGTTAAAGTCTTACGCAATTTCCCTTCCCACCATAATGTTGAACACCTCATTTAGACGTGACAGAAATCGATACAATTACTTGGTTTGTATTCATGTGATGTCACCAATAATTCAAGCAAGCAGGCTCCATTATCGATAACTTCGAAGAAAAAAAAAAATTGTGCGGAACGTCTTTAGGCTTACGGTAGAAATTAGAATTTATTGTCTTCATTGTCATTTAACGGAGTTGAACCCAGAGGCATGGGATTGATTGCCGTTCAGCATTTTGTCATCAGATTCCAAAAGGCAAACGAATCTTTAACTGAAGTATAATTCATTCACTTGACGGTCTCTTAACGGTTACAAATATGAAAGCATATAAAACTTCCTCTGAAATTAATAAGACAATGTTCTTTATTCAGTTAAAGGGACGCACAGTTCATCTCTGGTATACTATCGTAAACAAAAGAAGACATTTAGGAAACGACCGACAACAGAATATATTGACTACTAAGAACACAACCGATGAATTAGGTTTGCCACCATATGCTGCGCTGTTAAATTAAAACATCTAATGAGTAAAAATATTTAATGAAATCTATTTCCTAAAACACTCACAATTTGTTTCAATAAACGAAGGTTAATTTGAATTTTCACAAGATAAAAATCTTGTTTTACATTCGTCCTTTTTTACCCAAACAGAAATAAATCAGTTTCCATAATTTTCATCATGTATTCAGGGCGACCACTCAAAAATATTTAGTACCAACTTATGCAGGAAAAGGTACTAGATCTAAAAAAAAAAAAAAAGTACTAAATTTTTATTTGCTTTCGTGTCATTCACTCTATTACTACCTTATTATCATAGATGAACTCAATGTAAAACCGCTGAATTAACAGCACGTACGACAATTATGGAAAAGAAAAAAAAAAAAAAACTCACCTCACTGTAGTCATCTACAAGTCCAAGAGCTGCAGTTGTCATTCATCATAACAGAAGTCCCAATTGTAACTCTAGCACTTAACATGTGTATTAATTTACCATATAATTTTTGTCTCATTTTAGTGTTTAAAATAATGTAACATTAAATTTTCAGTTATTTAACATGCTATTTACATATATACAGGGGTTCCCATTCACAAGAAAAACACTGGTAGTATTTATTCATTATTTTTTAGGAAATTTTGCTAAATTAACTCTTCAGAAATAGTAAAATCGGTAGTTGATAAATGTTTCAATTTTTCTTTTGTCAAAAGGAGTCCATTCATCAAGGGAGTTTGTAGTTGATTTCTAATTTTATTCTTATTTATTTTCCCCTGCTGAAAATATTCTTTCAGTTGCTGCTGATAAATGAGGGAGGCACAGTAAAGCTTTCACTAATGTTGCTAAATTAGGAAACATTTATTCTCTTCTCCTACAGCATTTTTCATTTCAAAAACTTTATTCCAAAAAACCATGAATTCTCGACCTTTCAATGCATTTACAGTCTTCAAAGTTGCCATTCTTTATATACATTTTCTATGTCTAAAAACTGACCATTGTCGGCTGGATTTATCTTTCCAATGGGGTATAAATTACGCTGTGTATCAATAAAAAGTGGTTATTCTTATTAAAATATTTATTTTTCCACTTGTTTTCATTGTTGTAATGATCTTATAACTCCGAGAAGTATTTGAATAGCGAAGAATATATTTTCATTGGCTAATACCTGTTGGATTGCGTGAGTATGGGATGGTGGGGGGAAGAAGGTTAGCGAACAGTGAGAAAGAAAAAAGAGAAATCATGCTTGCGTAACTGAATGTGACATATGGGTGTGAGATAAGAAAAAAATTAAACTCATATGTCTAACTCTCATGTTGTTGTTATTATTACTATTATTCGGAAGAAAGAAAGTACTAGATCTGTTGGTCAACTTACTAGAACACTAAAAATTTGTAAAAGTACTAGATCTAGTGCGAAAGTACTAGTGGTGGTCACCCTGGATGTATTCTGATCACCCACCGCGTAAGTACGAAGGAAAAGAAATAAATCAATTTAATGAAACTGACTCCACATTCAAAATCCGCTTTAATTAAAAAGTAATAGTGATATCAAAAAATGTAAAAGGTGTATTTTACATTTTTGAAATTTTAAAAAATTCCTTAAAATTTTAAAACATATTTTAAAATTTCAATTAAATAAAATTTCTTTTATTATTTTTAAGAAAAACGTCATATTGGTAAACCGTGTTGAATACTAAAACTGGGGTTTAATCTCTACAGTCATTCTTAAGTTTTGTCAGCCATTTTATGATGTAATTATAAAAGAATGATATTTTTAATGAAATATTCTCTCAACTTATAAATTAACAAATTTTTTTTTTTAACTTTATTAAAATATTCCATTTCAGGATAATAAATAAGTCTCGTGGAAATACCAAACAGCATACTTGAAATGTTTACAAAAGAGCTGTAAATTTTAGCATATATTCAACAAACACATTTCTCATCATCACTAAAAGAATGTGATGACTTTGCAATGCGTTAAAACTTGCAAACGAAGTAAAAACAGAGGAACATTCAACGGATCTAATATGTAAGAAGATCATGACTTAGGTATTTACAGAGAAGATTTGGTACGAGGAAGTTCCGTATTTCATAGTGCATTAATTTCCATAAGTCTTAAAGTGAAGAATGGAGCGATTTGGGCTGACAGATCCGGTTTTATTAAATACGACTTTATTTTTTCCTTTACCAAAGAGACAGCTAAAGATCCTACGGATATAACTCCTGACCAATCTAAAAAAAATCGGTAAAGTTGCTCACACAAATTCTCCACCAGTTGAATAGTTGAGTGACCAGAGAAGCTTGTTCAGAATCAGAAATTGTCATGAGGTAAAATCAATAGTTTAGTTCTAATACCGTAATAGGAGGATATCTGTGTACAGTAGTTGGTGGCATTGCTTCTCTCAATGGACTGTGAACTTTGGACAAACAGTAATTGGTACTTGAAGAGATAAGATGTATCATTACATCACTGTGCAGGTTTGCAGATAAACTTATTGGTAGTTCGAGTTTGTTGACAATACACAAGAAAAATTTAGACCCCCTCCCCCTCTGGTGATTAAACGAAGCAAATTTGTTCTTCCTTGGTGGGAGTAAGCGGTTCTTTCAGTACTGATTAATCGAGCGATATCCGACACTATACGAAACAAACTTATAAACGCAATCCATGTTTTGCATTCCCCCTTAATAACGTGATTACAATTTTTCTTCCCCATGGCTCGAAATAGATATTATCCAGGGTAACTTATTTCGGTAGGCGATATTTGTATGGTGAAGAATTATCAGAGAGATAGCGTAAACCGAATGACTGCTTATCAGTTTAAAGCTTAAGGTGTCGCTAAAAGCGATTAAGACTGCTTTGACATTTTGTACCGGTCATCAATGAGATAATTTATGGCGCTAATAGGAAAACTTAATTAAAATAAGCAAATAGATATTTCTCCCCGGAATGGCCTAAAATTTAGGTCAATAGTGGCAAAAAGTAGCCGTTGCCAAAGTGACTTGATTTGGGAATAATATATTCGGCTGTAATGATTTCCTGTCATTGCTAACAATGACAGGAAATCGCTTTCCTTGACGCACATGAAAACCCATTCGAAGAATTCCTTCAACCCCACTAACCGCGTAATGTGTTGAACCAATATACACACACACAGTAGTATTACCGAAGACCACACCGCATCGACGTAGCTTTTCGAAAGAGAAAATGTTTACTTGTGCAGTTAACAGATCCCATAAGCCCGATTACTGAACTCAAGCTGGCAGATTACCTCTGACCCCGTGTAGTACACAGGACGGAAAGAAATGCGTTTCTCACACAAAGGTTAACATAAACTGCTCATGCTGCCCGAATGCAGCTGAACAAAGCGGCTGCCAGGCCCCTGACCCGTAGTGGGTTGCTGCAGAGCAAACACGGAGCAGAAAAAGGGCAGCCGTCGTTGCAGTGAGGCTGACACAATGGCCGTCTCCCATCCTTCCTGTAGCCGTACACGGACGACAGAAAGAAAACAGGGACGGTCTTTTGTACTGTGTAACCGGAGTTAGTCAGAAGTGACCAGATCAAGGAGCAGGTGTGGTCGGAAATGTGTGCGGATATACACGTGTTCAAATAAATACTTTTGTGTCATAACAGTTCGAAATGTGGTGTATTTTCCCGTTTATAATACTTGCATGGACACTTTACAGGGTCGTAACAGGAACCAAAGCATTATTTTTCCAAAGGTTTCACAAAATAAGTTCCCTTTGAATACCTTACCGATGTTTCAGTAAACGAGCCTGCACTTATAGTAATGTTCAGCTAAATGTCCACTCAATTCACGCATGCGTGATACTCTCCGTGTTTTGTAAGCGTAATTAGGATGTTATTTTGCTTGCATAGCGAAAATACGTTGATCACTAGGACTTAGTCACTCGAAATGTTTACAAATGCTGACGTGCCAGCATTTATATGTTTAAAAATAACTACGACTTCAATCTTAGTTATTTGTAAACATTTAGAAAACTGGCATCGGGGCTTGTAAACATCTGAAAACTGGCATCACTGCCAGCATCCCATTAGGCTGAACACCCAAGATACAGATAAGAAAATTACCCACAGAATATTAATGCTAAAAAGGGAGCGAAAGGAGCAACAAGAAAATACTTTTCTTTTTCTTTCAGACATCACGGTGCTTAGCGAACTGCAAAACATCCCCATTCCACTATTTTTCTTTAAATCCCGTCTTGCGATGCGTCACGAAGTATCAGACACAAAAAAAACGCCACCCGTAACGGGTAACTAACAGAGCTCAGGAATTGGGATAAGCAACCGGAGGCCTGATCGACTGCGTAGTGGCGACCAATCAATACGCGAGGAGCAAGTTACATCAAGAGTTACGTGTAGCAGTCTGATTTGAATATAAATGCGATGTCACGTGGAGAGAAGCGAAGTGTGAACTACTTGGTGACTTACGAGGCCTCCCGACATCGTGTTCTGACATGGCCCACGAAGGGTGCGCCATCTCGAAAACAGCGGACCGTAAAATTTCCATTGTTACAAGGCCTCGCTGACCGCCGTTTCGTTCATGCTAGAGCAACCCTGTTATTAGGCCTAACAATGTCTCCATAATCTATCGCTTCCCCCCCGTTAATGAAAAATCACTACGTGTTTTCGCGCGCGAGTTCAGCACAGCGTGGTTTTAAGAATAACTGTTTGGAAAGTTTGAGTGCAGAAAAGTTTTGCTGGAAAAACCGAGATGTATTCAAGTTTTCCAGCACTGACAGGAAGGAAAAAAAAAAAAAGGCAACTGCCTTATGGAGCACGAAGTGATTATTTTCTGCACTAATTTGCATTTAGCTCTAAGCGAAATGCACAGTCACAGAAGGGAAAAAAAAAAAAAAAAAACGTGTCTGGCCCAGTAACCACAGTTAAATAAATTATTCTAACGCGATCCATCTTCTGAGCACACAATGCAAGTCAGAAGGAAACCGGCCAGTCCCCACGTTGCATCAGAGGTCACATAACAAGTTGCCTTGTCTTAATTAGGATTAATTAAACTGACAGGGGTATGCTTGTCCGGTTTACAAGGTTTGGGAGGATTATCCTGGAACACAATGAGCGCCTATATATGTAGTAATTGGACGGTTCTACGTGGATAACAAGTCATAAATTAAAATGAAAAAAGGGACATTTCTTTAATGTAATCACTGTTGAAACACTGGAAATTCTACGCACCTCAAAACGATAAGGAATCTTCTAGCAAACTAATACAAGATCATTCAAATTCACTGGATTCCTATCATGAATAACTGTTACCTAAACTTGCCTTACGCAACTGGTGTGTTGATCATTTGAAGGTAATTGTAAGACAAAAGATTACATTGCTCCGTCGCAGTCATATTTTTGTTCTATAATAATTAAAATGCGAGTTGCTTCGAATAGTAACCCGGACTTTTAATGCCATCTACTGGTTCGGGGAATGGCCAACCAGTAGATGTGTTTTTAGTGGCAGGGTTTTTTCCTCAGAAATAGGCAAACCAGAAGAATGCATGCTGTTTACAAGCATTTGATTCTACAGGAATAAGGATTAACAACCCAATTCAGTCGGATCTGGTTTCGAAAAACCTGTATTCTGTACGTATAAGTATAAAACAGAAGGTAAGGAAATCATATGTTTGAGGGATCGATCCTTAGTAGAGAATTTTTGTTCGAATCCCACTGCGGCACAAATATGTCCTCAGTTGATCTCGAAAGAGAGGTGGATTCGTGTAGTCGAGAATTACGTGAATTTAAACTTCGATCTACAATTCCGATAGTCAACTAAGTATTTCCTGTAAATATAACATTAGCTTTTATTTGCAAGCGGCATGAAATAAAATAACATTCGGAGAAATTCAATTTTCCATTCCCTAAAGAGGATGCAGCAAAAGATTCACTTTCAAGATATTTCTGTATGGAAGTTTGCCAAAGGATGAATGTTATACAAGAAGATCGAACCAAATACCACGGAAATAACCTTCAAGCACCGTTTTAAAACAAAACACAGGGAGGAGATAAAAACTGCTTGTTACTGACTGCGTAAGATGGGTTATTTGAGCAATCTTCACCAAAGCGGTTTTAGTCAATTCTCCTGAATCGTCTTTTAGTATTTCAAACTCCAATAAGGAAATTTTGGTCATAAGACGATGCATTCCAACGAATGTATTGTAAAAAAAAAAAAAAAAATGTTATGATTTCCATCGCATATCTCCGGGATAGAGATGTCCGACTTAGAAACACAAACACAGGAAGAAATTCCGTCATTTGATCGTTCAACGGGATTGATTGATCGATGGTGGGATATTTGAGGCCAATAAGCGCATTACTTATTCATCATTTTTATACCTCGGGCAACAAAACTTAACTTGTAAACAGCAACAGCAGGTAGTTCTCTTCTAGTCGAACTAGTTCCTACTTGTCCCTGTTTTTAATTTTTATTACTTTTTCATCTCTTAAGTTGTGTTGGGCATTGAGATGCTATCTGTGATTAGCATTCTGTAACAACAAGACTGGAGGACAGGTCACTAGGTGCTCCAGGAAGCTCAACTTATAACTTAGTGCTACTCGTATTTTATAGGTCAGCAACGAAGAGAAAAAACACTGATGAAGAAAAAGAAAACAATTTATAAAATATACGTTAGTATCCATTACCCTTATCGCTTCTGTTGGTAAACAGAATTGTGAATAAATACAGTAGTTGTCAAAAATAAAATGAAAAACACTAACGCTGCCTACTGCAATAGTCTCACTTATTGCTCAACTGCCTACTTTTTAGTTTTAGGCAGCAAAAACTGTGAATAAAAAAAGTATTTCAGATAACATCTATTGATGGCCGACGCGCACTTGAAATTTGCAAGTGAACATTAATAATTTTCTGATGGCAGTCTGACACTCGCCCACACTAAACCAACTGATTCAATGCGCACTTGTCAGTATTTCCTACATGGAAGCAAGGTTTACTCATGTCCCTTGGTAATAGCTGCAATATTATTAACTCACTGCCTTTCTCGTAATTAGAATAAAACTGCATTGCATGCTGTCGGGATGGAGACCGTGACGATACCGTAGGGGGAAGGGAGGAGACGGAGGGAGGGTGGAAGGAAGGAGAAACACGTGACACAGCGAACTGACGGAATAACCAAGCCAAGACCATCTCGCTGCTGGTTGACAATGGCGCTATTCACAGCCACTCTGGCAGTATAACTCCCGTTGTCAACCATTTAGTCCGCGGACTTAGCGTATACGCCACAAAAGGATCAACACTGGCACGATTTGACCCAGAAGTCGGATAAAACGTTAAACACATACAGAGCAGAAATAACACCTGATCGAACTTACCCTTCCTCCCCCCCCCTCCAAATGGGAACTAATCTTTGTTTCCGTAAACAGTAGTCGTGCCAAGTTGCTATCAAACTAAGAAAATGTGCGAAAATCGAAAACGGTGGACACATAAGTGCATTTGATTCGTATTCAGCACACATTCTTCAACTATAATTTGACCTTTTACTTATGACACTTACAAGATATAAGCCCCCCCCACACACACACGCTATTCCTAAATATACTTCATTATTGAATAAATTTGTACAAACAAGTTGTAAGTCTGTTAAACAGTTAAAATTTTCATTGTTAGGAGTCTATCAACGACTGCAATATTAAACTCTATATCCATTGTTGTTGTGCTGTGTTGACGTAACAATTAAATATAGACAAACACTGTCGCATACAAAGTTATGGCTATAATAGAGCAATTTGTATTCATTGCTAAAACAATGAGAAGACTATTTTTGTCATAGTTTGCTAATTGAGTCTCATAGATATTATTGTTGCGATTAATAGTCGATATTCAATTTTTAAGAAATTATTAATACAATTTTTAAACTTCGAAATGAATTGATCAAGTCAGAGATTATTCTAATTATAATTTCATAAGGAAATTTTGTCGATAAAAAAAAAAAGTAAAACGGACTTTTCTCAACACAGAAGTACAGTACCGTTCTTGTATTCAGATAAACTTCCCTTGAGTAGCTAAGTTTCGATTCTCGCGGTGGCAATTTGGAAGAAGTGAGTAAGTACAATTTCCCAGAAAGTGCAATGGGAAAAGCATTAAAATGTTGCCTTCGGTAAAAATTTTATGTCTTCTGCTTAGTCTTATGAGAACGGCAGACAGTGCCCTCAAATCACCCCGCGTTTCGTTAATCGCCAGCCCACCAGTACGTGAGAACTAACACCTCTCCCATCTCCAAAGCCTTACCTTTGCGAAAATCTCGCGTGTGTGTTTTCCCCCTCCGTGTCCCCCGATGGGTGGTGAGTATTTCTACTGCCAGAAACGTATATGTGTATTACGCATACGGCGATAACCCTCTCGAGCACGCGCCTTTTCTCTCTAGTACTCTACACCTGTGTCTGGTTTTAGGAGGACGTAGCTCATCTAGTGTGCAAATGTATGCTAGTGATTGGATTAAGTGTGGAGCGTACGGCGTTCCGACTCTGCCTCAAAACGAAATTCTAGTCTAACTCACTTAATGCAGTCTCCGTTCCCTGTGAGCAGTAATGGGGCCATTCAAATGGGTTAGGAACAAAGTAGCTTAGAGCACATGGCACTAGAATTTCCCCGCTGATAAAATGAGGCTGTTTTGTAGTCTGATTATGGTTGCCTTTCAGCGCAATTTGGAGACCCCCTCATTTTAGCATTTTACAGCACCCAGACCCCTCGACTTACCTTTTAGTAATGAATACACAAACTCCTAACTTTCACTGAAAATTTTCTCCGAGAAGAAAAGGGTAAGGAACCCGCCAGGTCAGAAGATAAACCTCCGTAAATCGTAACTTGCCAACCGAATGGGAAAGAAGCATTTATTTCGTAAAGCACGCGACAGACTTTTGGGAAGGGAAATGGTAGGACGGTATTGTGTGAATACCAAACAGTCGACGAAATATTCGGCGTGGAAATCTTTGTTTATAAGTGAAGTCCTGCACTTGGAACATTTCAAATCTTATTCTTTCATTTTGTAAGAAATAATAAAAGAAATATTGATCGATATTTGTATAAAGATCACGTGGGAGAACTGAGGTACTTCTCAAATCTTCGCTCAACTAATATAAAATAGATTAATTGAATTTAACAAATTTTAACGAAAAATAATATTCGAAAAAAAGATATTCTCCTTAGGGGTTGCTGCCTGTCAGGAGAATAACTCTGTCGCCGGCGGAAGACACGCCTTCTGTTGGGGGAAATCCAGTATTATAATTATCAATTTTGCGTTTTACTTAAATATAGATAACTCATATAATATTCTATGTATATTATTAAAGCATTTTTGGATATCATGCAACACAATTCCCACTGTTAGTGCATCTCTGATTTAGATTCGCTATGATATCTTGTAGCTTTCACTGCTCAACAACAATGGAAATATTTCATTCAAATCAAGTCAACAGAAAGATCACAGTATAGAAGTATCACAAATCAAGCTTTTGTTTTAGACAACAATTTTGCCATCAAATTACGTAGCCTCAAATCAACTTAGACGGATTATAATCAAGGCAATTTATACAGTACGTGAATTACACGCAATAAATGACTTCACCAAGAGGCAACTCAAATTGAACTATTAGTTCTTTGATTTCGCTTGATTAAGGAGCTGCTTATCAATCAGCACCCCCTCAATCACGCGAATCTTGTCCTAGAGGAGGTGCCGATTGAATAAATGCTATTCAGTGACATTAAAGCCTTGATTTGCCACACCAAAGGGAAGTCAAGATTTAAAAACTTACCTGCTTCGCTGTTGTTATCGGTGCTTTGCTGGGAACTGGGCTGTTGGGAGAGAGGACCAGGTGTTCCAGTCGACCCAGCTGGGGATCTCACATCTTCACCACCTGTGCTATAGTTTAAGGACCGGGAAGGTGGCCGCTAATAAAAAAAGAAAGAAAATGATATATTTATGTTGCGTGTTACATGATATAGTCAAAGAAAACTAACACTCACTTATACTAAGTTAGAAAGGTCTCATAAGTTATTCAAATAAATATTAAGGTCACACAGTATCTAAGATACTTGGTTAGCGAATAAATCTCGTGATAATAAATAACACATACATGATTCAAAGTCAAATATAATCGTCTGCATCACGAAGGGATTTTCGTAATGTCTGCATTCGATATATTCGTGTCTTCTGGTCGAATAGCGGCGACATTTGATCTGGCTAATTCTCAGATGAGGATTAGCCAGATACACTTTAGGTGTATCTGGCTTAGGATTAATACAAGATTAAATAAATCCTCTACATCAGCGGCGTATTTCAATTTTTTGAATCACCTCGCAACATACTTATTATAGATCTGAAGGTCTGCCTTTTACGCACAGTCTACTTAACGTTCCCGTCCCATTCCTCATCAGGGGTATTGGTACTAGCTGAAACTACGATCGATGCAAATTAGTGTATGATACTAGTGAATTATCTGTTAACTGCATGTGTTCTTCCGCCGATGTGTCTGTTTTGCTGGAGGAAGAAAATTCTGGTTACCTCTGTATTACTCCGTATGCTAAGGAATCTCCTTTTGAGATTCCTCAGCATGTTTTATGCTGAGAATTACCGACAGTACATTGGTGATATTAATTCCTTTGGGGGGGGGGGGGGGGGAAGAGTTGGACAAGCCAGGAACTGATCTGAAGTCAATCACATTTATTATATCACTCCGAATGACATATGCTTCTACTAAGCAACGTCACGCCGTATAATAAAAATCATCTGTAATCTAGTGAACCAAAGATAAAAAGTTAATATATTAGTAATCGCAGCAAAACTTTGGAATTTAAATGTTTGCTAACATAACGCGATGGAGAAAAAATAATTTCAGAGTTGAAACCAACACGTTACTCCATTAAGAGTTTAATAGTTGTAGAGAGTAGGAGGCGGGGGATGTAAAAAAAGTAAGTTTTGTTCTTCGAAACAAATTAGATAAAACTATCATACTTTCACAATTTATTTTAATTCGTATCTATTTAATCGACGTTGCCAAATCTGGTTTGCAGGGGTTAGTAGCATTTCGCTCAGAGACTCAAATATTATACATTAAAAATGTGCTGGAGGTTCTCCGGGTGCTCCGGTTTTTCACCTTATAAATAAAGCCGAATTTGAACACATGTGATAGTAGTTATTCGTCCTATGTAGGTATAAATAAAGGTAATTAGTAGTTCATGCCGTTGGCATTCTAGACGGACTTAAATCTCCTATGGAAGGTCAATAAAATTCAGAGGGTGGATATGCAAGATCCTGAAGAAAAGAATCAACTTTTTTTCTTTTCTTTTTATCAGATGAGATTTTATCAGCTTCATGAGGCTCAAGTAATTTGCTTTTACAGACCGAACACAAAGTTGAAGTCACGTGTCAAGAAACTACTTGGATGACAAATATCTAGCACTTAAAAGATGCCCTTTTTTATGAAAAGGACCAAGTGGAAGATAAGGGAATGTGCCAGGCAGAAACTAACAAAGGGGACGTCACTCATCAGTGTACCTTTTGTCAGCCAAGAAAACCTGTTTCGACCATTTCAGTGGTGACGTACTTCCTTGCTTAGCCACACCATGCTGGGTGGAAACAAAGCCCAAATTTGTAACCTTCGAGAAACCGCGTTCAAAAGAATGACGGACTGCCTACGTTACCGGGTCACTTCCTGCAGGTAAGCGGGAGATAATATAGGTTTCGCAACTCTTGCAGAAATGCCAAAGTGTCAAGCAGGGCAGAGAAGATGACATCCGTCCTTATCTTGATAAATCCTATCTAGTAAACGAATGGTCAGACCACACAGTAGAATCCATTAGCGATAAGTACCAATCTCATCTTCATCTTATTTGTTCCTTTTAAAATACATGTAGTGGCAGATGGCGAACAAATTAACGTCATTTAAAAAAAAAAAAAAACTTTACAGGTGGGTGTATAGGTGGCGCTCTTCCATTGTCTTTAAACAGTAATAGAACCACTTTAGCATACATAAAGTTAATGCGATCATCCCAGTTTCCTCTTCGGCTTCCTAAATGGTTTTGATTCTCTCCAACAGTGGCTGCTTGCAACAACAGTTGCAAGCAGCCACTATCACCATATGACTACTTCAGCAGCTGTCATTACCTCCAGTGGTTTTCTACTTAGTAATCTTGACTATTAAGAACATTACAGCGCCCGATGGCAGAACTTTACATGCTTTTAATTGATGACTTTAAATGCCCGCCAGTTAGATTACTTGGACTAGATTAAACTCGTTGTAAATGTCATCAAAAGGAAATGATTTAATGCTCGTATGTGTTTCGTGGTTGTTAATTACAGGGTTACTTAAATACATGAACGTAATATGCAGTATAATCTTACATGTAGCGATGTTAAGATAATAACACTGTGTGTGTGGTAGCTGAACAGAATGACTGTTTGGGCTTTAGATTGACTTTTAACCGTAAGGGGGAAAAACGTCTTCTTGACGGTTAAAAACCGGAGAGAAAGAAAATGTTTTCCAGTTCTTACCAATGAAGGCCGATGTTCTTCTTAACTTTTTTTTTTGTGCATATCAGAATTTTACCGCCAATTTCTCTATCTCCACTTCAAAGAAAGAAGAAAAAAAAATCTGTAAATAAGAAATACGGGAAAAAAAATTGGTTTGAAGGAACGCAACTTCGTAAAACCTAAGCCTAATTATATTTAATTCGTCATCCAAAATTATTTCTAAAATGATATCAAAACTGAGGTTTCCAAATTTGGTAGTATTAACGATACACCGATTGAAAACTCACGTCTATCATTATCCACTGACTTTTCATTGAGCATTCCGTAAGGTCAATATGTTTCGCTCTCCATGTCAGTTATCTTTTATTCATTGATTCTTCGCTGAATTCAATTCTGTATCTATACTATACACATGCTATTTCTCTTCCCAATATCTAACCTCCGAATACGAGTTAATAACAAAATCAATAAAATAGAAACATCACAAAAAATAGAAAAAAAAAATACATGCAATAATTAAAAAAACATGTCACAAAGACTCATGTTTAATTGTTGTATTTCGGTAACTGCATATTTAACACGAGTTGTGATTCAATTGTTGCGGTTGCTAGGAAACAAAACACGTTTCACAATTTTCTCCCACACAGTTTTTCAGGCTAAGGTAGCAAACTTTAATTGCGAAATCAAATCCTTGTGTTCAATGGCACTCACTGTAATATGTGACCTCCATCTACTTATCAATCACGACTAAAGACTTCTCCTCTGCTACCTGGAAATCCAAGAAAACGTACTTGTCAAGGTCAGAACACGGAACTGCGTTCAACTTGCGAAAACAATTAGAAACCTTGATAATTCAGCGGGGCTGGTCTTAGAATTCTAAACGGGGAGCAACTGGTTTTTGGGAAACCATGCTGTATTGTCACAATTCGGACAATTACAAGTATTAATGTTTTTCTTTGTTTATAACTTATTTCCAAAAGAAAATGTCCCTGTAAATGTAATATATGGTATTTCTAATAATATATACAGTAATTCATCATTAACATCGGTTCTCTGTTTATAATGTTGTTTATCCACTTAACTCTTTCGAAAATTTAAAACATGATTGTCGCAATTTGCTGTTGTTTCTCATCTCTTTCCACAATCATATTTCTCATTAATCATGCATCCTAGACGATGATGATACGAAACAACTGCTGCAAGTCATTGTTACAACATTTAGTATGAATTGTAAATCTTATTTCAATTGTTAAGATAGTCATTGTTATGTCTAAAACTTAAAAATACCCCTATTGTCACTCAGTATTGTTGCATTGTCACGTTGCTTTTGCATGACAATTCAATAAAAATATTTTTTGAATATCAGCTGTTTATGACTATGACTATCATTCCGATTATGACTGAATTGTTTAGTTTTGTCCATTTTTTCCTATTATTGTTGAAGAGATTGTCCTGTCCTCTTGTTCTCAATCCCACTTTGCATCCTTTTATTTCTGTGTAAGGATGGGAGTGTGTTGAGGAGTGCGCCAAACATTATTTCGCACACCCAACCGACACGTCTCGTGCTGTTTAAACGGCTGTAAAACAGTTTTATGCCATGATAAAACGTACCGTAAAAGCGTGATGATGGTAGTCTTGTGAACCGAAGTTTGTCAGCTATAATTATATAGCAAGACAATCCGGAGTTTAGCGTCAAAGAACCTTCCTCTTCCTCGGAGGCAAATAAATCCAGAAGTTGGCTCTTTTGTAGGTACCTTAATAACTAATCTAAACACGTCCGAGAACATGCACAAAAAGAAGGGAGCCCTTTTGTCCATTTACTGTTCACCTACGTTAAATTTAATGTTTGGTGACGTATGTGATGTGTCGTAACAAGTCATTGTTACGACATTTAGTAATAATTGTAAGTCTATTTCAATTGTTATGATAGTCGTTGTATCTATTAAATGATTTGTCTTCTGACCCAATTAATGATTTCAAAAATCATCACAAACACCTTAATCATAATATCTGAAGTTACTTTCAATTGGAAGTTGCAGAGGAAGTTGCTGATATTGTCTGGACTTTGTGTTCTTGCCCCGGAAAGTTCCTATCTAAAAGTCGGCCGACTGACGAGGGTGACAACAAACATTTCAAGGGTATCCTTTTGAGATGTGACCCGACCTAACAGGAGATAAGAAGCGAAACACCTTCAACATATAAAAATGGCCGACGGTCAGCGTAAGAAACTGTTGATGACAGGCTCTTGTATTGTTAGTCAGGCAGATTAGAAGTGGGAAGTTTCTCACATTCTCTTAGGGACTTGTAGCAGAAGGCAAAGATCGAAAACTTGGAAGATAAGATAGTGGGTCGCTACGCCTAGAAAGCCGCAAGGTTAGAAGTACTTCTACTAAAGGATGTTTGGTTTGGGGTAGAGATTAAAAAAGGACCTTCAGCAACCACCCTCGCAAACCTTAAAATGCTGCTTTAGGGCGGATGTGGTGCTGCTATTAACCAAATACAGATTACCTTATTAACAGAGCGAATGCAGTGGAATGAAATAACAAGAAATAAATCATTAGCAAAATAAGTTTTCTTTCTTAAATTAAAAAATCAGATAAGACGCATTTATTTGAGATCTTAGGTACATTGTCGGCCTGATTGACCAAGTTGATAGCGTCTCCAGCTTGTGGATTCAAATCTCATTGCGAATGTCATAAAATATTTCGATATAAATCTGAGTCCCAAATTGAACAACACGATTAGATTTCGAAAGCTAACCCTTGTAAGATACGAAAGTTCTTGTCCGTCCGCTATGCTGGAAGAAAACTCCTCCCTTTCTGTAAGGCTGATTAACTAGACTTAAGAAAAAAAGTCAAGAATTTACATCAACTGAATTTCAATCCAGTTCTCTTTTCTACCGAAGGGACGTGGCGGAAACCACTAGGTCATGAAGACAATGCAAAAACGAAACCGTGTACCCTATCAAATGATTGGCTGATTCCAGACGCTTCTTTCTTGTTATAATCTTAACGCAGTTAGGTTGTTAAGCACTTGATAAAACCCCGAACGTGGAAAAGATGTAGCCAAAAATTTCAAATTCCTCCCATCTATGAAGATGAAAATCAATGGATCACAGGTGCGTATCACACGATACCTTTGAATAAATATGGTAGTAGCGGGAGCTATCTAATACAACACAAAAGAATATGAATCCAAGAGAGCTTCCAAACAGAACTTATCATGGAATTGGAGGAGTATTAATAACGAAATCAAGAGCTTTACGTCTCTTTGATATATGACTTGCTAGTGGTTCAATTCACACATTCTTGTAGTATCATATTGCATAATCTGTAGCCTTGGTTCTTCATGTGAAATTTGGTGAATCGGAGACTCAAGTGAACTATAAAAAAATGTATAGAGATATTTTTAAACGGGAATTCACGTGCATTTTTGAAGAAAACGGAACACTAGACATCCTCTTTGGATGGTAGACACTATTCAGATAGCACTCTCCTGTGAATTTTTTTTGGTGTGCGCGCGCCAGATTCGGAATATCAAATAGACTGTAATTTATACGGTGGTTTAGGGAATCTTTACACCAGTGTTGGTTCAAGAATGGTAAAAATATACCCATGTAAGCACATTAGGTTGTGTAAATAGGGTGAGGACTAAGGATATGCGGTGAGAGGATGACAATGTACAATCCGTTTTCAGGATTGAGGGAATAGCCAGAAATTTAACTGACTCTTCTGTTTAATAATCAAGAAATAAACGGATGTGAGACTACTGGGTACTTCCGGCTACACCCAAAGAGGTTGGCAATTTGTAGTACACCACCACCCGCTGGATTCGAATAACATGCAGTTGACTTAAAAGTATGAAATGGACTTCCTCTTAGTGCTAACCTTCGATCTACATCCAAATGAAAACAAAATATTTTGGAATATTTAATGTCAGACTTATCAAAACTCCGACTGGAGGCAATTTCACAAGGAAAATATAGACGGTGGGGGGGGGGGGGTAGAAGAAGGAATAGGCCAGAAATGAGTCTAATATTCCAGTATAATTTGTACCACGCCTGTTCAGGATGTCTAACATATTATTAGAGAGGTGTCTTAATACTTAGCCACACCCTGTATACGTCTTATAGACAGACCTTAATCTAGTATAACTTCCTTGACCCAACTGAATTTTGACACAAGCCCTTATTGATAAACTGTTAACAGCAACGCTAAAATACCAAAAAGATCATAATGCTGAATCTAATCATAAGAAAATCAGCCTGCGATGGAATACGTTCTTATTTACAGTCACTACTAGGGAGGTTTTTTTTTTTTTTTTGAAGGAGGATTGGAAGTTGATCCTACATCGAAAAAAAAAGAAAACCATAATTCTAATTTTCATCACAAAAATTTTCAAGATTTGCAATCTCAAACTCCATATCTCTACCAGTCCGATTATCATGCGGCCTTAATATGCCAGTTATAAAATATTCTAGAATCTTTCCAAAATTATCCGTTGTCCTAATTCAAATGAATATTTCGAATATGATCATGTGTATTTTATTCATTCAAGTATTTTTATATTCACAAATATCTCGTGTCCCTCACCATTTTTTGCTTCAAATGCATCGAACGACACATGCCACATACGTGTTTACAACTCCACAGTCAGTTAATACTAAATTTCCCTCCCACGGCTTTATCAGACACTTAAAGATGGGGAGGGAGTTCCACATGAAAGAATTAAGAAGGCGATACCGTCGTTTCTATGAGGTCATTCAAAGACGCTATTGTATGGCAGACTGTTTACTTAACCGATCCACAATATAATGCCGAAACTAAAGGGATCTGGAGAAGTCCACGAACAAATGCCCGCTGTGGTGTTCGGAGCATGCATCACGGTTTTTCCAAGCGATGTGGGCACTTGGGACATATTTAGAAGGCAAGGGAGTGAAGGGGGGGGGGGTACTGCCTTGTATACATGGGCGAGAACCTAAGAGTTCAGGAATAAGCTAGCAGAAACGGAAGGTCGTCAGAGAAACGGTGGCGAAGGTAAGGAGAGAGGGGACGGAATGCTTTTCCCTCGCTAGAGCAGGCGAATGTGTCAAAAATAACACTTCCAAGGGATGCCTGGTTCCACTTCCTCGTGCATGTCTATCTCGGGAAGCTCAGATCTCTAAGATTGTACGCCCTTCTGGCTTCCCTTAGAACGGACCACACATTCCTAGCATATCGCCTTTCAGTGACGGATAGAAACTACTTTCCCCAACTAGGGGGGATAGGTTCCCACCCCTCCTTTAAACGGGCTTGTGTGCGTGCGCTACGTAAGATAGCGATTAGTTTAAATTCTACAATATCATGCAATACATGCATTTTTTAAAAAAAAATCTCTCTTTTGAAAGTGTGACGCATGTTAACAATATTAACTGCATTTACAATCGCATATTTTCGTGATATGTTTCATATTTACAGCTATAGAGGGATGGTCGAAAACGCTATGCAACGAAAATAGCATTGTAAGTAAATTTTCGTTTCAGAGATGAATAGAAAATTTTAATCTACCGTTCAAAAATTAAACAATCAACAAAATAAAACATTTTAATCAGTATACATTGACATGTAGATCCACACAGTATTTTATTTTTCATGCATTAAAAAAAAAAGAGTTCCATTCACTTCTGTGTACTTAAGGAATACTTGCGTATTTAGCAACTAAAGATGAATTATGCATCTCATATGGAATAGCAAGGTTTCCTTTCAGCATAACATACAAACTAGCCGTGGAACACCGGCGATTTTTACTCACAATGCACTCCTTATAACCTTAGTTGCTTTGGCATACCGTACCCAATCCAATACTCTTCTTCTTTTTTTTTTTTTTTTTTTTAACTGGGGTAGCTCTGCTATTTCTTCCGTACATCGTTCTCTTCCGGAGTCCGTCAGCAAATATTGGAAAATAAAGCTTCCCAGGATATTGACATAAGTTCTCGGATTATCCATGGGCGGACAAAGAAAGGCAAAATTGAGGCGGCAGAGCAGTTGTCACCTAGGGCTAATATATTTATATGTACATTTTCTTTCAGTAAAAAAGCAAAAAATTACAAAAAACTAACAAAAGGTAATGTTGATCACGATTGGTATTTAGCCAATGCCAGCTGCAGTGCAATAATTTTTTATTTTATTTTTTACAGTTAAGGTTGAAAATATGGAACAGCCTTCTAACGAGTCATAGAAGCAATCAAGTTATGTAATATAACGGAAAAAATTGTTATGGTTGAATGGATTAATAAAAAAAGTTAATTATAATGTCAGTATTGTTATAAATATTTATGTAAAAAATAAAATGCAAAATAAATAAGGGATGTGCGAAAATGAAAGACGTGGAGAAGATAAGCTAGATGTGAATGAACATACACAAACCGACCTATACGTACGTGAGAAGGATAGTGAATTTCGTGTTTCACGTATTAGTTTGCCATAGTAGCAATTACTCACTATATATGGTTCAGTTCTTTTTTCCGCCTTGTAGTGAATCAGCCAGTCTTTGTGCGTTTGGTTTTCCTCCCGGTGCTCCAGTATAGGCTACATAGCGAAAAGTTACATCAGTATTTGTTATTAATGATCCAAAGATTTGGATTTCCCTGTTAACCATTTAATTTAATGTCACAAAAGAAAACAAACAGCGCCATCTATTAAGATGGTTTAACCATTACTATCTATAGTACAGCTGGTGTATAAAAGCACTACAATGAGTCTAATCTAAACAGCTATTGGAAAATTTCATACTTCGGAGATGGTTCAGGTAATTTACGAGACTTTCTAGAAGAAGCAACTACTTAATTCAGGTGCAAAAGAAGGTAGCCAAGGAGGAGACAAATAAGGCCGGAGTAATCTCATTTAGATAACTGCAACTCGCCCTCCCTGTTTTCGCCGAAAGGGAGGGAGGGAGTTGCACGAAGCGAGGCTCACAAACCCTAGAGGAACAGTTCACTGTGTGTGTGTGTGTGTGTGTGTGTGTGTGCGTGCGCATAGAGCGAGGAAGCTTCATTCACTGAGCTAAATGTTTACAAACGGGTAAAGGATGCAGAAAGAGAAAAACAGAGAGAAAGAAAACAGATATCAGTCTAGTAGCACCTGCTACCGTTTACCGTAAGACTGAGTCATTAACTGTTAGAAAAGCATTGCCCCTTGCCGGCCCCCTACAACAGATGAAATATGAGCTGTCTCAGAACAAAGTACAGGTTGTGTAGAAAATTGTAGCCTCGGTTCCGTAACCCTGCAAGCCACTAGTTCGGGAACAGCCCGCAATGAAATGCTTTGACCCTCCTTGCACCGTTCAGGCTAGCAGACAACGCTACTTAATCACTGGGGACTTCACTACTTTGCCGTGTGATTAATGGTTGCTAGCTAATGGGGTTTTTTCCTACCGGTCTTGAAGGTAGCCCTCACATACACAGTATTACTCCTTCTCAGTAAAAGCTCTGCAAACACACCCTCAGTCTCCCATCTCAGTGCACCAATATACAAATCCCCTCCACTTATTAAACAACGCTTCGTTCCGTCCTGCCCCTCACATATTCAAACTGTGGGCATCCCACAAAGTAATCCACGGAAGATCGGGAGAGAAGGTCCAGTGACACCTCCATAAGCGCCCACGCGTACTCATCTGACCAATGCATCTCTTTGTATACCTCAACAATAAAAAATTCGTGCCTGAAACCGGTCCTCGGACTAAGGAAAATGAAGCAATAACCTATTCTCAAAACTTAGCAAAGCTGTGCCCAAAGACTTCGAGACTTAATGGCCACCTAGCGGCTATTAAGCCCTTGGATTTCGTACCCACAAATACCTATAAGTATTCTTTATATGTAAATTGTGTGTTCTCCTAGATAGTTTGCCTGATTGAGGGATGAAAACTCCTGTTATCTCCGTTGGGGGTATGCAAAAGAGATGTATTGGTCTGGATTCGAAGATTTCCAGAAATTGATAAAAAGTGTTAAAACAATTCGGTAATTGTTGAAACACGTGTTTCAAGAATTACCTAAGTTCTAACAATGTAGAATGCAATTGTTGAAACACATGAAATCAAATCAGGATATTCACGTGGTAAAAAACAAATTAAAAAAAAATTAATTTAAAAAAAACGCGAATATCTTATTGGTTCCACCCTTTTTTTCGCCATTCGAGAAGTATTATTTGTTGTGTACAAATTGAAATGTCAAATATTTATACTATGTGTATTTTTCTCACTGTGTCTTTGCAGCGTGTTTTCATTCATAATTTTTTCAGCATTTGATTTTTATTCACCTTTAACATTAAGGAGAAACGTCAGGAGTTGAATTGTTTTTTCCACCGGAATGTTGAAAACAGTAAACACCCGTTTTACGAAACAGGTCTGATAAAGATTCTTCGCGTCTAGACAGGATGCGAACCCAGGTCTTTCAAACCAAAGGGCTTCGTTAATATTGACTGAGCTACGGAGGCTCTTTACACACACAACCTATTAGACAATACTTTATATTTATTAAATGCAAATATGCATACATAACATCCTCTCAATCATTTTTGCATGCATACGGTTAACCCACCAACAGTAAACAAAATGTTAAGTTAAAAAAACAGATTAATTAAAAAAAACATATATGAATGATATTCCTGATAGCACATCAGTGAATAGAATTCCACTGAAATACAAGTGCTTAAATATACCGAGAGAAGCAAAAAAGAAAATGGAGAATGGTAGGAGAAAGAAGGCAGCGTTTGTAGGTGAGGAAATTGTTTACTAGAGAACAGCTGGAGCTGTCGTTTTCACATATTTAAGTCTGCGAAGAAAGCTTCCTGTGTGTGTCTGCTTACAAGCTAAACGCCATCGACTACGCTCTGTCAGAAAGCAGTAACGCAAACTCGGAATGAAATCGCGAGATGATTCGGAAAATTGCAAAGAACGTGACGTGGTGAAAAATGAACCAAACAGTACCACCGCACAAGAAAGCAAGACTTGTTTCGTAAAACGGGTGTTTACTGTTTTCAACGTTCCGGTGGGGGAAAAAAAATTCAACTCCTAACGTAGTTCCTTAACGTTAAAGGTGAATTCAAATCAAATGCCGAAAGAATTATGAATGAAAACACGAAGCAAAGACACGGTGAGAAAAATACACATAGTATAAATATTTGAAATTTCAATTTGTACACAGCATATAATACCGCTCGAATGGCTAAAAAAGAAGTGCGAAACCAACAAGATAATTCGCGTTTTTTTTTCTTTTTTTCACGCGAATATCTTGTTGATTTGATTTCATATGTTTCGACAATTACAATTATTGCATTCTACGTTGTTAGAACTTCGGTAATTGTTGAAAGACGTATTTCAGGTGTTTCAATAATTACTGAATTTTCAACAATGTAGAATGCTAATCATTACGTATGATTGCATGAAAACCGAAATCTAGATAGATATTTCATATACAATATCATTAGGTGCTGAGAAGCCACCCTAATTATGACTGCCTAAATCATTGATTTAGGCAGTCAAAAAGTCAGGCTGTTCGCTGACAATTGCAAACTAACTTAATGAAACCTTCACTTTTTTTTCTTCCAATACAGCGGTTGCATTTAATATATATTTCTCTGTACTTTGAATTATACTTAGACCGACAATGCAGTATTTATTTTTTTATTTATTTCTTCTTCTTTTTTTTTTTTTTTCTCGTTTAGAAAGCATTGTGCTGAGAGACGGATGGGAGAAATGCCAATTCATCACTTACAAAGTCAAGTCACCAGTGACGGGCAATGAGTGCCCCTTATCGCTCTTTCCCTCTGCCAGACGACAACACTCCCAGCATGATGTTCGAGCCAAATGTCTAGAATGGGTGACCGCGCGTATGTGGCAGTCATCTCTGGACTCTCAAAGGAATTCATATCAAGTTCTCCTGCCTTCTAGATGAGAGAAGCTGGCTTAAAAGATTTCCTGTTGTGAACGAACATCCATAATTTATGAAGGTGGTATCGCGGCTTTATCCAGAGGAATCTCCGCCAGCTGACCCCAAACTCATCACCCTTCCCGACAGTAGGACCACTGAGTGACCTACTGGAGGGCAAGATACGTATTCTTACAGAACTTCTCGCAACGAGTTCGCGCAAGTGTGAAGTTTACTCGGAGATGGCAGTCGTAAGAAAGCTGCAAGCTAATCAGTGCTATAAGAATTTAGATTCAGTTCTTTACAACCAAGCGCGATCCTGGAATTGTCATAAAATGTGAGTTGTCACCGTCGTCTAAGTAAATATATTTGCCTGTAGTGCAACACACTAACGTCTGTTTGTGCATTCTAAAAATATTACGTATAATATAATGATATAAAAAAAATTGGATATATATAATAATAGTAACTTTAATCCCACTCCATTTTCAATAGCTTCAATGTTGACTCGTATTACTTGTTTACAGTAATAGATAATGAATTAATGATTTTAATTGATTATCTAGGTTAATTCATTATCAAATAAGTATATCCAATAAGGCAGGTTCATTATTTTGAATTAAAACCAGTAATTTCGTGTAATAGCTGTCTAAAACAATACCTACCTGCTATACTGTCAGGTTTAACAATTAACAGCTTCATTGTTGGAAACTGAGGTAGAAGAATTGTCAGATTCTAACAATTAAACAATTGTTTGAAACAACTGAAATTTAAAAAATATTGATTCCAGTGTTGTCTATTCCAAAAAAACGGCTTCTTTGATACGGCAGAAGTTTAAAATTGGGATTAAGAGAAAAATACTAGACGACATTGATGATGAGCAGTATACCTCGAATGTTGATGTTATACTGTAATATTGATATTCATCTTGCCACACTGCAACAAGAACTGTCATTAAATTGACAAACACACACATTTTTAGAGACAGCAGGCTATCAGTGACAATATTAATACGCTTATTTCACATAATTACGTATCAATAAACCAGAACAGAAAAGTAAACTGAGTGATGTCTTAAATCACGCTTGTAGTTTCATCAAATCTGAAATACGACAGCTGGATTGAAAACATGTGCGTGAACGTAATGCAAGCAGTCTCATACCCTAAGAAATAGATTTATAAAAGAGTAAATATTAATTTTGGAGTTTCAAGTAACTGGCATGTTTTGATTTTCATTTTAAGAAATAAACAATTTTTGATTATGCAGGTGTGTACCGGTAACAGTGCATAATATTGTTAGGGATAATTATTTTACCAACAGTTAAGCTTACAATGAAAAGGTATTGTGATGTGTAAAATTAATGGTTTAGTGACACACAAAACTAGTATATGACTCAGAATCCATCCCTCTGTTTCATATTCTTTAAAGCAAGGTTTAGTAAATTATTGTTCTTCCTTATTTTGATAAATTAGCCTTCTCACCTTTGCGTGACCTCGACTGAAGAAGAGAGCATTTTCCCCAGTCAACACCTCCATTTCCGGTACCATTACAGTATTCGCGTCCCATCGGCAGGAGTCCGCATAATGTACAAATGGTTGCTCGTCTACTAAATCAAAGCAGTAGAGACGAGGGGGCAGTTTTCTTCCCTCGCCCGACTCGGAAAAACGTTCGTTCTAAATGTAGAAAGCAGACCCTCCCTTAGAATCCCTGCCGTGTAGTTTTGAGGGTGTGTAACGAGTGTAGTAGTTCCTCCTGCAGATACGAAGCGAAATAGTCAGCGAGAGATCCGATAACGCGGGTTTCTGGTGGCCATTCTACGGCCTCTCCACTGTGGGAATGGATGGAAGGCGCGCCCACATGCTCTCTGGGTACACCTTGTTACGGAGATAAGATCATGACCCTAAAGGAGAAAGGTCAGATAGTGGACACATGAACGACGGTGTTAATTTACAGGGGCCTCTGTTAAACAGAAGAGCGGAGATGCTTTTCAAGGATGTGGAGTGGAAGCTGTAGCGTGATATATATGACAACCAGTCGCTGGAGGGCAACATCAACCTTTTCCCCCACTCTTTTATCACCAAAACTGTAAATGGTCATTGTAGCACAATCTTTTCCCGTTACTTAAAGTGTTTCAACCTCAAAATAGCGCTAAAGTTGTTCAATGAGTGTAACAATGGTAGTTTGAACAATGAATGGCTTGAATCGTCTGCCAAAGATAATTTATCTTAACAATTGGAGAGGATATCTTTCTTATAACTGGATTACTCTATTATAAAATTATTTCCAATTTTGCAATGGAAACAGACTATTTCTAATTAAGGGGATATTAAATCCCACATTGTTTTAAAACCGAATAAGAAACTCAAAGATTGGAATCAGAGTTTCATGCCGAATATAGTAAACTATAATTAATATTTATTTTAATTTTAAATTTTAATTAATTTTAAACTATAATTATATTTAAGAATATTTCTAATTTAAAATTGTCATATGATTAAGCGTGAATAATACTTTTTATCTAAACGTTCAAATCTTATATATAATGCTAATTCTTCCCTTTGTGGAATACTGATTTACAATGACTAACCATCGAGAGCCCATTAAATTATAGAATAATCATAGGCTACTTTTTTTAAATTTTTATATATATATATATATATATATATATATATATATAAGGCAGTTGTTGGATTATAGCACTAAAAACAGTTTTTTTTTTAATGCATTTATTAGACTTGCTCATCTCTATTAGAATTAAATAATATCCACCTTTCAATATTACAACCTATTTGTAATGCTGTTTGGTGCGTAATGCTAGTATACATCGTTGTCAACTTAATTGAGGTTTGATTGTCCAAATGAAATCAACAAACAGTGCAATTGAAATCTTATTGTAGTGACGTCACAGTTTTATTGTGATTGAACCTAGAGCTATTTCGCAATCGTAGCATGTAATTCAATCGTTTCGGGTTGTTTTCTTTAATTTTGGCATGCAAAATAGCCCGATTGAAGCAAAAATCGAGATTTTCATTAAAATTTGATTAATGATTAAAAATGCCAAATTTTCATTAAAATCTGTTATGTCACAGTTGAATGTAGAATAGATGAAAAAAAAAAAAAAATAAAGAAAGAGATGCTGACACTAACAACACTTGTAAACGTAACTGATAGTAACAGTAGTATTTATCACGTACGTATGGAAAATATCGTTTCTTTTTTTTTCTTCTTCTTCTTCCATTTCGGAGCCCGTAGCGTAAAATTGTTAACCAAGCAGCCTAGTCCAACAATTTTCCCACCTTCATAGGCATAAAAACACGCCAAAAATAACCGTTCGTCGAAAACAGTAATAAATAAAATAAAATAATGGCCATGACGAAATTAGTGGCAAACGAAATACTATTGGCGAAAAAAAAAAAAAAGTTTAATCAAACAAACAAAAACAAAAAAAAAAATGCCGTTCTTCGTTCAGGTGGCTGACTTTCCTTACGGTGTGGTCCCAGGTTATTGCGACAAGTTTGTGCAGGAGTTGCCGTAGTGGTGTGTTTAATGGGGATGTTGGTAATGTCGGCCTCAGATGTCGACACGTATTATCGTTTTTATGTGAATGACTTCCGCACTCTGTAAGTAATGATTATGTTCGCTCGGCTCCATGTAACTCCTTAGTGTTTTTAATGTTGGGTGGATGTTGAGGTCATTCAGTTTCTCCTCAAAGCCAAAATCTGTGTAACAACTATTAAACCTTCGGGTGCACTCGAGTCGTTGTGAGCACAGGGAGAAATCTGTTCTAAGTACTTTTGACGGTCTTTAAATTGACAGCCCTTTAACGAAGAACATAAAAACGCGCGCGCGCGCACACACATGCACAGAAACGTTTATTAAATCATGAACGCTAATGGGCTTCATAAACGCTACTTAAATGTCAAACTCATCTCGAAGAATATAAATACAGTACTTGGAAGTTGTTGTTCCTCCTCCCAACGCAATTTTGGCACGTTCATTTTCCACGAATCTCTTTGGAAAGAATGTAACTGTCATTATTTAGAAAAAGAGAAAGTACATTATCCTCTTAGGGAAACTCGGTTTGTTAATTTTTGTATTATCCGAAAAGAGAAAGATATTAAAAAAAAAAAAAAGGTCTCTTAAATGTGCAAACGGAATATAATTAAAACATCACAGTGAAACACGCAGCCGACAATCAAATAAACATATAAAGTAAATATCTCAATAAAACAGTTCAGAAAATTAGCTAAAATCAGCTAAACAATGGCATTTGGATCAACAATGTTGGCTCATCAGATATAAATATATTCATTTACATTACAAGAATACTGTAACGGAACACCATTGTTGTAGTAGGCACAACGTTAATTGTTGTTGGTGGCTTATCTGCGCACATTGTCATTCAGCAGCATGATATCATTGTTGTATATACTAGTTGTTGGTTGGTCAGCCTGCGTATGTGCATTGTTGACTTCACGCAACAGAATCTTGGAACAATAGCAATATATCATTATTGCACATTTCATCTAGCATCATACCATCTAATTAATATATCCAACAAGAGGCTTATGCTCTAATAGAAATCTTATTGTTATAGGTAGCTATTAATTAATCCTTGACTTGCTGCTTGTCGTACTGTTGAAATGGTTCTGGACAACAATCATTGAAAAACGGATAATATTGAATATATTAGGTACATTGTAAATCTACAAAGCTCGAAATTGGATTACAAAATTATATGCATCTTTCCGTCCACCACACACACACACACACACACACACATTTGCAGCCATCAATGTTATTATCGCGAACATTTAACGTTACTACAGCTAAATAAAGATAGCTATCACTACAAAGCAGAGACACACAACCTTTAGCCCTTGGAACCCAATTAACAATGAAATTTTCTTCAGAGAGTTAAGTTATCTTCATATTAACATTTCAGTAGAGAGCCATAAGGTTGGATGTCACTCCTTGTAATCCGTGGTTCAAACTCACCTGATCAGGTGTGGAAGCGCTGTCTGTGCTATGACCGGAAGTGTCCAAAATGCCTCTACTTCCGCTTCCTATACTGGGGCCATTATTTGGAGCGCAGTTACTACTGCTGTTACTGTTATTGCTGTCCCCTAGCTCTCCAGGCTTGGTGTCCCGCTCATCAATCACCAGATCTATAGGCATTTTACCCTTCAGACAGCTGATGTATCGCTGGCAGAAATTGTCACACAGTTCGTGCACCTGTGCAGCCAACGAGAAAGTAAAAACAAAGATTATTCTATTTAGTTAACAGTTGCAAAATATAATGGAAATATACTCGTATCTACTAAATATTATATAGTCTAAAAAATATGTTAAACACATTGGCTACCATTACCCCAAACCACTAAAAAATGCTTAGTGGTTTGGGGTAAATGCTCTACAAGAAAAACCTCACTGTTACGATGCTTTGTTGTATGGTAAAACATCCTTCATGTCACAGCTTTGTGACCGTCCATAGTAAAACGTCTACTGGAACGAGTGCGAAATACGAATCCAAATGTTTACAGAACTGTAGGAAGACTAGTCATGTGGAGCCCAGGGGATAAATTGGTACATTGTATTGTAACACGGCTATAGGATGGCAATGTTAATATGAGAGGCGGTAACTCGCTTAAACGATCCTTTTAATCCCAATCCTAAACGCCGGTTTTTTTTTTTTTTTTTTTTTTTTTTTTTTTTTTTAACCGTTCGCTCGGTTTTACTCTTTTTATTTGTTCATCTTGCACTACAGAATGAAGTTCAATGATCATTATAATTCCCACAATCTATTGTTTTTCTCTTCCTATAATACTAGAGAATGGAAAACTCCCATTGTGAGCTCTCATTATAATAAACTTCTGTAGCCACATTGCGTCACCGCGTCAGAAGGGGTGGTGCAATGTGGCTGCAACCCATTTTGCAAACTACCGCAGATTAGAAACGTTGCAAACCTCGTTAATATTTGAGACTACCTTGCTATTCAGATACTTGTCGCACATAATGTCCTCTGAAATGAGACGTTTGTTCGAAATAAGGCTTAACTTTGACAACCGCCATTTTGTACAGATACGCAATTTGAAGAAGTGATACTCATAACAAATGAGTATCGCTTCAAATTTACTTTCTTTCATTCTTCCCACTTGTTTTTAAAGCCCCCCCCTCCTTTTTTCAATATTTACTTCGAAACATCCGAAGATTTCATTCTCTACCCTCCCACCCGTCACCCACCCCAAGTGCATGCCACATCCCTTCCTGAGGCCCTATTCTCCCATAGCGGATTCTAAGTTTGATTGGAATAGAGCGCGAGTAATGCTATTCCGTCTAATAACAGAGGGCAAAGACGGTTGCGTTGTGGACCAGCCGTTACGGACAATTCAGTCACTCAACGTGACAAAGACTATAATCTCCGGGCTAATTATCAGTCTTGCGTCTACTCCCAGGCTAAGTGCTGTTCCGTGGGACAAAGTGCGGAGCCTGGAGGTGGAGGCTCGTCTTCCCAAATACGGGACAGCCGTGAGTATAACTAACGCTGCATTTGATGAGGATTTGACATGAAAATGTCGATAATTAGAGTCCGTGTCTGCCAAGAAATCTTCGGTAAGTACGGAGTGGACCGCCACCAGAGCCTACCATTCATCAAATAACAGAGTACGCAGGGCAAGCCACCCTTCCGTTGCCGACACTTGTGGACGCTGACACCTTAACAACCAGGCAGACCAGAGTAATAAGCGGATTCCAAGTCCCGCCAACCACATATTAATAGCCGTGCATAGCGAATTAATGGGTATCAGCAGAGAGCGGGAAAGCCTTTTCCGTCCGAGGGCCCTCTTTCATCGCTACTAACATGAAACTGTCAGAAGACGTAAATACACACAATCGACAGACAGCTGCAAGCCAGCATGCGTTGTCAGTTTGACCAACACCTCCATATCGACAACACGACACTTGACAGGCAGTCAAAGAGTAGTGTATGAAGTCATCGGAAGTAGGAAGGCGACCAGACACATCTTAGTAAGGGATTCTTGACATGTCTTGGAATTTCCTTCTGTCATCTGTTACTAATATCCCTTACTTACAGCTTAATTGTTTGGTGGACACTTCATTCCTGTACAGTTCTTTTTCGTTGTCGAGTTTCAAAAGTGGATGACTGCTATGGCTTTCCAGAAGTGCAGCTGCTCTTGCTGGAAGTTGAAGATCAAGGACAACCCAAGTGCGGTTTATGAGTTGCAACGATTTGCTGCAGTACAAAAGCCAAGTTTACGGAGTTTTTTGCTTTTGTTTTGCAGTTTATAAATCCAAGTTTACATAATTTTTCACAGTTTAAAGGCCAAATTTACTGGGTATTTTTTTCTCCCAACACGTTTTAAATATAAAATTGTATAAGCTTTCTCAATGGATTTGGTAAGTATCAAGCAGGAAAATTCTAAAGTCGCATTACCATAGTTTGGAAAACAACCTGCATACGTTGTTAGTTTGACCAACACTTTCATATCTACAACACGACACTTCACAGGCAGTCAAAGAGTTGTATTTAGTTGCAGTTTTATTCTTAAAGCTATTTTCATAATATGGAACCTGGCAAAAATAATATTGAATAAATCGGTGGCATCACTGTTGGTCGGGGGGGTTGCGGGATTTCAAAACTTCGCAAAGACCTCTACTTACGAACTAAGAAAAATAAACTCTTATTTTAGGAGTGGGCAATGTCCATTTAAAAACTGTTCGTACAAAAATCTTAGGATCTCGCATTACTGTGCCACTGACGCCACTAGATTAAATCAAGGTTTATGAAGGTGATATTCCCTCTTGTAAAAATTCATTGGTGCGCCCTAGTTCGTCAAGGTTCAGCGGAAAAAAAAAAATTCCTCATCACACCAATCGGATTCTGTCCGCAAGGTGACTGCACTAACCAGTACATCACTGCTCGGTTCTGACACTTAATTGTTCATTAATGTTAATACAAACCCGTAGTCATGAATTGTTATCGGGCGGGGAAGCGAAGCATGTCGTGAGATCCCATCTGTCTCGGAAGGAGAGGCTGCTAATCATTATTGCATATTACATTATATGTCCATTATTTCGGTGCAGCTCGAGCCATAAGAGAGCCCCACCCCTGTGTATTAATGTGCAAGGAAGGCCGAGGGATAATCTCGACCCGACTCACTGCACGGGGAAAAAAGCCGCCAGTTTTGCGAAGGCAGCTGGTATCCATAGCCCTCTGAAATGCGAGTGACATTTCTTTACCCTCCTGCTCCCCTTAAGGCTGCATTTATATAAGAACAGAAAATGTGTGCAGGTTTCTAGTAAGGTCGGGGGCCAGTCAAGTAACGTGGATTTTTATAACATGGCCAGCAAAAAACGATGGTCAAACATACCAGTAAAATAATTCCAAAAAATAAAATGGTTCCAAATTGTTGCCGAAAGAGCTCTGCAACTAAATGACTACAGTTGAAGATACGTGTGATTGTTACTACAGGAGCTGATCATAAAAATTCGGGTGATGACAACAGAATGTTTATATGGAGCAAGAGGATCAACTATTTCAAATCTGTGTGTAGTAATATCTAAAGCAAGTTTCTGCATTTTTTTTTTTTTTTTTAATTCGAAGCAAGTGCAGTATATTGATTTTTGGCAAAGATTTCAGATGTCTGGAAAAAGGAAAATGCAAGAATATTATATTACTCTATATGCGTTTTTGATATTGATGAATACGTGTGGCGAGAAGTAAACAGAGTGTTTACATTTAAAAGAAAAAATATTGTAAGAAAATTTGAAAAAATTATAAAAATTTCAGAATTTAAAAGAACTACTAAAATATAATTTAGAAATAATTAATTTAATATCACAGTCTATAATAGCTGCTCATTAAGTTCCTATAGTAATTCGATTTTCACATATTTCCATTTCAGAAACCATGCCACACCTATTCTGCATACGTACAAAAAAAAAAAAAAAAAAATGAAAGTGTTGACGCCATCTTGTCTGTGATATGTTGCACGTGGGGGGGGGGGGGGAGAAGAAAGCTGGGACTAACAATGATATATATAACAAATTACAAGCAGACACGCCGAGAAAAAGTATTTTAATTAAAATGTCATCCCGAACATGAACGTCTTGGTTACAGGTAAAGAATAATGACTTGCCCACCTTCCAAGGGTTCTTTAATCATTTCACTGTTTCAGATGATTAATGATTAACTCCGGCTGAGGATATTAATAACAAATAAGGTCACTTACCTTCTCTAGCTCCAAGAGATGAAATCTTAGCACCTGAATAGCTTGCACCATCTGAAAATATAACGAAAAATGCTGTCAACTCCGTGAACTCAGAAGCTTTACTTTTCAAGATAAGTAACTTCGTAAAATTTATCTTCTACTTATGTTTAAATTAATTTTTTGAAACTACATTTTAGATTGTTAAGTCAAAAACGATACTTGACACCAAACAAAAATTCAAATACCAGTTTGATAAGGAAGCAAACTATATGTATAATAAGCAGCAAAGGAAAAATAAAGCACTTGATTAAATAAATACAGTTCTGGTTAAACTTGTGACAACCTATGGTTAAACTAGACACCATTAATCTCCTTATAAATGTGTTATTACGTAAGCAAATTATCCTTTAAAAGGCGATGCAGATCAAAAGTTATTAATTAAGTATTTATTCCTGTAACTAGAAGGGAATGATGTGTGACAGACGGAAAAGTTGTCTAAAAATCTTGGAAAATGTAATTTATGGAAGGCCCCTAGGTAAAATCCCTTATGTGAATAGATTTAGATAATATATTTAAATGCATTTAAAAAGAGAATTAACCAAATAATAAATATTAAGGAATTGGGGAGATAAAATTTCAAATTTTATTCAACTTAAAAAGCCTCCATTTTAATACTAAAATGCACAAAAATGGAAACAGTGTACTTATTCGTATTTGCTCAGAAAGTTGGCCCATAAGAAACTCAACTGTACTTTGAGTAAAAAGACATGCAGTTGCATACAATACTTGAAGCACAGATGGTGCAGTAGCTGTATACAAAAATGACAGAGGCTATTCTGTTGTCAAAGTTATAGACGATGGGTTAGTCGGAATCACAAAGAAACTCGTCATTCCAACTCTTTGAAAGCAGTCCACACAAAAAGATTCAAGTGGCAGCAGAGAACTGTTAGCGTGAGATGTTTACGATTTCTATAAAGAACCGATGTCGGTACAAGGAAAGACAACCAGTCTCTACAAATAAGAGGCTATTTTTGATGCTTCCATTTTAGTGTCAAAGTGTGTTTGTGTAGATTGAATTAATGGGATAAAAGCATGCATACTTACTAGGCTGTCCAACTCGGGATTCGGTGAATAGTAGGGCTTTTCTTGTCTAATCTGGAATATTAAACAACTGTTTTGTACTGCAGAAAATAATATAAACATACATACACAAGTCGGAATAATAAAATATTTACTTGACATAAGACAAACTGATATCCCAAAAAAATTAAATTAGTTGAAGAAATTTGTATAATTCATTGTTTAATTTTGAGTCATGCATCCACGCAAATATGCTCTGATTAGATCTATTCTGTATCAGCAAGTTACGAGTGCAGAGAAGCTCGTATTAGTTTGCGACTCTGAACACACATAGTTCAGTATGTATTTACCAAAGGGATGCAAAGTCTTTGGAAGAAACATGTTATTCATTCGTAGTCTACTGACCATTGTTAACAGTCAATCTTCAGCTGTGGCGCAATCAGGATCACCAACATTTGATAACCTTTAGGCTTGAACGATCAAACCAGTTTACTGATTCAGTAATGAAAATTCCAACAAGAAGCATCGATAAAAGTCTGAATATTTTATGTCATTAAAATATCTTCCTAAGGAATAGAGAAAAGAGAAGAAAGATTGTTTTTTTTTGAAGAAATTTTGATGAGCTAATCTTCCGATATGTTATTGGTAGATACAAAAAGATACGAAATATGTTTCTATCATACTTAAACCATATTATGATAAATAGCATATTAAATAAATACATATATTTATTAATGAACAGCTTAGAACACTTTGAAGCGCAGTCTATTAGACTCCCGTATCACCACGACGGCAACAAAAAATGTTTCGAAATAGCTGAAAATTAAGCTAACGTTTTTTTTTTGTTTTTTGTTTTTAATCTAGTGATGAGATGTAAAAGTATGAACACTCATTAAAAAGAGAATATATGTTCCTGGAACAATTATGTAGTAAACGTCACAATAAAGAAAAGGTCATGCGCAGAGTACTGCAGCTTCTGAAGATTTTCTTCAACCTTTGAAACATTCAGTTGCACTTCTGATAATTTCGCTGAAGCATCATTTCAGCAAATTCTGATCATTTCGATGAAGCCTTTTTTGATCATTTTCGATAAAGTACTTTCTCGGCAACGTCTGATAATCATCAGAAGTGGCGTTTTTCATTGCAGAAAATACTTTTTTTTTCTGCAATTCTTGATCATTTTGATCAAGAGAGAGAGTTGCATTTCCTGCAATGTATGATGCCTAGAATTTTACGCGATTTTTCTTTTTTAACTTCGTCAAAACATTTAACCGTATTACTTTCCTATTGAACTCACCTCTAGCCCCATCTCTTTTAGCAGTGAAGCCACACAATAAGATTCAGAATAGAAACAATTCCAAAACCTACCTGGTTATAGTAGTACACCTTGAGACATACGTGGACGGCCTAGCTGAGAGTGTGTTGCATGGTAGAGAACATCTAAAAGATATTTTCCGTCTTGCGCGATAAAATTTTGAATGCACAAAAACACCTTGAAGTGTAATTTTGTTTCACGTTCGTACCGGCATCATGCCGGAGCTCTGCTTTCGACCGCACAACTACGAAGCTGCAAGAAACAGAGAAACGCATCCCACCACGCTTTCCGTTATACTATAAAGATTTTCTGGATATAATATACACCGTATAGTCGCGGTTAGCTTTTCCTCATCGATTACGGGAATATCATCGCTTTCGGCTAAAGCCAAATATAGCAGAGAATATTTCTCTCGTTCCTCCCCCCCCTTCTTTCCCCTTGAAATTCTTTAGGGATTTTCCCCCCAAAAAGAAGTTATACGATTTATAACCTTAAAGGTCGTAATGATACGGAGGTGAATGCAAACAATTTGAAGTTATATCCTATTGCAGAAACGACGAACGGCACGTGACGGAAGCAGGGTTTATCGGCTTATCTGCTATCGGAATGCTCTGCAATCTTAGCAGGGGTAGCTATGGGTATTAACATTGTATTGATGTATGGGCAGTATGCGAACTCCGGAAATGACTTTGGTACAGCACAAACCGTCGCTTCTAAAATTACCTTATTATTCTTCACTACGGACTATCTGTTTTGCGCGTGCAAGTCTCTCTCTCGGTGTTCAGAAGGAAGAGATAAGCAGTAATCCTTTGTTATCCACTATTGTTATGATTAAAATCAATAGACAGTGTAATATTATTCAGGTAACACTTAATGTTTTCGCAAAAGAGCATAAACTACCAGTGGAATAGTACGGTGGCCGCCATGGGAAACTTTCCGATGTTGACAAATAAATAATGTGCATTTTCCGCAAAAAAAAAAAAAAAAAGTTAAAATGCCTCATTTAACATGATTGCATTAATATAAAATTTTTGTTGTACAGAATATTTTTCGTATAATGCGAAATAAATATTACACTTGGTACTTATGAGTTCTTCAAACTGTTATTATGAACTGAATCATATTCCAGTGTTTCTTTAAACAGATTTTTAAGGTTTTAGGGTTGAATATAACGGTTCAGATCCATGGGGAAATGCTGATATAAAAAAAAAATAATAATAATAAGTTTATGGTCACGTTACTAGTTCAACTTGTTAATTCAACAATTACATGATGGTTGATGAGATTTCTTAAGCTTCAGTTTGTGTCTTGACTATGAAGAGATTGTCTCAACATTTCTTGCCATGTAGCAGACTGACAAATATTTAATGACGCTTTAAATGCCGAGAGAGAGAGAGAGAGATTTCACTTGACAGGTTTATTAAATCTGCAAGGCAACCATCAGCTGACGATCAAAATGCTCGTCTCATGAACTTTGCGCAGGGAAAATATGTCCCCCGTATGACTCCATCATCATCCTCACATTAGGATCCTGATGATCCATCACCCAAGATTTCCAATAACTCTTCTCTCTCTCAACCTACACTTCTGTCAACCACCACAGCCAGCAAAAACTATTGCCATTTACAGTACGTGAAATAGATTTATATTTAGTCATTTTTTTTTCTTATTGTATGATGCTCTTTGCACAACATATTCTAAAAATAAACATTCAGGAAAAGCATAATTTGAGTTACATCGTGGAGAATACGGGATTTTCGCTTTACGCGAAACTCTTCAAGAATTTATCTATTGCGTTAAGCGGGGAGTTACTGAATATTGGTAATAGTAAACTGAGCCGATAAGCTAACAACTTACACGTAGATTTAAACTTATACCAATTCATGGAACTTTTTCGTGTTTTTTTTACTTCAGAGTTCAATGGTAGAGAATGTTAAGGAAGTAAATAAAAGACTAAAATCGTTATTAGCTAATCAGATTCAAATCTAAACATTTACTAAAGTGATATGAATCAATGATTAATGAACTCTGTCTGTGGGTCTGCATTTTAATGTAGGAAGATATCATGCGGAAAAGCAATTATTATTAATAGCAGGAATATATGGTTACAGCAAACCGTGTTCATTTAAATAGCTCAAAGAAACGCCACCCACCTACCCTCTCTTTAAGTTGTTCTCAGATGTAAACAGATTTGTACGCATGACAGCAAGTAAACGTGTTATGTAATCCCACTAACATTTGTCAAGATCAAAAATTCTGTAAGAAGAAAATTACTTATGTGTTGAAAGGAATTGCAAACCGTATAGCAAAGAAATGTTTTAAAAGGCATCGTCTGGCAATATAATAACTATATTATATAGGGTAAACTTCGAAAACAATCAGCTATTTTTTTTTCTTCATTTTTATCCTAATGCCATGAATCTGTATAAGGATTTTTCAAATAATGGTATATTTGCCGATCTCTACTCAGACGGAAGGATTTCGCATTACGGAAAGGAGGCAAACCATCCCGAGAACACACACAATAATTATTTGATTAAAATCAATTGTTACTGAAATATTTTACTATAATTAGTTTTTAATATTTCATATTTTAATCGTTAAAAATATGAAAAATGTTATGAACTACAATGTAGTCCCTTTGATTAAGAAGCTCGATCCCCAAGTACTTTTATTTAGTGCCCACTGCTTGTAGTTTAGAATTATATTTATCCCATATGCTATAAATACTTTTTCTCTCCCAGTGTGTTTCTAGGCTTAATGATATTGCAATGCATCTCATTCAGTTGCATTAAAAATACTATAAAAAGCAAAGCTCAGAGTTTGAACATGGATAGATACTCCATGTAGAATTTAGGTCTGATTCCAATTTTCAGATTTGTAGAAAACATCATTCTCGTATGGAAAGCCATCTTGCACTGTCAACCCGCTCTGCATCAGTAGAGATTTCAATTAAAGTTACTGCTCAGCAACAAAATTACGGTACTTATGACGTTAAACATGATTGTTGGTGTATGGCTGGCATACACAAACCATTACAATAGATTACATTTGATATTATAAACTGGACATTGTGAATGCTTATATTGTTTGATGGGGAGCCTTCTTAGCTTAGTTCGTCTCTGCGGACAACTTGCGTTACGTTGCTGAACTGTTTACGACAATATATTTAAAATTAAGACCTTTCTCTAAAGCAGTACTACAATAGTAACAATAACAATACTACTAATTATTATTAAAAATAATTAGTAACGTACAGAAGTCCTGCTTTCTCGGTAATTTTTTTTTTTTTTTTACGTAAGAGATATTTTAGTGAAAAAAAAAAAAAATTAAAAATATACACAATCATGAAACAAGTAAGACGTACCTTGTATGTACGTTATAAATTATAACAGAATTAAAATTTTATGCGATACTAACATTCAATATAGCAGAAAGTTTTTGCGCAAGTTAGTAAGCGGCATAAAAAAGATCCGAGACGATAGGAGTTGTCCAAATATAAAATGGTAAGAGTAATGTGAGAGATTGGCAAATATTTCCATAATAAGAGACATATCGTAATTTTAACGTCTGTGGAAGGCATTTATTGTAGACGGGCTTATTGCAATCTGAACAATGAGGTCATCGGATGATTGGAAGAAATATACACGTAAGACTAAATTAATGAGGTAGGCAAGCGATTGAGTGGGTCGGCGTGAATTTGGTCAGAAGGTCCTAAAGCAATTCATTTTTTTAAAATTAGATTTACTAAAGAAACTATTCAGGGTTTCGAACAAAAGGAGATATGAGAGAAATATATCGAATTTCATCAAGTATTGTGTGAAGAAAGCTCATCTGACTTAATTTAAGAAATAATAAATTTGGCAAAATTATGCAAATATTAGTTATTAAAGATGCTTATCTATCTAAAAGAGATTGAACTGTTTAATATGTGAATCGAAATGCGGCTTGTTTCATTTCATATGCGGAACAAATACAAAGAGACTTAGGAGAATATTTTTTTCCCCCCATAAAATTGGGTGCCTTTCTAGGTGATATCATAGATACGAATGTAATGTCCAAAATAGCAGTCTTAATTTTATATTTTCATTTGTTTATTGGAGGAGAATTGATTAACAAATATATGAGTGAGTATTCCTCAATTTAGACCCGCTTGGTTGGCGCCAAGGGTTAGCATATCCGTTCTCCAACCAACAGGATGCGAGCTCGAATCCCACCACGGGCGTGAATGTTTGCGAATGTCTTTAGGTGGGAGATGAATTTCATCGCCCGTGTGAGACCACTGCTCCGCTTAGTAAAGGCCTGATGTAGCTTGGAGTTCCAGATCAGGTAAAAATAAATAAATAAAAATCCTTAGCCCACCCAACAGGCGAATGTACTACACATTTACAACAACCTTTCATGACATTTTTTCAATGTCACGAAAAAAAAAAAAAAGCAAGAATCAGTCCATGTCAACAGTCAGATCAGAATCATCGTAAATATTTCTGTCTTGCAAAGCGAAAAAGATCTTATTGTAGACACTAAGGAGGATACACTAAATACTGATCAGGCGGCCACGAAAACCCCATCTCATACATGTGGATTGTCTAATAAGCAATCAGTCGAATATACAGTTTATCATCAGCTTACTACTTGTGACGAAGAGAAAAATATATCCTTGATCACGCGACTTGCGTGTCAAATTGCCAATTCTAAACTGTCGGTTTATCCAAAAAAACTTATTTCATAATGTGTCCTTTTTCTTGATCCAAGTTTAAGTCTTGATAATCTGAAACTAGTTTATTGACAAAGTGACAAACTGCTTTTGGTCAACAATAACATACAAAATGCTACACTTCAATAACTTGATTCAAACATTTATATTTTATGCATCTAAACAAAAAAAGTATTTATTTAATATATACAGATGCATTCCATACAGATATGATACAACGAGGACTCGTAAAAAGGCAGATCTTGATGAAAATCTTCATCATCCAGAAACGATCTTTTATTAATCTGGCCTTTGATATCCTCTACATCCCGAAGGTGGTACACAAAGAAATAATGTCAAATATTTAATTTAAAAAAAAAGAGCTAATAAATCTTTTCTTTTTTTTTTTCATTTAGGAATCATGAATGCAAATACCAATGCTCTATTCTTCGTTGATCTACTCTTTAAACTATGTGCAGATTGAACGCATAAATTTGAAACAATTTTACATTGATCTCTCTTCCCCTCCCCCCCCCCCCTTCCTGGGAACGTATCTAAGTTATATATGGCTCGTCAGTTAAAACAATAGTTCGTCTACGACTGAGATAATGGTTTGCCTCATTCTTGGAAATGCCGTAAGTTATTCGACTGCAAAACACGAGAGAGAGAGACGTGTAGTGGTATAACCAATTAAACTTCGAGGGAAAAAAAAAAGAATAAAAAGATTATATCTGATTCCGATAATCATCCAATAAGAATGTTAAGCATGGGGTGCTGACATGAAAATATTTCCCTACGCAAATAAATATGGAAAAAAAAATCCATCTGCTTTAATTTGTTACATCAGTAAGTGAAAAAAACATAATTAAATCTTTCTTTTTTTTTTTTGACACCAGTCACATGAATCAGGATGGCATTTTTTAAATACACTTCTTTTCTATACAGTACTAATGAACTTTTTTCCCATCTTTATTAGCTCGATAAATTTACCTCAACTTGAAAACTATAGTGGCTAGGGAAGAAATATTAATAAATTTAAACAGGCAATTAACAGCACCATTAACAAAGATGATGGCTTGTTAATGTGCCAGTAAGGAGTCAACTTTCCACACTGCAAACAAATTTTACTAGCAGTGCACGCCACTTTCTGTAGGAAATATTCTGTTGAGCATCCCTTTGGCCTCATCGATGCTATAATAACAGGAGTTACCGACTCAGCTTCCTTACCCCACTACTGCTCAAACATAGGAAAATCACCCGTTCTCTCATTTGCTAAAGCAGTTCTTTGTATTGACTTGACCAATCAAATAGAACACCTTTCCCAGGATTCTCACCGTATCTAACAATCGGAGAAATTCAGTTACATCCACTATCTTTTTTTCTGTTAATTAATCTAACGAATTAATCAACGATGTGTTATATGTAATAATAATTCGGTTGGCACAATATTGAGCCAATTAATTATTGACGCAATACGGAGCATAACAGCTCAATTCTGCGGCAATCATTTTGGCGCAATATTGAATCGCGTGAAGAATATTGCGCCAAAAGAAGAAAAGCTTGTTTGACTGGCAGATGAGATGGCGCCTCTCAAATTTCTTGTATAATGAATCTCCTTAGGAAGAAAGACTTTGGCTGTGTTCAATCCTGACCAGCCGGTTGGTGATTTATGTTGCCTTTTCTGAAAAGAAGAAAGATTCTTGAGAACTATTGTGTTTATTCAAGACCACGCCACACGGGGTGGAGACAAACAAATGCAACTTGTCCAGCATTGTGTGTGTGTGTGCTGGGGACTGGAATGGCTCGTAAAATGATATTTTAGGGGTCTTCGAGGTTTTTTAGCTCTACTCAGCAACATGTAAAAGATGCTTATATTAGTCATTGTTTTGATCCAAATAATGATTACGCATATCCATAAAAATGTAAAATGAAGTAAATTTAAAAATGTTGTCTCTGATCGAACAGTTTTTAACTATACGGACCCTTAAGGAACTCAATTGCGAATGCTGTCATTAATGAAAATCTCTCTGCTTCTGATCAAAGCCTAGTGTTGATGTTTGGATTCTGAAATTAGTTTAGCAATTGCAAAAACAAAATGATCTACAAAAAATAATACCCGTTTGTTTGTACACTAAACTGATAAAGACCTAATAGTTATAAGTATAGCCTCCTGACCAAACGACAAACCAGCTATAATGAAAACATCAAACAATTACTTGAATTATTTAATTTTATTTCAACAATTACTATCACAATTGCTTTGGGGCATGAAAAAAATCGACTGTTTGTTACGTCATTTTATTTATTGAGTACTTCTGCGGTTCTAAATTTCTCCAAAACAGAATACGTGGGCAATAAAGATCATATGCCTGTACAAACGGTAATGGTTCTTCAGTGCGTATAGGCATGGTGTTACTATCGGTTCAATCATTTAGACATGTTTAGTTTGTTTCTTTCCTTATCTCAAGGTGAAGGACATCCATCAGAAGCTACGTGAGACTGCATTTAATAGTGCAGTGAATGATTGAAAGATTAAAAAAAAAAAAAATAGAGGGGAAATTCTTCAATGATTTCAATAACAGTTTAAGATTTGTGGTGAAAAGAAGACTGTATTAAATAAACAGGAAAAAAAAACGGACAAATGCCTTGTGTAAAAGCACCAAAACTAATGATACGTAAAAGAATCAAAATTAATCCGATTATTTTCTCAGAGAGGTCGTTTAATTTCTTACTGAAAAAAAAATGATTATTTTAAATCCAATACAAATAGAAAATACTGAAGTCAGACTTTAAATTTCCATTGTATAAGCGAAATAAATACTTGAATTTAAAAAATAAAAAAAATAGAATTTTATTGTGGAACAACAGCGAAAGAGCTTTCTTATAATTTATGACTGTTGTATTGTGATTAAGCCAAAAGAATGAGGACCTTATGACCTGTCGTAAAGTATCCTTATGTTGTCAACTTTTATTAAGTGTCGAGGGCAGCTTAATCAGACCACCACCGTCCTCTATTGCAAATCTTTCAACCAGAAATGCTTTAAGTCAACAGGTTGAAGCGGATCACAATATTCCAAAGACCTTAGGTATTCCAATAAGATGCTTCTTAACTTCTTTTTTCGTCACCTTAACTACGGACTTCTAGTGGACCATAATATCCTCATCATTCAACTGTACTTTTTTTTTTTTTTTTTTGCACGTGCAGGTGAGCACTCCTGCCTGGACCTATGTCCAAAGCCTTTCATTCTCTTGCCCAGGGATTTGTGGGAAGCATTACAGCCAGGTACCAGCCACCGCTTGCACTAAGAGTTACTGAGCTCCGCTTACAAGCGCATGGGGGAGAGAAGTGGGGGAAGGAGGTTACTTCAAGGTCGTCCTGGTGGTTCTTAAACTGTGTTGAAAGTTGGTTGTGTCTGTAGGCGTAGAAATACCTTGAGTTGAACTGGCATTCTGTGTATGTGTTTGTGTAACGTTGAATTATAGAAGTTTATGAAAAAACACGAAATGGTTGACAGCTTAATGTTGCTAATCATCCGACCCAGTTTCTCTATAAGTTAAAGAATTACACAGGAAAAATTTTTCCATGAGGGCACTTGCATTATTTCTTAAAACTTGTAAAAGTATAACAAAATATTGTTTTTGTTTTGGGTAGACTTATAACTGGACTTCGACCAATTGTATTACGTTCCTGAATTGAGTTTTTTTTTTTTTTTTTTTTTTGCGGGGTGGGGAAAGCACATTTTGATTCCAAAGTAGCAAACGTTAACATCTCCAGGCCGAAATAAAATCGTTCTTCCTGGTTCTGATTTATTTATCTTTCTAGAAGTATTTACGGAAGTTTTAGAACATGCAACGTTACACGAATCTTGATTCCAAGCTCGCTCACTGCCATAACACGTATTCTACAGTTTTTATTATTTAAATATATCAAAATACTTTAATTATACTAGTTATTTTTAATTGAGAATATTATTTCATTTATTTATTTTTTTATTTATTATTTATTTCAATTTTTCACTCAATAACATTAATTAATTTACAGTAATTACTTCATAATAAACTAACATTCAGTCTAGATTTTCATCCTTATTTTACTTTTAAGTTTATATTTAGAAAGTCACTAAAAAGAAAGACGAAATCAGCAGCTATAATTTAAGGCTATTTCTTTCTAATTGTTACAAACTTTATTCATCTATTGGTTCCTTGTGTGAGAACCTCTTTGGAATTAAAAGTTAACTGCAATTTTTTTTCTTTTTTTTGGAGGGGCTAGATGGGTGAAGCAAGAATGCTTTTCATATTCCCCTTTATCTGTAGAAGAAAATGTATCGATGGGGTGTTAATTGAGCTATAAGCTCTGGTCATGGCGGAGTATAACAGCAATAGCCGGCCTCAGTTAAAACTTTATTGGCTACAGCATTGCCATCCATTACCCTCTTAACTGCACTTAATCCTTATAAGGATTGGCTTAAAGGGGCGAAGCAAGAATGCTTTTCATCTTCCCCATTATCTGTAGAGGACAGTGTAGGGATAAGGTGTTAATGAGCTATTAAAGCTCTGATCATGGCAGGAGGGTAACAGCAATAGCCGAGCCTCAGTTAGAACTTCATTGGCTACAGCACTGCCATCCATGAAGGTAAAGCAGTCTCTAAAAATTCGGACGATCCCTAGGTCACTGAATCGTGGGCGAAAGACCGTCCACCTCAGCGTTGGCTCCACTCAGTGATGGCCTTCCACCCACCACCACCGAGCAGAACCGCTCATATTCCCAAGAAAAGCATTCACCGACAATGCCCCTCACCTGACCGTGCTAGAGAACGCTTTCCCCGGAGACTCAAATTGCTCCCTTAAGGCAAAAACCTTAAGAGAGCGAACTCAAACTCTCGAATCTCTGCGCCCCAGGGGATAACAGCAACAGCCGAGCCTCAGTTAAACTTCATTGGCTACAGCATTGCCATCCATTACCCTCCAAGGGTATTCATCACCGCATCTCACTCTTAACTGCACTAACATTAACATTTCTGGCTAGATGGGTGAAGCAAAATTGCTTTTCATATTCCCCTTTGTCTTGTGATGAAAGAACTTTGAATGGAGTGTTTGTGAGCTATATGCTCGCCCATTGAGGGCAGTGAAGTTAGTTGTGTTCAGCTGAACTTAAGATAGACTTTGGTCTTTTATATTTGTTGATTTCTACTTCATTATAGTCCGAGGATTCCTTGATTAATGGGTTTGGATGGTTACTTGTCTTGGTAAAGAATTTCTCAGCTAGATTTATGAGAAAGGAAGAGATATAAGGAATATTAACTTCTCTATGGATCTAGGTGTTTCTTATAAACCAAGGCATCCAGAATCATCCTCAGGCACTTATTCTGTAATCTCTGAAGTTTTAGAATTTTTGAATTTGCGGTGTGGCTCCATGCTGGGGATGCGTAAGTGATAACCGGTCGAATTACCATCTTGTAAATTGTTAATTTTGTTTGCGTGTCCAGTTTACTTTGTCTGTTGATCATAGGGTAGAGCTGTGCTATGACGTTGGATGTCTTTGAGGTAATACAACTAATATGTTTGCTGAATAGGAGTTTACTATCAAGAATCACTCCAAGATATTTAACTTCAGTCTGCCATGAAATCTTTACTCCCAATAAATAAATATCCTCCATGATATGGATTTTCTTTCTAAACAATATAGCTGAGCTTTTCTGGGGGTTAACTTGGATCCTCCAGTCTGCCATCCACTTTTCTAAAGTGTGTATGCTAGTTTATAGTCTTTTAGTTGCCAGTTTTGGGCTCAGTGATCTTGCCATCAGTGCAGTATCATCTGCATATAATGCAGTGAATGTTGTTCTTGGGTTCAGAGGGATGTCTGCTACATAGATTGAAAACAGGAGAGGTGCCAGAAGAGATCCCTGAGGTACGCCTGCCGAGATCCTGCGTCTGGTCGAAACCGTTTCGCCAACCCTGACCTGCATATATCTGTCTTTCAGGTAAGAATGTATTATTTTTATTAACTGGACTGGAAAGTTAAATTTTATCAGTTTGTAGAGAAGGCCTTGATGCCATATTTTGTCAAACGCCTTCTCTGCGTCGATGAAGATGGCAGCTGTATTGAGTTTCCAGTTGAAACCGTTAGTAATGATTTCTACCAGCTGGTGCACTTGTTGAGCTGTACTATGGGCCTTACGGAAGCCGAACTGTTCATTAGGCAAAATTCCTAACTTATCTGTTTCTGCTTGGAATCTAGAGAGGATCACTTTCTCTGTCACCTTTCCGAGGCTGGACAATAGGCTTATGAGTCTGTAGCTTTCGGGAAGGTGAGCATTTTTTCCTGGCTTCTTCGATTGTGGCTGTTTTCCATGTAGTAAGGAAATGCTGGAATCTAAAGATGGCATTTGTAATGTTGATGAGATGGACTATGGCCTTTATTGGAAGTAGTTTTACTATTCTGTTAGTAATGCCATCCGGTCCTGGAGCTTTTTTATTGTTTAGATGGGAGATGATATTTATCATCTCCCATCTAAACCGCACCAAAAAGCAACTCATACCCCCTATACCAACCCTTTCTTGGTTGGTATAGGGGGTATGAGTTGCTTTTTGGTGCGGATTGCTCTTAAGAATTTCCATACAGAATGATCTTCAGTATTGATGTTGGCCAATTTGGTTTCCCATTGATGGTTTCTGTGTTTTTGAAGAGCTTCTCGGACCTGCCTGTTTAGATTGTTCAACACTGTTTTATCTCATGAGGCTCTGGTATTGTGGTATCTCTTCCTGGCTCTATTTTTTGCTCTGATTAGATCCATGATTTCTTCAGGGATACCGTTGGTTGGGGTGGAAGACATTGGATTGTCTGACTGATTCTATTGCTTTCTGAATTTGTATGGTTAAGTTATTTATTACTGTGTCAATCTCTTCCTTTTTACTGATATTGGGTACCAGACCAATATGATCGGGAAGAACCTTGGCTAACTTGTCCCATGGTATGAATGTGTGTAGAGGAGAGAATTGATCCGAAGAACCTAGATTAAGCACTATGGGACTGTGGTCAGAAGATAATTTGTTGACTGATTCCAATTTGAATTGGTATCTTAAATTTTTAAAGATGACAATGTCCAGCACATCCGAGCCACCCGAAGGGCTAAAGTGGGTGGGCTCGGTAGGGCCGGCCACAACAACAGAGTTGAGCATTGCATAGTTGAAAAGTGTGTGGCCTTTGGTGTTAGTTGATGAGCTGTACCAAGCTGTGTGTTTTGAGTTGAAATCTCCTGCTATTATTATGGAGTCATTTGGACCAAGTATGGATTCCAGATCTGTTGTCAGCAAAGGAATGCTTGGAGGGTTATAAGCAGCATAGATCTTGAGACTCCCAGCATTGAAGGTATGTACCTCCACACCGGTCACCACCAGGTTTACTGTTTTGGGCTTGTCTATTGTATTATGATTCAAATAACTCTTAATATATATGGCTGTGCCTCCACCTCTTGTGCCAATTCTATCGTTTCTGTACATAGTGTATCCACGGATTTTTGGGTTATTAGCTGGTCTTAGGTGTGTTTCACCAATCAAGATGATATAAGTACTGAGACTAGTTGAAAATTCTTGAAGTTACAAAATCTTATTCATCAATCCATTTGCATTCCATGCGATTATCTTAAGAGCTTTTGATTTGAATTTATTATTCATGACAGGTGGCTGTTATAATGTTTTGAGTGCCTTGCAGGAATCCCTTTCTGGAAGATGTTGAGGGGCATGTCTTACTGAATTCTTGCAGCATAGTGGCAAGTGATTCTGTTAAAACGGATGTTATGTTGGATCATCTAACTCGAGAGATGTAGGAGGCTTGGTTCTTGCAGCCTCAGTATATGTTTTGGTCATGGTTGTTCCTTCCTGTGTAGTAGAAGGCAAGGTGTTTCGGACTGGAGGACGATTTGTTTGGTTGCTTAAAACGTTGTTACGTGGAGGAGCAAGATTGACTTTTGTTGGTCCTCGATTTTTTGGATTGGAAAGGCATCCCTTGTAGTTGGCGGGGTGAGGTCCTCTGCAGTTTGCACAGCATGCTGGAGTCGTGCGTGGTTTGGTGTCCCTCGCCGCACTTCAAGAACCTGAAGGCTGCCTTACATAACTTTTGGGCATGTCCAAACCTTTGGCATCTATGACACTGACCTGCAGATGCTCTTTTCCTAAGAGGCTCAGTTGAAATTTTGAGACCGCATACTACAGTCAGTTGATAGATCTGTTTTTGTGTGTTGTTTATTTCCACCAGCACCAAAAGCATTGGTCTTTTATCTGATCTGAGCATTCTGCTCACTTTAACTGGGGACAGGCCCTCTCTGGAGAGATCAGTGGTCACATCTTCAGGAGTGATACCTTCAGCTATTCCACGTAGAACAACCTTCAGGTTCTTTTCGCTGGGTAAAGTGAAGGTGTGATATGGGACGTTAGCATTGTCCATAAATCTGGTCATCTGTCTGTAATCCGAGACAGTAGTGGGTTGTTGTATTTTAACTCCCTCATCTGAGTTTTTAGCCCATGAGAATGAGATGTTTTGTTCTCTGAGGGCTGATGAGACAGGGATTAATTTTTCCTTATCCCTTAATATGAATGGTGGTATCTTTTCTTTAGGATCATCGAGTGCTTCTATCCCTGTTGTTTTGGATTCTTCCACATTGGTGGAGATTTTCCTCTTCTTTTTGACCAATTGGAACTCTGTATCTGTTTCCAAGGTATGATAACTGCTGTCTTGGGATGTAGCATCTTCCATACTTAGGGAGTGTGCAAAATCTGATTGCGTCAGAGTTATGGGCTCTTCATTCATGTCATCAATATTTTCCTCTGTGACTGCTGCGGGGGGGAATGTGTCAAAGAGCTTGACTTTTTCTGGCCAATTATCACTCAGCAGCTTTCCTAGTCTGAGGAATTCCATGTATACTTCCTCAAATTTGGCCTCATTCAGAAGTTTTGCCATGACAATAATTTAGAAATGTGTTAAGACACAGATGGAGAAAGAGTAGAGATTGCTCAGGTGTTCCGAGCAGGTAAAGATTTGTGGTAGCAAGTTTGTGGTAGCAAGCAATTAACTGCTATTACTAATGAATAAGCATAAATCTCTAAAAACATATCAGTCAAATTCACAATTCACCATCAATAATACACGACACGAAACACTAACACGTGAGCTGCCATACTTCTCCTCCTGTTTGTTATGATTCCACAAGTATCACGAGCAAAAGCTGAACAAATAATGACCGTTAACTGCACTTAAGTCCTTAAAAGGACTGGATTAAAGGGGCGAAGCAAGAATGCTTTTCATCTTCCCTGTTATCTATAGAGGACAGTGTAGAGATAAGGTGTTATTAAGCTATTAAAGCTCTGATCATGGCAGGAGGGTAACAGCAATAGCAGAGCCTCAGTTGGAACTTCATTAGCTACAACATTGCTATCCATTACCCTCCAAGGGTATTGGATTGAATGAATCTCCCTCTCCAAGGGGGAAGAAAAAAAAAATCGATCCACGTATTGTTTATTTATATAGTAAAGTTATGTATATTATTATATGGTGTATCTCTTATTTGTTTATTTATGTGGTGTGTTTTTAGTATATTGCTAAATATTTTACAAAATTAAAATGGTTCTTTCATATATTTTGATTATTTCTAAGCCAAACATAAAAAATATGTGTCGCTATTCGAATAACTAATTCGATCATAGGAATACGTGAACCCTGCAGATGTTTTCACTAGATGGAAAAAATCTCAACAATGAATTTCCATCCAATAGACAAGATTTTAAGCAAATAATGCATAAATTTGCATTATTATTAACAATGACAATATTGTTAATAGTTGTAATATTTACAAAAAAAATGTTTCTTGTTAATTATTCTTGGGAATTTATTTTATTGTCATTATTTATCTTAGTTGTAATTTGAATAAAAAAAGAGATAAAATAACAAATCTGTGATGCAATCACAATAAAATAAATTTTGAATTATAATTCAACAATAACAAAAAATACATTTATTGAGAAAAATATAAAAAAGAACGTAAAAAAATACACTCAAAAAATTATACAAAGTTTAGATTCAAAAAGTTACTGCACCTGTTTTGCGAAGACGGCGATGTCCTCGTTGAAGGACTCGGAGGAACACACGTCGCCCCCTGCAATACCAGGTTCCCGGGGTGTGCAGGTTGCCAGCTCACATTTTTCAAATATGAGAGCCAGGAGCGGGAAGAGAGGATGACTGCAACAAGAAAAACAACAAAGAACAAAATTCAGACTCCAGCTCCTTTACGTTAATCAACTCGTGCGTTCAGTCCCGGTGGCGACACCGGGGCGCCGCTGCTGGCGGTCGAAAAGGATGCCGTAGTCCTGTTGTCCGTTCAGCCGTCAAAGCCGCTCGGTGCAGGGAGGCGAGTGACGGGAATACTAAACATCCTGCTGCGGCCAGGATTCAGGTAAGGTGGGGGCCGAGGGCCACAGCTGAGCGGTCATAAATATTGATTTTTGACACTCCGCTACGCTGCTGTATCGCGGTACAAGTGACCTGCTTTGTTACTGCGATAAACTATGTAAAAGTTTCGGGTACCGTACGGCCCATTGAACGTTTAGTAGGCCATGTAGCTCCCCATAAAACTGTAACCTCATTAGGGAAATTAATTATTGTTAGTTTTTCCTCTGGTTCGAGGCTAAATTTTAAGCTCATCTAGACCGTAATCGAGCGTGAAACTATTTAGGCTTTCCGCTACCAACTTGAACGAAATTTTGCTTGTTTTAAAACTTCGCTATCATCGAGGGGTGTGCGTGGGGGGGGGGAGTTCGTTGTTCCTTTGTTTTGTGCAGAAATGTTCGTTTTATTCGGAACGCTGCTAACCGATTTTATGCTCAGGCATCCGAGCAGAAAACGTACTTTAAAAAATAATAATAATCAAAGAGTGTCCTTCCAAACATTGTTTCCTGCAAAATATGGCGTGTTTGTAATACGAATTTGTTTATATTTAGCAAATCGTAGGGAAAAATTCAAAATAACTGCCATCGAAAAAGGTTTGTAGATGTCTATCACTAAGCTGATGTAACATTGCATGGCTATCGATGTCCGAGGATCAATGGAAATTACAAATTATGCACCATTTAGTTTCAGCAAGTAAAATGACGTCGCTATTTCATGGTTAGCTATCAAACCCCCCCCTCCCCCCAACACACACACAAAAAAAAAAAAAAAAAAAAAGCCGGAAGGATTAGAAGTGCATTCTTCTTATAGGTTTAGCAGTTAAGCTTTTCGTTAAACTGCATGCCATAGCTTGCTATGTACTCAAACATAGGCAACCTCTTTAAATTCTGTAAAGAGTCAGGATGACCCAATGTAAAAACAGCCTTGATTTCAACTAATAGTGATGGGATATCATCGGTTCCTAATGGCAGCAAACCGTTGTCAAAATAACCAATCTAAAGGACTCTGCGCTATTTCGAATCTTTTTAATTTTTTCTTCTGTCAAGTTAAAAGGAATGTTTTTCTCGCCAAAAGTAATTTTTGTAAAAGGGGGGGGATCCACTTTTTTCTATCTTTTGGTTAGCATGAAATAGCTTTCAATAAATGGCATTCCGTTGTATTCCAAGCAAAACAAAGATAACTCTGCCCTAAAATGAAGCTCCGAGGTTAAAAATATAGCCTAAAGCAGATGACTGACATTAATACAATACAAGATTGATCGCGACACTTAACCAAACCGACAGTACGGTAATTAATGTTGGACACTCAATTACCGCAGTAGCAGTTACTTGATAACAGTTCAGGGTGTCGAAAAAAAAAAAAAAATAGTATAAGGGAGAACACCAGTAGAGCAAGTTCAAAAGTCGTAATTTTTATTGTGTTTTTGTAGATCTTTAAACACATTCATCTTAATTTGTTTACTTCGAATAAAGTCAAGGGTAAGAACAGCGTTAAAAAAAAAAGTTAATTTTGGTTATTTTTAGTTACATTTCTGCATGTATTTATTAAAATAAATATAAAAGTGAGTAGCTTTTTTTTTTTTTTTTTTTTTTTTTTTTTAAGTGTTTTATGACTTTCTCTGCAACCCAAGATTCGTTCAAGTGGTGACGTCACATCTCTTGTATTCAGGTTGCTCATAATTGAAGTTCATTTTCCGCTATGATTAAGTTACTCAATTTGGAATCCATGTCAGTTAGGACTGTCACTCGTTAAAATAAAATTACCACAATCAGGACGAAGGCATCCTTTACAACAATAAAATTGGGAGAGCGCATGCACATACATGTATGCAATATCAAACCTAAATTTCAGCCAATAATGATATTTTATACTGCTACCAAATAAAATGTTCATAAATTATATGAACATTTTATTTGGTAGCAGTATTTGATAATATTAATTATTAAAAACAGCATATTTTAAGTTACACAGGAAGCAGTGGTTTCGTGAAACTTCCATTGCAGTTACATATTCAGAAACCTTCCTAATATCGAAGTGGCAAAAAAATGCGATACCTGTAAGAGTTCCATGAATCATTCGGTATTGTTATTCCCCCCCCCATATTATTTGAATGCTCAAATCAAATCAACATTGCATTCTTTATAAAATACTGACTCAACATTTGAACATTCTTTAAAGTCGGCTGAATTCTAAGAAAACTGGTCGATGGGGTTGCTTAATTTTGCAGCTACTTTTAGTCCAAAAAATGCATATCAATTGAGCTAATCAAGTGCCCTGTTAGGGTAAAACCTGGGTTCCAATACGGAAGTAGTAAGGCGTTTTACTCTCGAACACTGGGGATTTCAAGCTCGTAATACATGCAAACCTGGCTATTGAGAAACAGGTAGGATTAACTACCCTATCAGAGGATTATTTAGGTTTCTATGAAGCTAAGTTATTTTGACTTGACAAGTCACTGGGCCTAATACATGCATGCATCTTAACCTCACAGATAGACATCCTAAAGTAAGAACAGATGACTAGGAGGTCCTTTTCTATCCAACCAACCACCTATTCGGGGAATGGAAATCAAAACAGTTTTCGAAATGCAAGGTCGCTCAACAGAATACTCAGTACTGCTTCTTGCAGTACTTTTTTGCTGAACAGTCGCCATCTTAACATCTGCTGACTAGAATTGCATGAGTGCACATGCATACAAATCTAAAGAGATGAACAAGATCTTTGGTTTCGTAATTTTCAATAACTTAATGTAAAAAAAAATATTTTCATTTGAAGTATCAGCATTTTTTCATATCGGTCTAAATTAAATAAGTGTTTTTGATATTTTAATTTAATCATAGTTTTATGTAAAATTAATGGTGCGTTATGAATGGTATAGTGATAGGCAATTAACGCATCTGTTATGGAGAATGTTGAAATATTTAGAATTCTAGGTATTAAAATTCATCGTTTCCTACGCCACTGGCGAACAACAGGTCCCGCAACAGACAGATGATATTCAGGTTAAATTATTTATTCAATAACTATTCTGTTTCGTAAATATATTCCGCGACCAAGATCTTGCTACACATTGGAGCGACCTGATGTCTATGTTCATGTCATAATAAATAACATGCGGTATTTTAAATAACAAATGAAGAAGGGGTGCAAGGGAAAGCAAGATCTTAAAATATAGCTTTCATTCTGTTGTTGTTGCTATGGTGCTTATTCAGAAATTTAAAACCTTATTTTATGTTTTCGGACCGACACCAGACCGCTAGCTATTTGGTAACCTCTACTTTAAGTGCGTTCTGTAGAACGTGCGAGCGGAATTTTGGAACAGTTCCATAGTAAATATCATGAATCAGTTAGCTTGACGGACGGGTCGGTTATTTTGTTAATCTCTTTGAGCGTTACATTTTTTAAATATTATTCATTGCATTATTTGAAACAGAAATCATTTTTTGTCTGGTGAGTTCTGAACCCTCTTTTATTCAAAACTTTCAAATGTCAACCTTCCCACTCCTACCCACAAGATCCCTTAGACGAAAAAGATTTCTGCCCAACTTTACCATTGACACCGAAAACATGTTTGCTTTGTTGAAGCGAACAGCAGAAATACTTTGTCGTATTTACTTTACTTGCAATTCTACAATTTCTGTTTGATAAGCACTGCAACCAGGTGGCAGGCAGTGCAACAATCACCGTTTGTGTATATACGCTGGCCAGTTAACAACATTTCCTATCGTACATAAATACTTCGTTCGCTAGAAACAACCCACTTGATTTAACAGAAGAAAGAAGTGCAGTAATTATATTAACTGAAAAGTCTGTGTACTTTAGGCGATGAATAGAGCTCTTAAAGGACGTCGTCTAGATTCAATTGCACCGCCTAACCTGGTGGGTTGTTTATGAGGGTACACCCGTGTTAATTAGAAGCATATAAATGAGTCTTGCCAGCGGTGAGAAAGGACAACCAGAAAATAGAGTTCACAGCATTGCGCCTACCCACCGCTTTTCAATGCCATTTACGAAGGATTCAATAAAATTAAAAAAAAAAAAAAAATGAAATTTGTGCTTACATCTTTATTGGAATATACCCGCTAAGAAACCTAAAAAGGTCGCAGCTAAAATAAATCAGCTGTAAACGTTCACGTCTGCCTCTATAATGCCTGATCTTTGTTTTCTTCAAACAGTTCATTCCACCTACATGGACAACCCTCATAAGACATCTTACCATCAAGGTAGTCTGCATTATCAGATAGGTTAGAAATCAAATCTTGACAAATGTTCCGTAGAAATCCGATAGTTTCCACCCATCCCAGTCAATTAACCTCCGAGAAATGCGCTTGTATATGTCACAGAGAGTAGCTTTGTTTCAACAGTCCATCCATACATTCAACGCCTGTTTGATAAGCACTGCAACCAGGTGGCAGGCAGTGCAACAATCACCGTTTGTGTGTATATACGGTGGCCAGTTAACAACATTAGTTCGTCTCATTATGAATTCAACACTGTATATCGATGCTAGAGCATGCATTCTCTTGCTAATGTTTCACATCTAGAATCAACAAAAGGCCTTTTACAATATTGGTAATATTCATCGCGCAACCGGATTTCTTGGTGTACATGAAGTATGCATTTGTGAATGCGGCTAATTTTAATGTCTGAACAATACTGGTGTTTCTTTTCCCCCTATCTTCCCTAGGACAAGCCTGTTCGACATCAATTTCTCGTTAATATCTACATTATGGATGCTTGTAATAATTATTGGTTGCCTTTAAGTGACTTTGGCAAACAGTTCGTCATTACATACTGTCTGGCCTTATTGTCATTCATTTTATCTCGTTAAAACAAACACTGTGACGACAGAAGATTAGCAAAGCTCTCCGAGTCCTTTGTCTCGTCCAAAATGAAGGGTTGACGCCTCTGTCGCCCACAAGAAATCAAACCAGCAACACCTATGACTGTCGCAGCGACACCTACACTCACAAGCATTCTCATTATCACTATAAATTTTTTTTTTTTTTTTTTAACTGCTGATGAAGATGGTCCAAGTGGTTCCACGCTGCGTCATAGTTTGCTTGAATCGGTGAGAAAGGAGTAGGAACACCCATGTCACGTGACTTGAGGGAATTTTTAAGCACGCATAAGCGAGTTATGGGTGTGGGAACGAAAGTGGTTTAAGAAAGGGTTCTTATGTAAAATGGCAACAAAGGCGAATAAATAGTCCAAGTAATGATAAATAATGTGATCGTATTTTTATGCAAAGTTAAAAGGGAGAAAAATCATTAAATAAATTACCCAAAATACGTGAATGTGACAACTTTTTTTTATTATTATTGTGTTAATCCAAGTAAGGAAATTCGAAGATGTCAAAGAAATAGTCGAAGAAATATTCATCGGTTTACAAATATAATAAATAAAATAAAAATGGTGTCAATCTTATTTATGCTAAATGCGAATATCGATCTCTTTAAGATTATAACTGCAAATTTGCTATTAATATTGATTTTTGAAGCCATTTTTGCTTGTGCTTAAAAGCAAAAGGTTACTCCGTAGGAAGTTTTTTCGTAGAGCCCTGTAGCTTAGTACAGATAAGTCTTTTGGTTAGAAATACCGAGGTCAGAATCGAGTCAATGAGTGAGGAACCTTCATTGGGTCTTCGTAATCAAATGGTAAGTTATTCGGTCTCATTGGGGGGGGGGGGGGGTAGAGTTTATCTCCCTGAAATTCGGATTTTTAGTCTCTCAGACCAGACAATTATCCCTGTGAACACATACATATACAGAGCAATCCAAAAGTTGCGCACATCAAAGTGTTTCAATTCTAATTATTCATTTCGTCATAGATGGAACCTAGGGCTATTGGCCACTATCGTGTAATTTATCCTCCACGTGTCGGGTATTGGGCGTCCATTGCGCAGTTTTGTTTATGAGGAAATCGAAAAGGTACTTTCCCAGGAGTGACGAGTTATTTTGCCTGTCGTTCTTACGCAAATGTTGTGGAGGAGATTTTTTAGAAGTATCCCGACTAAGCTGTTCCTCAAAATTCGACAACTACGAGATTAATCAAACACTTTCGGGAAATGGATCAGTTGCTGACAAACAGTGGCATGGAAGACCTTCCATTTTGACTGAGGCAGACGACATGTTGCAACGTTCACCTTCAAAGAGTCTTAGAAAAACTCTCTACGCAGACAGATATGAGAGGACTTGGAGAACCACCAAACAAGGCTTCGTCCATACTGTGTTCACTCAGTTCAGGAATTAAAGCTACTGGATTAGGAAAATCGTGTTGGGTACTGTAGGTTCGATCATTTGTTCAAGAAAATGGAGTTAACGAGTTGGACAATGTTTTTCTTCCGTGACGAAAGCTTGGTCATCGGAAAATCCTCATGTTATTTCCATGAAACACTTGCATTCTCTGAAAATTGGAGTGTGGTATGCAGTATCACGCTGTCGCATTGTCGAACCAATTTTCTTTGAAACGACATTGAACAGCGCACTGTACCTAGACATCATCCAGTTCTTGGCTCCCCTAGAGATTGCTGTTTGCAGCAGGATGGTGCCACTTCCCATACATCAAATGAAGCAATGCAGTTTTTGCAAGCGTTGTTTTGATGACAGACTGATTTCTAAAAGACTTTGGCCTCCAAACTCGCCAGATTTGTCACCTCTGGATTTCTTTTCATGGGGGATTACCTGTAAAGGATAAGGGTATAAAAATAATCCTCGCACATACTTGTCTCCAATTTGGGTAAAAAGATCACGTGTTTGCATTCAACAACAAGGCGGCCATTTTGAACATTTGCTTTAGTAAATGTTCAAAATTACAGTTATGCTCTGTAGCAATTTCGTTCTGTAAAGGTAGTCATTACTATTGAAGTTTATTTTATGATGTGCGCTTTTGAATCATCCTGTATATCAGTAGACATAAATACTTGCCCTTTAAAATCTGTAAGCTGGTCTTCCTACATAAGTTTACGCGGTACAAATTTAACATCGGAAATATCAACATCGAACTTACTTCCTAATTCCCTCCACAGCCAACCAGTGGATATTCCCCCCCCCCCCTTTTGCGTGTTCATGGAAACAGGAGAATCTCCGGAGAAAAATCTCACACCGCAGTCTCGGTCCACGAACTTATGAAAGAAAAAAAAGAAGAAAAAAAATCGACTGAATACGTGGAGCAGTGACTCTACCTGCTAAGTAAGAACGTGCCCTTCCCATTGGACCATCGTGACACTTGCACTGTTGACTCGTTTCATTATTAATGTTTTAAGATACCAAACTTTAAGTTGACGATAGAAGGAATCACTTAAATAAGGGCGAAGATTCTGATTGAAAGATAGTGTAAAATTAAAAAATTTTAAGAGTATAATTACAACTCTAAGAAATAGGGTAAGGGAGAAATTAATCAGCTACATAATTAAATAGGATTTTCTTTCCCTTTCTAGGAAAGGAAAAATTGAACTTGTGTGGGCGTATTTGGTTGCAGTATGTTATCAGTTTTATCGCGTTGCATACATTTACTATGTGGGTCACGTAAGATGATAGCATGAAAGTGCCAAAATAATACGAGTACATTTCGATGACTAGATTATGTTAAATAGAACACGGATATTTAAACTGATCAAAAAGAATGGGGGAAGGGGGTTGTCTGTTCTGAATATGGGAGTTACTTGGAAGAATTTAAACGTTTTACTCTATACGTTGATTACAGTTTCAGATGCAAACAGTGTCGTATTTAAAACTGTGAGAAAATTAGCGACAGGTGGCACCATAATCGCATATATTATTATTATGTGTATGGATATTAGTGATCTTCTTTGATTATTAATTCCAGATTTTTTTTATTTTATTTATTTTTTTTAACAATAAACGCACGAAATAGCCGGTGTTCAGCAATCTTCAACGTCAAAGGTTTATAGTAGTGACATATAAAGAAATGCAAAAGGAAGACGAGCATTTAAGAATTCTACAGTTAAAAACGTGGGAAAATGAAAGTTGTGTGGCCGTTGACGTCCTACCAGTTAAGAGACGTCTACAAAACTGCGTTTCTATGTAGTGCGTGTGCTGCACACACATCAATGTAATGCTAATCACGTGTCACGAGGCTGTACTAGTTCACTATCTCCATAAATGCGAACAGATAAAAGTCTAATTCTCCAAACAGAAGGTAGGTGAAGATCTGTTCCTCCCATCCCTGTTTTCGAGGTGTCCCCAAGCATCCAAATTGCATTAATCATAATACGTGAATGTAAAAGGCCAGGAAACATTCCGAAGTTGGCCTCGTTAAACATTCAGATAATGATTCACTGGCGCGATTTGATGTGTTGTTGTCATGGAGATGCGTGCTATGTGTCATGGATAACACTGTCGGCCACAAACTGGCAGGCAATGGTTTAGCTGCTTGACAGCCTTTCAATGATGATCGAATTCATTGACGCGTGACCTTTAAATCACTCCGTATTTCCAGATGGTTTGCGAACTACTTTGCAGTTTACTTGAGCTTATATCGTAATAAAACTGATTCATTTCTCTCGGGCGATAACCAAAATCTGTGGCAAGGAACTGCACTGCATGCTGCCTAACACGCTTCAATCCGACATTTTGGAATCCCGATTTGAATGTTATTCCATTAGGAGGGGAAATAGATAAATGTAATACCGAGCATCAGTCTTAATATCCACCATCACCCACGAAGAGGGCTTTACGAAAGATGGCCTGTAGACAATGTAAACAATCATAAGTAACCTACTCGATAAGTTGTAGGTGCCAATCGGCTGCCTTCCTGCTGGTCAGTGGTTTTCAAATTAAGATGACCACGCAGCTGAAGATTCTTCATAATATGGTTCTTCCTTACGCAGTATAATCAGTGATGAGCAGAATTGTATAGCTTAAATTGCAGAATTAAGGTGACATATAAAGATGACTACAATAGTGAAGGCAGTTATGAAAAGAGATGCATGTGCCAGTAGGATTGTTTCTAGAAGATCGGGAAAGAAAGGCAGTGCTTACTGAGAAATATCTGTTTTGAAAAGGTTGGTATAACTGGTTTGGGACGTGATGGTAGGTGCTTTTAAAAGCGAAAGCCGTGATAAGCATATTTATGACACCAATTTACGAGACAACTTTCCCCGCACACACACATCAAGAGTTTCTTTTATTATTTTTTTATTTATTTTTTTCTTTCTTTTCCTCAAACGGTCATCAAACAGATGCTGGATGGAATAACAATCTACATTACCATCATCTTACCGAAGGAAAAAAAAATTGGATTTGGTTGCAGTAATCGCCGAACAACTAAGGGAATGTGACACACATATTAATTGTTAATTTTCTTCTGAGAAGTTAGCAGCCACTTGTCAGTCGGATAAAGAGACGGAATTAAGGAACAGTTCTCCGATCCCACACGAAATACCAGGTATGGTCTTCCCAATGCATGTAAAAGCGCAAGACCCATTGAAATGATATTTAGAAGATATTCTGCTAAACAGATAAAAAGAAGTCCCCTTCTTTCCAGTAATTTAGACTCTGCTGACGTTTCTTTAAAAAAAAATGTTATGCAAATTAATTATTTTCCAACAATAGATAATCATGACAGTTGCATACGACATTGGTCGCAAAGCAGTTTTACATTAATAATGTTATCTGCTTTATTACTGAGTAGAACCGCCATTTCCATCCCATCTTATCTTCCGTGTTAAGCTGAATGGCACATCATGGCCAAGTAACTTCGCTTCTTATAAACATGTTTACTGCTTATGACAGGACAGTTAATCCTGTTTGCAATGTCTGCTAATTGCGTGTGTTCTTCTGACCGGTTTATCTGTTTTGCGGGATGAAAAACCCCAGTTTCAGGGAGAAAAATATTACCTCAACTCCACTTGAAAAGCCCTGATACGTTTTTTTTCTGTAGCCGGGATTCGAACCTAGGTCTGTTCCTTCGAAGGACATCGTCGACATCGATTGAGCCACGGAGGTTTTTATTTAACAAGTTTCAGGGAGTAAATATCTTTTAGAAAAGAATGCATCTGCGATGACAAAGGCTAATCTGCAATTAGATTAGCATTAGTGTACTGTACAAAATCGTTTTTCTTAGTTCTTTTTAATCAATTCCTAGTTACGAAGTGATTCAGAATATTTACCACCCCTTCTGATGTTTCTAAGCCACTGAAAATATGGCAGAATTTGAATCAAAGAGTTTCGAAAAAATTTAAGTTCAGTAAAAGGAACTTATTACTTTTTAATAGTTTACGAAAAAATTGAAACTGCACAAAATGTCGCAGTTAAGTCAATGAGTTTTGGGTAACAGGTTCAGTAGATCAATTTGATTATCTAATAGCTGCTCGGACTTTAGAAGGGTTCTATTTTAGGAGGTTAACGAGCCAAAAAATTAGTTTGGGGCGACTGAGGCAGGAATATGACTGTTTCTGAAAGATTAAAATATCTACCACTTCTTATGAAACTGGTGACTTCACCTGCAAGGAGATAAAAAGATGCAGGTGAAGTCACCTGAATTTAGAACCATTGACCAGAAGGAAAGTATTCGGTCGACATCCATGCAATTCTTCCACCAGACAAAAAAAAAGACACAGATCACATATTTATAGCCTCAAAAACCATAAACAGCCATTTTTAACCGAAATTAATTCCTGATGGATATATATATATATATTCATTTTATTTACAGCACTGCTAATACGTAATTAGTCCTGTAACAAATTTTCCATTAACAATCGCAACTGTAAAATTTCTTTTGCTTGCAAATCCCAAAACAAGGTGTTTGAAACAAGGATTAGCGCTCTTATAATTCTGAAAAACAAAACTTCAATATATTAAACGAACTACGAATCTCCCCTGCTAGTTTGGTTACATGATTATCTCAATAATGAATTTTAGGTGAGATTAACAACGAATTATGAAAGAAAGATTGCGTTGATATTTTCAGTTTGTTACAATCACTTCGAATTCATTATTTTTATGACATTTGTTTCCTTTGGGAAACTTGTGAAGAATTCTGCTAACAGTTTCTCAATATTAGCTTTGTTTATCGACAATGATGATTCATTGCGAGTTTGAAAGTGAATCACATCGCTTTTTTTTTTCTTTTTCCAAAGTGGAGGCGAAAATAGTTGGCCTAAAATGGCCGATAATTCAAGAATACTGCATCCTGAAAATACTCATCTTTCTACTGGCAACAATACTGGTCACGTGATCCGAGATTAAGACTACGTCATCTTATGATTTAATTCAGAACTAATATTTTTTTTTTCAGCACATGGACCTCTATGAAATGATCTAGTACAACATGGGCCTCCTCAGCTTTTATTCAATTCAGATGTCCTCCACTTTCAAAATTAATCTAAGGAGTTTCTCATTTTCTCATGAGTGTAATCACCATAAAAACAGTGAACAATTTAGGCCATGGATTCAGAATCGATAGTGTTCGTTTGAAACTTCTTGAATTAACAATGGATAGGAATTTTTCATGTTAGTGATGGAACACGAGATGCGCTAGCTTTTAAATTGATGACTTTTAGTATACACTTTCACCTGGAAATAAGAAGTGGAAAGTAGTTTTAATCACGTGCATGAACTAGATGTTCACATGCATTTAAAAATCTATTTCACAAGAAAAATGGCTACTGTCGACACAGAGAAACAAATTTAAGCAAATACGGAAACGAATAGGCATGATTAACAGTTTAAAAATCTGGGTCGACATTGACCAGGTTTTACGGTTTCATTTTGGTGTGCATGAGGTCATGGTACGGCATCGAAATCTCAGCAGAACTAAACGCTAAATGATTCACGGCCCTTACCACTTATCGTCTAGACCCTAAAGAAATTGATAGCAGTCATGCAAAACACCTAAATATATTGAAATCGGTAGGAACCGGTCTGTTTCCGACGAATCTTGTTACGATCCGTAGAAGTGAACTCTCCGCAATCGAATAAATTGCTAGACTGCGTTTAGCATTACATACAACGAGCAGAGAAAAGAAAAAGAATCCTCATTTATGTAAGGGAGAGAGAAGTTTTTTTTTTTTTTTTTTTTTTTCAGGCATCTGTTTTTCTTACCGACTTTTAAGTCTTCAAAAGGTGCCAAACAGTGACATGACTGCAACTTAATCTGAAGCTAAAGAATTGCTATTCTGGCAAAATCGTACGTCATCTTGCTATTGGTGAAATGACGTAAGATTTGGCAACGTCCGTGATGTTTGACAAAAAAAAAGATTAACATCTATTCTGAAGCCTTTCTGATCCCAACTGTGATTAGACAATTTATTTAGCAGCAAGTGGGCGATACTGCGAAGGTTTGCTTTTTTTACGAATGAGAGCCGAGAGTATATGTTGGTTTCAGTGCGTAGAACCTGGTTATTGTGATGTAAGGAACTAAAGACAATTACATTATTGTTTATCCGACATGTTTGTTTAGACTGCCTTACAATCTCCAGGCAATAAAAAGAACCCTTTTTGGGGTAATAATATTGCCCAAAAATTTAATTCATTGACTACTGAAGAACGTACAAACACAACGTAGATTCAAATATACACAAATACTTTGAACTTCTCAATAAAATTTTCATTTCGACAAATTCTGATAATTATTAAAATACTGCATATTAAAATTATAGCAGTATGATTGCAAACATAATATAAATATCGACGAATCATAAATTCGCAGATTGATTCACAAAATAAATCTTAATTTGAGAATTAAAATAATCTAATGGCTCTGGGGAAGAATCCAAGAGAGATCTGAGAAAAAAAAAAAAAAAAATCTACTAGGGAAAATAAGGAAGAAGAGGCGATAAAACATTGGTGGAACAGAATTAAGCCGCGACATAAAATAAAAGGATGTGTGATCAAAATCCTTGTGTCGTGTTTATTACTATACTGTAGCTTATATTATTATTTCTCTTAAACAGTACAATATACGGAAACAATTAAATTTAATTGTACACCGATTCTTTTTAACAATGAGGAAAATGTATTGTTAGGAAGAAATACGCGTACAAAGTAATTGTTAACAATCAAAATACGCAAATTGTGAATAAAAAAAATCAAAATAATCCTGCGTATTTTTTTTAAATCTAAAGTACGTATGAAAAGAAGAATGTCAACTAATTTATCACTGCTTATGAAGCGTGGTTTAAGGCGTTTAATAGACGGTCTTGGTAGAGTGCGTGCATGTGTGTCATTCCTGCCGATCATGTATAAGTTTCCTTATATAAAAAATAACCTTCATACCCTCATCAAAACAAAGTGCGAATCAATTCAGTTGTTGGCATTGTTTCTCCCCCCCCACCCCTCCCTTTTCACACAAGTAGAATTTGTAGTCACGGTTACGTAACGACGCAATCGAGTCCGAGGTTTCTCATTTACAAGTTGGAAGACAGACGTCGCTAGGAATAACTCTGCATACAGATCACGATCGTACGGGTTACAAACAGCTTTTCAAAGCGAACATTGTCAAGTTGCAATTATGTGGCAAAATAGTAAGAAAGGAAAAACACTTACCCGTAAATCGAGTCTTTGTCCCGTTTGTGGACATCCGGCACGGAGCCCATTACATGGTTGGTGATAACCCCAGAAACGTGGTTACTGTGATACTGGTGCATGGAAGGAGTGTGATTCATGTGTGGCGTGTGGGAGAGCGTCTGCATGGACCGGTGAGGGTCATACAAACTAGCTGGCCCATCCATAGTACCATAATGTGGCAGGCCATCATCGTACTGCATTGCCCGGCAACCTGTAAGGCCTCGCCACTAGCACGCAAACTTCATAAATCACAACCAGCTGACACGAAGACCGACACTTTCCATCAACCGCCTCATTCACATTACACACCAGCTCTGGGACGTTTGGTGACCAGTGCCGTAATCCTTCGCTTTATGCTCACTCTAACTCTATCCCGCTTACGAAACGGGGAAAAAAATTAAAGAATAAAATAAAACCACAGTGAAAGCAGTTAACCGAAAGCTGCGTGTCCCTTAGGCCGGAGCACCGACGCAACACTCGTGTTTCAGGCAGGCTTGGCTGTCAATCACGGAGCTGTTACTATAACAGTGATAATGAATGAGCTGTCACTTGTCCGCAGTCTCAGGCGAACGTCCCGTCTCCAGCCAGGGCTCGAGAAGCAGCCTCATACACTTCTCACAAGGACCAGGCGGGAATGGAACGATGGCGATATTCGTGAGTCGATGTGGCTTCGCTCATGACTTTTGAGTATTCGAAGAAGAAGGTGAATCACTCGGACGACCTATTCGACACTACGGTGGGTCTCGTCTCCACATTGAAAATCAGTCGGCGCTCCTCAGCCGTCAAAGCCAAGGAATACACTCGCCCTGTACTTAGGAGTGTCACTGTTTGGACAATACCACTTTGTCTCGGGGTTGGCTCGGCAGATGGCGTGCTTTCGCCTGCGCTCTTTCGTGATCGCATGGAGTTTTACGCCGCCCTATCCGATTGGTTGCTGATGAGAGAAGGCTGCTTGTGTCGCCCATGGCATTCAAGATCGGCGCAGCAGGGAAAACAAGTCCGACTCTAGCGATTAGGGAGAAAGTAACAAGTGGGCCAAAACATTTTGTGTTCCGTTAAATACGAATGCGTAAGGTCAGAAGATAAGTGTTAGTAGAAGGTACTTCAACTTCGCACATAAAAAAAAAAAAGAAAGATAAAACTTCTGGTTGGAGACTATGCTGCTTTTCAACTTTTTTTTTTTTTTTTTACGTTAATAAAGCCATTTGTATCGAAATACTTTTGCTTCGATAGTTCTCGTCTGCATTCCACTGCAACAATGCAATCGATTGTTGTGACCAATATTGTTATAAATAAAAACAGCAAAAACTACGCGTTGTTATTTATGCACATAATTAAATTTTCTGCTTTTAGCTAACATGGTTATTAAAGGATATTATCTGTTAACAGTATAAAAGTAGTCTCCTTCGATGCAAGAGCACATATGTGCTGTCTTTAAAGCGAATTAATTATTCTCCTTTAAGGCTAAGGATACTTTTCCAGCTAAATTACTTCTATAAAACATAGTTAAGAGAACAATATGCTACATATTTTAGTTTACTTTAAGAGCATTTTTTTTAAAAGCCATTCCTCTTTTTCGATTAAATAGAATCCATGCGTTAAAACAGAAGCGAAAAGAAAAGCAAGCGGAGACGCTGTATTTCTCGAGGGCATGAAATAATAATTTAATCATAAATTTGCATTACTGTTTGGAATTTGAATTGAGGTTTTTTTTTTTTTTTTTTTTTGAAAGGTTAAAATTTCGTTTTGATGAAGGAATGTCAAACTGAAAATCTGCGCTGAGAAATCAGTTTCTGGTAGTATTAAGGATTGTTCCGCCTTAACACTCATCTAATATCGTACAGTAACTCCCTCAAACTCGGAAAACTGCTACATTTCAACAATTTACTTTGGTGAGAATATTTCAGTACAACAGACTTCCTTCACAAGCTCGTCCAAAAAAAAAAAAAAAAAAAACTAAGCTTATAGTCTTCATGGTTCGAGGATAGGACCTCCTGGAACCACTTTTATATTATCTTGCTGTCAACATACAGAAGCTGATCTACAATATGTTTATATACGCTGCTGCTATGCCTGGATCTACTGGCATCCTGAAAATCTGCATTCCCCCCCCCCGAAAACATGTCCAAATTCTGCGATTCTTTCACTACTTAGGTTTGATCCATGGATGGGATCCACTTCTCTCCTGCACAGTGGGATCCCATCCATAGTGTTGTTTGCTGTTGTGTACACATCCTTACCTTCATGGATATTCGTTTCTTCGGGTCACATGTATTTCGTTTATTATCTATGGGGTATTCTTGGACACCATGGTTACCACTAACCGTGAAAATTCTTAACAAGGAATCTCTCTCACACACACGCGCGCAGTGCAGTGTTATTTATTTATTTAATGTACGATTAATATTTCAGAGATAACTGCGTTCATGTAGGACGAATATGTTCCCCATTACGGTTTGATTATATATTTTAATTCGGTCATTATCGATCCCAAATAAGCTAATATAAACTGCAATGACCTACACACATTAAAAAAAAAAAAAAAAAAAAGATTTGAGAGTACTGTATGTAATTAACTTAACAGTCTATTATAAACATCACACGCTTTTACGGGAGCGAAACTCATTACTGGATGGCATGTTAATGACTGAGCAATTGTGGATCTTTATGTGTGAGCTTCACTTCTTCCTCCCCTAGTGTTAATAAAAGAAAAAAAAAAGGAAAAAAAAGTTTCGAACACTAAATCCGGAGTTAGTGTTAGTTCATCAACGCCAATTGAAAATTGTAAATCCTGGAAGTAAAAAACAAACAAACCCACATTGATGCTACTCCCAGGGTATGGTATGGAACCTCTCGACGATGGCACACTTGCCCCATGTTGGGAAGAGTGGATTAGAATCTCGTGTAGGGTGCAAGGAACCTTTATAAGGGCCTTTCAACTAAAGGTGAGTTAGTAAGTCTCGTACCGCGATGATGGGGATGTTTCATCCGCCGCAACACGACAAATTTATTTAAGTATATTAAGTTAATATTCATTAAATGTTTTTTAAAGACAATTATTTTAAGTAAATAATTATATGTTAACGAATTAATTAAATATGGTTTCATAACATGTTTTGAATTCCTTTATTCTTTTCCTTGGTTTGTCCAAATATTGAGTCATACAATTATTTGAATTCCGTTTGTTTTTGACGCACAGCAAACATCTCATTCAACTCACAAAAAACGGAAGATAGTTGCGCAGAAAACAAAACAAAATATATATATATATATATATATATATATATATATATATATATATATATATATATCAAGAAGGAAGTGAGGTACGGAAGTTGGCAGATAAGTAAATGTGGCTTACGAAAAACGTAACAATGAGTGAAACTGTAAATACAACATGAAGAAAGAACGAACAAAAAAAAAAAAAAAAAAAAATACGCAGCTCTTTCTGCATGCAAAAATTTATAGAAAAAATAAAAGGTGAAAACAAAAACAAGTCAATTGAAAATATCATTGCAAAGATTTATTTTATTGTCTGTACAGAAAAATGTGTCAGCACTATTTTACTCTTCTTTAGTCATTAAACTGGCAACGAGAAGTTAGAAGGTTTGTAAAAAAAAAAAAAAAAATTAAATATTGCTTTAAAGAATGATTTTGCGGATTCTGTTTGTTGACGTCATCCACAGGGTATTTTTAATGTCTTGTTGTTTATAGGTTAATCTTGTATGGCAAATTACAAATGGATATTTTTTTTCCAAGAAAAAAAAAATCCATTTGTAATCTTTAGACGATTCACCAGAGATGTATTCTGTGCTCTCCGTAAAATTCTCGTATAATTTTGTCTTAAGACATATTTCTCTTTCTCTCTAAGACGCTTGTTATTGGCAGGTGAGAAACAGTTTCAGCGTTCCACTTTAAAGGTGTATCGTTACCATTCCCTTGTTTAACGGGCCAGGTGATGAAAGGTGTGAGGAAATAAAGTGAGATACATTGGTGTTGTTTCTCGTTTCCAAAGTAGTTGTTCCGACCACGTAAGATGATAGCTTTCGCTATGTAAGTAAAGAACGGAACGTAGTTTATTTTTATTTATTTATTTTTAAATCCAGCTAGTACTCCCCCCCCCCCCCAGTCTACTGTTTCTGGTTGTGATGGAACAGACAGTCACTGTAGATCACAGTTACTACAAAACGTGTTTATTCAAAAGAATTTTTTAATTGTCATTTAAAGGAAAGAGTAATATTTATAACTAATTCCAAATCTTTTTCCTTTAGTGAAAATTATAATTTTTTCCCTTTAAAGACACTTAGTGATAATTAGCACTTTCTTAAGATAATTATCACTTTTTCCTAAAGACGCCTTTTTCTCTGTGATAATTATCTTAACGCCGAGTTATTTCGTTTATCAGGATGTCATCATCAAGGAAATACTTATTTTGCTTAGAAGAATAAAGTTTAAATGCGATTTTACTACAGTTCACCTCATGAAATTGCACTTTTTAATAAAGATTCGTAACTGATTTACGGTTCTTTAATTTCTAAGCCGGATATTTTGTCTTAGTTTTTAAAGATCTAGAAAATAAACAACAAAAAGCAAATCTTTATTAAACCAGACACAAGTGGTGTGTTTGAATGCATACAGATTAATCTGATCAAAATGATACATCTGGAATTCAATGCTTGATTATTGAAAGACAAAAGTATATAAATTTTTAATTGGTTATACGTGGGAAGAATGTAGACAGAAATAGATTAAGATATTCGGGACAAATAGTGGGCATTACAAATGGATATTACTACGTTATGGCAATAGTTGCATATTGAAGTGTGAATTGTTAGTTGTAGTGAAAAAGTGAAGTCAGCGGGCACTACTTTTCAAAATATCTTGTAAATAAAACTTCTCAGAATTTTACTGTCATCAATAGACTTTAGAAAAATAAGTATTTTGTTGACCGCGTAAAGGATCGAAACAACAGTTCGATGGCATAATGTACATTTCACGACCTAATTGGTGATTAAAGCGATCACTGAAAGCAATAATTAATTACATTAAAGTAATTGGATACATTAATATGCATTGTATGTGATGCCTATTATTGTATCCTGAAAAACAGCAACGTTTTGTTGATTTCTGTGCATATTAGGCGATTTTTTTTTTTTTTTTTTTTGCAAGTACCAACAGAAACCAGGCAGAGACCCATTGGGTTGCTCAATATCTAATCAATATTTCCATACCATAAAATTGCCTTGTACAGTGTGAGATTAAAATGCGACTACCATCCTAATACAGTTCATAGAACATTTCTTACTGATAGAAATGCGGCGGAGTGGCATGGATTCTATAAAACATTCGATCTCCGAGTCTGGATCTCGAACCATGTAATCCCACAGATATTCTATGGGATTCAAATCTGGTATAGTCATAGGTAATACCTGGAAATCGCAGTCGCGTTCGATGAACTATTCTCCGATGACACCGGCAAACATGTTCCAGCATATTATCTGAGTCTACCTAGTATCCTTCCAGTCTTGGAACAGCTTACCTACAGAACTAAGCAAACAGTCTACAATATTCGCAGTTTCCTGGATATTACTACCCTCAGCTGGTACCTTACAAGCATGCATTTTTCGAGATCCATCGGCTCACGTCCTTTGCCATGTCGATCAGCAAATTCGAATGAACAGTACATCACACACGCACACCTCCTTTATCATGGATACAGAATTTCGCCGTGATACGAGCTCCACTGGCGAGATCAAATTGCGATTTTGAAATAACGAGAATAGTCAGTTTTTTGACTGGACTGTATTCCTTTTGACCTCGAAATCCGAACTCTTCTAAAAGATGAGAAAGATGAGTGAAATTTGCCGTGATGACTGACTACAGACCAATATGCAATTCCTGCAACCTACAGTACATGAATATTACTAACATTAATATCAAAAGGATGCCTTTAAAAAAATGAAAATATAGTCCTTATAAGGACTGGCTTAAAGGGGCGAAGCAAGAATGCTTTTCACATTCCCCGTTATCTGTAGCGGACAGTGTAGGGATAAGGTTATTGAGCTATTATTAAAGCTCTGATCATGGCAGGAGGGTATCAGCAATAGCCGAGCCTCAGTTAGAGCTTCATTAGCTACAGCATTGCTATCCATTACCCTCCAAGGGTATTGGATTGAATGAATCAATCACCGCATCTCACGGTCGATTGATTACACGTCCTATACCAAAAATGAAAATATATTTCGGAAATACTTAAAATATGCACATTTGTGCTACAAACGGTTTTGGAATTTGAAGATATTTAGTAAACATCTCTCCTCCGCCCAACAGTAAACATGCATTCGCAATAAACTTGAATTTAAATTTTCCAAAGAAATATAAAGGACATTTATTGAAGATTTCTTTCCGGTTTTTTCATGTGAGATTTCTTTCTAGCGGTAACAAGCTTTCAACATTTTCGGCATTTCTAGTTGTAAGATTGAAACTCGACGAGATTGGTTGCTGCTAAATCCTACTCATGATAAGGTCTGACACAATGCGCGTTTTCACATGCTCCTTTTCAGACCATTGTTTTATAATATTAGCATTTATTCGGTCCATTGCCATTGAACATTTCTACGATACAGAGAACGGAGCCATCATTATACCTCAAAGTCACTTTTAATATGATTTTTAGTCTCATTATCTATGAAATGCGCCTCGGTAGCGTAGTCGTGACATGCGATATTTGGTTAGAAAGACACAGGCTCGAATCCTGTCTAAAACGTCAAGAACCCTTAAAGGATTTTTTTATCTGAAGGTGACGAGTCTATTGTACTATAGCCACTTGCCATCTGAAGGTGACGAGTAGCCACTTGCCAGAGAGTCTGGGATAATGGAAAATGTTGTTCTAAACAAAAAATATAGGGTAAGTGTTGGGCATGTGACTGGCGGTTGATACAACTGGCAGACAAAAATCAAAAGGGATTGCAAAGACTAACAGGTGGCGTGCTGAAATTGGAAAAATGGCTGCAACTTCATACCTGAACTCATGATGCGTCAGATATCGTCTCGAATAAAGTATAATACCAGATGACCACTGAGCTAACACGATGTAAAAAAAGTATCCGGAGGGTGGGCTAAGTAGTGCAACCAAATCTGAACCTCGTTGCAGACCAAGACTGTGCTATGTATGACTCTGCATGGATAACACATGTCTCATGCCATATTTCTTCCAGGAATGGCTATAGGAACATGACGGTGACGTTAATGGATCTGTCCCACATTCAGTGAAGAATGCAATGCGGTGGAAGTCACCAACAAAATCTGATGGAATTGCGAGAATTCGTCGCTTACCCCCACTGCGGAATGGTTCTGGAATCATATAAGAATGTATACAATAGAAATTAGAAAAAGTAAACAGCAAAAAATAAAACTGAACCTTTCGAAAAGGACATGAAATATAACTGTCCAAAGTCAAAAATGATGTATAACTGTCACAAATGTTGTTGCTGTAGGGTTTATATGTACAAGCATTATAGGCTATAATGGAGCGGGGAGGGGAGAATAACTTAATAAGATTGCTCTAGAATAAATTTCTTAAGATTCTGCAACATGTAGTGTTTGCTATTAATACCAATGAAATGAAAGAGAAACTGCTTGGTCTTTATAAAATGTAATGCAGATCACTTTACGTGCAAACGACAAAATGTAAATCACAGTCATTACGAAGCGAAGATGTCATGACACGAGCTTTACAATTTCATGCCAAAATGGAATATTCCCCTCTCTATATGAGGCTGGTCATGTCTAAATGGAATGCCTCCCTCTCTCTCTCTTTATGAGACTGGTTATCTTTCAGTCGGAAAAGTCCTTATATATAAGTTTTTTTGCCAGACAGAATCTGCATTGAGATATTCCCGAGAAAGGACATTCAATAAGCAGGGTGGTAGTCTCGCACAAGAAAATGAAATCCGTCTAACGCGTAAAGATATTCACACGCATTTATGATCTACGAACCCACGGTGTATTGATTTTGAGAGCGAAGAACAATCCTCTCGGACAACCAGATTAAGAATAAATCTGACAAATCACCTCATTTTCTCCTTAACTTAGACTGAATGGCTGTCACGGCCGAATAACTTGGCTTCATATTAAAGTGAAGGGCTAATCCTATGTGCATAGTTAAAAGTAAGACTGTTTGGTGGATGAAAAACGAGAAGAAAAGACCTTCCACCTTCGTATCTTAAGTCAGTGCACCTTCAGTTGATATAAATCCTTACAAAGGTCCACTGAGTTCTAGACGGAATTCGAACCCAGTGTTTCCAAACAAAGGACATCAATCATTATCACTGTCCAAGGTACAGAAGGTTTCATCAAGATATTTTCTATATCTTGATCTATTGTATGCAAATTATGAATTGTATTGACAAATTGATTTTTTGTTAAATTAAATCAACTCCTACCAATTGCTTGTGTCTTCTAATTTATGTTCATCTCGAATAGTTGGGCAAGGGATGTGGTCAGTTAATCGAAGATTATTAATTTGTTTCTAAGACATCGATATCCCTGTTGATCTGAACAGTTCTGAATTGTTCAAATGTAATGCAAAAATAAACATCTTAATTCCTTTCTTAAGTGGAAAGTGATTCCTTTACCCCCCCCCCCCTCAGTGAAAAGGGATTTGCTGTAGAAGTTTTTTTTAAACTAAATTCTACTTATCCGTGTAGCTGATTTACTTTCAATTGGCCTGAGATTCTATTTTGAATAAATCTAATAAAGAAATTGTAGTTATCAGAAATAACTAATCTGCCTGCAGTTACTTTTTTATGTGAATCTTGACGATGAAAGGTCGTAAACTATCGTAGATTTTATAATGGATGGCCTAATGTTAGATTATGAGATGTCCCTAATCTAGACACTAAACATGGTGCTCTAAGTCTTCCGAACAGCTTTCATATTGTTCGTAATCTATTTCAGTTACTAAACTGTCGGTAGAACATGATGTCCATGATATTTTAGAATAAATTCCTGTTGAAAAAAAAAATAAAAATAAAAAAAGAATTTGTGAACTAATTATGAACTGAACCAACTTTTTCCCTTCTAGGGTTTCGAGCTCCAAGTTAAACTATCTGATCATTTCCTCTTCAGATGGGAGCCTTCTTGCCTATCGCGAGGTTGAGGTTTCCTATAACCACTATTCGACTGGGATTTTCTTCAGTTACTGCATCTACTATGTTGTAAAAGTAGTTAACTTTAACTGTGCGAGCGTGCTAGTGGTGCATAGATATCGATTATAGTCACTGTTGTACGTACCTTCAGATTACAGCTCTTGCAATCTGTCAATGTTGTCACATTTAAAGTTAACAAATATTTTTGAAGCTTTAAAACAAAATTTTCTGCCTTGACGATTTATTCAACAAAAACACAAACTTCTCTCATCGTAAACACACTCCAAAAAAGAGCAAATATTTTAGAGAATTGTTAAAATTCTATGAAAAAGGATGCTTTGCCGAGAAATTAATATTCTGCTTCTGTTGCAACAGTTCGAATATAAGCGTTGAATTATTTCTATTTTAGACGAATGATTTTCCTGATGCGAACTCTCTAATTTGCACCGAAAGAATTTCTGGAATATAGTATCGAAAAATAATATAAACTTCACACAGTAATCAAATTAACAAAACCATTATGAATATACTCAAAAAGTTCAAAACTTTATGATATAAGATTACGACAGATGTCTGGCAGAAGTTCACGCGGAGGTTTGTTGCCTTGAAAGAACAACCCGGTACTTGGGCACATGTTTCCCGTCGACCGGAAGCGTTAACGTCAACTCTATGAAAGATCCTGTAGCTTTTATGTTTCCTTACGAGGACAAGCTTTAAAGGCCCAGCACAAAAAAAAAAAAAAAAATGTCCCATTGATTATGCGTTGGGATTTTTATCGGGAATAACAGTTATTGATTGACTTGACAACAATTTGAAGTAGATAAATGCGATCAATCAGCCATAAATGTCGATATGAAGTGGTTTGGCTGCACTACGTTTACTATTATTTTTTCTTCTTTCTCTCTCTGTGTCCGCTCCCTTAGCTTATTTTTATGGAAATCGTTTTTATGAACCACACAACACCACGCACTGCTACTATAAAATTGGAGCTGTTACTACACAAAATGCTAGTTTTGTTAGGTAGAATACAAGACTGAAAGCACTGACATAGAAGGAAAAACCCGAGATTCCCAAGGATAAAACTCGGACTTCCGTATGAGATCGACTTCAGTTTTTTTGGGGGGGAGAGAATTATTATGAATGTTTACGTATATATTATGACGAAAATCGTCATATGCCTTTGCAAACCAAAGGCCCTCGTCTGTATTAACTACGGACCCGCTGGAGGATTTCACAGCGAGCTACTTCTCTGCTATTCTTTCTCTCTCTGTGTTGATATACGTCGCTCTATTAAATGGATAAATGCCCAATCGTTAAGATTTTCTCTGTTTTGGAAAAGCAGTTGATCTACTCCATTCAAGGATACGACGTCTGGACTTGGCGTTATGTCCATAAACATGATTTTGGTTTCGACAAAAAACTGAAGTACTATCACGAAAGAACATCTTTTTCAATACACCACGCTGTTAAAACAGTCTTAATGCTGAAGATATTCCTACTTCCAACTATAATCCATCACGTATTTCTATTTCTCAATAAAATCAGTGATTTTATTGAGAGATATTAGAGGTTAGGAGAATAAGGGGACAAATTCTTGATTCACAAAATCTAGCACACGCTTCTGTGAAAAAACAAATCCTCGAAACGAAGAATCTTTAAGATCAAGAAATATAGTAGAAACCCCTATATTCCTTCAAACGCAAACAGTGAATAACTTGATAAATTCGCTTGGTCGTTGACTGAAGTAATTAGTGAGATTAATAGACTTATGGTTTTGTTTTCATTCTAGTGGCATCGTGATTTCTACTTGTCATTTTTAATGGATGGTGACAATCACTCAAGAAAGGTCCAGCTATTCAATTTTTCTTAAAAATAAAGGTTAAGCTTAGATTATAAAATTATTTACATTCTAACTGTCTTTAGTATACTTTTTTTTTTTTTTTTTTCAGAATAAACTGATGGGTAGAAGGATTACCCTCCCCTTACCATTTTTAGGAAGCGGTGTTTCAACAGCAATGATTTTTTTCGGTCATTTCTGTTGAAACATGCTCTTTTAACCGATTCGTACGGATCTTTAACTCCGGAGTGATGTCCTTAATGAAAATTAACGTAGCTATTGAATCTGTAATTTACTAATCACAATTTGCTAAATGAAGCAAGGATACTAATCGAATAATGATGGAGGGAATTAAACTTTAAATAAAATAATTTACAAGTTACAGTCTGTTTTGTGATTTTTTAAAAGTCAAAATACGCTGTAATGTAAGTTTAACTTAATACGAAATAAACAGTTATTAAGACTGTTTCTAGAGTTGCAGATTCCCTCCGTCTATCTCGCCGTGCTTTATACAATAAAAATCACTTGCAAAAAATTAAATATCCAAAATTCAAATTACCACGAGGCTACACGTATTTCATTTAATGATTCCTACAGTTCAAAACTGTAGGAATCATTAAATGAAATATGTGTAGCCTCGTGGTAATTTTAAGAAGCTAGATTTGCAAAAGAAAGACCATTATAGGTTTGATTTTGTTTTCGCTGACTAGAACTCGTCAAGAACGGAATCAACACCCACAGATTTCCTACAGTAGATGCCTAAAGACTTCCAAAAATCATTAAGACTAAAAGATTATCGCCTAATCCTTTGCTGAAGAAAAGAAGCTAGAGATTTTTATTATTATTATTATTCATTTATTATTAAATATAAAAATTATATGACGATGCGATTTCTGAACAGAGCTCCGATATCCAGCATATGCAATATACTGTCTCTTTATTTCACTACGTCTCCCGTGTCACTCTGCGCTCAGAAATATGTGACGAGTCGAATGATGAATCAGCTGTCATCTCTAATCTGTCTCTCAGCTGACGAATCTGGCAACAATCAGATGAAACAAAACTGGTAACAGTCCTTTCATATGTTAAAAGGATAAGGTTTTTTTTTTTTTTTTTTTTACAAAACGCACCAATTTGGCCATTTTATACTCATGACAATCATTCTGTTAAGGTAACACCGAACTTCCTTTCGCGATTAAGTGCAACTTAAATATTCCTTCCAAGTAATGAAGTTGGATTTAAGTTGCCGATTTTTATGTTTGCAGCATTAGCTAGCAGTGAAGGCACTGAAACATTCGAAATCGCTTCTAAATAATAAAGACTTCGGAGGAGAGCAGAGTTACCTTCGAGTTTAGCTTGTGAGTAATTTGTAGTCTGCATTATTGGTCAGTCTTAAGCTCCTCCTCTTCACGTCTACCAATCACAAAGCTCTTCGAAGCTCTGTGCTAGCTTCTCCAAGAGGGCAGGAAAGAGGGAGAGAGAGAGAGAGAAAAAAAAAAAGACCACAGTTTTAGAAGGAGCGTTACTAGCCTGCTGATATACACAGAGAACACTTACAACATTGTCACTTCGTGTAGATAATGTATGTGTAAAATGATATTACTACAACGGTATCGCACAGAAGTATAATTGGAAGATCGAATGTACACAAAATAAAATTATTATTAAGAACGATTAGCCTCATATATTTAACATTCGGTGAGCTGAATGTTAAATATACGAGGATTTGGTTTCATTTCCTTCCCCTCAAATTTTAAGATGATTGAACTGTAGTTCTAGTATAATTTCACACGTTGCTATGTATCCCAATAGGCTTTCAAATCTAAATTTCATCTTATGTACAGCATTTTATTAAAATTCTGTCTCCATTATTACGACTAAAATCTCGTATATACCGGTTCTCACTTACAGTACTCTTATCATTATTCTCAAGCATATATTTAAGGTCAGAGTCTAATCTTATCAATCATTCGAACTGTGTATGTGAGACTACATAATAATTGCTGATCTTCTGTATCGCCCTCTCTAATCAATTATCAGGAATAATAAAGCATTTTATTTATCATTTGTTTCCTTTTTCTAATTAATTTAAAGGAGTTTTGAAGTTATATTATTCATCCTTATCAATTTATAATAAAATAATATAACTATGAAAAAAAATTAGTGCAAAATTTTTCAATGCGTTTTTTACGATAAAATAAATATAATCAAGAGATATAATTTATATCAGAATTGATAAGTTTATATTAGAAATTTAGCAATTTTTGAAAAAGCACGCCTAGCGGCAAGTATAGAAATCTACACTGAGCTCTACCCGAAATATGTTAAGAGATTAAAATTGACCACATAATATTTTTAACAATGTTAGGTTAATATTTTTCGGAGAAAGTCGTATTTTAGGTAAGTGCATTCAACTAGAACAATTACGTTATTGCTCGAGTCGCACTAATTTTAAAAATTGCGGTATTTTCACTAAAATTAAAAACATTATATGAGTTATGGGTCACATAGGAGAACTAAAGTTACCGCTGTATTTGAAGACCCGTCCATTATGAGCAGTAATGCAATTACAGTATTTACTATGCCCTTGTGGCGACATTAATAGACTACAGTTAGACGTGGATAGCTCTATTAACTGTGGAGAAAATTCAGGGCGGCTCCCTGCGATGATTTTTCCTCCTCTCCAGAGACTTCATTTTTTTTTTTTTTGTCTTTTTATTTATCACGTATTAAGGAGCTGCAAACTGTTCTCAGTTATAATATATTGAAGGAGGACAAAGACCTCCGCATCGCAAAATAAAACAAATCCATTATACAAATTATGCCTACATATTCGCAGAGAATATAAAGAAATGTGAACAATCGTAATTAAAAAAAAAAAAACTTTTCAAATTATTTTTTTCTCTCCCTTGTAGCAGCTTACTTAAATGCGACACATATAAACTAAGGTGTCCATTACTCACAACAAAAAAATTCTGTGTATCTCTCAAACTATCTGAGTTTGATCTGTCTGGCTCGGTTTAGGCTCACTTGTAATTCTCCTCGTCTTACTTTTGTCAAACTTGTTTTGAAACGATTGAGACCAGCATAGTATTAGAGCACATATTCCGACTATTTAATAATAGCATACAAAAAAAAAAATGGTATTACATTATGCCAGTATAGCAAAAAAGCAAAACGCGAAAATCTTCTAGTTATCGTAAGTTATCCAACCTGATAAATGGATTTTTATGTATTCTACAGCGCAGGCATTCCGCACGCCCTCTAGCGTGCCGTAATTGACTGCCATATTTTTTGTGTGGAAAGGGAAAAAAGTAAATTAACATGTAAATTAAAGATGTCAACCGGGGCAACGGTCATAACCACCACAATTAGTAAATGCCACCCGTTTTCGTGATAAATGACGACAGCTCGGTTCACACGATTTATAAATAAGATGTGCACTATCTTAAAGCAACTAGAAAGTCATAATAATTGTACAGAAATGTAAAACAGCATACACGTAACAGTAATGTTAATATACTATGTTGTTCATATCCAAACATTTGCCAGTTTAGCTCGTGTATTGAACACAGTTTCGAATCGTTTTGTCTTTGAAAACAGTTCGACTTAAACCAAAAAAAAAAGAGATTGATCAGCATTCTTAAATTCCGAAACATGCCATGTAAAATTTTATTTTACATTTTATTTTATATTTTAATTTTTTTTAAAAAAAGTATTTAAGATGCCATGATCGCAAACCAAGTAAAACATAGCATTCACATTTCTCTTTATTGTAGTAGAATTACACAATGAATTATTTAATTCATTGTGTAATTCTACGAATTATTTAATGTAATTTGGAACAAAATAGTTCGACACTTTTCAATTTTCAGCTGCACCTTTCTTTAAAATGACGAAATCTGAGTTATTAAAATAATAATGGCAATCAAGACTTTTCTTTACTGTCCCCGACTACCTACCTATTCCCTAAAAATAAGCAAAGGGAATAATCCGTAATCTTTATATAGAAACATGGAAGGTGGAATTGGAGGGAAATCATCCAACGAGTTGGTGCACCTACGTATATTCAGTGTTCATGTTCAACCATTATGTATTAAGTTTCATATGTTATGTGCTAATTCGTTAAGTGTCTTCCTGCCTCTTCGTAACAAAGTATTAGCGTTTTAACATTGGTTTTTAAACTTTTGACTACTCAGAATTTGAAATATCTTACCAGCTCCCAAGAACATCAAAATTCTCTTAGATTTATAACAAAATATTAAGTTAGGAGAGTTGGGGAACAACAGAGAATTGCTGTTTCTTAAAGTTTTTTTTTTCTTCCCTTCAAAGATAATTTTACTGTACCTATTAAGATACCACTTCAAGCTTCCAGTACGTGGAGTGATGATGAGGATTCACAACAGGATTCGCACCCACAACCTGGAGATTACAGATGCAATCTACTCAGCCATTGTTACATGAACAGAGCGGCAAGTGCTAATTTGAAAATGCAGTGTTTGCTGAGCTGACTGACACTTTTTTTCATAGTTTAAATTCGTTTGGTTATTTTGTGCGTTCGATGTCCATGAGAAGGACCTCGCTGGTCTTAATAGTATTGAAAAATAATTTCTCGTGAATGTAGCAAATTTATTTGCACTGCAACAATACAGTTAAATTACTGGATTTCCCTTCAATTTTATTTTTGCCTGTCTGGTTGGCCGAGCCTTTAGCGTATGAGTCCTCCAACCAATAGACCATGGGTTCGAATCCCATTTTGGCCATGAATACTTGCGAATGTCCTTAGGTGGAGGATGAATTGATCGCCTAATGAAGGACAACTCCGCTTATTGAAGGTCTTAAGTGGCTTAAAATCTTTCATGTTTGATCTCTATAACAATTTCCAACTTCACCTTTAGCTCTTCCACGTTATTAATACCAGTGAAAATAAAATAAATAAAAAAACTCACACAAACTGGTTTCTATCTGAATGCAAACTTTTCTACAGATGTTACCGTAACCATTGCCCATCCCCATTGACTTCTATTAGTTTATTGTAATTCAAAATTGCAACAAACGGCTGTCATGTGAAGTCGCAGTTCATTCTCAAACTTTGTTCAACCTCATGCTTTCTCCTTTCATTCTTTGGAACGACCTTCCTTTGTAACTCTTAATCATTTGGTATATGCATTTACCACAAAAGATACAACCCAGTACAAATTTATAATTAGGCAGTCATTGGGGGGGGTAGAGAAAATGACTAAACATTAGCAAAATTATTACCTGAAAGCTAAGTTGCAACTCATCCCAATCGGATGAGTTGCAGTACGTCTCTGTGAACATCTAGAACATGATGAGCAGTTTTGCTAGAGTCCCTTCAGTTTCCGTAAAGCCTCATTACCACTTTCAGGCCTACCACCGACAACCATGGCACTGCGGTTTTACGTCATGAAAACTATACCACTACGCTACAGAGTTCGAGATGTTGGCCGAATATCTAGATATTAACTTAGTTACAGATTTAGGAGTTATTTTAAAATGGCACTGAAATAAATAAATGGAATTAATGTAAAAAATAAAAAAACCCAGTACGCTGAAAAAAAAAAGAGTAAAACGTTTTTTAAAAAAATGTCTCGCTCATTCGTATTCATATTTCCACTGTCCCCTATTATCTTAAACTGGTGTGCCCCTTCAGAAGCAAGTTTATTAGGGATGTCTTTGTAATAAGGTCTTCACCTGCCTCTTTATGACGGGAATAGATAGGTTTTTACAGAACTCAGTTAGAAATGGGGAAGGAAGTAGTTTTCACTCTCACTAAGTATTTGTTGGCAATTTGAAGTGGTATCTTACGGAAACATGCTACAGAACTCCATTAACAAAAATGAGGACGAGTTATTTGCTTTTCCCAAATCGAGCTAGGATAAAAAGTGTTAATATTTTCTTCATAGTTCTAAATGTCTGCAAGTGTTTCTGTTATTACAAACTCGGAAAATTCCTCTTAACACTGATTCTAATGCAACATCTACGGGTTCACTTAGGAAGGAACCCTTTATTGCTCTGTAGTTCATTCCAAGTCTTTAAATTACGTTGGAACTAATCAAATAGGATACCTTACCAACATTCTGATCGCACAGTTATCGGCAAAAAGAACTACAACAGTCAGAAAAAGTGATTTCTAACTAGAACTTGGTGTAATTAGGAATTAGATGGAATATTAAATTTAGCGGAAGCTTGAAGGAGGCCTGAAGCCTTTTCTGAAAGGTAAACTGATTATCTTTAAAACAGTTGCAAGAGGTGCAACTGTTTTAAAGAATGGCTTATCAGCAATTAAAAGAAGGTTGGAAAATTTGAAGATAATATCCCTGGGGGAGAGGAGGAACAGGTCATATTGAGATTGATTTTCGATTCAAGATGAACTATTATTTACGAGCTTCTTCAAAAGTATATACGGTGATTAAAAATATGCCATATGAAAGTATCAACCTGGATTTCGGATAACTGTCGCAGCTTGACAAATTCTCGGCAACAGACTTATTTATGTTTATTTATGTTTACAACTTCAGTGGTTACTAGACTTCCCTATGTGATTTTTAACACTTTCTAAAAATTACATGACAATGAAGGTCAATGATTTTCATCACGAAAGAGGTCAGTACAATCCCATTTCTCGAACGGCATGCTCTTGAATGCTATTCAAGAAATTGCAGAAATAGTAGATCAAAATCCTGACCTTGTTGGCCAGTAGGTGCTTCACTTCTGTAGACTGCACTGAATTTTTGGCTGAGTCATGACCGCTGGGAGTGGGGGGGAGAGGGGAAATAAATAAATTAAAATAAACAAAAATCCCTATTCGAAAGTAGTCTTCGAAAGGTTGCATTTCTCTGTTTAATGGTGCATCTTTATTTATTTATTTATTTATTTATTTTATTTTTTTTTTTACAAGTTACAATTTGTATAACTCGTTATAACTTAATGAAACGGTTCCTGGAAAGAAAATTACCTCTTGATGAAACATCAAACATAGTATTTAATTTTGTTTATATCACCATGTACAGTATATTCCATTTATTTCAATTAAATAGTGTACTTATTTTACTGAAAATTTACACTGGAGATATTTACGCGAAGTTAATAATGACAAGATTTTACACTTCAAATATATTACTGAATGTAATTTAATGATTGTTAAAGAAAGAGCCTTTGGTATAGTAAATTACAGAAGTAAAATTATATTAATATCTTTTTTTTTTCTTTCCAATTTCATAGCTAAATAATTGAATTGAACCAATATATAGTATATATAATTACTAAAAATAGAAAAAATCCTTAGTTCACTCACGGTACAAATGTACTGTAGGTTTACAAAAACTTTCCGTAAGTGGGAGCAACATTAACATCCTCTTTATCTTATTAAGTTACAAAACTGACCGAAGAGTTGAGGCGAATACAACCATCGTCTTAATTTGTCTTTTATTAGTGCTTTTAATTAAGGTTTCACTCGCCTTACAGCTGTTTCTAAACGTTGGTTATCGAAGATCCAATTCATAAACTCTCTGATCACTTTGGTTATCATATAAAAATCGATTTTTTTCTGACATGGGATGATTGCTAAAGTATTCAAGAAGTTTTTAGTCCTCTTAATATTACTGCCTGGTTTCTGACGAGAACCAAGCTTGAAAAAACTATTAGGCGAATGAAACCAATGATCAGAGCACTAATAAAAGACGAGCATAGTAGCTTCCGTAAGAGTTCGTATCTTGTAAGAAATACAATACGAAAACAACTCCAATGCCACTGATTATATTTCTCATAAGTTCTCCAGTTAATTTTGAATCTTTTTCAGTTTCAAATTTAATTATTCGATTTTTCGTGGATGTGTAGCATTCTTTATTTCTACGAAATAATAGTCGGTATAAATCATGGGAAAGTCACCTTCGTTCAAATGCATTTTATTATTCTGATGCAGTTTTGAGCACCTGGCATTACGAAAGAAAGGAAACGTCAATTCACTGCCGAGATTGATTAATGAACACCAATTTGTTATGTAAGATAAACAAACACAGTCAAATCTAATGAAACATCGAAAATAAACATACTGTAATTTGAAAAACGTGATAAGCCGCTATGCGCGATTACAGAACAGTTCAACACAGTCCACGTAGCAATTCATTCGACTAGGCTACTTGTATTATTTATTCAACTGCAGCACGTTACAAAGAAAATAGTATAATAGCTCTCTCGTTATAACCGAAAAAAAAAAAAAAGATTATTACACTGGCTGTGTATTCAAGAACGCTTATAAAAACCGACTGCTTGTTTATACTCATCATATCAGAACTTCTGCAATTGAATGAATACTTAGCCATTTTTTTCCCCTCTCATCTATGTGGCACCAGGTGAATAAATAACAATTGCATTACATAGTATGAATTTATATGGTACTCAACTTGTTCAGCTTGGACACTTAAAAATAAACATGAAATCTTGTATGCGTTTTCATTCTTCAAAAGGCACTCTCTGACTTTTTTGTTGATCAACTGCTAGCCAGTTTCCACCACCATCGTTGTTGAAAAATGCACTTTCAAGCTGACTTGCATAGACGCAGCAGGTAAGGATACGAAAGACAAATATCTCGTTTTGCTATTATAAAAGAAGCCGCTTGAACATTATTTCAATTCCCGTACTGCGAAGGTATTTTCTGTGTCTGTTTCAGTAACAACGTCACTGCTGATCGCAATAAATCCCCCTCGGCCCCAGAAACAGATTCATCCGTTTCATTTAAATAACCAATGTGAAGACTAAAATTTATTTTTGAACCCCGAATAGAAATTTTTACTCTTGGGTTCTTCTAGCAATCCACTCAGACGAAACAATAGATAATAAAAGCAAATGATAATCGAATACATGAGAACAGTTTTGTGTTTCATTAATACTTTTTCAACAGGGTTTCACTAGTCGAAGAACCGTTTTCAGAAAATTTCGTTCTTGACGGAGTAGAAATCCACAATGTAGACTAAAATAAGAGTCTACATAAAATAATTTTAGAGTCTACATAAAATGTAGACTCTAAAATTATCTTATTTTAATTTGGTGCTGGTTTAATAAAATTTATAGCAAAGTACTAAATGGACATTATGTTTAATAAAATTGGCGCTGCTATCGATTGAAAAAAAGTGAAAAACAAGCGCAGCTTCAATTAAAATTAACTTAATAATTTTTAAACTAAAATAATTAAATAGGCATGCAGCTCTGTTGAAATGACGTTTTCATTCATAACGCTAGGCTGCCAGAAGAATTTTAAGTCACCGACTGTAGGAACTTTTTCTAAGCCTTTCTTCCACTGGTTGCCAAATTAGTCAATGTCTGACACAGCCGAGAAGGTTTTTACCTCGGAAACTCAGGTTTTAAATCCCACAACTCAATAAAATCATCGTAGAATTCTCACTATTTCAGACGATATATATATAGTGTTAAGTACCAGGAGGTGGCAACAGTTGTCTGCCATGATCTCTTCTCCGGAAGCTAATAAAATCACTGCTAGTCTTGGGTCAGCTATCTGTGATTGACTAAGGATATACCATTTATCCTACCATTTACAAAAGGCAGGGTAAACGGCCTTTGAAAAATAAAAGGTTTTAGTGTAATTTTTAATAATTAAAATTTTTTACATTAATTAAAATGGATTGAAATTTATTTATAGAAAGCGCTGAATGATATTTTAATAAAAAATTAGGCACTAATTTATATAAAAATTATAAAGTGATAAATCATAAAATTAAATTAAAATATTAATACAAAAGAGGCAGAAATATGAAAAAAAAAATTAAAACCGTCAATTTACCAAAAAGTTCAATGAACGAACTAAACTTAGGTAATTTTTTTTTCTTCTCCCTCCAGACGTGTTATAAGTGTAGCATCGGTTCAGAAGCTCGCTCTTTCCTAATACTCCCACTTTTTGCTTACTCGATATCTCATATTAATGGATAAAAGCACGATTGTTTCCTCTGTATTTAATTTTAGTTTCTCATTAAGGATGATAAATCAAATTAAAGAGATTCTAAAAAAACAGATGAGCATAACCAGATATTCTTAAGTACCCCAGCTGGACGTGTTGGAATGTTATTACCTTAAGATAACCTTTTTACCAAATTCAGACTTCATATCACGAGCTAGAAATTGTTCTTATCAATGGGTTATTCGGCATCAAAGGGATAGGAGGAAGAGGAATGTAGACCGACGGGCAGCACATTTTGATTACCATGGCTAGGAAGTTACAGCCGCTATGGAATATTCTATTGACCCTAGATAACCCTTGATAGCGGAATTTCCTCTAGAGTTTGCAGGTTACGGTTCAGTCAGAAATGCCAAGAATCGGCGCCTGAGGGCGCGGTCTGATGTAATAATTTAGCTGCAACTAGTGTCTTGTTATCTGAAAAAAAAAAAAAAAATCTCTAGTAGCGGCTGGGATTGCTCGTTTGAAATCTGTGGCGACTTGCCGCCCAAGAAATGAACAGTGGCGCCACTCAACATGCGGGGTTTTTGTTAAAAAAATAAGAGAGGTCAAAGGGCTACAAAATGCTTAAACTCCTATTACTTTTAAAAATAACTGCTGATCCCAAATGGATAATGATCTTGAAAGTGAAAACTGCGGGCTTGGAAAAATGACAACAATTAATAAAGTTCCGATTTGCTTTTAAATAACTCGAAGATTATTTTAAATTAATTTTAAAATTTAAATTTAAACTTCGCAAAGTTCAAAGGGGGGGGGGAGTTTCTTATTCATAAATTGCATAATGTTTTCAGGTGGAAGAAGAAAGAAAATTAATTAAAAATGAAAACAAAAAAAGAAAAAAAGAAAAGAAATACCAATATATTTTAAAAAATGTCATTGAATAATTTTATTTAGTAGTCGCCGATACGTTCATAGTTACTATATTCGGCATGAAACTCTTTGATTCCGATCTTTGAGTTTCTTATTCGGTTTTGAAACAATGTGGGATTTAATATCCCCTTAATTTAAATTAAAGTAATTGAATAAGCTAATCCAATGACATAGTTGGGAAAGATAAAATGCAAATTGCGAAGTTGAATTGACTCGTGTTAGGATGACTGTATAAGCCACACACACGCACAAGCAACTGACGGGGGGAGGAGGGTATGAGAAACAGACGATCCTTCGAAAAGGTCTTCTAGAAAAGGGGGGAATGAATTTAGTAATATAATTCAAACTATATACATTTTATTAAAAATTTAATAAAAAACTGCTTAGTAAAAAAATTTGAAGTAAATTATATTAATAAAATATAGCTTACCTTCAGAAATGAAGGTAAGGAGCTAGCAACGTACACAACTGATAAACATCATATAAAAAATATAAAACACAATGAACCAAAAGTTTCTGGACAGGCAGCAATGCCGTGTGGAAGTCAGTTAGTACAAAGCTTCTCCGCTTGGTTAGGAAGAGTACAATATATTAGGTTATTCGCTGTTTATATCAAGTTTCAGCTTGCGTTATTGGGAAGTAAACCAGTAAAATAAGATTGTCCGCTTTTTCGATCTTTGCTCCATAAAATGGAAGATTTTAAAGAACAACGAGTGTGTTTCAGTTGTTTTTTTAAACTATAAAAACCAAAGAAACTTCAGAGTGTAAAAGCAATATTTTTAGATAACATCTTTTACTTTTGTTTATTGTATTTATTAGTTTTTTCACGTTCAAAGTATAGAGTATAACGTGTTGGTTCTTTGTATATTTAATTCTGCATTAATTACAACAGTTTCTGTCAAACTATGTCCATATTATTATTTAGGTACTTTGTAGAGGGGAGGGGGAAAAACGATGTTTGAGTGCACATACAGTAAGTAGAAAGCATAACATCCTGCTAACATCGTTGTTCTATATGTAAAAAAATTCTTTTCACTGGACACTTTAAATTCCACTATTACACTGAACAAGCAGTGGCTGATTCGGGAAGGTTAGGTCTTCGTTTTCGATAGAGCACTTGCACACCATCGTATCGACGATGTCCTTTGATTGGAAAGGTTCTGGTATGGCTCCTGTCATAGTACATAAGCTTAATAAGAACTTTTCAAATGTAGTTGAGGAGATCCTCACACAGGTTGTAGTTTTTGCTCCTCCCTGAATCTCGGATGTTTCAACCCGAGTAATATAAGAACTGATCAGGGTCCGGACGGGCATAATGCATTCGACAAACCGCCCTTGATTACAAGTCAATAGTTCATGATATTTAACTGGCAGTAGGTTGCAATAAGAAGCCGGTTAACTCTAACTCAATCCTGTAAGGCTAAAAACTGATTTAATAAGGAGAACGATGAGAGCTACCGACATTTATCTAACAACGGAAAAAATCTTCGAAAAAACTCACGAATAAGATACCAGAATCAATAATTTCTTTATACGATTTGGCTTTAAAATTTCGACCAGTTTTTACAAATTTAGGGTAGAGAGACTCCCTTGTTACGTGTGCAGTCTAAGTTTTCACAAACAGCTTTCTTTAGTAAAATAAAACGGAATAACGTACCTGAAATGCGATTTACCTATTATCTTTTCATGGCGAGATTCTCAGTGGTTCCTTTCTAGAACATGGAAGATAAACACTTCTCTGATAGCTGTATTTTCTTGATTTCAGACGGACTCGATTCCATGATGAATACACCTATATTCTTTTTTATTTTCAATATACACCTTACATATAATCCTACTTCCCCTCACTCACAGTCTTTTTATGCCACCTCCCTCATACACACTACGAACAGCTTGATCAAATAATTAAGTTCAAGTAGTTTTGTTGTTCGCTTCTAACATGTTCACTGATAGCGTGCATAATATAAAAAGCTAATCCAGTGTGAAAATTAAAAATAAGACGTAAGCAGCTAAGATAACGAAGTATGAGACAAAAGGCAAATCACATAATAATGGATATCTACGAATAAGGTAGTAGAATTCCTCGAGTGTTAGCATGTTCTCATTAATTTTGCCTCGTTGAATTTATTTCTAATTCGAATATTTTATTTTCGATTATTTATTTGAGCTTGTTCTTATTCAGTTCATCTTATAAAGTTTTACCTTTCCACTCATGTCAAGTTAAATGTTAACCAATATCCTACTGTGTCCATCACAACTAAATTAATGATAAGAAAAGAATCAAAAGACACCGGAAGCCAATTAAACTGTAATATTAACTATATTCTTCCTTATAGAATATAGTTAATATTCTATAAGGATATTATAGTCTCAAACTCTGGGATGGCTAGCTGCTATTTCTTTGCTAAATGTCATAATTCTCACAGGTATATGGAGCAAATAGTTGGTAACAATATTTCAACATGTCACATAAACACGATTGATTACGCCCCTGAGTATTAGTTGATCGTTACTTGTATTTGATGTGTAGTGAGTGGCAAGAAAATGCATGTCAAATGCAAAATGAAGAGAAATATAAGGTTTAATAGAAAGGATGAGAGCCATTCAAAATCACACACACACATATATATATATATTGGATAGAAGAAAATATAAAAGTGATGTCAGTTGTCGTAGTTAGGATAGCATTAATGAAAATAAACCACAGAGTTAACAAGTCTGGCATTTGTTAGCTAATGGGTTTGACACTATTAGCTACTCTCTCAAATCTGAATTAGCGAATTGAGGACCATTTCCCTACTCATACAGCAGAGCCTTCATCAACAAACGAAAATTGATTACATCCGTATTAAAGTTTTTAACACGGTTGTAAATTCCATAAAAAATTTAAAATGAATGCTGATCACCGTGTAACCCTAAAAGAAAGCTAGGTACCCCTATTCCTCCTCATCCCAGAAGGGAAGAAACTACGTTTCTGTATATACAGGTGGTCATACACAATGGTCTTATGGCTCAGCATCAACTGTGGCCTCTACTCGAATGAGCGACCATATGTCATGCTGGAAAGAGAGCGTGGTATCACTTACAGTATAGTACTTACAAACTTCTCACTGTTTAAATCAAGAACGGTACATTGCATTCCTTCACTTCTCCCCTTCTAAACTTCCACCAAAAAACTCTGCTGAAAGGCTAGAAGCAGCAGCAGATCTTTTGTTAAAACTGCTGCTGCCAAACTTTTTTCCCTTGCTACCACCTCAATGTTTTCAAAAATGGAAGCTGTCAATAGGGAACTTCTTAATCACATGCCAATTAATCAACAGCCCTGATTCCGCCATTTTAAGTCCATGTAGTAGTTCAAAGTGGAAACAATTGACTAGGAATTCAAAGCGTGTATAGTTACTACTAAATACAGGTTAACAGTTAATTACATAAGCCATGTCAGTCAACGCAACAGTACACTCGTGTAAGGAATATGGGGATTGGTCTAAAGAAAATGGAAAGTCCACGATAGAGCAGCGAATAACTTTATATACTTTTACCAGCTGGATGTGTGGTGGCTACCTGAGGGATACTTTATACCTAGGTGCATGATCCAAAGGTGTGATGATGTGAAGCTGTTTCTCCTGTGACTTTGAACTTTGGTTGTATCACATGGAGGAATGATTATGTAGAACTTGGACAACGCAATATTTCTACATTGTAGCAGTCTTACAAAATAGTCCATATCTCTTTAACACAAGATGATGCAACATTAAACCGCGAGTTCTACTATAATTTGAGCAAAATACCGCTGAAAAACTTGTGTGGCTTGCACAGACTCCCGACTCAACAGAAGAGAACACCTTTCAGTTAAACTGAAAAAAAAGTTGGTACTGTCTAGACTAGTCTTTTGCATTACAACAATTGTACATAATCTGGAGATTATGTTCAAAGAAGCATGGGCCAAAATGACTGATTCATCACAAACTAGTGGAGAATATGCATTGAAAATTGGAAGGTTTGAGCAGGGTTAAAGATTCACATGCTACTGTGATGTGTGCAATTTAGGTTTCTCTGAAATGTAGTTCTACCCAAAATTATTTCAACATACATCGTTTACAACCGAATAAAATCATTAAAACAGTATATAATAATAATAATTATATTATTATTATAGTAGTAGTATATTTGAGAACAACCATGCTCTGTGTATGAGGGACAGAACTAAAGTAATGCCTCGATTTGAGCGCGGTATAAATTTTTACACGTCGCAATGACCAGTAATAGTCGTTAGTTCCACCACGGTAATTACTCATACAGTTCAAAACTGCGGCTGTAGGGAACAAAGAGTGGGAATTGAATTCCTTAATGCGGAAAAAGTCAGTCGATGGCAATATGTGAACGGAAAATGTGTATGGAGACGATATTGCTGATATGAGCAGATTTAGAGGCTAGGTCAGACATTTTAAGAGTGGTGAAACTAACAGGGAGACTTGCATGCCGACATTTTCAAGAGAGACGTCACGATCAGTTCACAACAGTTCCCAAAGACATTGCGATAATTGAAAGAACGCATCCGTAGAGGTTCGACCCACCAGATATATGAGATCCTCCTTTTTCACGAAAATGATTGACCTCATATCAATGGTGCAGCTAGTGCTTATGCCGCCCCTAGCAATACACACCAAAAATACTACAAAAAGTCAAAATGACATATAAATAAATTAAAAACGCTATGTTTATTTTTGAAGTAAAACTTTAATTCCATCATCCAAAATGTTCTTTTTCTTGCTTTTCCGTTAGCAAAATCGTCGATGACATTGTCGAAGTCTATTTCATCAGTCAGTTGATGTTCTATAGATACTATGGCAGGATTTCTTAAGCGCAAAGTGCTGCCGGGGCGGACCCCCCCCCCAGCTACGCCACTGCCTCATATCAGTTTACGCACAAGGGTGCGAAAACTAACATGGCGCTGATCTACTGCCTCCTGCTCATAGCCAAGATCGGGCACTCTCTGATTACCACTCATCTTCCCCCCACCACCACCACCACGCCCAGAAGGATGTATTCCGAGGACAACAATAAGCTGAAACAAACTGTTCGTGAAGTTCGGAGTAAAGACTTGACAAGGTCGGCATTCAGTGATGCCAAAAGTGCATAGAGAACGATAGAGGCTTTATTGAAAAATGATGGAATGATTGCAAAAGATGGAGGGTTAATCAATGTAAAAGCAAGTCATTTGTTAAGTAAATTATATTATCTGAAGAAAAATAAAATAGAATACATTATTTCGTGTCTCCCCTCGTGCCACGAAAGCATCTACCATCTTGTGAAAGAACATTCTAAACATAAATTATCGATTTTCTTCAACGAGAAGGAAAATCAGGGTTTCATAAAGTATGCAAGAATGGTTAAAATATAGGAAGAATTGTTTTGTCTTGATACCCCCCCCCCGCTCTTTTGTGGTAAGAATGCTTCGTATTTGTCTCATTGTGCTTAAATTTTAGTAACGAAGTATGTTTTAGGAGTTTGTGCAAAGGTTGCGGTTCTCTGGAATTCTGGCTAAAGGAACCAAGGCTAAGAGACCGTGTATTATGTCTGTAACCAGCCAAATTGCTAGTTTTCATCCCAAAGGAGGGTAAACCCTACCCTCTCATACGAGCGCGATTAACTCATCTTCGGATGAACCTTATATGAAGACTTATGTACAGAAGCTGGTCACATTTTGTTATATCTGTAAAGATATAACCGCCGAGAAAAGAAGAGGAAGAATTTGTCAAAAAAAAAAAAAAAAAAAGAAAGAAAGAAAATTACACATACCTTAGGAACCAATATTAAAATAGACATCGCATAAATTCCGCCACACACGTTAACCAGTTGACGAAATAAAGAAGGTAGGATTAACCTACGCCCTCTTTTAAAATCTGTCCAGGCTTGTTTTTTAAATATGTAAAAATTTTCCGGTTTTTGACTTTGTTTTTACGTGAGTACGCCCTCTTTGTCAACTTCATAAATTTATATTGCGAGAAACAGATGTATTTGGATGATTGGCTGAATCGGTATTCAGTTCGATTCAATTGTCTTCCGTGGTCTTACGTATTGCCAATTTCCTTTGATGTTACTACTAAACGACTATCCTCATAAATAAACGACTCCAAAACGAAACTGCAAATTCGGTAAAAAAAAAACTAATTAGCAATTTCCCGTACTTTAAAAAAATGGACTAAATGTGTCAAGCCCGGATAAGTATTGCTTATTTCAAACTCATGCAGTAACTGAGAAACACAAGAAAGTAGTTTTATGTGAGAGCAATCTCTCTCTCTTAATAACCTTTGGTCCATGAACAGATAAAGTTCCCTTTAGTTTCATTTCATTCATAGGTTTACAAACTAATATTTATTTGTTATTAGGCTAAAATAAATACATTTGTGAAAATAAAGCAACGCGCATATTTTCCTATTACGTGAAAGTGATTTCTGAAATATGCAATGCTGAAAAATTAAGAAAGCCGCATCAAGTTTGCAAAAATATGAACCTCTTTTTTGAAGAAAAAAATGATCTAAGATGACAAAGTTGAACCTTCGTAGCTCAATTGGTTTCGACGATGTCATTTCATTTTAATCCTGTCTCCGTACGTGAAGAATCTTCATCAGGGTTTTTCAACTGAAGGTGAGTTAGCCTGTCTCATAAGGAGGTGGCAGAGTTTTCCCCTCCCAAAAACTCGAGTTTACCATTGGGTAAACCGGCTACACCAAACACATGCAATTGACAGCCATAATACATAACGCATATAGGAATGAGCTCTTTGAGTTTCAAAGTTTCTAATTAAGTTTCAAAGAAGTCAAATTACTTGGCCGTTAATAGGCTTCTTTGAAACCGATTAATGATATTTGTGATAATTAATGAACTTGATATAATAATTTATATTTTAATCATAATATATTTATTTATTTTGTTAAAGCTGCTGCTTCAAAGGCAAAAATGGATATTTTTAAATGTTGTAAAAATAGTTTAATTTTGAAACTCGTAATAGTATATTACCTCGGGAATTTCTACCGGGAAAATTTTCACACTGAATTATTTGTAAAAAAAGGTATTATTTTAGTGATACTTTTGTTCCAACATATTTCATGATTTTTTACTGAACGCTAATTACCATCATTTAACTCGATGTCCTCAACTGTTTAGCAATTAAGTGTACAATGTATTTGGCTGGAGATTATTAAAGTTTCATAGCTGGAAATTTAAATTAAGTTAATGAACAGTAGATAATAATGTTCACAAAAATTTCCCTAGATTAAATTTTAAAACTATGAAACTTTGATTTCTTATACCCCCCCCCCCCCCAGTATTAAAGTAGTTATATGTCATCGAGGGAGGGGGTGCCAACAGCATCGAACGATTGATTCCCTTCTAACTACTAACCGCACTCAAACTTACTCAACCATTTGCGTGATTAGTATCAGAGGCTCTACCAATTAATTATTGCTGCCAATTATTCTGCTGTTTTCTGATTAGTTTCGACAAAATGGGTCTCTTAAGTGCACTTGACAAGCATTACGATCATAAAATGATGCACAGTTAGTGGATCTATGGTCTGAGTTTGATGGATCGAAAGATTTACATAATGCTGATGTGCTGCACTTCAACAGATTCGGTGTTCGATATCCAGAGAAAGCTTTGCTCACTCAGAGTATGGAAGCAAAGTCAGGAAAACTAAAGAAATTAGACTGGATGCAGGCTAGTGTGTATGAAGACAAGACACCCATGAAGTGAATGTATGTGGATGGAATGAACAAAAAAAAAAAAAAAAAAAAAAAAAAAGCGGAATCTAATTTCTCAGACAACAATATCGAATAAGGTAGTCAATACAGAATGTAAAGGTGGCTGGAGGAATGTAGTTTCTATATACTAACGCAACAAGCATCAGAAATAAGTTTTTTTACCACTAGCTAGTTCCGCCTCGCCAAAAGCATATGAGAATTAGCTACTAGCAGATGACGTAGTTACAAGGAGAAAATGTGATGGATTTAATATTTTCAGGAGAATTGAGTAAATAGGGAGTACTGCTCCTATCAGAGGAATTGCAGCCAACAAAAGTAGATATCAGTCGGGCAGATAGTTCTTTTGAGATAATCTGGTGTAAGATTGAGGCCTACAGGGAAAAACATAAAATTGGTTGCTGCTGTAGACCAGGGGTGATGTGGATGTCATGCATCAGCAGATTAGTATGAGTGCAAGTCGAGTAATTATGAAATGGAATTTATGCACTTATTGAGAGATAATTACTTGAAGCCCATGTTATGGAGGGGATTCGGTATGAGTGTGTCAGAAGACCTGTCCACAACTATGGTGGCTACACCGCCTCCAATTGGGGACAATCATATGGTTTTGCCCTTGAATTGGGAAGTAGCGATAAACATGGAAATTTCAGTTGAGGTATATGTGGAACTTGGCAAGTTATGAGAAGCTTAGGAAGAAGCTTTAAGCATTACCATGACATAAAGATGTGAAGGGGATGCATAGTCAATGCACGAGGGCTATCTGGAGGAAGCAATATCACACTGTATACTCATGGGCCAAAAGAAATCCCAAAGTGGTCTTTTGTTATGTGCCAAGCAGGAGAAAGAATGACTATGGAAGGATAACCTGAATGATTGCTGATGGTAGAGAGGTGACAGAGACAGACGAAATTGTTGAGCTACTGAGTGACCATTTTGAGGGGTATATCATGAGAGTGAGGACATTTTATCCTTTACAGAATGGGATGATCATCGACTTTCCTTTATCATGTATGTGATGGCGAAAGCTTGACTATGGATTCCAGGTTTACAGTTCTGCAAGAATGAGCCCGTCCTGATGACTCTATCCATCATCAGGGTATAGGAATAGCTGCTGGTACTTTTCGTACATCGTTCAGTCATCATGCTGAAGCGAATGAACCTGCTCTATCGCTCAGACGAAAACAACTATGTATTAAAATAGTCTTCCAGAGCATCCTACATGGACTAGTATCTTTTCTGTTGGGAAGCTCAATATCACACATCACTTTGGTATGCATATTAAACAGATTATGGAAGTTACTGGCATGAATGCTGAAATTACCTGCACTCAACATAACAGCATTCCTCCATGGCAATATTTTCCACTCCATCCTGCAACCTTTTACTTTGTCAATACAGAAGGCTCATATTCCTACCTGCAATTGTTTAATGCACAGAGCAGTCACTGATCAATGTTTTGATTCAAGATCTGAGACCTCTGTTAGTGCTGTTGCTGTTTCCTGACATTGCTATATCCCACTTAATTGCAGTAATTATGTAGCAGAGTTGCATGCTATTAGCTTGCATTTGCACATATAAAATAAAAATGTTGCCAAAAGTAATTTATAGATTCACTGAGTTTGTTTACAGACCATCTCATCTCCTGTGCATAATCCACATTCAGATTATGTGGATTATGCTTTCTGAGGTTTTTATTGTTGTATAATGACCTTTAATTTTGATGCTTCATTTTGCTAGATTCCCAGGCACGTTAGAATAAAAGGAAATGAAATTGCAGCTGAAGGATCACCTCATACCTTTTCCATGTAATATTTGACAGTCCCATATACACACTTCAGACAGCTTATAAGGTCAAAGCTAATTACCCAATAGTAGTTGTCAAGGCAGGAAGCACTGACAAACTGCATGAGATTAAGATTGAATTAGGCATTGACAATCTAGTCAACATAGAAACAAAAGAGAGGAAGTTGTAATTGCTTACACATTATTTACAAGGATGATGACCCACCTATGTAGGAAAAAATTTAACACACATCTATTTGTCATATTCTGATGGATTGCCAGCATTTCACATGAGAGGGGTGGGGATGGAATTTTCCCTAATCTAGCTGAGTCAGATGTTATTAGACTCAAACAAATTGCATAGTGTTTAACTTTACACAAAGAAGTTATAGCACATATAATTATGAATTCTATTTTTGTGTAGATACTGAATTGCTTAATTTATAATTTTTAAATTTGCTTTTTGTGCAGCATATATTTACTGATTTATCACTTTATTACTATTTATTATTACCTTCTGTACTGTTGTAACCTTTGCTGCCCTTGCACAAATAAATCAACCAAGTGAGGATACTGTTATGGTAAAAGTAACAGGGGGACTGATGTGAGAAGAGAGGCTGATGAATTGCAGATACTTAGGATACTGAAGTATTTCAATGCAAATATAGCAGTGGGATTAATGCATTGTATGCTAAGCTGTTTGTCTTGGCTCTAGCAAGGGCAAACTAACAAGGGAGTGGAAGGAGGACAAAATAATTCCTTCACATAAAGGAGGATCTAAGCATGTTGTAGCAAATTATAGACAAATTATCTCAGGAGTGGTGGTAACAGTACTGGAAAATTTGATCAAAAAAGAGAATTCAGGACTGGGTGGATAAGAATGTTATGAGGGGCAGTACGATTTTGTGAAGGGTCAGTCATGTCTTAGTAATCTGCTAACTTCTTATAATAAAGTGACAGCTGAGTGAGATAAAGAGAGGTTGGCCATACGATACTGCTGCATTTTGCAAAGGCTTGTGCATGAAACTCTATTATGCAAAGTAAAAAAAAAAGGGGGATGGATACAAACTTGGCGTAGTAGACAGGAGGATGGCTGATGGAAAGATAATAAAAAGTAGTACAAGATATTGTACTACTTTTTAGTTGTTTGCTAATGATGCACGTTGGGTAGAGTAATAGTTAATCAGTGTGATGTAGAGAACTTGCAGGTTAACTGTTAGCCTATATAAATCGCACAATGATTTATATAGGCTAACAGTTAACAAAACATAATGGATATTAATTTAATATGGAAAAGTGTCAAGTTATTGATTTTGGGATACAAATATTACAAGCTGTGTACCAAATTAAGGGAACTGTACTCCAGGAATTTGATGAAGCCAGAGATGGTAATAGTAGACAGAGTTGAAGTGTAGAGGGCATATCACTAAGGCAGCCAAGATAGTCATAGGATTACTTTGTTATAGAAGACACAGTAACAAGTAGAGATAAGGATGTTACTATTCTTCTTTATAAGGTTATGATACAACCACATCTGAATTCCTGTGCTCAGGTCTGGGTCACCTGGGTTTCTTAGATGAGAAAGTGGTAGAGAGCATCTAGAAGTGAGTGGTCTATAGAATGTTCCATGAGAATAGATAAAGGGTTGCAAAATTTAATTGATAGGCAAAAATGAGGGGATATGATAAACATTTAAGCTACTAAAAGTATTTTATTAGGGTTAATACAGAGGAAATATTTCAGCATTTGACTAGAGGGGAAAGGACAAGAGGTCATCCCTGTAAGTTGGGAAAGAATGTGGACTATATTTTTCACTTGGAGAGCAGTGAATGAATGGAATGGGTTGGTGCTTTATCTGTTAATGGTTTCAAGGAGAAGCATGATACATAGTGTTGATAGTTTGCCCCCCACACACAATGAGTCTTAGGACTTCACAGAGGCAACCATGTAATAATAATAAGTACATTTTTAGTTACAGGAAATCCCAACTAGACTTGGCAGTAGATGATGATTATTGTCTGGCAGAACACAGTACTGCTTTGTTGATGAAACACAACAAAAGCTGTTGTGTTTGATCGTGGAACAGATTTCTGATGATCACACATACTCCTCCAGCTCCCAGCATTCTTACATGCAATATGGGTGATACCACAGAAGGGCATGCCAAACTGCATTGGGGATCTAGAACTTCATGAATCCTAGATGACAGCAATAAAAGAGTTCTGTATGCTGGCCACCAGATAAATACACAAGAACCAAACCTGTTGGAGGCTTCCTGCCAATCTAGAGAACCCTACTTTCACACTGCCAGGATCATGTCTAAGCAGCAGAGGGAGGGAGACATATCACAAGATTTTTATCTCCATGCTGTTAAAAAAAAAAAAGTGAAAAGAACTAAATGTAAAAAATTTGCCTCATACTCTACTGGCAGTCAAGTCTTATCTGGCATTGGATGCAATTTCTGCACTTTCATTCTTCCACCTCTCCCTCTCTCACATCCAGATGATACATAACATTTGCCAAACAATAAATCAATAAAATAAAACAATAAAACAATAAATCAAGCAAGAATCATTTTCTTTCCTTGAACGTCATATGCACACAGCACAGGCAAATTTCCCACAAGGTACCAAGAACAGTTTTACTGCATGTCTCTTGTCTTTTGCCAGAATGACATCAGAAGAATTTTGCACAGCATGAATACCAAAATCTTATTATAATATCTACAATTTGTGCTCCACAATTAAACGCTATCCCATTTCATTTTTAGAATCTATCATACTCAACTAGCATCTATCTCAAATTATGGAAATAAGCTTTTGCTCAGCCCAATCCAAAAACAATTGTGCCATCAAATCACAATTGTTTTTGGATTGTGATATATGCACCCAAGATCACCTTATTATATCCAATGCTCTCCGTTAGCTATTTTTTTAGTCAGAAATAAATGCCAAACAAAAGATAGCACCTATGTACGAGGGCTGTTCAATAAGTAATAAGACTAATTTTACTGTCGTGAAACCACTTATCACAATATTAATTTCTGTGGAATAAAGAAATGTTGCTGTCTGTATTAACAAAAGAGGTTGACAGATGGCGTATATGGGCTGCTGATGTGCCAGTGTTTAGTCATGTGACACTCTGCTGATGTGCCAAAGTGTCACATGACTAAACACAAGCTTCTTTCGGCGTGCCTACGAGCCACGACCAGTTGTCGAAATGGAGGCGTCCTTGGAACAGTGTTATGCGATTAAATTTTGTGTGTGTTTGCAAAAATCAGCATTGGACACTTTTAACATGATATGCGAAGCAATGTCGAGGGCAAGTGTTTTTCGCTGGCATAAAACTTTTAAGGAGGGAAGGCAAAATGTGGAAGATCTTGAACGTCCATCAATCACTTGAACATTCACTCAATCATGGCTGAACATTTGGGACTGAAACGTGTTTGCGCCCGATGGATTCCCAAACTCTTGACACCGGAGCAAATGCAGCATCGAGTGGATGTATGCACAGAATGGAAAGAAAGACTGGAACAAGAAGGCGACAACTTCTTAAAATGCATCATTACAGCAGATGAAGCTTGGTTGTATCACTATGACCCTACAATGAAACAACAAAGCAGTGAATGGAAGCATCCGTCTTTGCCTACCCCAAGAAAGCAAAAACTGTAAAATCGGCTGGTAAAGTTATGACCATAATGTTTTTTGACTACGAAGGCATTGTTTACCAACACGCTGTAGAACCCGGGAATACTGTAAACAGCTCATACTATGCGGATGTTTTATGGACAATGGTACAGGACGTCAAAAGGAAGAGTCCATTGCTGAAGAATGGCTTCTTATTGCACCACGATAATGCAAGGCCACATATTGCTGGTTATGTAGTGGACGTTTTGCAAAAGAACAACACAGATATCCTACCACACCCTCCATAGAGTCCTGATCTCACACCGTGTGATTTCTGGCTGTTTCCTCAGCTCAAGAAACCACTAAAAGGCCGCCATTTTGAAAGCAACAAAGCATGTGTAAAAGCTGAGGAGGCGGTTTGAAAGAACTCTCAAAAAAAGGACTTTCACATGTGTTTAAGAAGTGGATGCAACATTGGGACAAATGCATCGCGTCTCACGGTAGTTACTTCGAAAAAGACCATGTAAATGATGACGATTAAAGGTAATCTGTTTTCTGTATAAATATAGTCTTATAACTTATTGAACAGCCTATGTACAAGGTAATCTGTGATTACCATACTACCTCTGGAGACAAAATGTGGAATTAAGTGTTTTTACTAAAATAAAGAGTCAAAAGGGTTTAGTTCAGTGATGCAAAATTACATAAGCAAAGTGGATATTAGATCCAGCATTATTTTAAAGTCGAATGTAGAAACTATGTAGACCAACCAGTTCGAAACAACTGTCAGGTCAGTGAAACTTAATCAAAAATAGTGATAAAAGACAAATATATAGATGCATGGGCAGTGCTATGTCTTTTAAGTAGTCCACTACGTAGGATCTAATATCCACTTTTCTTATGTAATTAAGTGTTGTTTTTGACTAGATTTCTTTCAAGCTCAATGAAATTTTTGAATCTCTTGGTCATGAAACCAGTAAGCAAGATGGTGGTTTTAAACCAGGCAATGAAATTCATCTAAGATGAATGCCTTTTTCATAATTTCAACAAATATCCATGCCCTGTTGGTTGGGGAATGGAAATTATCCACCAAGCCAAAAGGAAGGCATTTTGTTTTCTTCTAAAAATTTCTAATCCAAAAAACTGAAGGTAATAAGTTAGTGAAACTAATTTATTCAAATTATCCCATTTGAAGCTTCACTTTTTCAAGCCTGCTTGCCTTCCTGGTGATCTCTCAAGTTGAAAAATTCTCCTATCCCAAATATAACAAATGCTCTCAACTAGGATTTAAACCAGATACTTTATCAAAAAAGGGCTCCAAAGATATGGTCTTTGGAGTTCTTTTGGATTTAATACTGAGTTTACACATTAAATCAGGTTGGATTGCAGTTTAACAATACAAAACATTTTTCATTCCTTCAAGAGCAAAAAAAAAAAAAAAAAAAAAAACACACATTTAGAAAAGGGTTCTGTAGATAGATTTCTAGACTTCAGCACCACTAATCCTGAGTGAGTACTGTTTTGATTTTTTTTAAAATCTTGATTTATGTCTTACCTTCACTAATATTCAGATCTTCAAGAATAGGTTTCCAAAAACAAGAACATTAATCACCAACAAGTAATTAAGGAATCATTTTTAGTTTATATTTTTTTGCATTTTCTAGTTTCTGTTGTTTTTATACTGAGTGTACTTCATATGTTAATTACAGCACATACAATTCTTTGTATGAGATAGTGTAATAATACAAATATATCAACTAGAATTTTTCTTAAACTAGAAACATTTCTCACTATTAATATTTTATTTACAAGCATTATACATAATAAAAGAAGTACTACAATTTTTCTTTACTATATCTTCTTTTTAAACTGGATCTGTAAAATGAAAAGATTTGTGTAGAAGCAGTTTGACAGAGTTTCAAACATTTCTGTAGTTCATTTTCAGTAAAGCTTCCTTTAGTTTTCATTCCAACCACACTGTGTTCTGTGCTCTCAAAAACAAAAGTAAAACCAGCCTTCGATGCCTACAACAAATAATTAAAATTATTATCAATTGAATGATATACAAAACAGGGTATCAGAGAAAAGTTGATTTTTATGTAAACAAAATTTTGCTGTTTCTGTATTCATTTTACTTCTTAAGAAAATTTATTAGAAAAACTTTCTGGAAGAAAATAAAAAATAATTTCATTTTAAATGAAATATTCAAATTGTGCTTTCCATCATTTCTTGAAAGAAAAGATGCAGTTTATAGATTATGAAAACATCTGACAAGGTAAAAAAAGAAATCACAAAGACTAAATATACCTAATATTTTATTAGAGGCAATATATGAATATCCATAAAGATATTGAGATAAAATGTATGAAAAAATATCTGAAACACAATCCACAAACTAAGGTTAAGATAGGAATGTCCCTTTTTCCTGAAACCAAAGTGGTCTCCAACACTTTTTGATATATATATTAAATATATTAAAGAAATATTAATAATGAAACACTTTAAATAACTCCAGCTATAGAAATTTCCATAATAATAAATGTTATTATATTATTTGCAGATGATCAGATAATAATATCATGAAAAGAAGTTAATCTACAAAAAGCAATATATAATTTAATCTTCAAAGTAGGGTTTGGAATGAAAATATCTATTGATAAAACTAAAAGAATGGTATTTGTATAAAGACCTCAGTTAGAAGTAATATAGTTAATAATAAAACAGATAAATATTTTATCTTGAATGTGAAATATCATGTGAGGAAGAAAATGACATATAGGCTTGATAAATAGAACTCTTAATACAAAAAGAAACACACTTAAAAATATGCATTATTATTTATCAAAAAAAAAAAAGAAAAAAAAGAAGGTATTTAAAAAGAACTAAATAAATATAAATGACATATATAGGCTTGATAAAATCAACAGAAAAAAAAAATCTAAATAAAAATAAACAAAATGGCATAGAACATGTAAACCAAATGGTTAATGCTCAATTAATAAAATTAATGCTTATGTTTTATGCTAAGGTGACAAATGTAATGGATAAGGGAGAATCATATACAATGATATTCTTGGACTTTGTAAAAGCATTTGATAGATTATCACATGATAATCTATCAAATGCTTGTACACCAACTTATCACATGATAAGTTGGTGTACAAGCTGCAGAGATAGGAATGGATAGTATATTGGTTAGATGGGCTGGAGACTGGCTCTCTGAATGAAACCAGCAAGTTGTATACGATGGAGCTGTGTCTCAGAAAAGGAAGATGACCAGTGGCATGCTTCAGGATTCTGTTCTTTGGCCCATACTGTTTAACTTAGGTAGGTATAGTCAATTATATATTTGGTTTAATCCTTTATCCAAGTGTAAGAAAACAAAGTTTGCACCTGAAGTATTTTCAGGACTGGGGCAACTCGTGGCAAAGGTGGCATAAATTCTCATTACTTTCCTTAGTATCCCATAATGCAAAGCACATATCCTTGCAGACATGTATAATGCTATGCATTAAGGGCAGGGTCACTACCCAGACCCAGAGGTGGTGATAGTAATGGAGAAGTCATATTTCCATATGCCAGTTGCCAAAAGGTGTCACACCTTATTAAAATTCCTTGGATTAGAGATGAGTTGATGGAATTTTTTTCACTTGGCTATGCTACCAATTATATATTTGGTTTAATCCTTTATTCAAGTGTAAGCAAACAAAATTTGCACCTGAAGTATTTTCAGGACTGGGGAAATTCATGGCAAAGGTGGTATAAGTTCTCATCACTTAGTGTCCCATGATACAAAGCACATCTTTGCGGACATGTATAATGCTATGCATTAAGGGAAGGGTCACGACCCAGACTGGTTTCGACTTTTATTGAGGTCTCATCAGTGGGAGCCAGACCCAGAGGTGGTGATACTAAAGTGAAAGTAATGAAGAAGTCATATTTCCATATGCCATGTAGTTGCCCCAGTCCTGAAAATACTTCAGGCACAAACTTTGTTTGCTTACACTTGGATATAGGATTAAACCAAATATATAATTGGTAGCATAGCCAAGTGCAAAAAACTTCCATCAACTCATCTCTAATCCAGAGAATTTTAATAATAAGGTGTGATACCTTTTGGCAACTGGCATATGGAAATATGACTTCTCCATTACTTTCACCTTAGTATCACCACCTCTTGGTCTGGCTCCCACTGATGAGACCTCAATAAAGGTCGAAACTGGTATGGGTACTTCCCTTAATGCGTAGCATTATACTGTACATGCCTGCAAGGATATGTGCTTTGCATTATGGAATACTAAGGCAAGTGATGAGAACTTATACCACCTTTGCCACGAGTTGCCCCAGTCCTGGAAAGCTTACACCTGGATAAAGGATTAAACCAAATATATAATTGGTAGGATAGCCAAGTGAAAAAACTTCTATCAGGTGTAGTGCTGATGTTAATTCTCTACAGGAAGATTTGAATAGGCTCTTAGCATGAACAAATGAGTGGGGGTTGCAGCTTTGCATACCACCTCGGTATGTTGCTTCCCATCTCCCACCCTCCTACAAGAATGGCTGTCTGCTCAAAATAGATAATATCCAGTTTTAGTTATGCTTTACTTGCTAGCATTGGCTTTTGGATCTTCATTCATCAGTTGAGAAGTGCTATTCATCTGAATTTTTCTATCGTTTATTTTTTATCATTATAATTCAACCACATTAAATCTAGATTTTATACAGGTTTTAATATACTTCAGTATCATTTATTGTAAAGTGTTTTAAAATGAATTGAAACTTTCAAATATTTATTGCTCATATTGTAAAATTTTTCGTAATATGATTTCGTAACTTATAAAGTTAATTTTTTTTTGTTCAAGAGAAAGTACTCGGAGAAATGTTAAAATTTGACTGTCATAATCATATCTGTAATAATACCGTATCAAGTCTTTGTTTAAATAATGTGGCTCATGACGTCATCATGTAACGATATTAACTCATGATAAATCAGTAAGTCTAATTATAAAAATAGTGAAGAATTCCAGGAATTGTCATAGATAAAAATTTCCAAAGCTGTGCAAAGAATGACATCAGCACGACTGAAGGTCAATATGTGATCATTTTCGAGAGAAGCACGCATGCACAGATTGGAGGTCAGGTTCTATATAAGGCAAGTTGTGGAAAGGAATTTTGTCTTAGGGTTTTTTAAACCTTCTTTTACCTGGATCCACCATCAAGTAAAGTTGTTGTTGGAAATTAAAAAAGAAGCATTGCAGGTTCTGAGTCTTTTATCTGGGTTTGCTGCCACATGAGAAATATTGTTTCGAATTGTCTTGAAAGGAAAGAGCTGCACATCGCCACTATGTTGAGGGTCCTATAGGGCAAGGCATAGTTGACAACTCAGACAAGAAAGAAATTTAGCAGGAAAACAGGAACGTGTCAGCAAGTGGAAAGAAAGGCATGAAGAAGGCTTACACGTGAACAATAGGTTAATGTGAAAGACTGTGCTGAGCAAGAATTATAAGTAGTTATATACTGAACAAGTATATATGTCAAGTGTCTATGTTTATGAGATAATGTATATTAATGTTGATTTAGGCTTAAACAAGATATGCCTTATATTCAATTAATGTATGTAAATGTGAATCATTCTGTAAATATTTCTTTTTTTGACTTAAGTGGTTTGCAAACAACACACTGGACTGATTCTGTCACCGTACTATCCTAAAAAATTCGAACCTGCATATGATAGAAGTTCGTGGGATTTATAATTATGACATGACTAGTTTAAAGTAAGAATAATATAAGAAGAGAATAAAAAACAACATCTGCTTTGGCTTAAATTTTTATAATTTCACACTCAATATATAGTGTAACTGGTGCAGTTATTAAACAAATAAATTTGTTAGATTATAGAGTGTGAGAAATAAGATATCGTAGAAATAAATAAATGGTGGCAGTCAACCATTCACTATAATTAAGTAAAGAGAAAACAAAGGCAAAGCAGGGTAGTGGAAATACGAAAAACCGAATACAGAATGTAATATAACAAAATAGTGCAGTCCATCACATTATTACAATATGAACATGTTAATGTTCATATGACATATAGTAAGTAATAACTATTTGAACGTATTCAATTAAAACACCCTCTATACCAAGACTAATTTATAACTAATTTCTAATCAGAAAAAAGCATCATTCATTTAATTTAGCATGTTCTCACCAGATAGGATTAAATTATCTTGTGCTGTACTTGTCTTGAGATGGGATACAAGACTGTCTCATGCTTCCTATTTACAAATCAGGCAGACACCCACAAATAGCGACCTGTGCTCGATCAAAACCAAAACTCTGTGTGTGTGTGGGGGGGTGAAAAAACATTGGGATATATCACAAACCAATAATTTAAGGGGAATCCCTATACAGTCGAACTTTCTTGTAATGAGCATGGAAATAACGAGATCACTGTAATGAGCAAAAGGCCATGATTATTTTAATTTATGCATATTCCCATACAATTTACTCACTTTCATTGCGAGCATACTACACGATATACTATACAAATTTTGGAAACTATGCAAACATACAGGGTGATCAAAATTAAAGTATCCCTATTTAAGGCCTTGTGGAGAGCCATCCAATGATGATTCATTGTGTATCATGCAGAAGAGAAATCTAAAAAATCACCACCAGAGACGCTGTATGATGTACCGTATGTAGATGTAGTAATTTTTCTGTATGTGTTAAGGAGAAAAGCAACAGAAGCATAAATAACACATTTTTATTCATTTTCATTATGTATTCACTGGCTGTACTGTTCAATGAGCCACCCTTGCTGGTATGTCACAAACTGCATCCTTTGCACAGTGTGTTCAATGGCAGAACACAGCTGGTAAGTTATTAGAATGATCCCGATAAACTCTGTCATTGTGAAATCCCCAGAGTCAGAAGGCACAGGAAATCAGATCAGGTGAACGAGGTAACTATGCAGTCCGAAATGCGCAGCTGATCACTGTGACTTCGTGAAATGTTCTTGAAGAACCTCCTATATGGATCAACCGATGTATGCATGGGTCCCATCCTGCATAGAATGACTGAATCCATGAACAGGCATTGATGTAGATGAGGCATAACAAAACTGTATATGATATTGCAATACTTATCAGCAGTAACTGACGTCACAAGACCCAACTGGAAAATGTCCTCAAAGAATGTAAACCTACATCAGACAGTAATTTTGAGTGAATGCAAAAGGAATTTGAACTGCATATGGGTTTGCATAGTCCATGCTCGGCAATTGTTGGTATTCACTGTTCCGTTCAGGTGAAAGTGAGCCTCATCTCCCCACGAAATCATCCACCAACATATAGCATCCAACTCACACTCAAGCAAGGAATGTTAAAGAGAATGCCAGTGGACTTTCAAAGTCCTGTGGGCACAGTTCCTGTATCAAGGTTATCTTGAATAGGTATAAATGCAGAATCTTTTGTAGAATTTTCCAGCTAGTTATATAATGCACATCCATGTATTAAGACACATGGAATAGAGTGGAGTGGAACCATCTCCACTCTACTTCCTTCTCTAATATCCAGGCTCTGGTCCTCCTCACTCACTTTACCCAAATGCAGCCATGATTGTAAAATCAGATAAAAACAAACTCTTCCATCGAAAATATGTCTACTAAAAGAAAATGCCTCTCGATTTGTGAAAAGGTCAAAATTATTTGCGAGTTAGAATGTAGTGCGAAAAATGTTGAGGTGTGTAAAAAATTTCCCTTGTCCTCTTCAAAAGAATCAACACTGCAGAAGAATAAAGATATGTACATATCGGCAATGGAAAAAAAAACATAACCAAAACAAAATGATTTAGAAAATGTGAGAAAATTTAGAAAATCAATTTAGAAAAAAAAAAAGCAGTTACTTGAACAAATCTTAAAACACACCCCAACTCAACATCACTAGAGTTCAAGATTGGTACTATCAACATAAGAAGCCTGAATGGGAAAGAAATGGAGCTAGCTGAGAAATTGGATAAGTACCAGATCGACATAACAGGGGTGACTGAAACAAAAAAAGACTGGTGAGATCTTTCTGAGCAATAAATACAAAATGTTATATTCAGGCAATGAAAATCAAGAAAAACAAGGAGTAATCATAGGTATTCAACACAAAATACAAGGCTAATCTTTTTGAATGGCAGGCAGTCTCAAGTAGAGTGATGAGGAACTGGACAATGAGACTTATTTATGCTTATGGTCCCACAGAAGGTTCTACTAAGGTAAAGTGGAGGAATTTTTTGAGGCTTTAGAGCAGAGGTGGGGAACCCCTCGCCCGCGGACAAAATTTTGCCCGTGAGTCTATTCCAATTCACCCCTTTGCTGATGTACTCGTATGTACATGTCAATAAAATTTTATAATAATTTAAATTTATTATAATTAAATTTATTTAACTTTAAATAAATATACAAAACTAAAAATAGCTATATTACATATAATATGATCATCATAAGTCTGGTAAGATATATATTGCACACTACATACACTATATATAAGAATTAAAATTTACCAGTCACCTGCAGAAATTTTTAAATTAGCAATTTTTGCCCTTATTACTAAAAAGATTCCCCACCCCTGCTTTAGAGAAAGCAACTGACACAATGAAAAAGAAAAAGTTGGTCCTTGTTGGGGATCTAAATAGCAGAGCAGGAAATAATACATACAAAATATATTGGAAAAATTTGGAGAAAAGTAATAATGGCGAATACCTGTTGGATTTCTGCTCAGGACACGGACTGGTTATTATTAACACATTTTATGTGAATTTGTGCACAAATTCACATGGAAAGAAGAGGCAAAGTCTCATTGACCATGTTATTGTCAATAGTGATGTTTCTCACTGGTGCAGGATACCAGAGTGTACAGAGGATTTGAAATTGGAAGTGATCACTATTTAGCCTTGAGGAGGATAAAATTGAATTTCATATTGAAATGAAGAATATGTAAGAAAGTTTTAAAGCAAATAAAAGTTAAGCACCGCTCAGATATGAACTGTAGACTAAAATACACAAAGATTATTGAAGAAAAAATGAAACAGTTTGAGAACAGGAACCAAACCTTGGAGATTCAGTGGCAAGACTTTAAGAAAACCCTGATTGATTCAGCCAGAGAGGCATGTGGTGAGGTTGTCTGCAAGCATAGAAAAGTCAGAACTCCATGGTGGACACAGGAAGTTAAAGAGGCAGTGAAGGAAAAGAAGAAAGCATATCAAAAGTTCCTGGCAAATAAGTAAGCTTGTGCTCTTAGAGAATACAGAGACAAATGTAAGAAAGCTAAACACTATGTAAAACTAGCTAAACAAGTCATGGGAGGACTGGTAAGAACAATGAAAATAAATACCAAGAAGGTGGCAAGATATTCCGGAGGTTGTTGAAGAAGTTCAGAAATGGAGGAAAGAGTGCTGTAAAAGGAATTAGAGATGATAACGGCAACATGAAAACTGGAGAAAAAAAAATCCTTGAAGTATGGAATAATTACTTCAAAGGATATCTAAATGAAACAAGCAGTGATAGCACAGCGGCAAAATACTCAACAGGCATGTAGTCAGGAATACATATCCATACTTGAAGTAGAAAAAGCCATCAAAGGCAGCAAGAGTAGATGATATTCAACCAAAAATGCTCAGGTATGGAGGTATAAAAGTCTTACAGTGGCTGCACTGCATACTTCAGAAGACCTGGACAGAGGGACAAATTCCGGAGGACTGAAGTAGAGTTCTCATAGTACCTATATATAAAAAAGGAAATAAAACTGAATGTGAGAATTACAGAGATATTTCTGTAATGAGTGTTACTGGTAAGATTTACAGAAGTATATATACTTTAGAAATGGCCGAGAAGGATTGTGGAAGAAAAGCTTAGTGAAAAACAAGCTGGATTCAGGCCAAATATAGAAGCTGTCAGTATAAGATCTTCACTTTATGACAAATAGTTGAGAAATCATAGGAATATAACAAAGATCTATATTTAAGTTTTGTAGATCTGGAAAAGGCATATGACAAGGTGCCAAAAGAGAAGCTATTCAATATACTACAGTTATATGGTGTCAACGGGGCATTATAACAAGCAATACTTAGGGGTTGTAAGTCAACAGTTAGAATTAAAGGAAGTACAGGAAGATGGTTTAATGTTAAATCTGGTGTCAGACAAGGATGCACATTATGAAGGAAAGCAGTATCAATATTATACTATTTGCTTTATGCAGATGATATTATACTTCTAAATAAATCCGCTACAAGTCTGCAAGATTCCTGACTAAATTGAATAACTGTTGTAATAGACATGGTATGAAGGTCAGCAATAACAATAGAAAGAGAATGAAAATAGGCAGAAGCATTGGAAATGTCAACTGCATTTTGAATGGAGAACCTGTGGAACAAGTAAAACATTTCAGCTACTTAGACACGATTTTTAGTGAAGATGGTAAATTAAATATGGAAATAGACAACAGAATCAACAAAGCTAGTATGGTAGGAAATCAACTGAATAATTTATATGGAATAAGAGAGAAATTGATCAAAACAATAAATTAGTTATATATATAAGACGGTGTTCTAGCCAATTTTGACTTATGGATCTGAGAGTCTCGAGAAAGATTGGGGCATGAACAGATGGCCTCAATGGCAATATCATATTAAAAACGAGGATATTAGGAAAGAACTTGACATTGTCAGCATCCAGGAATGTGTTAGCAGAGCTAATCTTAGGTGGTATGGTTACTTAAACAGAATGGGTGAAAAAAGATTAGCAAAACAAGTGTTCTCTGCCAGGTTGGCAGGAAAAAGACCCAGAGGAAGACCAAGATATAGGTCGACTGATATGGTAAAAAGTGCCTTAGATGATAGAAATATGAGATCTGATAATGTCTTGACAGGTAACAGTTTGGAGGAAAATTGTAGATAGGAAGTTAGTGATGATGTAAATTTTTTATGTAGTACTATCATATCCTGTACACCCCTTGATGATACATGGCAGGAATTTGATGTTGATGATGATTTAGAAAATATTCATGAAGCATTCTTTCATTGGCTGACTGCACTATTACAAAGTGTTGGATTCTCAATTATCTGATCTTGAAGGTTCAAGTGGAAAAATTTACTAAACAATTTGGAAGTGACAACCTTGTATGTAATAACAGTAGACTGGGTAAATGAAATCGTATTTATTATTAATTAGTCATCATCATCAACAAAGTTCCTTTTCCTCCAAATCAGTCTGTTACTTGTCAAGACTCCAACATTATCAGATCTTATATTTCTATCGTCTAAGGCACTTTGTACCATATCAATCCACCTATATCTTGGTCTTCCTCTAGGTTGTTTTTCCTGCCAACCTGGCAGAGAGCACTTGTTTTGCTAATCTTTCCTTGCCCATTCTGTGACCATTTCACCTGAGATTAGCTCTGCTAAAGCATTCCTGGATGCTGACAATGTCAAGTTCTTTCCTAATATCCTTTTTTTAATATGGTATTGCCATTGATGCCATCTGTTTATGCCTCTAATCTTTCTCAGGACTCAAATATCTGAGGTCTCTAGTCATTGGTCAAGTGTTTTACTTCTGACCCAGCTCTCAGATCCACTGGTTTCAACACTGTCTTGTATACAGCTAATTTAGTGTTCCAACTAATTTCTCTCTTATTCCATATGAATTTATTCAACTGACTTCCTACCATATCATACCAGCTTTGTTGATTCTGTTGTCTATTTCTATATTTAATTTACCATCTTCACTAAAAATCGTGCCTAAGTAGGTGTAATGTTTTACTTGTTCCACAGGTTCTCTGTTCACAGTGCAGGTGACATTTTCAACGATTCTGCCTATTTTCATTGTCTTTGTCTTTTTATTGCTGACCTTCATACCATATCCATTAAAACAGTTATTCAATTTAGTCAGGGAATCTTGCAGACTTGTAGCGGATTTATTGATAAGTATAACATCGTCTGCATAAAGCAAAAAGCTGACATTAACATCTCCAATTTTGATATCATGTTTAATACCACTTTCCTTCATAATGTGATCCATACAGATTATGAATAACAGAGGGGATAATGTACATACTTGTCTCACACCAGATTTAACATTAAACCATCTTCCTGTATTTCCTTCAATTCTGACTGCTGACTTACAACTCAAATAGGGACTAAGTATTGCTTGACATAATGCCCCATTGACACCATATAACTGTATCATATTGAACAGCTTCTCTCTTGGCACCTTGTCATATGCCTTTTCCAGATTGACAAAACTTAAATACAGATCTTTGTTATATTCCCATGATTTTTCAACTATCTGTCGTAAAGTGAAGATCTGATCCTGACAGCCTCTATTTGGCCTGAATACAGCTTGTTCTTCACCAAGCTTTTCTTCCATAATTCTTCTCAACTGTTTCTCAAGTATACTTGCATAAACCTTACCAGGAACACTCAGTAGGGAATTACAAATACCTTTGTAATTCTCACATTCAGTTTTATTTCCCCTTTTATATGTGAGAGTATTATGGTACTATGAGAGCTCTACTCCAATCATCGGGAATTCGTCCCTCTGAACTATGCAGTGCAGCCACTGTCAGACTTTTATACCACCATACTTCAGCATTTCTGGTCAAATATCATCTACTCCTGCTGCCTTTCCACATTTCAAGCCTTTGATGGCTTTTTCTACTTCAAGTATGGATATGTATTCCTGACTGCATGTCTGGTCAGGGTTTTTTAGCACTGTGCTGTCATGAGTGCCTGTTTCATTTAGCAACTTTTTGAAGTAATTACTCCATACTTCAAGGATATCTTTTTCTCCTGTTTTCATGTCACCTTTATCATCTTTAATTCCTTTTACAGCACTCTTTCCTCCATTTCTAAGCTTCTTCAACAAACTCCAGAATATTTTGCCACCTTCTTGATATTTATTTTCTATGTTCTTGCCAAAGTCCTCCCATGACTTGTTTAGCTAGTTTTACATAGTGTTTAGCTTTCTTACATTTGTCTCTGTATTCTCTAAGAGCACAAGCTTACTTATTTGCCAGGAACTTTTGATATGCTTTCTTCTTTTCCTTCACTGCCTCTTTAACTTCCTGTGTCCACTATGGAGTTCTGATTTTTCTATCCTTGCAGACAACCTCACCACATGCCTCTCTGGCTGAATCAATCAAAGTTTTCTTCCAAGCTTGCCACTCAATCTCCAAGGTTTGGTTCCTATTCTCAAACTCTTTCATTTTTTCTTCAATAATCTTTGTGTATTTTAGTCTACAGTTCACATCTGAAAGCTGCTCAACTTTTACTCACTTTAAAATGTTCTTACATGTTATTCTTTTGAATATGAAATTCAATTTTATCCTGCTTAAGATTAAATAGTGATCACTTCCAATTTCAAATTCTCTGTACACTCTGGTGTCTTGCACTAGGGAGAAAACATCACTATCAACAATAACATAGTCAATGAGTCTTTTCTTATTCCTTACCTCTTCTCTCCATGTGAATTTGTGCACATTTTTATGTTGGGACATGGTGTTAGTAATAACCAGGCCATGTACTGATCAGAAATTCAACAGGTATTTGCCATTATTATTAGCTTTGCTCTTTTCTCCAAATTTTCCAAAAATATTTTTGTATGTCTGACAATCACTTCCTACTCTGCTATTAGATCCCCAACAAGGACCAACTTTTCCTTTTTCATTTTTCTTTTTACTTACTAATATAGACAAAGAGATGAGGGTAGCTATATCACATAATAGACCTGATATTGCTGAAATCTGCAAAAGCCGACAAGCTCAAGTATCGCATTAAAATAAGTTCCATTTTTGTAAAAGACAACTCCATGCATATTTTTGTTGTTAGTTCTATGATCTTAATACTTTTGATGTTCATGTTAAAAAACGTTTAATTTTCTTGACCAAAAATCTCTGGAAAAACTTTTATTGGGATTATATTGATCAAGTGTATATAATAAACAACTAAGTTATACCAACTAGTTTCACCAACTAAGTCTGTTGGCATATTCAGGGTACATAACTGATGTAAGGCACTTTTGGGAAACATCAAAAGTTTTTCCAAACTTTTGATGTTCCCCAAATTTTTCTTATAAGCGAAAGTGTTCTGTGATCTCACAAAGGTTAAAATCCGTTTGGGCATTCTCTATGTGTGAGCTATGTACAAGTCCTTCACCTCAGATGCATACCTCTGCTCTGTTTCCAATGCTAAATCAACCATGAGATAACCCAAAAATAAGCATCACAACGGTTATAAAAATATCGTATTGTTTTTAATTAAGGTGAAATAAGCTATGCTTATATCAAGTGTATGGTTTTAAAATTATGGGCAAATTGCTTTAATATTTAGTGTACTGTAGTGTATATGAGCATATTACTTTCATGGACCTGTGATTTCAATCAGGATTTCTCCATGACTGCTGACTGCAGGTCGTAGAGAGTCTAGCTATTCCTATCCTGAGAGCCTTTCTTTTCCATTTTGTTCTAACTTTCTTGATGTTTTGGTCTTCCTACCTTAAGGCTAGTCTTCCAGGTTCCTTTTGGCTTCTCTTGGATACCAATTTGTGACTCTGATTGTCCATATGTTTTCTCTCATTCTAGTGAGATGTCCTACCCATCTACTTTTGCTGTTGTAGATTGCTTTTATTACATATTTTGAGTCCGGAATTATTCCTGATTTCCGTGTGTCTTATGGGTCTATTTTATTTATATTGCACATTCTTCTCTCTATTGCATGTTGAGATGTTATTAAGCTTTATTCTTCTTTTAAAGCTGTGTTCCATGTTTCACTGCCATCAGTTAATGATGGTAGGGTGTGACTATTGAAAAGATGGACTTTTAAAAGCACCTTAGAAGATAGAAATATGAGATCTGATAACGTTGGAGTCTTGACAGGTGACAGACTAATTTGGAGGAAAATTGTAGCTAGGAAGTTAGTCATGATGTAAATTTTTTATGTAATACTATCATATCCTGTACATCTATGGTTTGGATGGTAATTGTTGATGGCCATCCAAGCAGCTCTTTTTCTCCTTGCTATTTCATTTGATTTGTCGTTATTCATTTATATGGACTGTCCAAGGTAATCTTCAAATTTTCCGATGGTGTGGGATTCTACAAAGATTGTATAATCTTTACATTATTTGTTTTTCATCCATCTTATTTTGCTCAGATGCATGTCCAATCCAATTTTTTGGCAGTTTTGGCTTATATCATTCAGCACTGATTTTAAGAGTTTTGGAGGAGGGGGGGGGGATATTAATACCGCATTCATGCAAATTAAAGAATATTTAACATTTCACCATCAATGTTTACTCCTCCTTTCATGTCAGTTTTTTGAATGATGCTGTCCAGAGTAGATGTGAAGAGATTAGGTGATAAGACACCACCCTGACGTACTTCTCTACTTAAAATAATTTTAATTAGATGATTGAAAAGAGTGATATATACAAGTAATAGCATATGCATACAAATAATATCTAAGCGTGTAATTGCCGTATTTGCCGGCATATAAGACACACCCCTTATTTTGTACACATTTTTTAGGAAAAAAAACTTTATCACTGAATATTATAATGAATTTACAGTATTTCAAATATAGAGTAATAAGTAGGTCTACTTTCAACAAATTCCTAATCTGGCTAGGAAAACGTACCCACCTTTTAATCTTCTTCGTTAAAACCCAGAAATTCATCTCCAGAGCTAAATGAAGAGCACTTAAAACCTATTCTAAATCAGAATCTGAGTCCTCATACAACAAATTGTTCTCTGTACCATCCAGTGCATTACTAATGCCACACTTCTTAAATGATTTAACCACTGTCTCAGTTTTCACAGCATCCCATGAAGCTTTGACCCACTCACAAACTTGCGAAATGCTAGGCCTCTTCCTTTTTCCTGATGGCGTAACCTCATAATCTGAAGACTGCATCCAGCTGTTCCACTTCTCCTTCATAAATCCCTTAAATGGTTTATTAATAAAGACATCTAAAGGTTGAAGCTGACTAGTTAGACCTCCTGGAATTACAGCTAAATGAGTTTTCAATTCCTTGAGTTTATTTTTAACATCTTCTGTTCTATGAGAACGAAACTGATCCCATAGTAGCAGGGCAGGCTTCTTCAACAGTCAGGCAGGGCACCTACACCAAATTTTATCTGTCCATAACTTCATTCCTCCTCCATCCATCAAACCTTTTGTGTGAACATGTACAAACACTCCTTTAATCAGTTTTACTTTGGGTAGCGTCTTCCTTTTAAAAATCAATACTGACGGAAATTCTTTCCCATCAGCACAGGGATAAAACAACCGTGTAGTGATTTTTTTGTGCCCCGAAGCTTTAACAGTAATACTTTTTGTGCCCTTGGAATCTACAGTTTTGTTTTGAGGGCACATCAAAAGTCAGCAGAACCTCATCCATGTTTCCTATTTGCGCAAGAATAATCATTTTTGTAGACTGAAAGTCCCGCTTTTCTGTGGTCTAAAATCTAAGTATTCAGTTCTGCCTCAAGTTCTGACCATTTATCAATTCCACTTTGTAGGTTATGTTTATTTTGAGTTGCTTTTTTAAGATCCTCTTCATGATTCCGCCAAGTTCTTATCATTTTCTCAGTTGGGGGTGGCCCGAAATGCCTCTCTGCAACCCTGTTTCAATGTTTTCATTATTCTTTAGCATATGCAATCACACGTAACTTGTATGTAATATTGTAGCAATGCCGATTTTTCAGCCATAATTTACCAAGAAATTTAGAGAAAATTTAATGGCAGAAATTTATCACCGTTCACAACAACCGTGTCAACAATTGGAAAGTTTAAACGAATAGGAACACAGCTGTGATCATCAATGACAGTGCATGTGCATCCACCGAACTCTATGTAGACTGGAATGCTTTTCCAGAAATGAAAGTAATAAAAAACTGAGTATTGGCGTATAAGACACACCCTGTTTTTCAGACCTATTTTCAAAGAAAAAAGTGCGCCAGCAAATACTGTATATTATTTTTCTCTATCTAATGCTTTTTTGTTATTTTTTTAATCTAATTTTATCACGTTACTGACAATTAAAAAAAAAAAAAAAAAGGAGGCAGATTTAACTCATCACTGATATATTTAGTAACACTTATAATGAGGAACGTTTGTCAGCCACCTGGTGCTTGTTATTACTAAGTTTGACTGTGTTTCATGTATATATTAAAATTACTTAAAAGGTCTAAATATGTGACCAACATTAATAAGAAATGAACCTTGTGGAAATGAGTGGCATGCATAACAAAGACAAAGAATAGGCATGAATAGAAGTTTATTAATTATATGAAGAGCCAAAGGCTTCAATTCGGCGACATAAACTTATTTAAGTTAAGAGATATTACATCCCATATTGTTTCATAGCCGAATAAGAAACTCAAAGAGTTTCATGCCAAATATAGTAAATATATAAAGTTTGGCGAGTCCAAGCGTAAGCAAATACCTGGACAGTGCTACAACTGACCCTTAAGGGAGTGCAACACTGAGGCAACTCATGGTAAGGGTGGTGCAAGCTCTGATCACTATTCTCGATATTTCCCTATAATGCAAAGCCCAGCTCCTAGGAGCTGTATTACTGTTCTACATTATGAGTGAGAGAAGGTCACTACCCAGACCGGTTTCAACCTTTATTGAGGTCTTATCAGTGAGTAGGTAGACCTAGAAATATGAAGTTTGTAGCAAACAGAACTTACACATACCCTACTATGAGAATTGCCAAGAAGGTGTCCTAATAATTTATTAATTATATGAAGAGCCAAAGGCTTCAATTCGGCGACATAAACTTATTTCAGTTAAGGGATATTACATCCCATATTGTTTCATAGTAGGGTATATGTAAGTTCTGTTTGCTACAAACTTGGTATTTCTAAGTCTACCTACTCACTGATGAGACCTCAATAAAGGTTGAAACCGGTCTGGGTAGTGACCTTCTCTCACTCATAATGTAGAACAGTAATACAGTTCCTAGGAGCTGGGTTTCACATTATGAGGAAATATCAAGAATAGTGATCGGAGCTTGCTCCACCCTTACCACGAGTTGCCTCAGTGTTGCACTCCCTTAAGGGTCAGTTGTAACACTATCCAGGTATTTGCTTATGCTTGGACTCGCCGAACTTTATATATTTACTATATTCGGCATGAAACTCTTTGAGTTTCTTATTCGGCTATGAAACAACATGGGATGTAATATGAATAGAAGTACTTCCATTAGAGCAGTGCTTCCCAAACTTTCTGTACCCCCCCCCCCCCCTTCCATCTCAGGCAAAGGCAATTTGGGAGAAGTTATAATATTTCAATATAACAAATTACAAACACGTGAAACAATTTTTTAAAAAAATTAGGAGATTTAAATGGTCACTAATAAAAAAAGTTTAATTAGATGAAAATTTGAATAAAACTGTTAGTTTGGTGAAATTCAGTTCTATATCTTATCTTTAGCTGTGGATGGGACTGTGCTTCAAGAAGAAACTTGTGATATAGGCATGATTAAACAATCGCTGAGAACCATTACAATTTAAGATATGAATGCTTTTGAAATTTATTGGAAAGTTCAGACTGAGGAAATGCTCAGTATGAACTTTTTTTAATGCAAATGATCTAAATTCAAACCACGTGGTTGAAAGCTATCACGCTGTCAACAAGATGCAGCCACAGGTCCATGCTGTTTACAGCACGAAAGTCAATTGGTACATGCCAAGAGAGAGAGAGATATTTTTTATAACTGTCTTTAGATGTTTTATTTATTGAAAAATTGATTATAGAATAAATCCATACTTATCTGTGACAATATGGTGATAAAAGTATAAATATAAAAGTAAAAAAAAAGTAATCAAAAGGTTTAAAGTGTCTCATACTCCCTAAAGACCTTCTGTATACTCTGGGGGGGGGGGGAGATACCACACTTAAGTAACATTAGAGGGATACCATACTGCATTAGAGGAATATTTATAACAGGCATTATTAAAAAAAACCTATAAATATTAACAAACAAAATACAAATAACTAACCAATAATAAGCAACATTTGTATAATTGGTAGCTCAGTAAATTACTACAGGGAAGAGGCACATCCACCAAACCAATAATGTTGAAGATCAAACAATCCATCTCAATGTGGAATGAATTATATGCATATCGATGGAGGGCTAAGCTAGTAAATTATCCAGTATAGTCTGTTGTGCTTGTTTTTATATATATTTATATTATATGTTTCACACACATAATTTCAGAATGATCCCTCACTTGAGAAATCACAAGTACTACTCATGTGCAGAACATTACAGCAGCATGTGTGGCCAAATAATTAAGTAAAAAAAGAAGTAACCTACTGGCAAGGTTCTAATAAACCTAGGGCAATACTTTTTTTTTCTTACTGGAAAAAAAAGAGTATGGGGGGAAAGCTGTTCAAAGAACAGAGGTATATGGAATGAAAGGAAGAATATAAAAAGTTGATTGATAATATGCATTAAGATGGACTGTGTATAGATGTTGACTAATGATACTGCCTCGGTTTTTATATGATTAGAAAAAAGTCAGATAACAGTAATGACTAGTTCAGCAAAGCAATGCTCATAAATATATATATATATATATATATATATATATATATATAGTGTTTTAATAGTATAAATAAAAATTCACTAAGTTGTCATCACCCCACCTGAGAATGGCAAGGAGATCAGTATTTAAGATACTTTTTATGGCAGATTTTGAAGATTCAGTTATTTGAGTATTCAAGTATTTCTCAAATGAAAAAGAAGGATAGAGAGTACTACTCATCAACAAAACAATGAATATGGTGTGAAGTCAGAAAGAGAGGTCGCTGATGTAAAGGAGGAAGAACATATATTTATATCTATTTTGTTTTATAAGAATTTTCTTTTATTCAGTAATAATTATTATGTACACTTTTTTTACATAATTAATCCTGGATAGACTTACATTTTTCTGACAATCGCCAGACAGTCATCTTCTTCGAAAACATTAATTTTTCTTATAAAACACTGGATTCATTTTTATTCACAGGAATAAATGGATTTTTTCTCACTATATCTTTCCAGAGACTAGAATCAAAATGTCCCTGCATAGCAAAACAAAAGAGTATTCAAGTCTGCATGGTGTATTTAGTGACAATTAGAGACAAGTGGAATGAAAATGATCCAGCACAGTGAAAAATGCCTCACCTGCTGCAAACATTATAATGCACAGATGCAAGCAAACAAAGCAGAAGTTTTATTTAGCAAACTAAACGTAATGTTCTAATAACCTATTTCAAATATTCATTTCCTGAAAATATGTGGTCACGCCTGTTGATAATATAGTCCTAGTAAGTGTAGAAATATCGATTTATCAGATAACCAAAAACGTTTGTGTTGTTTTCATAATAAAAATTAAACTGCAGAAATTTTCATAGAATGCTTTATTCATTAAAATAAGCACCTTCAACCTACAACTCTTTCCCAGCAATATACAAGTTGGCAAATTCTGCTTTTGTAAAACATTTTGTCTTTAGAAGTAATACACCTAGCAAACTCCGCTTCAAGCTATTTTATTGCAAAACTGTCTATTTATCATGTGATTGTCTAGCACCAAAAAAAAGGTGATAATCACTTGGAGAAATGTCAGGAGAATGTGGAGGATGAGGGATATCTCCCATCCTAAAGCACCAATCTTCTCCTGGGTAAGTTTTGCATTGTCCTAAAAGAATAGCCCTTTCTCCCGATTAACTAGTCCTGGCTGTTTCTGAAGTAATGCATCCTGCACATGCTTGAGTTGCATCGAGTAGATCTTGGCCATAATTGTTTAGCAGGCAGCGAGAAACTCATAGTGGACAATACCGGCTCCAGTCCACCACACACAAAACAAAGGCACTGCTTCTGGGGATGAAGCAGTGCCTTTGAAGTACTGGATCGTTTGGCAGCATCCAATGATAAGTTTGCTTCCTGTTAGAGTACAAAATCCATTTTTTTTTATCATAAGTGAGCAAGTAATCCAAAAACAGCTTGTTTTTATGATGTGAAAGAAGTGAAGAACAAACTGATAGCCTTTGAAGTTTGTCATCTGATAATGCATGTGGACCTCATTTGTTTAGTTTCCATGATTTTCCCAGCTGATGCAAGTGTAAATGAATTGTTTCACTACTCACGTTAAACATATGCCACACATATCTTATAAGATGCTTCTGAAGCTTTTGAACCCAGTTTAAATTCGTTTAACGCAAACAAGCCTGAATTAGACCAGGTTAAATTGACATTTTAAAAGGGTACAAAGTCAGAGAAAAGAGTACACACCAAGTTAGAGCACACAGATTGCCTGATGCATATCTGTGCCTTATGAAGCACATAAATTTCCCTCGATGAGTCTTTGGACTCCCTGGAGGTGTAAAATAATAATAAATAAATTTCGCTCTGTAAACCACTAGAAAATAAAACAAGTCATTGCAACAAACTCTACAGAAAAACCACACACAAATCAGGTAACCAAAAAACGAACTTTTTTGGTTACCTGATATATAACTGGTAATTAGCTTAAGGAATTAACAACGCATATAACAGATATTAATTAAAGCAAACTTTAATGAATACCTTCAATATTTCGGCAATGTTACGTTGCCATCTTCAGGAACATACAAATATGGTATGTGCACTCAGGTACTAACAAAAGCAAACGAGGAAGAAGGCAGGAAACTAAAATTGTTCCTAAAGGCCTAATGGTGCCCCCTAGCAGGCTAATTGGGTTGTCTTGGCCGTTGGGCTGAAGTTCTCATAATGTAGGCTTCCCAAATTTGGGGTAGTTTCATGTACCCAAATTTGTTGAGGTTTGGAAAATTTTTTAGAGCTGTTGATGATTCCATGAATAATCTTTCGTACTTGAATTTGCTGCGGTGTATTATTTTAGTTTTCTTCCAACGAATTCTATGGCGGGTATCTAAGGTATGGTCTACCAACCCAGAGTGGCTGTACTGGTGAAACTGGATGTAGTCTTTGTGTTCTGAAATCCTGATATTCGCTGTCCTGCCTGTTTGGCTAAAGTAGGGCAGTTTACACCTGTAAGGCAGGTCTAAAGGGAGTGGTTGGTCTCTGGTAGAGCGGATAAGGGATGCCAACTTTTTATATGGTCTATAACAAGAAATATTGAAGGTATTCATTAAAGTTTGCTTTAATTAATATCCGTTACATGCGTTGTTAATTCCTTAAGCTAATTACCAGTTATGCATGACCAACGTCATAAATAAAGAATTACAATCATCCATGGAGATTTCATCACACGAAAGGCCCGCCAATACTGCAAATTGAGGTTGAAGATATTGAGATAACTAAATCATCTGACCTTCTTAAAATGCTGCCGGGATAACAAGGTAATCGCAAATTGTGTTAAATTGAAGCACCGTTTTACTTCACTGAAAGCTCTTCGTATTTATAGCCACACTAGTTTCGCCTTATTAAGAGAACAAATCACCGCAATGCGCTTTCTCCTTGCCGACGAAAACAAAACTTTACAGGCACTAGAAGAAGCACTTTCAGATACTCTCAGGCATCTTTGGACGATTCTTTATGACATCTCATGCGCTTCGGCAAGAATTCGAAAAAATACGTAGTCGGCACTTGAAAAAAATGAGAATCTGATAAAGAATTCTACTTCCTTACCACAGCCACCACTCAACATGGTTGTCAACCTCTCTTCCACAGTTTTAAAGCCTGAAGCACTCACCGCACTTTCACGCAGCCACAATTTCGCTCTAGCTCCTAAAAGAATACCTAGCGAGGAAATCATGATCCAAATAGAACATGGGATTCGCAGCCTTCCTAGCCATATCGCCAACAATGTCAGACTGGATGTAGCCGTGTTCCCACCAAAGCAAAACCTCTAAAAACCAACTTATCCAAAGACAAATATGCAGCTCTACTAGAAATGAAAAAAAAAAAACAACAAAAAAATAATAATCACCAAAGCGGATAAGTGAAAACGCCACTGTGGTTCTCAACCAAAAGGACTACACAGGTAAGCTTAATGCTTTAGTATTAGACTGTACTACCTACCTCCCTATTGAATATAATCCTACCAGCTCTCAGATTAGAACTCTCCACAGACTCCTTAAGAAGGTCACTTCTTGGCCTGTAGAAGTCACTAACAAACTAAAACCTTATAACTTTAGACCCCCCCCCCCTCGATTATATAGATTTCCAAAAAGACATAAACAAAATATGCCATTACGTCCCATAGTGGATGGCATTGATTCCTCCACATACAAATTAGCCATACATTTAACCAAAGTGCTCACACACTATATCACACATAAAAAACTCAGCCCGCTTCAAAGAAAGTATAGAAAATCTCTCACTCCAACACACTGACATAATGGTCGGTTTTGACGCCTCCTCCCTTTTCACCAATGTCCAATGTCAAGGAAACCCTAGACCTCATCCAAGCCAAGTTTCTTCCCGATATCTCAGCCCTATTTCAGTTCACAATGAAGTCAGGCTATTTCATTTGGCAAGGAAAATTCTACAAACAGATAGAGGGGACATCCATGGGTTCACCACTTTCCCCACCCTTGGCCAACTTCTTTATGGAGACCTTTGAAGAGAAAGCCTTAAACTCTGCCCCACAAAAACCCACTATTTGGCTTCGGTATGCGGATGATGCATTTGCTATTTGGTCACATGGCTCAGATACACTCCACTCCTTCCTAACACGCTTAAACAACCAACACCACAGAGTCCAGTTCACCTTAGAAAAAGAGGAAAACAACACCCTCCCCTTCCTAGACACTCTAATCACTTGCCAGCCTGATGGATCTTTGGTTTTCTCTGTTTATAGAAAACCCACCCATACAGGCAGATACATTCACTAGCAATCCCCCCCCATTCACATCAATATGGAGTTATAAAAACACTATTCAACAGGGCAAAATTAATCTGCTCAGATCACGATGCCCTAACCACTGAACTAAACCACATCCTCAACACTTTCTTAGCCAATGGCTACAACCCCTAAAAAAAAAATACTAAAACCAGTACTTTATTTTGTTATAGACCATATAAAAAGCTGGCATCCCTTATTCGCTCTACCAAAGACCAACCACTCCCCTTAGACCTGCCTGGTGTATAACAGGTCCCTTGCAGCTGTAAACTGTCCTACTTTGGCCAAACAAGCAGGACAGTGAATATCAGGATTTCAGAACACAAAGACTACTTCCGGTTTCACCAGTACAGCCACTCTGGGTTGGTAGACCATACCTTAGATACCCGCCATAGAATTCGTTGGAAGAAAACTAAAATAATACACCGCAGCAAATTCAAGTACGAAAGATTATTCATGGAATCATCATCAGCTCTAAAAAACGTTCCAAACCTCAACAAATTTGGGTGCATGAAACTACCCCAAATTTGGGAAGTCTACATTATGAGAACTTCAGCCCAACGGCCAAGACAACCCAATTAGCCTGCTAGGGGGCACCATTAGGACTTTAGGAACAATTTTAGTTTCCTGCCTTCTTCCTCGTTTGCTTTTGTTAGTGCCTGTGTGCACATACCATATTTGTATGTTCCCGAAGAGGCAATGTAACGTTGATTGAAGGTATTCATTAAAGTTTGCTTTAATTAATATCCGTTATATGCGTTAATTCCTTATGCTAATTACCAGTTATGTATGACCAACGTATAAGCCTTGCTACAAGAATTACCTGATATATAAAGCATATTTTAAATAAAATTTAAAAGATTAAATTAAGATTTAATAAAGATTTATTACATATAGAATAAAGATTTATACATATATAGAATTACATTTGAGATTTTCTGTAGCATCAAGACAGTTCAAGAATATTAATTTTATGCATAAAATTCTATATATCTCCAACAGTGGTATGAGTAATGAAGGTAATGCGCTAAGTCTGTTTGAAAGAATGCACAGTTGGATGCTGGTGCAAAAAAACAGCTAAATCTTACGGATACAAAGGAAACATTATGATGATTACAGACAAATTTCAACTAGAGGATACAGAATGGAAGGAGGAGAAAGCATTGAAGCTGAGAGTAAAAAAATAATATATAGAATTATTCAGAGATAACTTACTTAAGTAGCACTTGATGGAAATTTGCAGTACATGAATGCTAAACCTAGTTTAGCATTCATGTACTGCTTGAGATAGGATAATTTCAGTATTAGCTCACAGCAGGTAGGTGTTTGGGTCAGAAGAGCAGAAGCAATAATCAGACCACAAAAAAGGAGAGTAGAAGTCCAGAGGTCATCCCATTTGGTTTATTTTTATAGAACAAAGGAGGACAAAAGGACTGGCTGGAGGGAGGGCACCCTATGTGGGAGAAAACTTGGATTTTAGGTAACATCCTACACAGAACTTAAGAACCAGGAAACTTAAGCCTCTACAGCAGAAAAATTTTGTTCTGGATGAGCACCTGCAACTGGAACAATAAGTCCTTTAACCATTGTACTAGCCTTATTGTGTGTATATTATATCCATAATTACATGGATGTGTCCACTGAAGTCAATATAACTTTTGGATATTATAGATACGAAGCATAGATTTTTGATATATTTTATGCATCTGCCCGTTTAGGTGGTTAAGCATCTTGTAACAATATAGATACAACAAAAACTTATTAATCTCCTTAATAACATTGACAAGTGACCAACCTCTAAACTTGATTATATGTATACCACATTCCTTCTTTATGTAAAAGGACAAACACATAAATTTAGCTACCTTTAAAGACATCACATGCTTAAATAGAGTACAAATAACTGAACAAAGTTTCTACTCACTTGAGAGAGATTGAAGACTGCTAAGAACTGGAATCCTCTCCCACTTCTGCTTACAGAATCACTTGATGGTGCAATACCAATTTGGATAAACAGGATAAACTACCAGTGTAGATGGAAAGAAAATAAAAATATACACAGAATGGACAAACCAAAAGTGGCTAGCAGAGGATAAAAATTGCTTCAATAGATGGAAAAAAAGCTAAGTTATTGCACAAATAATTTCCAATCACAATGATTGTTCTTAGAAGCAGCTGAAGTCTTACAGAACCATGAAAATTATAACAGAGCAGCTGTTTGATTTTAAGCAAATTTTGACACATTGCTTCTTTCACCCAGCATGAGCACATGACCTTCCTAGTTCTCTGCATCACTTCAGTTACTAGTTTTGTTAAATGCATATCTTTCCAGTACCTTCATAATGTAAGGCTAAGCTATTATAATCAACGTACTATAAGTTGATTAACCAACTTCTTGTGTATGGGCTCAACATTAAAAAAAAAACAAAAGTACTATTATAGTATACTGTACATGCTTGCAATCCAGCCATGCTTAATGAAAACTTGACATGCCAGTCCCAAGCCCGGATAAATGGGGAGGGTTGACCAAAGGGCTAACAACCCAGTCTCAGATAAAAATCTTTGCTATGCAAACTGAAACCTTCCAAAATGTGATACCGGATGAAGAAAATAGAACACGAACTGCCATGAACAAGTCACCTCTGTGAAAGCCCTTCTGGGGAAGCAGAGGTGCAGAAGAAAGTGACAGACACCTTACCAAAAGACAAGTTTAGACTGGGATGCTGGAATGTTAGAGCCATGTTTGAAACTGGGAAGACATACCATGTCGCGAGAGTTCTAGAAAAATACAGACTAGAAATAATGGGATTAAGCGAAATGAGATGGATAGGAACTGGAAAAATCAAATTAAACTCTGGTCACTACTTAATCTACTCTGGGAACCAAAATACGAATGACCACACAAAGGGAGTTGCACTAATGATGACAAAGAAAGCTCATGGTGCACTAATGGAGTGGAACCCAATATCCGAAAGAATACTAAATGCTAGATTTAAAGCCGGCAAGTAGAACATGACAATAACTGCTATATATGCACCAACAAATGATGTGATCCAGGAAGAAAATGATATTTTTTTATAACATGCTACAGAGAAGTATACAAACAACAAATAAAAAAGATATGCAACTTAATGTATGAAGATTTTGAAATTAAAGTAATACATGGAAATACTCTCTCAGAACCATTTAAAACAAAGACAGGAGTAAGGCAAGGTTGTATACTCTCCCTTACTACATATAGAACAAAACACAACAACACTTGTAGAAACAGTCAAAAAAGTTGGTCTTAGGATAAATAAAAATAAAACAATGTTGATGAAAATAAATGCAAAACAAAATAAACAAATAACAATAGAAGAAATACCGCTTAAAGAAGTAGAACAATTCATATACCTTGGTTCAATAGTATCAATAAAAGGAGGAACTACTGAAGATATAAATAGAAGGAAATAGCTGGCTTATTCAACTTTCAACCAACTTAGAAATATTTGGAAAAACAAGAATTTGTCTATAAAAACTAAAATGAGCATATTTAACTCAAATGTAAAGGCAATACTAATGTATGGATCAGAAACTTGGATGTTAAACAAAAAGATAGTTAAAAGTGCCCAGGTCTTCCTAAACAAGTGTTTAAGAATGATACTGGGAATATATTGGCCAAAACAAATATCAAACGAAGAACTATGGCAGAGAACAGACCAGAAACCCATGTTTTGCAACAGATACGTGAAAGGAAATGGAGATGGTTGGGGCATGTGTTGAGGAAAGAAGATAAAATAATAGTAAAACAGGCTCTAGATTGGAACCCACAGGGTAAAAGATGATGAGGAAAGCCAAGAGAAACATGGAAAAGAACAATACAGAAAGAAATAACAAATATTAATAAAAATTGGAACCAAATAAAAGCAGAGGCAAAAAATAGAGTCCGGTGGAAAACCTATGCTCCCAGGTGGAGTGAAGAGGATTAAGTAAGTAAGTACATGCTTGCAGGTATGTTTTAAAACCGAATAAGAAACTCAAAGATTGGAATCAGAGAGTTTCATGCGGAATATAGCATAATAAACTATAAAAGTATCGGCGATTAATAAACTATACTTTTATAGTTTATTATACTATATTTGGCATGAAACTCTCTGATTCCAATCTTTGAGTTTCTTATTTGGTTTTAAAACAATGTGGGATTTAATATCCCCTTAATTTAATAATATTTATATCGCCGAAATGAAGCCTACTGGCTCTTTATATTTAAGTAACTTAATGGATGCACCTTTTTGACAACTCGTATAGCAGAGTATATAAGTTCTTTTCGCTATACCCTTTGGTATTAATTTGGTCTAGCTACTCACTGATGAAGCCTCAATAAAGGCTGAAACCGGTCTGGGTAGTGACCTCCCACCATAATGTAAATAACAGCATACATTTCCTAAGAAATGTATTTTTACATTATGGAAAATACCAAGAATAGCGATCAGAACTTTACCACCTTTGCTGCGAGTTGCCCGAGTTTGTACTACGTACCAGGACTACTTGCATTAGCTCACACTAGTAATCATCGATACTTTTATAGTTTATTATAGTATATTCGCCATGAAACTCTCTGATTCCAATCTTTGAGTTTCTTATTCGGTTTTAAAACAATGTGGGATTTAATATTCCCTTAATTTAAATAATGTTTATATCACCGAAATGAAGCCTATTGGCTCTTTATATTTAATTTAAGTAAACCGTTTATATGGTGTAACTTTGCATGTGGCTAATTCAGTTTCTTCATCAAATTCCTACAGATATCCTTTTTTTAATTGCTGATTTTATACCAAACTATTTGCAACTGCAGTTGCACATAGTTCAGAAATGGGAATATGACAAGGTACCATGAGAAAAATTAGGTTATGTTCTACATTATACAGTAGTTGTCCAGTTGCAAACTGTCCTACTGTGGCCAAACAGGCAGGCAAATATCAGAATAACCGAACAAGGACTATATCCAGTTCCACCAATACAGCCGCTCAGGACTTGCTGACCATGCTTTGGACACCCACCACAGGATATGCTGGAAGAAGGTCACTTTATTACACCACAGCAAGTATGACAAACTATTCCTTGAATCTGCCTCAGCTCTGAAAAACTTTCCAAATCTCAACAAATTTGAGTGCACGAGACTGCCCCAAATTTGGGAAGCATACATTCTAAGATCATCAGCCCAACAACCATGACAACAGAATTTAACCCACTAGGGGAGGGCACCATTTAGCACTCTAGGACAGATTTCTGTTGCCTTTCTTAAGCCTCATTTGCTTGGTGAGATTGCCTACGTGCACATATCATTGTTTTGTGATCCCTGAAGATATAAGTAGTTATTAAAGTTTTTATAATTAATCTACTTTACATTGTCATTTCCTAAAAAATTAGAAGCTAGTGCCTTCATAGTGCAATTGAAAGAACAATGGGAGGTTGCATCCTTTGAATGGAATCTTTATATTGGCTTTTTCAACTGAAGGTGATTTAACTAATCTCATACAGCGGTAGCAAGTTTTTTCATTCTACATAGCAAACCATTGTGTATAGTCTCGTGACAAATCGGCCATGAGTACATACAAGTATTGTTGTGATGGGCAGTAGATAACACTGATGGTTGTAGTAGTATTGTTATGTAAATAGTGGAGGCGGTGAGTTGCATGTAGTTAGAAGATTAAATAGTAGAGTAGGAGTGCCCCTCTCATGATGAGTCCTTGGAGGTGTCCCATAATAATGTTATTATTATCAGCACATGGCACACCAATGTGGGCAAAGGCATCTCCCAAATTTCTCCTCTGTTCCCCCCCCCCCCCCAAAAAAAAAAAAAAACACACCCCAGACCATCCTCATCCAGTCATTTCCATGTTATTCCTATGATTTTATCTTTCCATTTCTGTCTTCCTCAGAATCATTTTCTCTCTGAGAATCCAAACTCCATCTATCATCCTAACTACATGGCCAGCCCAGAATCCACTCATGTAATTTTTTTAAATAATATCAATAATTTTTTTGATCTGTATTAGATAGATCAAAAAAATTGTATTAGACAGATCAAAAAAAGCACAGAAGATAAAAATTCAGACATTAGGTCTGAATTTTCATCTTCTGTGCTTTTTTAATTCTCCAAATACGTTTTTTCCATTGCTCACTGGCATGCCATAACTTTTTACTCTTGTTTTATCAAGGACAAAGTTTGGCACCCATATATCAGTGTGGGCAATATAAAAATAATATCCAACAATTCCTTTTAAGAGTGATGGGCAAATCATACTCCTACTGGCACAATCTCCGGTAATGATTCCATGCTCTGGTTACTACAGACTATATTTCTAGGTCTTGTCTATTGTTAAAGGATATTATTTGTCCTATATAGACAGACAGACATATTCAATGCTGATACCATCTAGCAAGACAGAAATTGCACTATTAGTCGTGATTTTTGTTTTTTAAATTTATTTCATATCCTACCAATATGCTTCTATTGTTCACTTCATTACCATCTATCCAATGGGGATCTTCTGAGATGACAATGAGATTATCATCAAACTGAAGACTGTTTAGTTTCATTTCTAAGACATTGATACCCTATTGGTCCAGTCAAGTTTTCTGAAAATATGTTCAAGTGTAACTGTAAAGAGTCTAGGAGTTTCTGTTAAATGATCGTGAATGCTCACATTCTGATATTAGACAATGCAGGGCATTTCTCTCAGACTGTTCAATTTCTTAAACCAATTAATATGCTAAATGGTTTGACAGAGATTAGCAATACTCAGGTCAAGACTAAAAAGGTGAAAAAAAAAAAAAAAAAAAAAAAAAAAAAAAAAAAAAAAAAAACAGCAAACCGTTAACAACGGTTAGGCAACCAAATTTGACAGCCCGAGTGACAATGTATGCATGAAGCGAGATGCTTCAGTCATTATTGTGAATATGCGTTACATAGTTTTTGGTGTACTGTAGTTCTGCTATACTAAATGAATTAATCAGATTTTTCCATGTATCTTTCAATACTGCTCCTTGATTTCTGTTCAGGTTATTACCTGTTCGTAGGACCACTGCTGCTTCTTTGAAAATTCGGCATCTGTAATCATCCTCTATATATGTCATCGAGTTGTTTTCCCAATCTATTGCATGGTTACAAGTTGAGAAGTGATGCGCCAAACTTGTGGACTTTCCTACATAGGCCAAACTTCAAGAAGCTTGGAAATTAGACAGAAAGAACATGTTGGAGATGTAAATCACAACAGGCTAGACACCTCAGGTTTGGCACGTTACTTCTCAACTTCTAACCACAAAACTAGTCAACGTTCTTGTACATGTGTATTAAACCGATGGTCTTATAATCAGAATAAGTTTTTGTGTTTATGTAAATATTTTGTCTTTCGTATCATAAGACATCGTCAGTACAATTATCAAATAATAATAGGAAATTCTTCTTCTTCTTCTGCAGCTTCTCCCACTTAAGTAGAGTCACTGTTGATAACGAGTCTCCTCCACACCTTCCTGTCTTGGGCTATCACCACATCCAAGTTCTTCATCCTCAAGCCCTCTTCTACCAGCTCCCTCCATCTCTTCTTTGGCCGCCCATGCTTCCGCCTTCCTTGCACATCCATCTGCATGACCCTTCTTCCTACATATTCGTCTTCCCTCCTCATCACATGACCAAACCATCTCAACCTTGCCTCCTGTATTTTCGCTCCTTAGTTCATAATTTTCACTGTTCCCTTGACATAGTCATTTCTCAGACGATCCTTTCTGGTCACACCGCACATCCACCTAAGCATTCTCATCTCTGCTACTTCCATCCTGCTGATGTTATTTTTCCTCAGGGCCACAGTTTCTATAGCATATGTTATAGCTGGCCTCACTATTGTCCTATAGATTTTGCCTTTCAGATTGATCGGCACCCTCTTATCGCACAACACTCCAGCCATCTCCCTCCAGTTCCTCCAACCCGCTTGTATCCTGCATCCCACTTCCTGCTCAGCTCCTCCATCTTCTTCCACTGTTCAACTTAGGTTCAACAGTGGAAGAAGATGGAGGAGCTGAGAAGGAAGTTGACATTTCCTTCCAGCTCCAGATCTGTCTCCTGTCCACCGCCCACTGTACAACACATATACTCTGTCTTACTTCTGCTCAGTCTCATACCTCTCTCTTCCAGTACTTTTCTCCATCTTTCCAGTTTAGTTCCCGCTTCTTCTCTTGAATCTGCACACAGCAAGATGTCATCTGCATACAACATTGTCCAAGGCGCATCTTCTCTCACCTCCTCTGTTACCACCTCCATCACAATATTAAACAGAAACGGACTTAATGCTGACCCCTGATGCAAGCCAACTGTTACTTGAAAACTTTCTGTCTGTCCCAGACAGGTCCGAACACTTGTCTTCACATTTCTGTATATTTCCCGCACCAACCTGACATATTTCTCTGGAACCTTCTTCTCCCTCAGACACCTCCAGACTTCTTGCCTTGGCACTCTATCGTATGCTTTCTCCAGATCAATAAATGCCAGATGTAGCTCCCTTTGTTTCTCTCGATACTTTTCCATCATCTGCCGTAACCCAAAGATAGCATCTGTTGTTGATTTACCAGGCATGAAGCCAAATTGTTCCTTTGCAATCTCCACCTTCTCCCTCAATCTACCATCAAGAACCCTTTCTAGGATTTTCATTGTGTGGGACATCAACTTTATTTCTCTGTAATTTTTACAGTCTTGTGCATCCCCTTTACCCTTGTAGATGGGGACAAGAGTATTCTCCCTCCATTCCTCGGGTATATTTTCCTGTTGGCAAACTTTCATGAACAGGACCCACAGCAGGTCAATTCCCTCTTCCTCCAGTGCCTTCCATGCCTCCACTGGAATTCTGTCGGGACCCACTGATTTTCCATTCCTCATCCTCTTCATGGCCTCCATCACTTCCACTCTACTGATGTTCTACACCATCCCCTCAGAAGGCTGCCCATCTTCTCTGTGAGTCCTTGCATTTTCCTCATTCAAAAGTCGCTCAAAGTATATTTTCCATCTGTTTCTTATGTCCACATCCCTCCATAATACTCTTCCTTCAGCGTCTTTGATCTGCCTAACATGTAAGATGTCCTTTGCTGCTTTATTTCTACATTTCGCTAGTTGATAAATTTTTCTCTGTTCTTCCTTTGTTTCTAATTGATCATACAGATCTTGATATGCCATGGCCTTTGCTAGTGCCACAACTCTCTTGGCTTCTTGCTTTCTCTCTCTGTCCTCTTCCACTCTCAACTAATCTCACTTCTGCTTTGCCTTCCTCTTAGCTGTCACTGCCACTTGTACATTATTATTTCACCACCCCTCCTTCTGCTCTCTAATCTTTCCAGATGTCTCACCAAGCACTTCAATTGCACAGCTCAGGATTACTTTTGAATTATGTTTCCATCAATCTTGTACACTTTCCAGTCCATCCTAAATCCTCTCTAACACCCTCTCCCTAATTGATCATACAGATCTTGATATGCCATGGCCTTTGCTAGTGCCACAACTCTCTTGGCTTCTTGCTTTCTCTCTCTGTACACCTCTCTGTCCTCTTCCACTCTCGACTAATCTCACTTCTGCTTTGCCTTCCTCTTAGCTGTCACTGCCACTTGTACATTATTATTCCACTACCAACTCTCCTTCTGCTCTCTAATCTTTCCAGATGTCTCACCAAGCACCTCGATTGCACAGCTCAGGATTACTTTTGAATTATGTTTCCATCAATCTTGTACACTTTCCAGTCCATCCTAAATCCTCTCTAACACCCTCTCCCTAATTGATCATACAGATCTTGATATGCCATGGCCTTTGCTAGTGCCACAACTCTCTTGGCTTCTTGCTTTCTCTCTCTGTACACCTCTCTGTCCTCTTCCACTCTCGACTAATCTCACTTCTGCTTTGCCTTCCTCTTAGCTGTCACTGCCACTTGTACATTATTATTCCACCACCAACTCTCCTTCTGCTCTCTAATCTTTCCAGATGTCTCACCAAGCACCTCGATTGCACAGCTCAGGATTACTTTTGAATTATGTTTCCATCAATCTTGTACACTTTCCAGTCCATCCTCCTAAATCCTCTCTAACACCCTCTCCCTAAAACGATTCCTCACACTCTCCTCTTTTAAGCGAAATCACTTAATTGTCTTCATCCCATGGCATCCAGAGGTTCTTATCTTTGATCTTATTTTAAAGCCTGCACACAGCGGTTGGTGTTGCTGAGCTACTTGATCTGTTGGAATTACTTTACAATTTGTCACAATCTTAAGATGTTTTTTCCTAGTCAAAATGTAGTCAATTTGTGAACTGTTGTTACCACTCCTAAATGTTATCAAATGTTCTTCCCTCTTGTAGAAAAACGAGTTCACAATTGCCAGATCAAACGCTACTGCAAAATCCACAACCCTCTCTCATTCCTGGTTCATCATTCCCACTCTGTGGCCATCATGCACCCTTTCACAGTCTCTATTCTGTCTTCCCATGTGTCTGTTCAAGTCTACTCCAACAATCACTATCTCATTTTCTTCCAGTTCCCTCATTTCTTCATCTAACACGTTCCAGAACTCTTTCTCCTCTGCTGTACAACCAACTTGCGGGGCATATACACATAATACAACCACCCGCTCTTCTCCAAGACCCAATTTCATTCACATGATCCTGTCGTTCTTTCTACCCACTTCCAGTACTTCGCCCTTCATTCTGCCACACACCACAATTCCTACACCATTTCTTCCCTCGTTATTCGCTCCAGAGTAGAACAATTTATATCCATCTCCCAGTTCCTTTGCCTTCCTCCCCCCTCCACCTTGTCCCCTGCACACATAAAATGTCCAACTTCCTCTTCCTCATCATGTCTGCCACATCTCTTCCCCTTCCAGTCATGCTTCCAACATTCAGTGTTCCCACTCGCAACATCCTCTCCACCTGCTGGGCTCGCTTCTTTAACCGCACTCACCCTTGATGCGGTAGCCCTAGTCCACTTCTCGCAGCTGTAGGGCGATGTGGCTGCGCGTCGCTAAGGGATACGCCCTAGCCCTTATATCATTTTCTTGACTCATATCATAGTTTGAGCTGGGATTGAAGTTTTACGGCCAGATGCCCTTCCTGACATCAACCCTTGCCATTTATCCGGGCTTGGGACCGGCACCTATTGAGGCTGGCTTGCTTGCTTCCTTCGGTGGCTGCACAAGATGAAATGACTTAGCAAGATAGGAAAGACTTACCCCTAGCCCTCGAATACTCTAATAGCATCAGGGGGAAGGAGCAAGGAGAGGAGAAAGAAGAAAGAAGCAAAGAAAGAAGAGGAGGGACCAGTCTACAGAATAATATAACAGATGTATATTACATGAAGTAAGGCATGGTTCAGCATCTGGTACCTCAGGTTTGCCATGCCCCTGCTCACTAAAGTGAGCCCTTGAGGCAATAATAGGAACTAAATTAAAAAAAAAAAACCACACATTAGCATGCATACTTACATTAGAATCTCTCTACATGTACTGGGTCGCGTATTTATGGATTAAACACAATTAGGGTGTAAATTAAATTAAAATATAAAAATTTATTTTATATACTTGAGGATAACAATTTTCCGGACTTTTGGAATAGTGACAGAGTCGTGCTGATTAAGATTAGGTCTACGACATAAGGCTTCAGCACTTTCTTTACATACAAGTTGATGTTTATATATGGATCTTGAGTGTTTTGCTATTGGATACTGTGATTAATGTTTTCAACTCCAAGTTGTGCAAGGCCAGATTTGTGATGTTTGATGAGACGGATGTGGTCTTGATGTTTAGAGATGCATTTATTTACAGATCTTCTTGTTTGTCCATAGCAAGATAAGTTACAAGAACACAGTACTTCGTATTTAAGAATGTGTGCTAATGTTTTTTTGAATTCAGTTCCTATTGTTCTTTGATAATTGTACTGATGATAATGTCTTATGATAAGCAAGACAAATATTTACATATTAAAAAGTTATCAACTATGGCATACATGTGATTTATAATCACCACACACTGTTTGGAAAGAAGTCAACAGACACCCTCATGGGCAAGGCACAATGTGCCACGTAATAAGTCAAGTGTTTATAGTTGGTATAAATTAGAGGACTATGATGCTCCCAGTTCGGTGCACCTGTGTCAGAATGAAGCGGCTGTGAGAAGGAAATTTACGAAGTTCAAAAGAGACATTGTAATAGGATGTCATGTTGCAGGCCCATCCGTTCAGCAAATTGTTGACAAATTGGGCTATCCCAAGTCAACAATCAGTGATGCCATACTGAGATGGAAGCACAGGGAGTCAACTGAAAGTGCTACTGATAGTGGATGACTGATCACACTCACTGCATGTGACTGTAGGGTGCTATGAAGGATGATATGTAAAAACCGCCATTCATCAGCCAACACATTGAATGCAGTTTCAGGCATCGACTGGAATACAGATCTGCACAAAATCATTCAGAACCAAGGCTCACAACATGGTTTTCCAAGGTAGGATGCAATATGCAAGCCCCACATTACCCTACCAACATGCCATATCATCTTCAGTAGTGCAGAGAGCTTGTACAGTGACATGCGGAAAGTTGTGTTATGGAGTCCCAAATCATGCCATACCCTCTACTGAGCAGATTGACGCGTGTGTGGCAGATGCCCAGTGAAAATCGCTTACCATAGTGCATAATCCCAATTATAAAATTTGGAGGTGGCAATGTGATGGTATGGTCCACAAACGGACCTGTTTGTGGTGCCATGAACATTCTAAACAATGTTCAGATACTTCCTACTGTTTCTACGGAACTGACCATTCCATTGTCTCTTTCAGCAAGACAATGCACCATGTCATGAGGCTGCTGTAACTGCATGGTTTGTGGACATGAATGTCACATTTGACTGGCCTCCACAGTACCCTGATCTCAATGCTATTGTACATCTGTGAGATGAAATGGAGCATCAGGTGAGGTCAAAGGATGCCCGCTCTACAACAGTCCAGGACCACATCACATGCCTACAGGAAAAATTGTCCAAAATTCCCACAGATCGCATTAATACGCTATTGGAAAGTATACTCTGCAGGACTGCTGCAGTCATCACAGCAAAAGGAGGTCAGGACTATGGCTGTTTGTTCCTCACACTATGGTGTCCGTCGACTTCATTCCAAGCAGTACAGTGGTTAATTGGTTTTATATTCAGGGATTGTAAAATTTCTTCATTTGTTTTATGGTCCCAATTTGTGCATCCACCTGTTTTTCTGAATTCCATTTGTGCTGTTTGAATCTGTTTTTCAATCTTCTTTCTATGGTCCATGTTTCATTATAATATAATAATTATAATAATATAATATACAGTAAAACCCTGAAGTTATGCGGTAGGTGGGACCAACAAAAAGCATGCAAGTCAAATTCGCGTAACTCGGGGTATAATTTTGCATGTAATTTATATATACAAACATACAGTTGGGACCAAAGGTTTACAAAAACACCTAAATTTTTTAAGAAATATAACCATAATTGTAGTTTTTCGTACATAAAAAAAAGAGAAAGTTATTTCGATGTCGATGGTTTCATAAAATCTAATAGATTCGTCTGACGGCATAATGTCTTTTTCTTGTCACGCAAAATTTCTTCATAGCAAGCTAATGATTTTTTTATTCCTTGCCTTGTGGTTACAATTCGTTCCTCGTTAGAATCTATATCCTCCAAAATCTGTAAACCTTTCTTTTATGATTGTTCTTACTGTGGATTCCTATAGATCGAACTTCTTTGCTAGCTCACAAATTTTCATCCCGCCTTCAAAATCCTTAATAATGTTGAGTTTTGTTTCCAAAGTCAATGTTTTTCTTTTCTTGCTAGCTGTAGAAGAATCGGACTTGCTTCTTTTGGATGACATTATTATTTTTTACATGATAAAATTTTTATCAAGAACATAACATTAAACAATCACAGGTTTGTAGACTATAAAAAATCATGTATGAATGGAGACCGTGCAAAACATGTCAGTGCTTGTTCACGGCATGTGCGACACTGGCGAATGCGGCCAGCAATCGAGGATATGTTGTTCAAGACCTCAATCACCACTCCAATTTGTCCCACAGGTGTTCGATGGGGTTGAGGTCTGTGCAGGACTCTGCACAGGCCAGGGCAATCATTTAACACCCATCCCTTCATACCATTCCATAACATCTGAAGCTTTGTGGCATGGTTCCAATTTCATTAAAAACTCCACAGTGTAGGCAGCACCTGATTATCCAGAATACTGAGCTGCCTTTGGAACCATAGACAACGACCAATGGTACCACTTCAAACCAGCTGAATGCACCCCACACATTACTCCTCCACCACTAACCTTTACTGTAGGTACAGCACATTGTGGTAACAAGCATTCACCAGTCAATCAGCTGGAAACAGGTGAACCTTGATTTATCGCTCCAGAGTACCATTTTCCACTAGTCAATTGTCCGCTTCACACACTCTTTGCACCAGGATAGACAAGCTGCCTTGTTTGTGTTGTGATGTTCGGCTTGTGTGTCCTCTTCGTGGAAGCCCAGTAAACGGAGTTCTTTTCATACAGTATTAATGCTCACCATGGTATTACTTGCATTCTGAACTCATCGCGGATGGTCTGTGCCAATTGTAGCCGGTTTTTGTGTGTGTGTCCTCCACTTTAATACTCTCCTGTCCCTCTCAGTCATTTTTTGCATCTGCCCTGGGTGTTTTCCTGCACTAGTGATGCCAGAATGTCTCTATTTGTTGATCACATCACCGACCTCTGATCGTGAATGCTCCAGTTGAACGGCAATGGTACGTATGGACATGCAGCAATGTGACAGCCCATGATAACACCTGTATTCAACTGCTTCGATGATATACTGCTTCCTACTATCTTTACACCGGTTTTTATGTTATTAACAAACCTGGAATGTTCCGTAACTTCAAATAACAGGAGTGTGGATAATTATTGGTAGATATTGTATTTGTATATAGGTATGGAGGTATAACCCTAACACTAACAGAGCAAATGCTATTACAACTGCCTTCCCACAGGTATTAAGAAGCCTAATTAACTGTTATGTTTTATTTTACTTGTTCTATGGATTCTCTATTCAGAATGCAGTTTAAGTTTTCTGTGTTTCTACCTCTTTTTATTCAATTTAGTTAAGTAATCCTGCAAAATTGTAATGGATTTATTTAAGAGTATAAAATCCTATACATAAAGTAGAAAAGTAAGTCAAATATCTCCAATTCTGATATTATTGTTATTATTATCTGAGACCCCCCCCCAGGGAGTCAAAGGCTCATCAAGGGAGGCCATACATCACTCAAACCACCATAGCTGCCAATAAATTCATTCATATTAGATGTACTCATTACCTCTAGAGGCAAACCATTCAAACTCACTCACTGCTCTGTGAAAGAAAAACCTAGCTCTTACCCTTTCCTTAACTGCAAACAAACTTAACTTTCATAAAAGCCCCATTGTCTTCTCCTCACTTTCCATATAATGAAAAATTTCATCATACGATATCCTATAACACCCATTCAGAAGTTTATAGACCTCTATCATATCACCCCCTTTTACTCCTGCCAACCAGAATCTGTAATCCACATATCTCGCAATGTCCTCAATCTAAATTCCATAATCCTTATATAATCTTTGTAATTTTCTTTGCGCCCTTTCCACAGCTCCTTTATCTATTTGAAACCTAGGAGACTAAATCTGCATGCAGTAGTTAAGGTGCAGTCTTATCAAGGCTTTGTAAAGAGGCAAAATTATTTTTTTCAACATCACAATTATCCTCCGAGTTGTGCTTGCAATTTTTGCTATCTGACCTTTGAACTTCAAATGTCTATCCCATTACACGTCAAGATCTCTAGCCTCATCAGTTTCTTGTGGCATAACCCTGCTAATATAACATGCCACTGGAAATATCATCATGCATAATTTTATGCTTAATTGAAGGCCATTTTCATTTTCCCTTAATAAGATTGTACACCCATTTCACTCCCATGCCATCTATTTCCCAAACCCCAGGGACACATTCAGACACCGCCTCACTTAAGCACTTTTTCAAAGATTCCCGAAACACATCACTGACATTTTCCCCACTCAGTAACTGACATCATGGGGCCAAAGATGGTACTCTCTCTCTCTCTCCAGCTCTGCAGTTCAGCATGTAATCCATTACAAATGCAACATCAATCTAACTAGATACTTCCCAAGATAGCATAGCACGATCATCACCAACTGGTGTTAAAATAGTCATATTCTTAACAGAGATTCCTTCTGATGCAGCTTGAAAAAGTTGTCTTGCAACAACTCAACTCCCCTTCATTCCTATGACAAGATCTCTCCTCCACCAAATTAATGCCTGAATAATCAGTCACCTACAATGATCACTTGTCTGGTATCCATAAGGTTAAATTGGCAATGCATTTCACTACCTCCTGTAACTGAGCCAGCAGGTCTGCAGCAACATTCCAACCATATATTTCATTCTGTTAGCCTCCACTTCACACCAGATAGCCTCAACCTCACTGCCACATGGGACATTATTTCCATCATCACCTTCCTGCATTTCTACCCCCAACTGGACTCAAGCTGATATCACTAGTAGTACTGCAACCCCTCCCCTCTCCTATCTCTTCTGTTATTCCTGAAAATAGTATACCCATTACACTTGATCCCAATTACTATATTTGATTCTGATAGCTAGACTTCACTAATGCTAACAATACTAGGCCACAACACAATATATCAGGAATAATGCCATTTTCCTTCATAATGCGATTCCTATAGATTATGAATAACAGTGGAGACAGTGTTTATCCTTGTCTCACACCTGATTTTACATCAAAACATCTTCCAGTACTTTCTTCAATTCAAACTGCTAACTTACGACTTAATTAAAGACTATATATTGCTTGGTATAATGTCCCTTTTACATCATATAATTGTTTTGAACATTTATACTGCTGTTCAAAATCTACAAAATTTAAATACATATCCATGTTGTATAATTTCATATAATTTCTTAATCATCTGTCTTAAAGTGAAATTCTAATCTTGATAACTGTTGTTTGGCCTGAACTCAGCTTGTCTTCTCCAAACTGAGTACAGGCTTCCCTTCTTACCCTTTTCTCAAATATAATTACATTAATCTTACCAGGAACAGTCAGTAGGTAAATTCCTCTGATTCTCACAGTCAATTTTATTTCAGTTTTTTTTATAGATAGGTGGCATGAGAACTCCACTCCAATCATGTGGAATTTGAACTTCTGAATTACAGTGAAATACGACAGTAAAACCTTTATACCTCCTTACTTGAGCATTTATGGTCAAATATCTACTCCAGCTGCCTTTCTACATTTCAGGTTTTCGATACTTTTTCTACCTTCAGTACTGACATGCACTCTGGATTGCATTCCTCTCGAATATTTTCAATACTGTTCTCACGCTTCTTGTTTCATTTAGCATTTTTCTAAGTAATTAGTCCAGATATGTAGAATGTTTATTTTCAGTTTTTATATCTAATTCCTTATACAGTATTCTTTCCTCCATTTCTTAAGCTTCTATGTTCTTACCAAACTATTCTCACAACTTTTGGCTAGTTCATTTTACACACACACTGATTTCTTATATTTTTCTCTGTATTGCTTCCATATAGATAAATATGCTGACATATTTTGAAAAATTACAGATGGAAATTAATCTGCTTTTATGAAAAATGGCTTTAATAAATCCTTTACCTTTAACAGCTTTGGGCCATCAGTCTCTAGATCTTCTGAAGATATCACTTGGATTCCACTGTCATATATTAAAGGAATTTCTGAACGTACCACTAAAGTTCTAAAACCTCTTAATATTGGAATATTGTTTCACCCTGTCAAGAAGATTTCAAGCTTCCTTTCTTCACCAAAAGACAAGCTTTCTCTACTCAACCTTCCAGGTATCAACCAGATCCCCTGCTCCTCTGGTTTGTCTTACTTTGGAAAGTTTGGCAGATCTGTCATGAAGAACATAAAATCTTATATGCAGTCTTGAACCTGAGCAGTCCTGCCACGTAGAACATGCCATCTTGACTAAAAAGAGTATTTTGAGAAAAACCTAAACTTTTACATAAAAGATTTCTTCTAGATGGTTATTATAAGGAGAGCTGTGAGGCCTTTCTACACCAAATGAACTTAAACAGATCCGATTGCCTTCAGTTATTCCTTTTATGGGAAATATTATTAAATCATGCTAGGAATGTGTTCTGGTAATTTTCCACCAAAACAAAGTATCACATAGAATAATAAATTCTTTTTATTATTTTCTCAACTAGTTCCATGAATAAACAAACATACAAACATCAAGTAGTGTGGCAACAAACAAAAATGCACCACATAATTACTATTTTTTTCTCAAGGGGGTTCAAAGAATCTGTTGAAACGATGAAACACGCCTACAGTGCAAAAACAAGGGATAATTTTACATCAGGTTTGGTCTTCACTTAATTCTTCACAGCATACTCGTGTCTACCAGTAATATTCAGCAATCCACAAACAAGCAGCCAGCATAACAAATGCACACTTTCTAGTTTTTTTCTCTCTCATTTATTCGTGTAATTATTATGATGAAGTGAAACAAAAGAATTTCAGGAGAAACTAGTCAGGAAAATAATAAAAATAGTTTCTTATTCTATGATATTATATAATTTTTATCCAAATTCCTAATTATTATCTTACTGTATTTTTTTTTATTTTTAATAATTGGGAATTTACTAGTGATGTAGTAGCACTTTTTGAAATTGATTCTTTCATTTTAATTTTATTTTGCTTCTATTCTTGTTATTGTATTTTACAGCTAATAAATTTATTTCACATAAGTTTAAGTTTCCATCATTAATTTCTCTGTATTCTCTCAGTGTGTATGCTGATTTACTTGCTAGGAACTTTCAATGCATCTTTTTTTTTTTTCTCCCTTTTTCTTTTCCAGGACTACTTTTTCATGTCTTGCATCTACTGTAACACATATGATACACATGAAATCACATTAAAAAGGCAAAAAAGAAAATAGCCTGTGGGATGAAAAACCTGTGTTATTTGGGAAGGGGGTGAAGAATCCTTCAAAGCAGTTATTATCTTGGGGAAAATCATGGAAGTGAACAGATTGCTTTTAATAGTTCTACCATATTACAAACAATATTTTAGAAGGGAAATAGATATTATTGGTATTCAAGAATTTGTTAACAGAGCTAATCAAAAGTGGTAGCATCACTTAAACAGAAAGTGACAAAAGATTAGCATAACAGTGTTCAAAACAGAAATAGCAGGGATATCAGAGTAAGATATACACAGACTTTAGAACAGAAATTAAAAAGCTGATAACACTGAAGAGAAGACATAACAAATTTACAAAAACTGAAGCTATCAATAAATATTTAAGGGATATACAATATCTTATACATCTTTGAAGTTACATGTTGGGTCATAATGACGTATTAATTCAATTTGAATCAGAGGAAAATTCAAATATTTGCCAGCTTGCAGATTCTGAGCATGTTTATACAATGATATTTCATAAAACCACACTTCTATATATGCCATGCAAGACTCACAACAACATAAGATGGTAGAGAGGATCATATCCTTTTCCACATGTTTAAGACCCATCATATTAATACAGAAGCTTGAAAAAGTACCAAGTTTGTCAGGCTTCCTGAATTATCTAACATGCAAGCCGTTAGTGGTGTAAAATCTTAAGTGGCACAAAACAGTTGATTAATTTGTTTTTATGTTTAATGAGACATCAGCAATTATGACTATGTGCCAAGTTCATGCTTAAAAAAATGATTACACTCATTAGAGAAACAGCAGAGTATTAAAAGATGATTTAAAAAAGGGTGATGGTACTCACACAAAAATATCTCATCATCTCTTCAATAAGGAGTGGTTGAGATGAGTATGGTCTATGTGGAGTCAAGCAAAAACAGCTTCATCTCTATGATTCTTGAAAAGACTAGACCTGCAACAATTTAATTTCAGGCTTTAACTGGTATAGTTTATTGTTTATCTTTGTATTCCATGATGTTTACCCCACTTGGATATTAATCCTTCAATCCATAAATGGTGTAGGGAATGAGAGTTAGTCTACATGCATTGTCTATAGCCTCATTTCCCTTGATCCCTAAACAGCTTAAGGAAATAATAATTGTCCTTTGTAGACAAGTATCTGAAAATTCTTTCCTAGTGAAGACTGCACCATAGAGGATGATTAATGGATGATGATGATGATAGATGCTTGACCATTGCATAGAAACCTGATCAACACTGAAGCAAAGCAGTTTCAAGTTATTTTTTTTTTGAATGGTCTGTTGCACAGTTACAGATGGTTTGAAGAGAATAAAATTCTGTGTTTTTTTCTGCTGTGCTCTTTAAAGGCCAAGAATTTGGGTGAGTAAGAATACACTATTGATGTTTTGGCAAAATTCTCCCGAAGGGTATCTGCAAATTTCTAAGGGTCAGCAACTGCATATCTACTATTTTATGATCAAAAGTGAATAAGTGATATTGTTCATTTTTCTGGATCTTGTTCCAGTGTGCTTTGGTGTTGGGTAATATGGTTATAGAAGATGTATGCTCAATCCATGAATCCCATTTACTCTGATGGTAGCTGCAACATGCTAAAGTGTGGGCATGTTTGAAAGCAATCTGTTCAACATTTTTTAGGACTGTAACCAATATTGGTGAAATTAAATAAATATATTCTAATTCTTTTAAAAATAAAATGTAATTTGACATATGTAAGTCAGTTTAGCTCTTAAATGGTGTAATCAAATGTTTAACTTTTTATCCCAGTTGAATAACTGGGATAAAGTTAAACATTTAAGAACAGTAACACAAATAACTTCATCTGCAGAGCAGGAACAGGACATAAAAAGTCTATACCAGAATTGCTCAGACAACGAACACAAATAACTGAAAAGGAATAACAATGGTAAGTGTGCCAGGTATTTGATAAATGACCTGAGGTAGGAGGATCATACTTTGTTTCTTGTTACACTGATGTAGATTTCATTAACACTTCACAACTCTTTGAATGCTATGACGAAGAAACTGTAGTCGATGTAAGCCATTTTTGTATTAAAAATTTTGTACACTTTTGTACAAAAATGGCCTGCACACTGATTACAACTTTTTTTTTTTTGTCAGGGCATTCATTGGAAATGTTAAAAAACCTACATCAATGTAATGACAAACAGGGTATGATCCTGTATCAGGTCATCTTTCATCAAAAAATGTGGTGTGCAGATCTTGGACACTTATCAATTAACATCAAAATGGAACATGAATTATGCTCACCATTGTTTAGTCATTTCTAACTATTCTTGTTACTATTACCATTAATTTGCTTGTCATTGTATTCTTTTTCCCCCATTTCACTCTCCTGATGAAGAATACTACAATGCGTGCATAACCAATAGATTCAAACTCAGTTAAAATAACTGGCCAACAAACAGTCTTCATGAGGAAAATTATAGCAGACTTAAAATGTTTAGCATATTTCTCATCAACAGCAGAAATAACGCGGATAAAGTCTGTGTGCATATTTGCACAACAAGCACACTATAAGGTTGAAATTAATTAGAACTGCAGCCAAAGCAACTTAGGCTAAGCTGCCAATGTATTATACAGGGTGTTCGGGATAAATTTGACATATTTATAATTAATTATATTTTTCCGTAAGTTACATGTATTAACACACACTTCTCTTCATTTAAAAGTTTGGACCCTTCTTCATTCATATACAAGATGTCAGAAAGGATGGATAGCTGGAACCCACCTGAATCATGGAAGAGAATAACTTGTATCATGATGATTCGTGCCCGCCATCAAAATAAGGATATTACGACTGCTGCCCAATGCTCCCTGAATACAGTAAAAACAATCAGGCATGAACTAGAGACTTGCAATGGTGACTACGAGGATGTAGCAAGAAGAAAGATCCCTAGCAGACGATCTGATTGCGTTCGTACAGCAGAATTCCTCGCAAATCTGCAGGAACAGGTGTTGAAGAACCCTGGCATTGGAATTCGGGCTTTGTTCGTGGAGTTGCTAACTGTAGTCAAGCCCTGGATAACAAGGGTAGCCAATGGTAGGCCGTATGTATGGCAGCAGGATTCGGCCCCTTGCCACACCTCTGGGAAAAGTCAAAAATGGTTGTCTGAAAATTTCTACGACTTCACCAGTCCAAATGTTTGGCCTCCAAACTCCCCAGACCTTAACCCCATGGATTATTTTGTATGGGGCGCAGTTGAAAAAGACACCAATCGCACTTCCAGTAATACAAAAGCCCAGTTAATGGATAAAATTAAAACAGTTTTTGCGGCCCTTCCCAGGGAGACTGTAGCATCAGCTTGTTCGAGGTTCCGAAGCAGAATTGAAGCTGTGATCGATGCTAATGGTGGTTATTTTGAGTAAATCTTGTTGATAGTATTGTAATTAACTCTGCCTGTAATGTTTTTTTGTCAATTCATTAAATTTAATAGATACAAAGAAGATTTTCTTTTTCCTTACGAAACTGTCAAATTTATCCCGAACACCCTGTATCTGTGAATTGCATGCATTCTTTGGCTAGTGCTGGTCTGCCCGATTTATGATACGAAAAACCCTGCCACCACTATGAGATCAGCTAAATCACCTTCTGCTGAAATGCCATTATAAAGGTTCCTTACATCCTAATATGAAATTTGAACTGCCTTTCCAAACAAAGAGCAAATGGAGTGACATCTTTGCAACTATGCTATGGATACCAAGATTCTGGTAGTTACATGCAGAAGTCGTGGTAAGATTTGGGAAAGAATATAGAAGATGAATTATACAAATTAAGTGGATATAGAATCCAACATTATTCCACAGCCGAATATAGAAACTACAAGAGTTTCGTGCCGGATATCGAAACTATAAAAGTTTCAGCAGATACAAGCGTAAGCAACCTTTCAGGACAAGGTAAAGCGAACTTACTCCACCTTTACTAACTCATGGTAAAGGTGGAGTAAGTTCTGATCAGTTGGAGATGTGCTTTACATTATGGAAAATACTAAGGAAAGTGATCAGAACTTACTCCATCCTTCATCAAAACTTTTACCACAAGTTACCCCTGTCCTGAAAGGTTGTTTACGCTTGGATCTGCCGAAACTTTTATAGTTTCTATATTCAACATGAAACTCTTGTAGTCTCTATATTTGGCTGTGAAATAATGTTGGATTCAATATCCACTTAATTTGTATAATTTTGAATTGCCGAAGCGAAACCTTTGGTTCTATATTTCAGTAATTCTTGTGTTGGATTCTGAATGAGGAGAATTGGAAATTATTAATACTTCATTCAGAGTCCAACATAATCTGCCATTCCCTAAGCCAAATTTGCTCATCAGACTAATAATCTCTTGTTAATAGTATGCTATTCATATGATTTCTTTCAAGTTATGTTTATTAATATTTCTTTGTTCATTTATTATTTTGATATGAAGTACAATTGTAAAAACTATTATTAAATATCGCTTGTATATTATGAAATTAATATTACTAAAGCAGAAATAAATACTGTAAAATATGCAATCTTATTATGCTATTAATAAAATCTAATATTCCAAGATTTCTTCAAAATAAGACTTGATTGGTTGTTGTGAGATATTATGTTATTTTTAGCCAGCACGTGCTTTAGCGTGGTTTATTACAACAAAACCAGTTAGAACCAGATTTTGGTGGGAAAGGAGAGTAGGATGTCATGAGAGTACATGAAAAAGAAGTAACACAGGAGAGAAAAATAACCTGGGGTTGAAAGGAGTAGGAAGGACTGGGAATTGCTCTGTATTTTGACTTATCTTTCTTTGAGCTCTTATTCTTTTATGAATTCCTATTGCCTCGCAGAAGGATAGCATTGGACGAAAGGATAATAAGAATGACTAGGAAATATTGAAAGTTAGGCAATTACGAACAAGAAGATAAATTCTCCCGAGTTAACTAATCAGGTTCTATAATATTTGTGTGCTCTCAAAGTGAAAGTATTCAAGAGCCAAGGAGCGTTTCTAGGATTCTCGATAATGAGGAAGCCATACTGTTTATACGAGTAAGGATATCTTTTCTATGCCTCGTGTGAAGAAGCGAAGCTTGTTTCTAGAGAACATGATATAGTTCATATTGCTGAAATTAGCAGTCAAGATTGAATGTGTGATATAGTGAAACATTTCCTCGTAAACGTAATATATGAAGTATCTCTGGATTAATAGTTCATATTTGAATGTGTGATATAGTGAAGTCTGTTACATGAGAACGTAACGTAAAATTGAAACTGAATTTTCTGAGGACTATTGTGTTAGATTGATAAAAGTTGCTTTAAAGTTGCTGAAAGAATGTCTGATGACTTGTGCTTTGTGATTGTTCTGAATAGTTAAGCTGAGTCAATATTTAAGTACATTGAATGATAAATTTGTTCCGAGTGAAATTGTGTTTGGAATCTTGATAAGAAGAGAGGAATTTATATGCATAAATTCTAATCGTAAATGATATCCTCAGCTGAGTAAATTACTAATGTCTTAATGAGAACTTATTCATTTTTAATTGTATTATCCCTACTAGAAATCCTTGTTTTAATGTAAATTTATGTGTTAAAGCATTAAATATTTTTATTTGAGTTGAATCCCGTGTTTGCCTGATCTCTTTCATTGCACCACTATTAAAATTCGAATTTTAGCAGGAGCCCTATATATAATAAGGAGAATTTCGGCCTGAATTAAGTTGATAACAATTTGTGCTAGCTGATGGTTGATTTCATAAATGTTGCTTATGCAAATTAGAAGATAGAGTGGCACAGTTAAAAATAAATTTTCTCTGTGTTTGAATGTGGAGTCAGTCAACAGCTAGAATATACAACATAGTAGAAAGTAGGATCCAACACTTGGTACCTTTTAAGATGCGACACCTTTTGGCAACTCATATGGGAAAGAATGATTTCTGCATCACTTCAACCTGGGTATTTACATCTGGGTCTCACTCCAGCTGATGAGACCTCAACAAAGGTCGAAACCAGTCTGGGCAGTGATCCCCCCTTCCATAATGCATAGCAACATGATGTCTACAAGGAGATGTGCTTTACATTATGGAAAATACTAAGGAAAGTGATTAGAACTTACTCCACCTTTACCACATGTTGCCCCTGTCCTGAAAGGTTGTTTATGCTTGTATCCGCCGAAACTTTTATAGCTTCTATATTTGGCATGAAACTCTTGTAGTTTCTATATTCGGCTGTGAAATAATGTTGGATTCAATATCCACTTAATTTGTATAATTTTGCATCGCCGAAGTGAAGCCTTTGGCTCCATATTTCAGTAGAAGATGAATATTATGAAGGTGGCAAAATATTTCATAAACGTTACGAACGCTTTGAAATGAAAGAAACACCACCACAAAAGGAATCAAATATCATACAAATGATTAAAAAAACAGATATAAGACTTTTATAGTTTCTATATTTGGCTTTGAAATAATACTGGTTTTAATAGCCACTTAATTTTTATAAATTTGCATCACAAAAGTGAAGCCTTTTGGCTCTTTATTTTAGTAAATACTTTTATGCTCCAACGGAGAGCTCACTCACGAAAAATATACTTCTCCAATGTTTCAAGTTATTTAGTACTGAGAGTTTTTGCTCTCTTAAGGTTTCTGCCTAGTCTCTGATGAAAACCGACCAGTCTGAAATAGCTGTCAGCCTAATGAAACCTTTTCAAAATGGACTAATAGGAGGGAAATATACTGATGCTTGGGCAGCGAGCTTGTCTTCTATAAGGTCCGGCTATGGCAACTCGTAAATGCCGGTGAGTGTATTCCTGTAAGCTCTCTGGTCAAATTTCATATGAAACTTTTATAACTTTTATAGTTTCTATATTTGACTTTGAAATAATGCTGGATTTAATATCCAATTAATTCTTATAGATTTGCATCGCCAAAGTGAAGCCTTTGGCTCTTTATTTTAGTAAATAAAAATATGCGCTCATGAACAGAGGGAGCCGAAGTGACGTCATCATGCTGGCGGGTAATCCTGGAAACTACATTGTAGTAACTAAGGATTAGTGATGATATAAAAGAGGACTGAGATGAACCAGCAACATTCTCGATTTCAGCATTCTCAAATTTTAGATTCCAAGTTTCGCCCCTTCCCCAGAGAACGGAGTTCCAGTGATTGTGTAGGTGAGGCTGTTATTCGATGGAGCTCCTGTTTGAATGTATGGATGTGCTAGGAGAGTGCTACTACCTGCGGTCATAACGGAGACTTTGGCAGTTCCTTTCTAGTTACTGATGGAAGAATCGCAGTGACCTTGTCTGGCAATTCCCAGAGCGAGAACTGCTACATCGTCCAAGCAACAATCGTAACTTATGGTGAAGATGGACTGAGGTATTGTGCAATTGACCGAAATGTGAATGTAAAGGGCTATTGTAAGTAGGCACAAATTTTGTTAATGCTTTGTAAAGGTGAAACTGGAATTATTATATGTAATGAGTGTGCTTACAGATATTTGTTAGAAAAGTGGTAAGCAACGAGTTTTGATTACAAAGGGGCAGATTGATTGTAAATTTGTACATATAATGGAAGAAATTGAGCTAAGATATAACTCGGGGAATAGTTACATGTTTAATTTCAATAAGTTTACATTTGTATGTAATAGAGTCAGTTGTATGTTTCCCCTATTGTATTTTGATAGGCTGAGAGAGAGAGAGATATCATTTCCTCTTTGATGTGTACATTGCACATTCTTTCTAGGTTTAAATAAAATGTTTTGTTTGTTTAACTACTTTGCCTGATCAATTGCCAATGCACTATCTCTAAAAAAAACTAGCAAACATGCGTGCACTATGACTGAAAATCGCCACAACTTGATATAGAAAAATATGTGTATTAACTAAGATCTTGCCTGAATTCCTTATCTTAATTCTCAAACTACATTAGTTCAATTAGAATGGTGCAATTGTTAAAAAAAAATTTTTTTCTGATTGATTGGTAACCTGCATATCGTAGATAGGCTGATAACTTAAAGTCTGTTTGCTAGCAGTGGGAACAGGAAATAAGATTAAGTAGGATTAACAGTGAGCTATATGTTAAGCAGATTAAAGTTAATCTAAGAGTAAAGTAGCATAGAGGTATCTAAGGCAGGTGCTGGGAGTGCAGCACGTAAAAGGTTAACAAAGGCACAGTTGAATTTAAGATATAAGAATAAATAAATAGAATATTACAATGCCACAGACGATGACTATAAAATATAAAATTTAGCACAAGGGTGTGTAAGCATAATTAATCTAATATGTTGCAGTCATTTGCAAGAAAAATGGTAGATAAAAGTCTCAGGGGAACATAAAGAGGGATCATCAATGCAATTAAGATTGCTTTAGAGCAGTGGTTCTCAATCTTTTATGCTTCGCATATCCCCTGGAAATGTGTATGTAACTGGCATACCCCTTGTAGACAGATAAAACTATAGTTATAGTATAACAATGGGAATAAAATAAAACATATATATATATATATTGTCATATGTTTCATGTAGGCCACACATTTTACTGCGTGAGCTTCCGTAACTGATAATCCCGAGGAATAGGTTGGTTGCTTCTTATTCCCGGTAGTATCCATGTCTGTCAAAGTGCATGTTCACGGGGCCGGTTTTCCTGCTTTGTGGAAGGAAAATCCCTGCTGTCCATGCCCAGGACCAGCTAACCTGGCTATGGCTGAGGAAGATCCTTAAGCTCCTCACGTCTCCAATGGGAATCGAACTTAGGACACTCCTTCCCCAGGCATATAGTTGCAAAGCACACAGCCACTAGGCTAACTGAGCGGACGGACACACACACACACACACACACACACACACACACACACACACACACACACACACACACACACACACACGCACGCACACACACACACACACACACACATTAAATGTTGTATTCATAAATTACATATATCGATAAACACAAAGAGTGACATAAATAATTAAAGAAATCTTATAAAATTATAAACATCTTACTGGATAATCAAGTGTTGCCAACTTAGCGACTTTTGAGCTCTCAAAGCATACCTCTAAAAATTTTATCTCAACCTGGGGTACACATATCCCCAAGGGGTACATGCACCATAGGTTGAGAACCTCTACTTTGGAAGGTCAACTGTTAAGAGAGAGAGATTAGAAGCTTATGTGTGTTTACACACATACACACTAATCCCATACATGAAAGCCAAAGAACATATAAGAACTTCAGTGAATGCAGATAATGGCTGAGAAAGAAGATTGGAAAATAGTTCTAAATCAACTGTGTTAGAGTGTCATAACATGTGTTAGATCCTATTAGGATATACATCAGAAAATACTAATTTTCTGATATATATTTGGGTATAATTGGGTTCAAGGTTATGTTGTGAGTGGTCAGTGTAATTTAGTGCTCATGCAAAATTGGTGATTTTTAACTTTTTTTGTGTTTTTCCTTAAAAAATTTGTGCTTTATAGTACATTAGAGTAGATTTTCATGTTTTTAGAGTATTTAATGTTTTTATAATATATTTTATTGTGATATTTTAATATTAAATGAGCTGTAAAATTGAGACAAAAGTGCAGAAGAAACGGAATGCTAACAAGAACAGCAAAGTAGTGAACAGGAAAGTTTTGTCCACTAAAGACGATATGGTAGAGGATATTGAAAACAATTTAACCTCCAAGACTGAACGGTTAAAGAAGATTATTAGACAGATGATGAGGGAACTACAGAAAGTCGAGTGGCATTTAGAGGAACATACGAAGAATAAAAAAGCTCAGCAGAAAAATGGAAAACAAAGCACAGAATCAGGTAAGTTAATGCATAATAAGAAAAATCTGGTAAAGTTGATTATAAAAGGAAAGACATTATTTGGTATGGTGACTCTATCATAAAGCATGCCATTGATGGGTGGGTTATAACGCCTAATTTTCTTGGAGCAAAAATTAATGCAAGCAACTAAAAAACAGAAAAGCAAAGCAAAAAAGGTCTTAATTCTGGTAGGTAAATGATTAACTTGGGATAAATTAAGTATAAAAGAGGACATGAAAAGACTGTTGGAAGAATCGAGAGTGAAGAGTGAGAAAGTAAAATAGTTCGCATATCACCTAGACATGATGGAAATGAATTATGAAGAAGGGCTATGATGGCAAATGATTTGATGCATAGGCTGTGTAGAAGGAGTGAATGTAAGTTTTTGGATGTGTGGAGTGAGTTTGAGGGAATATTGTATTTGTATAAGAGGAACGGCCTACACTTGAATGCATTTGGCATCAGGAGTCTTGAAAAATTATTAATTCACATAAGACCAACATAGAGAGTCGGGGAAAATGAATTCTGATGGGAGGAATCATGCAAATCTGTGTGTAAGAGTGACAATGTTAGATAACTGTGATATGAGTGCTGCTGATATGCAGTACTTGCATATCAGCAGCACTCATTTCATAAGATTTGAATAAGCTGGAATTGTCGCATATGAAGAAAATGGCTGTCATTTCAGTGCTAATAAATGCATGTCATGAACTTTGGTGTGATTAGATATCCAATGTCATATTATATCGCAAGATTATGCTAGAAGAAATGAGGCTAGAGATCTTGGAGTTTTAATACACAAAACGTTGAATTTCAAGGATCATATAGCATTGTAAATAGTAATAACATAGCATAGATCAAATTGTAAATACAACTCAGAGAATAATTGCAATACTCAAACAAACCTTGACATTTTGCCTCTTTACAAGGCCTCGATAAGACCTCACTTAGACTATTGCACGTGTCTGGTCTCCTTGTGACTGTGGTGATTCTGATACGGTGGAGAGAGAGTGTCAAAAATGATATCAGGATTGGAATACTGATTACAAAGACAGATTGAGAATTTGTAGGCTGAATATGCTGAATACAGGAGAAAGAGGGCTGTTATGATTGAGATTTAGAAACTTCTAAAAAGGTCATACAGAATTTTAGCAGATGGAATTTTTCATTTTATGGAGGGTGGGGAAAGGATGCAAGGGCATCAGTGGAAGTTGAGAATGAATGCTGTCAACAAGAAGGGGGGATTAGGGCTAAATTTTTCTCTCATAGAGTAGTGCATGATTGGAATGGATTGCCTTTGGATGTTGTTGTGTGCAAGTAGCATGAATGAATTCAAGAACAGGTATGACAGCTGGCACGAATAGTATGGCCTCCCTTGATAAGTTCCTGACTCCCTGGAGGTCTGTCTTAATAAAAATAATAATAATAACATATTTTGAAATAATTTTCAAAAATTTTCATCAGAAATTTAAATTTACTTACTTTTTCTTGTTTGTCATCTGGATCTGTTACTATCTCATTTTTATCTGTTATAACACAAGAAACAGATGCAAGCAGGCCCTTCATATGTATGCTGGCGTCTACCAGTGCCATACAAGCTGAATTGATACATGCTGACAGTAACTGATTATACAAATTCAGGACTTTTTATTCCTCCCAAAGCTCTTTACAAGGTAAGTGATTCACATTCTTATATACATAACTATAATATTCAAAATATCTATATTACTTTTTACCTTTAAGTGGAAGAGAAAACGCTCTACCCACTTACTACTTTCATTACAAATTTAATTTATAAAGCCATCTAAAATCTTATTAGGAATCTGATTTAGTATTTCTTGTTTAATTCGCCCTCATTATTGTAGCAAAAAGGGACAACTGTGTAGTGTGCATAAAGTGTACTTATTATTTTGATGGTAATCCCAAAACAAGAAAAAGCAATATGCACTGGCAATATAAGAAGGATCAAGAAGAATAAGCAAGTTTGTTAACATCAAATGGGATAAATGTGGATATTAATTAAGAAACAATGAAAAATTATTTTCAGTGAATCTAGAGCTGAATGGCAAAGGAGTACATGGATGCTGTACATTAAACATGCACTGTTAATGACACCATGAACATAATCAAAAACTGTTTTTCATTTTTTTTAAAATACACTTCTTATCATTAAAATTTATTTCCAGATGGTTAATTCAACTCTTCAATGAGAGGATGTTATAGAGATATATTCGTTTCCAGATGTGACCATTACTTTACAAGGAATTTGTTCTGAAATGATTCAGCCAATTAAAATTCTTTATCCTCACCATATATATTTAAGCTCTCAAGAAACTCATTACCAGGGAACTCAATTTTAACTGGATAAGGCAGTTAGTAACGTGTCCAAGTTCTGTTTACCTCTTTCAAATGAAATGGATTCCCAAGTCATGGTGTCTTTTGTGAGGGAAAAATAAAACTACCATCTCTTGGAGAGAAAGTGACACACACACACACACACACACACACACACACACACACACACACACACACACACACACACACACACACACAGCAAACCACTTAGGGATGGAGACATTCATACTGCTATAAAAATTCTCTCTACAATATAAATATGATAAAAGTTAAGGGTCAAAGCTGTATAACTGAGAGGAGACCTCCACATAGCCTTTAAAGGAATGCGGAGAACCGACCAGGGCTTCTGACCTAATGTCCAATCCTCACCTTCTCGTGGTGCACCTTGTTAGGATCTACTTGGATACCGAATGAATGAGGATGGGCTAGCAATTTGGGATTTAGCCGACCAAACTGTATTCTTATTGGCTTAAACCAAAATACAAAATGGTACAACATGAAAAATTTCATGCTGGCTGGAGCGTCGCCCGGTTAAATAAGGCACCCATTACTTTCACCAGAGAATCAGGGTGAACAACAAAAAAGTCAGCTACTGGAACAATCTGAAAAAACACCCCAACTCAACATCACCAGAGTATGTTGAGTTGGGGTGTTTTCATATGTTGATAGGTACTATCAACAAAAGAAGCATGAATGGCAAAGAAATGGAGCTTACTGAGGAATTAGATAAGTACCAGATCGACATAATAGGGATGACTGAAACAAAAAAGACAAAAACTGGTGAGATCTTTCTGAGCAATAAATACAAAATGTTATAATCAGGCAATGACAATCAAGGAAAAGAAGGAGTAGCCATTGTATTCAACACTAAATACGAGGGTAATCTTCTTGAATGGCAGGCAGTCTCAAGTAGAGTGATGTGGGCAAATATCAGAATGGGGAACTGGACAATGAGACTTATTTGTGCCTATGGTCCCACAGAAGGTTCTACTAAGGTAGAAGTGGAGCAGTTTTTTGAGGCATTAGAAAAAGCAACTGACAGAATGAAAAAGTAAAAGTTGGTCCTTGTTGGGGATCTAATAGCAGAGTAGGAAGTGATTGTCAGACATACAAAAATATTTTGGGAAAATTTGGAGAAAAGAGCAAAGCTAATAATAATGGCAAATAACTGTTGGATTTCTGCTCAGGACATGGACTGGTTATTACTAACACCATATTCCAACATGCAAATGTGCACAAATTCACATGGAGAGAAGAGGCAAGAAATAAGAAAAGTCTCAATGACTATGTTATTGTTGATGGTGATATTTTCTCCTTGGTACAGAACACCAGAGAGTACAGAGGATTTGAAATTGGAAGTGATCAATATTTAGTCTTGAACAGGATAAAACTGAATTTCATTTTGAAAAGAATAAGATGTAAGAAAGTTTTAGGTGAATAAAAATTGAGCAGCTTTCAGATGTGAACTGTAGACTAAAATACACAAAGATTATTGAAGAAAAAATGAAAGAGTTTGAGAATAGGAACCAAACCTTGGAGATTGAGTGGCAAGCTTGGAAGAAAACTTTGATTGATTCAGCCAGAGAGGCATGTGGTGAGGTTCTCTGCAAGGATAGAAAAATCAGAACTCCATGGTGGACACAGGAAGTTAAAGAGGCAGTGAAGGAAAAGAAGAAAGCATATCAAAAGTTCCTGGCAAATAAGTCAGCTTGTGCTCTTAGAGAATACAGAGACAAATGCAAGAAAGCTAAACACTGCATAAAACTAGCTAAACAAAAGCTATGAGAGGACTTTGGCAAGAACATAGAAAATAAATATCAAGAAGGTGGCAAAATATTCTGGAGTTTGTTGAAGAAGCTTAGAAATGGAGGAAAGAGTGCTGTAAAAGGAATTAAATATGATAAAGGTGACATGAAAACAGGAGAAAAAGATATCCTTGAAGTATGGAGTAATTACTTCAAAAAGTTGCTAAATGAAACAAGCATTGATGACAGCACAGTGCTATAAAACACTGACCAGACATGCAGTCAGGAATACATATCCATACTTGAAGTAGAAAAAGCCATCAAAGGCTTGAAATGTGGAAAAGCAGCAGGAGTAGATGATATTTGACCAGAAATGCTGAAGTATGGTGGTATAAAAGTCTTACAGTGGCTGCACTGCATAGTTCAGAAGACCTGAACAGAGGGACGAATTCCCAATGATCGGAGTAGAGCTCTCATAGTACCCATATATAAAAAGGGAAATAAACTGAATGTGAGAATTACAGAGGTATTTCCCTACTGAGTGTTCCTGATAAGATATATGCAAGTATACTTGAGAAACGTTTGAGAAGAATTGTGGAAGAAAAGCTTAGTGAAGAACAAGCTGGATTCAGGCCAAATAGTGGCTGTCAGGATCAGATCTACACTTTACGACAAATAGTCGAGAAATCATGGGAATATAACAAAGATCTGTATTTAAGTTTTGTAGATCAGGAAAAAGGCATATGACAAGGTGTAAAAAGAGAAGCTATTCAATATGATACAGTTATATGGTGTTAATGACACATTATATCAAGCAATACTTAAGTCTTTATTTGAGTTGTAAGTCAGGAGTTAGAATTGAAGGAAGTACAGGAAAATGGTTTAATGTTAAATCTGGTGCGAGACAAGGATGCACATTATCCCCTCTGTTATTCATAATCTACATGGATCACATTATGAAGGAAAGTGGTATTAAACATGATATTAAAATTGGAGATGTTCATGTCAGCTCTTTGCTTTATGCGGATGATGTTATACTTATCAATAAATCCACTATAAGTTTGCAAGATTCCCTGACTAAATTGAATAACTGTTGTAATGGATATGGTATGAAGGTCAGCAATAAAAAGACAAAGACAATGAAAATAGGCAGAATCATTGAAAATGTCAACTGCGTTGTGAACGGAGAACCTGTAAAACAAGTAAAACATTTCACCTACTTAGGCATGATTTTTAGTGAAGATGGTGAATTAAATATGGAAATATACAACAGAATCAACAAAGCTGGTATGGTAGGAAGTCAGTTGAATAAATTCATATGGAATAAAAGAGAAATTAGTTGGAACACTAAATTAACTGTATACAAGACAGTGTTGAAACCAGTTTTAACTTATGGATCTGAGAGCTGGGTCAGAAGTAAAACACTTGACCAAAGACTGGAGACCTCAGATATGAGAGTCCTGAGAAAGATTAGAGACAAAAACTGATGGCATCAATGGCAATACCATATTAAAAAAAGGATATTAGGAAAGAACTTGACATTGTCAGCACCCAGGAATGCATTAGCAGAGATAATCTCAGGTGGTATGGTCACTTAAACAGAATGGGTGAGGAAAGATTAGCAAAACAAGTGTTCTCTACCAGGTTGGCAGGAAAACGACCCAGAGGAAGACCAAGATATAGGTGGATTGATACAGTACAAAGTGCCTTAGACGACAGAAATATAAGATCTGATAATATTGAAGTCTTGACAAGTAACAGACTGATCTGGAGGAAAATTGAAGATAGTAAGTTAGTAATGATGTAAATTTTTCAATGTAGTACTATCATATCCTGTACATCCCTTGAAGATATACATTGCAAGAATTTGATGATGATGATGATAAAAGTCAGTCAAAAAATTCATATGATTTTGGTAGCATAAAAAGGGAAGAGAAATCAAAACTTGTAGTGCAATCTTTTGGCCAGTGAATTAGCTATCTCACTTTTTTGTTTGTTGTTTCAATTCACACACACACTCATGTACTATGTTCTTGCTATTTTGTGTGGCAAAACACTTTCTACACAAGAAGGCACAGCCATGGGTAAACAAAAACATTATCCTCCCCAATTGCTAACTTTTACATGGAATATTTTGAGTAACATGCTCTAGATTCCTCTCCTTTAAAACCCAAAGTCTGGCTTAGATACGTCGACGATGTTTTTGCTATCTGGCCTCATAGCTGCCACACATTAGACACTTTCCTCAGCCACCTAAACAAACAACACAAATGCATACAATTCACAATTGAGATTGAAAAGCAGAACACACTTGTCACACGTCTTCCCTCTGGCAGTCTTTCCTTCAATGTTTACCGGAAACCTACATACTGGCCAATATATACACAAACTCCTACCACCACCAACACAAAAACTAGGTGTCATTAGTACACTAAAAAACAGGGCTTTGGAGATTTGTTCCAATGAATATGCACTAAAAGATGAATTAAACATTATCAGCAATACATTCCTTAAAATATGGCTACAGCCAAAATACTATCAACAAAATTCTTTGCAAGACCTCACTTAAAAACAAAAATAAACTAAACTACAATAAAACTGTAACCATTCCATACATTAAAAGGATATTAGATAAAATAAACAGAATACTACAGAAATACAACCTTAAAGCCACCTTCAAATCTCCTGCAAAATTAAAGAACTCACTCAACTCATCCAAGGATCCATTCCCTCTGCTGGATCACCCTAGAGTATACCATATTCATTGCACCTGTAATTTGTCCTATATAGAGGAAACAGGACACACAATTCCTATCAGAAAACAGGAACATAAATAACACATTAAATATAATCATCATCATCATGCATTTCAAGAATTTAGGCCTAGCATGGCCTGTTCCAGCATTAGAAGTCATCGTTGAATCGTTTAAGAGGACGTCCTGGTTTTCTTTTTCCTAATGGCTTGTTTTGGTAATCTTTCTGTTTTCATTCTTTGAACATGTTCCATCCATTTATGTTTATATTTTTTAATTTTTTCTATTACTGGTTCTTGGTTTAATTCTTTCATAATTTCTTCATTTCTTTTGTGATCAAATAGGGTATACTTTGCAGTTTTTTGTCATAAACTTCATTTCTGCTATTATTAATCTTTGTTTGTCTTTTTGTTTTATTGTCCAGATTTCGCTTCCATACATTAAGACTGGTAGGGCTAATGTATTGTATATTTTTAGCCTGGTTTGTTTTTGAACTAGGTTTGGTTTAAATATAGAGTTAATTACACCTGTTATTTTTAAATATTTTGCAATTTTTACGTTTATATCTTTTTCATATGTGATCATACATCCTACGTAGTTAAATGAATTCACCTGTTCTAAGATCTTGTTATCTATTACTATTTTAGTTCTTGCTGGATCTTGTCCTTTAAAGGCCATAGTTTTTGACTTTTCTGTTGATATTATCATACCATAATCTTTGGCTATCTCATTTAGATCTAAAATGGCTTTCTGTAAGTTATCTTCAGAATTTGTAATTATTATCTGGTCGTCGGCAAAAAGGAGGATGTTTAAGTTCACTGTAGGAGAAAGTTTAATTCCTCGATGTAGATTTTTATTCCATTTTATTATTATTTCATTTAAGTAAATATTAAAAAGAGTTGCTGAGAGTGGCCATCCCTGTCAGACCCCTTGGTTTATCTCTCTGGTATATGATAGCTTGTGATTTAATCTTATTTGTATTTGATTATTTTCATATATACTTGTGATAGCTTTTAGGATATTATTTGGTATATATTCAATATAATAACTATGGTAAAGCTGGCCTTTCTGATCATGCCTTGAAACACTTTACATAGAATTGATAGGAAAAGCACCTGTTATTTACATCACACCAAAACATGGAAAATGAACGTACATTTAAGGAGGCCTGTGAAATTTCCACATAACCTTTCTCCCTAAGAGTTACCTAATAAATAGGACTATAGGTAATCCAGAATCTTAAATCTAATATAACAATTGTCATGTTAAACTAGGACATCATTTTTGCTGTAATAAAACTGTCTATATGAAAGAATGTTTCTCTGATGTTGTCTTAAATAGAATAGCTCTGATGTTTTTATTTTATTTCATTTATCGATTTTAATTTTATTTTCGCTAGAGGTCAGGCCAGTAGAATAACCATTGATCAAATCACTGTCTCTTTAGCATACTGTGTGAAATGTAACATAGCTTGTCTCTGTATAATTTTTTTTTATATTTCTTTAATTATTTCTAACATGGTTGTAGAGTCCATAATTTATCTAAAATGAATGCTCAGCATCGTATAACACTAAAGGAAAGGATTTTCACTTCCTCAAGTCCCATCTGTTAGTGGTCACTAGTATGGATTCCACTATTCTAAATTTACAGTTTATTTTCTAGCCTACATCACCTACCTATGGAGATGGAGCATGAAAATGTTTGGTGTGCTAATAACACTTGATATTTCCAGGGCATTTGATCAAGTCTGCCATTGAGACCTGCTCTGCAAAATGCCATTATTTGATCTTCTTTTCACTCTTTAATTGAATATCAGGTTTTCTCTAACAAACCTGTAGTGAGCAAGCCATCCACCATATTGCTTAATTACTATAACCTCATAGTAAATGGCTTCTTCTGTTCAGACTTTTCCAACTATGAATGCAGGGCTCTGTTCTATCACATGCTATTTCTCTCATACATAAATGACTTTCTCTTGCTGACTAGTAACCTTATCCATAGTCCTAAACATATCATAAACAGATCTTAACACCATTCTTCAATGGGGATATGGTAACTTAGTTATCCATATCCCGATTGAAGAATAGTGTTAACAGCACTTGCTCTTCCTCCACACACACAAATGAGATCAAAATTTATTTCCCCCTTAGTCTTAACATACAAATCACAAGACAGGATCAGATCTCGCTTTCTCTCTCCCTCGCTCTTCTGGGGTTGACATTTATCTCTAATCTTTCCTAGTATAAAAAACAACACTATGTATTTATTACTGCTGTTATTCTATTCACTAAAAACTCTGTATCCTTTACTGCTCAAGACAGGAACTCTGAATAATTCATGCAACCTTGGTATACCACTTTCATGTTTATATTTAAGGCAGTACATCAAATCTTCCTAAAAATTCTTCATGATGTCTAGAGATGAACAATTTGGCTGAGCAATGATCTCCCTCTCAATACGAACTTAAACAGCTATCTCACAGATAGAATGTTTTAGCCTTATGTCTTTACTACAGGAACTTTCAATATCAGTGCTTCACTGAACTGGTATCACTCTTCAACTTTCTATTAAGTATATTAAAATATGAATAGCAGCTCACCAAAGTTCTTTTACAGTTTAAAACCCACTGAACCAGTTTCTCCTGCCTCTATTCTCTGGAACAACCTTCCTCATTAAGTATTCTCCACAGACCACAATCTCCAGCTTTTCAAGAGGAATATCAGTGCATTCCTTCTCCCTGAGATTGGGCCTATGCATAACATCAACTTGCTACAGCTTGTGAGACCTCCTATGGGTGTGAATCTCTCTTCTCTCTCTCACACACACAAACATGTGCATGCACTTCAAAAATGAGAATGAAATAATATATGAATAACTTACACTAACATTGTAAGTAAACTTACAATAAAGGATACGCTCCCAGAATTCTGGATTTCCTGAATTATTATCATAATCGATGTTCGTGGATAAAGTGTCACCAGTATTGCATTTTCGAATATATTTCTAATTTCACTTTCCTTGAGTCTTTCAGCACAGCCTGCAATAAATTAGATTTAACATTCAGAATGATAACATTTTTTAGTTTTAAAAAATAATTTTCTGTATGAAGTGCTACAATTTTAGTATAAATGAAATGTATATATCTACAGATGTATGGATACAAAACTTCAGCAATTCTTCCCCAGTTTGGAAGCATCACTCATTAAATCATGGATAGCACTGTTTTGCCCTCTTTCCACCCCAGTAGCACCTTCCTGAAGAAAGTGCCAATGGGGTGAAAAGAGAGCAAAATAGTCCCACTATATTAAGGAGGTTCCAAGACAGAAGTAGCAAATTATAGGCCAATCAGTATAATCCAGAGTGATGGTAATGGTATTGCAAGGACATTTTGACAGGATTCCACACAGAACACCGTTGCATAAATTGGAGGAAATGGGGAAGGATATGAATCTGGTGATTTGGATTCAAGGAGTGGTTAACGGAGGAGTTGAGTGCAGGAGAAGGCAGGATGTACATCAATGACTTGTCATATGATGTACATCCATGCTCTTCTCTATGCAACAGAAAAGCATGGTCACCCTTCTTAATATAGCTGCACTTATATACTTCAAAAATTTGTCAAAGTATTTCTTAAATTGAGAAATTTTACTTCCAGCATGGTGCCATAAAAAATAATTGGTTTTGATATTTTTCTAGGGAATCTTTTATCCCTGAAAGTACAGAAATTATCGAACAAAAGCAGCTGGCAGAGAGCATGTGACATAAAAGGAAGCAACATAAATCTACAAGAATGGCAAAACTAATGAATCTTAAGAAGGTCCATCAGCCCACAGAAATGAGAAGAATAGGATGTGTTGTTTAATTTTCACCTTCATAGTGATGTTTTGAAGACAAGAAGTAACATGATGCAGTTATGCAATATGGGCAAAAAAAGGTGAGAAAAAAGAAACCCTTGTTAATTATTAGATATGAAGAGTAAGTCTGTATCTTTAGGAAGTAACAAGGGAAGATTGTTTCAAAAGATAGCAGTAGAAGGAATGAATGAATGAATGAATGAAGATACGGAAAAATGTGTTCTGAGTTTGGAAATGAATTGAGAAGTAGCTAAATAGCTGCAGCAAAAATCTTAACAGATTTTGCAGAGAGAGTAATTGAATTATGAATGCTAATTCTGATGATGTCTCCATGGAAATAAATCTAGAAAATATACAAAACAAAGAACTGACCATCGATGTGTAAGAAAGTGGAGTGAAGTGAATTAGTAAGAAAAAGGTTAGTACTCTTCTCACATTTGGGGTGGTTTTTTGGGGCCAGCCTGGTTGGTCGAGTGGTCAACGTATCCGCTCTCCAGCCCAAAGCTTGTGGGTTCGAATCCCGCTGTGGGCATGGATGTTTGTGATTGTCTGTGAAAATACTAGTGGTGGTGGTCGGCAGTAGATGGCGACGTTGGTGTAGATGATGAAGGTAGTTGCGGTTGGCGGAGACGGAGAGTTGTGGAGTAGGTTCCCTCCCTCGATGAGTCTTTGGACTCCCTGGAGGTGTCATGTAATAATAATAATAATTTCCCCCTGCCCCCAAGTATTTTTGGAAGCTCTTAGGGGACTACTATCCCAAATGTGAGAAGAGTAATCCACAGCTAGACAAATATATAAAGTAATGCTAATGCTTTTTATGCTAATGAAGCAATATTTGCAATGTTTCTGCCAACAGGGAGTTGAGGTCTGTCAAAAATAAGATTAGAAAATATGTTACTTTGCAAGAAATAAAACAGGACTGAGTTTTACTAGAAATGAAATTAACTAGGTTATCAAAATTGCATTGAAGAATGGTTTTGGAGTTAGAATTTACAATTGCAGAACTTGATATTCTGGTAGATTTAATGATTTGTTTAGTGCAAGGCTTGTAACTAAATGAGACACTGGAGTGCAACGTACTCTTATCAGCAAAATTCTGTATTCAATTTGCAGTAAATTAGAGAAGGTTATTGATTTGCAGAAGGATAAACAGATGTGGATCACCAGCTTAGTAAGCCAGTAGTAATTCAATACCTCTTGTAATTTTGCACATTAAAATTTAGTGCCTACAGCTGATTAGGACTTTTCTCTTTGTTTTTTAATATATGCTTAGAAATCATATATTCAGTATACTTGACTACTGATCTGCTTATTAATTCATTATAAATATTCTAATATGCAGATAATCAAAACTTATTTTTTCCCCACTATCAGAGAAAAGCTTATTTAGACAAAACATTCAGCTCACTTGAATGGCCTTCCACAACTCACAGAAGTCTATAAAAAGAGTCTCTATGACAAACCAGTAACTGATGATGGAGAACTGTCCATCCAACATAAATTTTAGTCAAACATCCAGCTAAAATTCTAAAAGAATAAAAAGTATTGCTGGCCTGGTTGGCCACACAGTTAGTATACCAGCTCACCAACTAACAGGCTGTGGGGTTAGAATCTCACCATTGGCATGAATGTTTGTAAATGTCTTTAGATGGGAGATGAATTTCAGTGCCCACCGTGAGACCACCTCCCCACTTACTGGAGGCATGAAGTGGCTCGAAAAAGTTGCATTCTTGGTCTCTAGACCAGGGTTTTGCGCTATTTAAAAAATAAATTCAAAATGTAAAATATATATATATCCAATTCTCCATTTACACAGTAGATTGGTTCCAGAAAAATCCATGTAAACGAAAACCATGTTAAAAAAAGAATACAGTGGATATGAAAAAATAGAAGAATGGTTGGAGATGTGAAAACCCAATATGAACAATAAATTATTTTCAAACAAAATACAGGAATACCTTGATTATCGCGATTCTCGATTTATCGTGGTTTATAATTTGATACCAAAATTCCAATTATTGTGGCCACGAGATGTAGCCCACTACATATGCAACCAGTTCGAGTTGCCACTCTCCAGGTATCGCTCTCTTGTAGCACTTCGTTTTTATCCGAAGGCGCCTTCTCACCACTTAACTATCTGCCCTTGCCTGAAGTACATGTGGATATTTATTTCTCTTGTTATTTACCTCTACTAAGGATGATTTCAAGTCTACAGCTATCAAGAAGAAACGTAGAGTGATCAGCTTAGAAGATAAGTTGCATATGATAAATAAGTATGAAGCAGGCATAAGGCATAACCAAAGCCAAAATTGCAAGAGAGTACGGTCTAAATGAATCAACTATTCGCCATATTTAAGACCAAGCTGCAAACTATCAGCAACTAGGACAAAGTGCATCGACCTCGTCTGTGTCCCAAACTACGAGAAACAGAAGCCATCTTATGATTGAAATGGAAACGCTATTGTTAGTGTGGATAGAAGATTGTAACCAAAAGAGAATTCCTTTTAGTCAAATGACTATAAAAACAAAAGCAATGAATTTGTATGAAACTTTTAAAAAGAAAACAATTAGAAAGCGAAAATGATTCGGCGTCAGTAGTGGAAAAAAACTTTCTCTGTAAGTTCAGGGTGGTTTGATCGGTTCAAAAAGCAATCGAGCATTCATAGTGTTCGTGTACAAGGTGAAATTGCAAACGCCGATGAAAAAGCAGCAGCTAGTTTTCCTGGTGAATTGCAACAGATCATTGAAGAAGGAAATTATACCGATGATCAGATATTTAATGCTGACGAAACAGGCTTATTATGGAAAAAAAATGTCCACTAAAACATTTTTAGCAAAAAATGAAAAATCACAGCCTGGCTACAAGGTTTCGAAGGAGCGTGTAACACTTTTACTATGTGGCAATGCTTCTGGAGATTACAAGATGAAGCCTCTCTTTATTTATCATTCACAAAATCATCGCCCGCTTAGAAGTTTGCTTGTGAAAAAGTTCTTCGTAGGTAATATGCCTTAAAGGATGCGATTACACCTTGATCCATTGGCTGGATGATGTAAGTGGTATTAGTAATTTGTGCGAAAATGTAAATAACTTTTACATTTTCGCACAAATTATTCAGTTGGATGACTAGGTGCATTATCTAATATCAACAAGATTTTAAAATCGAGATTTAATGACTTGCAGGTACCTTTCAGCTTCAGGACAAAAACAGTTTTTAAACTTCGGCAATCCTAATCTCGAGCGATCACTGAAAATTCCATCCGTTACTACCGAGTTTTATGTGAAGAAAAAAGAGAGAAAAAATTCCACCAGACAACTCTACACCAATTTTTATCCAAGAAAGAATAATTGTATGTACTGTATGTACTTGTTATATATAAATAAAGATTAAAGAATACTCTTGTTTTTCTTAATGAACCTTCATTTTTTATTATATAACACATTTCTTTTTTACTTGATATATAAAATTTAATTAATAGATTTGAAAAATCCTTGACATTGATCACCCATTTTACATGCATTATTTATAACGATTATCGTGGATTCGATTATTGCGGTATTTTTCGTGGCAACAATAACTGCGATAATCGAGGTATTCCTGTATATGAAAATCATTGAATAAAATACTATTTAATTTTAATGGAATATTTTTTATTTTAAATACTTATTTAATTTATATATATATGTGTGTATATACATATATATCTTTCTTAAAGAAAATAGTGTCACTAATAAAACAGAAATTCGAAAAGGCCCAAATACACCTGCGCATATGGTTATTAGTTATTAAATTTTATTTGCCATCACTTTCTGATAGTAGCCGCATTCTTTTGTGTGAGAGTGGAATTAAATCACTCCCATCACTTGAAGCACTTTGGCTGTCCTGCTCATACTGCAATGGCAAAATATTTTCTTCAGTAAAAGAAACTAAATTAGCACTAATTTTCAATAATTCTGAATGTTGATTTTTTTTTTAACCACAAACTCTAATTAATCACTGATATCCTGTTTTGACTAGATCTTTGTATAATTCTTCATATCACACCATACATGACTTCAGTTCACGTTTAAACTGTTCAGTATTTGGATCATGTGTAAGAAAATGACTTTGCAATTTACTAGCCAACTGAAGCCCTTCTTTAATTACTCTTGCAGTAAGTGGAATCTCTTCATCATCATCACTTTTTCTTTTTCACACATTTTGGCCAGGTAGCTTTCAAGCATTTAAAGTTGATGGTTTCAATTCTGATAGCACCAGCTTAGAAAGTTTGATGTAATCCAAAATAGAAAATTTCTTCCACACATCAATAACTGTCAGTAGATTATTCTTATCTACTTTATCCAAAATATATTAGAATGTTCTTCTTATTTAGTAAGTTTTGAAGGTAGCGATCACACCCTGGTCTATTGGTTGTATTATGTGGCAGAAAACAAAATTCCACATTTGGGTATTCTAAAACAGGATGGCCAGGCGCATTGTCTATAATCAATAAAACTTCGAAGTCCAGATTTTTTTCCCCATCAAATAGCATTTAATTTCCAGAACAAAATATTTTATTGCCGTGCCCATGGTCTTAGAAATGAACTCTATTGCACGAACAAAACACAAGACATGTAACCATTTTGAATTGTAAACAAGAAATAAATGTTTAGCAAACAGCTTAACTCCTTCCAAACAGCTTTATTTAGGTGAGCCTTCCGTAACAGAACAACTTAACTTCAAGGAATCAGCATAGCACCCTTCTGCTTCCAACAACCAAAGGCGAGTGAATATAAAGGACCATCTTGAAAGTTTATTTTTCACTTTGTTAGACTATAATAAATTTAGTTTAATCCTTTATCCACGTGTGAGCAAACAAAGTTTGCGCCTGAAAGTATCTTCAGGACTGGGGTAAGGTGGTACACTTTATTGCCCAGTGTTGTACCACCTTACCCCAGTCCTGAAGATACTTTCAGGCACAAACTTTGTTTGCTGACACTTGGATAAAGGATTAAACTAAATTTATTATAGTCTAACCAAGTGAAAAATAAACTTTCAACATCTTTCTCTAAATCTAGAGTAATTTAATAAAAAGGTGGCACACTGTTTGGCAACTCCTGTAGGTAGAGATGACCTTGCTAATGCTTCTGCCTGGTATCTCCAATTGGACTTGGCTCCCATTGAAGAGACCTCAATAAAAGTTGAAACTGGTCTGGGTAGTGGCCCTTCCCTTAATGCATAACATCATACATATCCAGAAGGAGATGTGTTTTGCTGGGAGATACTGAGATAAGAGTGATGTTATCTTGCTCCACCTTTGCAACGAGTTGCACCACCTTACCCCAGTCATGAAGATACTTTCAGGTGCAAACTTTGTTTGCTCATACTTGGATAAAGGATTAAACTAAATTTATTATAGTCTAACCAAGTGAAAAATAAACTTTCAACATCTTTCTCTAAATCCAGAGTAATTTACTAAAAAGGTGGCACACCGTTTGGCAACTCCTATAGGTAGAGATGACTTTGCTAATGCTTCTGCCTGGTATCTCCACTTGGGCCTGGCTCCCACTGAAGAGACCTCAATAAAGGTCGAAACTAGTCGGGGTAGTGGCCCTTCCCTTAATGCATAACATTATATATATCTGCAAGGAGATGTGTTTTGCATTATGGGAGATACTGAGATAAGAGTGATGTTAGCTTGCTCCACCTTTGCAACGAGTTGCACCACCTTACCCCAGTCCTGAAGATACTTTCAGGTGCAAACTTTGTTTGCTCACACTTGGATAAAGGATTAAACTAAATTTATTAAAGGATAACCTGTCAGCTTAACATCGGTGAATCGTAACTACAAAAATTGATTTTTTTTTTTGTTTTTGCCACAATTGTCTACATTCTGTGGCTTAGAGTAATCCCTGATATTTAAAACATTGAGGGAGTTCCCAAAATTCAAGTTTAAGTACATATGTACCATTCTAGGAAATGATAATTATAATGGAAATACCCTATTTAACAGAACTGAATCCAAACAGAAATTTTAAAAATAAGCACCATTTGAACTGTTAAATCAAAATATTCCATGTAAAAATAGAATTGCTTTTGTTTTCTAAACTGTGTTATTTCACAATCATGTAAAAAGAGAATTAGCTGTATATATAAAATTGATAAAAATAGAAAAAAAATCCTTAGCCCACCCACAGTATAAAATGTACTATAGCTTTGCAAATAACCTTTCATGGGTGGGAGCAACATAAAAGTAAAGCTCCCTTACTTTAGCAAGAATTCTCCTGACTTGAGAACTTATTATTATCTGAGATTTCCAAGGAGTCAAGGACTCATCGAGGGAGGCTATCACCAAAACCAGATGTCATATCTACCCTAGCTCTTATTCCTTTCTTGATTGTGAACAAATTTAACTTGCATGGATGACTCCATGTTTTCTCCCCACCTTCCACATAACGAAAAATTTCATCAGATGATATCCTATAACATCCATTCAAAAGTTTATAGATCTCTATCATACCACCCCTTTTTCTCTTATTAACCAAAGTCAGCAATCCACATGTTAGCAATATGTTCTCATAATCTAAATTCCATAATCCAGATATAATTTTTGTAACTCTTCTTTACACCTTTTCCACAGCTTCTTTTTCCCCTTGGAACCCAGGACACCAAATCTGCACACAATAATTCAGGTGTGGTCTTATCAAGGCCTTATCCTTACATGTCAAGGTTTGCTTTGACATGGCAATTATCCTCTGAGTTGTATTTGCAACTTTTGATATGTGACCTTTGAACTTCAAATTCCTACCACCATTATTATTATTATTTGACACCTCCAAGGAGTCCAAAGACTCATCGAAGGAGGGAACTTGCTCTACAGCTCTGTCTCCATCACTCAATCCACCAACTGACCACAACTACACCATGCCATCTATCACCGACCACCACCACCACTAATTTTTCCACCGACAATCACAAAAAATTCATGCCAACGGCAGGATTTGAACCTGCAGTCTTTTGGCTGGAGAGCAGATACACTTACTACTTGGCTACCCAGGCCGGCAAGATCCTTAGCTTTATCAGTTTCTAGGAGCATAGCCCAGCTAATATAATATGCTGCTGTAAATCTCATCATGCCAAAGTGCATAACTTTACACTTACCAACATTCAACTGACAGCTATTTTCATTTGTCCAAATTTCCAGCCTATTCAAATCATTTTGTAAGTTTTGCAAGTTCAGGGATGCTGCTGACATCAGCAGCATCCCTGATTGCCCTGCCTATCTTTGCATCATCGGCAATTAACTGCATGTTTCTTGTCAAGATCCTTCCTAATGTCATTAATGTATAGACTGAACAACAATGGCCCAAGGATTGAACACTGAGATACACCACTGGTCACCTTAAATTTGGCAGATTCACACCACTGTATACCACTTTCTGATATCTGTGTGTTAACCATCCACCGATCCAAGTCAATAGTTTAAAATTCAATCCCATATACTCCAATTTATGCAACAGCCTTCTGTGGTTTATCCTATCTAATGCTTTTCAAAATTCAACATTATAGTGTATTCATTCCCTTTATCCAACTCGGCTGCAACATTGTTATAAAATATGAGCAAACTGGTAAACCGTGGCTTTCCTTTAGTGACCCCATGCTGCTCCCTGCAGAGTATAGCTTGTTTGTCTACCCATTTCTGTATGTGAGTTCTTACCAAAACTTCTCTACAATCTTCACTATCCCACCAGAGATACTGATAGGTCGGTAGTTTTTGCACCACTCTTGCATAACTGAACTATCATTCACATTCCACCCATTCCTGTGGTAACATTCCAGAGCTGAGACTCAAGTTATACAAAAAATTTGGCTGAATATTCCTTTAGTAAACATGCTGATATTCTATCCATCCCTATTGCCAAATTCTAATCCAGTTTATGCAACAACTCTTCAACCCCATTTTCATGAACCTCTAACTCTTCATCCAGTGTAGCAGTAGCACTGTGCACCATGTTACATACACCTAGTTGATATATCTTAGCAAAGTAAGTACTCATTAACTGAATTATCTCATTGGCTTCTGACACTACGTATCATCTGATTCAATAAAGTTATTCTTCCACATTCATTCTTCTTTTGCTTGCAGCATAATGATAAAATTCTCTTGGATTGTCTTTGGTTTGCATAGCCAATTTCTTTTCATACTATTATTTAACTTTCTGCACAATACTTGTTCCTTTTCTAGCCTGAGATTTATATATTTCATAACTCCTCTCACTTATTCTCACGATATTCTTTCCACATCATCTTCTTGTGGATCTCTTGCCTAATAAGGCTACACATCCATTTAACTCTCAACCTATTTATTCTTCAAACACTAGCAGAAATATTCAGATAAAGCCTCATTTAAGCACTTTTTCAAAGATTTCCATGCATTGCTGACATTTTTCTCATTCAGTAACTGATACAATGGGACCAAAGATAGCATTCTCCTAAGCTGATCATAGTTTTTGTAATTCAGCATGTAACCTGGTCTAATGGGAACATTGGTATAAATAAGATACTTCCCAAGAAAGCACAGTATAATCACTGTCACCAACTGGTGGTAAAGTAGCCACATTCTTAACAGAGACCCTTTCTGATGTTATGAACAAATCCAACACTCTTTGAAATATCAAATATATTTATCTAATATCCAATTTCTTTCAATGAAAAAGTTTCTTAGACACTACTAATCTATTTGTGCACCACCTTACAGTCTCTTTGTCAATAACATACTAATCAAAAATTTAATTACTTTCATTGAACAAGTTTTTCATCACCAGTTTACAACTTAATTGCTTCTATGGTAAAACAAAGCACACAAGTGTGTACACATGATCCACAGTTGACCTACTAGTTTTCATCACCCACTTCTGGACTCAAGGCATGAAAAAATTTGTAGAGACTCACGTGGTTGCCCTCGGCATTTTAAAGGCATCTGATTGTGTTTGGCACAGAGGCTTGCTTGCTTTCCACACACTGCAACCTCATTGCCAACTTTCTCACTGGTTGTTTTCTACACCATCTGCCATGATGTAGCAAGATGGTGTTTTCTCTTCTCAGATTTCCCCCAAAATGCAGGCGTATCCCAGGATTCTGTACTTTCATCCACTCTCTTCTTGTATATAAATTACCTCTTCCAGACTTCCAATGCTATCTACAGCTTTGCTGATGACAACCCGCTTCATTCCTCTTTTCATTTAACAAACCTAGTAGTGCCCAATTGTTAGATCACCTCAAGATCATCACAACCAGTGTCCTGAACTCCTACCTCCTAGCTATATCTGCCAATGCCACCAAAATTCGGTTCTGTCTGACATCTCACATCCCTCCCTCTTTCGATAATACTTATATATTTATAAGTATTATCGAAAGAGGATAGATATTCAAACCCAATCAGATTTCTCCTTCTTGGACTGACCTATACCTCCAACCCTTCCTGGCACAAACATTACAACCATAGCCCCTGCAACCAAAAAGGACACTACTTCACACCTTTACAGTTGCTAAATCTATACAAATTACAAATCTGTCTGACCATGGAATACTGCTCATATACGACAAATCAGCATGCAGCAATGCAATAAACATTTCCACCATGGAAATGCAGAGTATAAGACAAGGTGACACAATATTTCCAAAAATATTCATAGCATGCCTAGAAGAAGAAATATTCAGATCGTAATTGGGGGAGAAAAAAAGGTCCAAAGATAAATGGAAGATATTTAAGCCATTTACACTTTGCGGCCAACATGGTTTTCTTTACTATAACTGCACACAAATTACAAACTCATATCCATGAACTGTAAATTACTAGCAAAACAACTGGCTTAAAGATAAATCTAAAGAAACTATGTAAAGTCTGAAATAATAAAAATCAATAATGATGAAACTGAACAAGTGAACCATTATACAGAGTCCATCAAAAAAATGTATAGACATTCAGCAAAAGAAAAAACCCGTATAAAAATTGTAATACTAAATAATTCAATTCTTGAAAGACACTTGTGACATTAAGTTAAGAATTATAAACACGTTAACACTATTCAAAGAGAGTGCTGAGGCTTACTTCAACGCCCTAACTTGAATCGAAATGACTGCATATCCTTGTCAAAAATATGGGAAAGTTTAATCCCGATAACACACTAAAAAAAAAAAAAAATTTTTTTTTTTTGTAAATTGAGACCTTTAATCCTTACATTAGTCTAATGTTATCTTTAATTGAATTTATAAATTAAGACTGTTATGTGAAATTGTGAATTAATATCAATAATTTATTCATCACTCTGATGAAATTTACCGCTCTTTAATGCTTAGCAATGTAACATCATGTGGCTCGTTTTACTTTTGAATGATCAACTGCTTGTAAAAAACTGTTCCTATCAAGCCACTGAGGATAGTCTGTTAGTTTTAGACTGAAATATTTGGCAAACATTAAAATATTCTTGGGTTAACATGCTTATAATTCTTAATTCTAAATTCATAGACATCAAGGGATGAATACAAGTTACCTTTGACTTCTACAATTACATGAGGTGCTTAAAGTGGTTACCATTAGCGTCCTCACACCTATTGTTATGGCAAACTACTGCTTGGGCAATGTTGGCTAAAGTGTCCAGTGGGATTGCTGCATGGTACCATGGGTCTCAAACTTATCATGAATATGTGCAATTGTTGGCGTGTTGGAGGTTATGTTGCAAACTCACAAATTTGAAATGGTCTTGTGTTCCTCGAATGACAATCGTGCTTCAGCCATTTTGTTTGAAGGTCCTACCGGTCACATGTTGATGCTAGTATTTTCGCGTGAGTAATGCCATCTTTTGAGAGAACATCATACTACACTTCGTGTGTATAAATTTTTTTGATGGTCTCTATATACTTAGCACAACAGATATCACTGGATCAAAATATCATGGAAGAAAATAAAAGACAAATAATGCTTCAGTGGAAAACATCTGGAAAATTACATCAATATACAAAAGCCAATTACCATTATGGCTGAAAAGGAAAGTTTTTAACTAATGTATTACTCCTATACTGATATATGAACACTAAATGCAAAGGATATTCACAAATTAAGAACACGTTTCAGTATGGATAGGAGTATACTTGGTATCACAAGACTGGATCACCAAAGGAATACATGGATAAGAAATCAAACCAGTCTCTGACATCATAGAAAGATGTGAAACACGTGAAGTGACAATGGGCTGGGCATATTGCTCAAAGCCACAATCAACAATGGACAAAAGATATACTGGTCTGGATTTACAAGAGGAAAAACTACTATAATGCTGACCCAAAATTGCAGTGGATTGAAGATATCAGATTTGTAGGAGTGACATGGGGAAGGAAAGCTGCTGACTGTTCTAACAAGCACAGATAAGAAAGTAATCATTCATATTCATAAGGTTTTGATACAGCCACATTAAAATTATTACTGCTGTGGTCACCTGACTTTCTTGCAGATAAGAAAGTGGAGAAGATCCAGAGGTGCAATCTATAAAATGATGAATGGTGTGTGGAATGCTCATACAGAGCATTCCACACACAAACTTATGTGCTACACAGTTTTGTTGATAAGTGGAAAAGAGGGTGATATGATAAAAATATTAAGTTACTAAAGGAATTTTGCAGGACTGATACAGAAGAAAATTTCTGGCAATTGGCTAGAAGGGAGAAGAACAAGAGATCATCACTGGAAATTGAATAAGATATCAGGACTGGATTTTTCACTTGGAGACTGATGAATGAATGAAATAGATTGCCAGAGTATATTGTAAGTGCTAGGTCAGTGAATATATTCAAGGACAGGTATGATAGGTAGGTATTGTCTGAATAGAATGGGCCTCCATGATGAATTTGAACATTATGGAGATTCTTATGTAGTAATAATAACATTTCTTAACTTCACATGCAAGGTTGCCAAGTTAGAAAGCTATATAAAATGTGAAAGTCCATAGAAAATTATATTAAAACTTTAAGATGAAAATTCTAAAATGGTACATATTGAGTATCCAAAAACCATCAGCAAGTTCATGTTGATTGCCGTGTTTATCCATAATAGGATAAACATGGCAAAGCAATCAACATGCCAGTAATAAGGAAATGTAGAATCAGACACAAAATGAAGATATGACATTAGAACAGGAGAGCCCAACAAGGAAGAGTGATTGCACTGATTGGCTAGTTACATTATTATTGCACAGGTACCTCAATGAAGCCTGAAGATCGATCCATCACTGGAGTCCCAAACTAGGCACACAACGTCTATTGTACCTCTCCTTGAATCCACTGCCAAAGTACCCAAAACTGGCTTTACCAACCAATTCCACTAATTTACTACTCTCACTCATATGTCCAGTCACTCCTACATACTGCCACGTCACTCTTGTGTGTTTTACCCTTTTTCAGCGGTTTCATCTAGGTCTGTGCAGTAAGGATTAAAGGCTAGGCAAAACTCATGTTAAAAGGTTAATGGAGTGAAACAGCACTAGGAAAGGATTAAAAATAGTATTTAATTCTTCTAATATTTCATCTCAGTTACAGAAACATTGTCAGAGTACAAAATGAGATTTGTAACATGTGCACAAAGGCAGCACAAAACTAACTGAAATATGTGGACAAATGACTAGTCTTAACTAGGTGGGGTGCCCTCTATGAACAACTGTTGGTGACCTAGGAAGTAAACTGGGATCTTCAAGTATTAGTGTTTGCCGCATTTTGGGAAGTTTTATGCAACCATATTTATTGAAATTAGTCTAATTTTTAAGAGCAACAACATATTCTAAAAATGTTTTTTTTTCTCTTCTAAATTTACTGCGATGGTCTTTTTCCAATTGATTCTGTTGTGAGCTGTATCCAAAACATAGTCTGCAAGGCCAGATTGACCATAGTCATGACTGCAGGTCTATATTTTTTTTTTATGTTCTTCCATGCAGATGGTAGCTGACCTCCCTGTCTGTCCATAGTAGGCCAACTTGCAGGAACAAGGAACTCTATATACCTGGAAATGAGAGGGAAAAAATCCACATTAATGAATGACACCTTATTTCTAAAAAAAAAAAAGTTTTTCCTCTTGATATCACTGACCTCTTTTCCTTTACTATCCATTCTGGGTATTTCTCTTATGAGAGCTATTTTGAAAAACAAGTTCTTGACTCAGCCCCTCTCAAATCATCTATCTGGTTAAGATATGTAGATATGTTTTCTATTTGGTTTTATGGCCCAGACATATCTTACACTTTTCTCTGTCACCTCAATAGTCTCACCTTAGAATCCAATTTACAATGGAAAAAGGAAACTAATAATAGTCTAGCCTTTCTAGACACGTAAGTCACCCACCCACCTACCTAATGGTAACCTGTCTTTTCAGTATATAGAAAACCCATCCACACAGGCAGATACATTAGCAAACTATCTCATCACCCACATCTCCTCAACAATATAGTGTCATAAAAACACTAACCCATAGAACCTATAACCACTGTTAAAATTGAGATCTCTCTCTCACAGCAGGACTCAATCATATACAACTACACTTTTTTCTCTAATGGCTATAGTTCCCACAGTATCAAAAAAATAAAATAATAATTCTTCCCCCAATCCAAGATCTTCTCTTCAGAAATCTTTCAGAAATACTATCACCATCTTCTATGTATGAGGCATATCAGAAAAAATATCCAGAATCATAAAGAAATACAATCTTTGTATTACTTTCAAGCCCCACTTAAAACTAGCTACACTTATCCACTCCATTAAAGATAAACTCCTTCTACTCTCCATTCCAGGTGTATATAGAACTCCTTGTTCCTGCAAGTTGGCCTACTATGGACAGACATGGAGATCAGCTACCATCTCTGCATGGAAGAACATAAAAAATACACCTGAGTCATGACTATTGTCAATCTGGCCTTGCAGACCATGCTTTGCATGCAGCTCACAGAATCAACTGGAAAAAGATGATAACGCTCCATCACAGCAAATTTAGAAGAGAAAGACTGTTTTTAGAATATGCTGTTGCTCTTAAAAATCAGACTCATTTCAAGAAATACGGTTACATAAAACTTCAGAAAATGTGGGAAACACTAATACTTCGAGATCCCAGTTTACATCCTAAGCCACTGTCAGGTGTCCATTGAGGAGGACTCAAATCTTTTGTCCACATGTTTCAGTTAGTTTTGTGCCTGCCTTTGTGTATGCATGCGTGTTACAAGTCTCATTTTGTACTCTCTGATGATGCTTCTGTTAAGATGACATATTGGAAGAATTAAATACTATTTTTAATCCTTTCCTAGTACTGTTTCAGTCCATTAAATAAACTGAAACAGCAATGAGTTTCATCTTTGTGGTGACCTCCACAAAAAGCTTTTGTAATGGCGACAGAGTTTACTAAACAAGTTTTTCATGTGCACTTTCATAAAGTAGTAAGATTATTATTATTGCATGAGCATATCAGTAGTCCAAAGGTTCACTGTGGGAGACCCAAACTATTCACATAATATCTATTGTACCTCTCCCTGAACCAATTAATAGAAAAAGCACTCGCATTGACTCTGGCAGCCCAATCCATTCATTCACCACTCTCCAAGCACAGCTGGTCTTTACACACCACTGCTAATCACAGTCTTACTCAATTTCCAGGGAATGATCTCTTGTTCTGTCCCCCACCCAAGTGCCAAAATATTTGTTCTGCATCAATCCCAATCCTATTAAATAAATGTTTGACACATTCTCTCTTTTTTTGCCTATCAACCAACTTTTGCAACCCCAAAACCCTCAAATCTATCCTCATAGAGATCATTTACAGACCACTCACCATTGTTTTAGTTACTCGCTTCTCACTTCCTCATCCTCAAGAAACCCAGTGACCAGACCTGAGCACAGTAATTCAAATGTGGCTATATCAAGACCTTACAAAGAGAATGGTAACTTTATCTCTTCGAGTAAAAAGGCTTGTGTTGGCACTTCATGTCAACTTGATAGTATTCATTTATAACACTGAATAATAAAAAAATAATTTGTGTTTATTTAACTTCTTTGCTGATATTTCAATGGTATTATATCCAGCAAATAAGTTAAATATATATTAATTATTTGCATATTATTTTGTGTTGTTTTTTTATCTCTAATTGTTAAAGTGTCCTTCAGTAAACAAGTTTGTAATACTCATAGTGAAGAATTTATGGAGAACACAACACACATGTTAGAATAATTACTTTAGTTATCATTAAGGAAGCAACATTCGAAGTTTCAGCCTCAGTATTGAGGTCATCAAGAAAACATACATATGTACAGGATACAAAAGTAAGATGAATCTAAATGTTGGTTAATCATTTACCATAGCCCGACCTCTGGTGAGGGGAAAAAAAAAAAAAAAAAAAAAAAAAAAAAAAAAACTACATTAAACAATTACTAAAGTCCTCTCGTATTAAGTTTTTTTCTGTTTGGGGTTGTTCTGGATGCTATATGGGTTGAAGATGGGTCCTCCAAATTCTTGGAGTAATTAATCCATCATTCTTGTTCAGATTTGGATGATGTTTCAGCATTTCACAAGCTTCTTTGAATTTTCTTTCAAACCATGTTTTGTTGCAGTGAAGGGAGTTGGTGCCTTTCCAGTTTGGAGTGCGTGGTCTGACAGGCCTATTTCACCATGCAGAGGTATTTAATGTGGCATTTGTGTTCATCTTTTCTAATTAGGATTGTGTGTCCTGTATCCCCTATGTAAGTCAGGTTACAGATACAATGAATTTTGTAGACCCCTGGTTGGGGAAGGTATGGAAGAGGATCTCTGGAAGAGATAAGTAATTTTTTTAATTTTTCCGGGGATTTGAAGGTTGTCTTAATATTGTATTTAAGTAGCGTTCTATTATTTCTGAAATGTCCCCAAATTTATAGCATGGATTTGGCATTCTTGTAATCTTTTTTTGCTTTTAATAGCATTTTTATGGAGGATCTTGTGAACTGTTTTTTTATTGTAGTAATTTTTTACAAACCTGTGGTTAATAATTATCCAAACAGTACTATCAACATAAGCAGCCTGAATGGCAAAGAAATGGAGCTAGCTGAGGAATTGGATAAGTCTAGATCGACATAATAGGGGTGACTGAAACAAAAAAGACAAAAACTGGTGAGATCTTTCTGAGCAATAAATACAAAATGTTATATTCAGGCAATGACAATCAAGGAAAAGAAGGAGTAGCCAGAGTATTCAATACTAAATACAAGGCTAATCTTCTTGAATGGGAGGCAGTCTCAAGCAGAGCAATAATGTGGACAAATATCAGAATGGGGAACTGGATAAGGAGACTTATTTGTGCCTATGGTCCCACGAAAGATTCTACTAAGGTAGAAGTAGAGGAATTTTTTGAGACTTTAGAGAAAGCAACTGACACAATGAAAAAGGAAAAGTTGGTCCTTGTTAGGGATCTAAATAGCAAAGCAGGAAATGATTGTCAGACATCCAAAAATATATTGGGAAAATTTGGAGAAAAGAGCAAAGCTAATAATAATGGCAAATACCTGTTGGATTTTTGCTCAGGACATGGACCGGTTATTACTAACACAATGTTCCAACATAAAAATGTGCAGCACAAATTCACATGGAGATTAGAGGAAAGGAATAAGAAAAGTCTGACTATGTCATTGTTAATAGTGATGTTTTCTCCCTGGTGCAGGACACCAGAGTGTACAGAGGATTTGAAATTGAAGTGATCACTATTTAGTCTTGAGCAGAATAAAATTGAATTTCATTTTGAAAAGTAGAACATTTAAGAAAGTTTTAAAGCGAATAAAAGGCCAGCAACTCTCAGATGTAAACTGTAGACTAAAATACACAAACATGACTGAAGAAAAAATGAAAGAGTTTGAGAACAGGAACCAAACCTTGGAGATTCAGTGGCAAGCCCTGAAGAAAACACTAATTGATTCAGCCAGAGAGGCATGTGGTGAGGTTGTCTGCAAGGATAGAAAAATCAGAACTCCATGGTGGACACGGAAAGTTAAAGAGGCAGTGAAAGAAAAGAAGAAAAGCGTATCAAAAGTTCCTGGCAAATAGATCAGCTTGTGCTCTTAGAGAATACAGAGACAAATGTAAGAAAGCTAAACACTGCATAAAACTAGCTAAAAAAAATTCATGGGAAGACTTCGGTAAGAACATAAAAAATAAATATCAAGAAGATGGCAAGATATTTATGGAAGTTGATGAAGAAGCTCAGAAATGGAGGAAAGAGTGCTGTAAAATGAATTAGAGATGATAAAGGTGACATGAAAACAGCAGAAAAAGATATCCTTGAAGTATGGAATAATTACTTCGAAAAATTGCTAAAGGAAACAGGCAGCGATGGCAGCACAGTGGCAAAAAACACTCAACAGGTATGCAGTCAGGAATACATATCCATACTTGAAGTAGAAAGTCATCAAAAGCCTGAAATGTGGAAAAGCAGCAGGAGTAGATGATATTCGACCAGAAATGCTGAAGTATGGTGGTATAAAAGTCTTACAGTGGCTGCACTGCATAGTTCAGAAGGCTGGACAGAGGGATGAATTCCAGATGATTGGAGTAAAGCTCTCATAGTACCCATATATAAAAAAAAGGAATAAAACCGAATGTGAAAATTATAGAGGTGTTTCTCTGAGTGTTCCTGGTAAGATATGAAAGTATACTTGAGAAACGGTTGAGAAGGATTGTGGAAGAAAAGCTTGGTGAAGAACAAGCTGGATTCAGATCTTCACTTTATGACAAATAGTTGAGAAATCATGGGAATATAACAAAAATTTTATTTAAGTTTTGTAGATCTGGAAAAAGCATATGACAAGGTGCCAAGACAGAAGCTATTCAATATGCTACAGTTATATGGTGTCAATGGGGCATTATATCAAGCAATACTTAGTTTTTATTGAGTTGTAAGTCAGTAGTTAGAATTAAAGGAAGTACATTATCCCCTCTGTTATCCATTATCTATATGGATCACATTACAAGGAAAGTGGTATTAAACCTTATATCAAAATTGGAGATGTTAATCTCAGCTCTTTGCTTTATGCAGATGATGTTATACTTCTTAATAAGTCTGCTACAAGTCTGCAAGATTTCCTGACTAAATTAAATAACTGTTGTAATAGATATGGTATGAGGGTCAGCAATAACAATACAAAGATAATGAAAATAGGCAGAAGCATTGAAAATGTCAACTGCGTTTTGAATGGAGAACCTGTGGAACATGTAAAACATTTCAACTACTTAGACACTATTTTTAGTGAAGATGGTAAAATAAATATGGAAATAAAGAACAGAATCAACAAAGCTGGTATGGTAGGAAGTCAATTGAATAAATTCATATGGAATGGGAGAGAAATCAGTTGGAACACCAAATTAGCTGTATACAAGACAGTGTTCAAACCAGTTTTAACTTATGGATCTGAAACCTGGGTCAGAAGTAAAAGACTTGACCAATATGATATTGCCAATGGCAATATCATATTAAAAACGAGGATATTAGGAAAGAACTTGACATTGTCAGCATCCAGGAATGTGTTAGCAGAACTAATCTCAGGTGAATGGGTGAGGAAAGATTAGCAAAACAAGGGTTCTCTGCCAGGTTGGCAGGAGAAAGTCCCAGAGGAAGATCAAGATATAGGTGGATTGATACAGTAAAAAGTGAATTAGAAGATATAAATATAAGATCTGATAATGTTGGAGTGTTGACAGGTAACAGACTGATTTGGAGGAAAATTGTAGCTAGGAAGTTAGTAATGAAGTAATTTTTCATGTAGTGCTATCATAGTCCACTCATTGAGGGTGTATACAAGGAATTTGATGATGGTTAATAATTTCAAATTCTTGGTTCAGAGTTTGTTCACTGAAGCAAACTGTTGGGGCTTTGTGTTTGAGGGTGCTGATGACTCCTAATTTTTGTGGTGGATGGTGATATGATTTTTTTTTGAGATAGTAGAGAAGCCATCTCACTGGAAAAGGAAAAGTTGGTCCTTGTTGGAGATCTAAACAGCAGAGAATGACTGTCAGACATACAGAAATATTTTGGTAAAATTTGGAGAAAAGAGCAAAGCTAATAATAATGTCAAATACCTGTTGAATCTCTGCTTAGGATATGGACCAGTTATTATTAACACAATGTTCCACCCATAAAAATGTGCATAAATTCACATAGAGAGAAAAGGTAAGGAATGAATAAGAACAGTCTCATTGACTATGTTATTGTTAATAGTGATGTTTTCTCTCTGGTGCAGGATACTAGAGTGTACAGAGGATTTGAAATTCGAAGTGGTCATGGTTTAGTCTTGAGGAGGATAAAATTGAATTTCATATTAAAAAGAACACATAAGATAGTTTTCAAGTGAATAAAAGTTGAGCAGCTCTCAGATGTGAACTGTAGACTAAAATACACAAACATTATTCAAGAAAAATCGAAAGAGTTTGAGAACATTTGAGAGGCATGTGGTGAGATTGTAAGGATAGAAAAATCAGAACTCCATAATGGACTCAGGAAGTTAAAGAGGCAATGAAGGTAAACAAGAAACCATATTAAAAGTTCCTAGAAAGGAAGTCAGCTTGTGCTCTCAGAGAATACAGAGAAAAATATAAGAAATCCGAGTTTTGTAAAAGCTGCTAACAAAAATCATGGGAAGACTTTGGTAAGAACATAGAAAATGAATATCAGGAAGACAGAAAATTATTCCAGAGGCTATTGAAAAACACTCAGAAATAGAGGAAAGAGTATTGTAAAAGGAATCAGAGATGATAAAGGTGACATGTAAACTGAAAATCACTGCTAAATGAAACAAGCAGTGTCAGCATGATGGTAACAACTTACAACAGGAATGCAGTCAGGAATACATATTCATACTTGAAGTAGAAAAAGTCATTAAAAACCTGAAATGTGAAAAGGCAGCTGGAGTAGATGAAATTTGGCCAGAAATACTGAATATGGGAATTACAGAGATAATTTCCATACTGAGTGTTCCTGGTATGATTTATGGAAGTATACTTGAAAAACAGCTAAGAAATATTGTGGAAGTGAAGCTGAATTCAAGCCAAACAGAGGTTGTTAGATCAGGTTTTCACTTTAAGACAAAGAGCTGAAAAATCATGGGAATATAACAAGGATTTGTATTTAAGTTTTGTCGATCTAGAAAAGGCATATGACAAGCTGCCAATAGGAAAGCTCTTCAAAATGCAACAGCTATTATGATGTAAATGGGACATTATATCAAGCAATACATAGATTTGAAGCAGTTGGACTTGAAGGAGGTACAGGAAGATGGGATGAGGTAAAATCAAGGGTGAAAATTATGAAAGAAAATGGTATTAAATCTGATATCAAAAGTGATGATATTAATCCTAGCCCTTTACTTTAGGCAGATGATGTTATACAGTTGACCCCTTGAAACAACACGGAGAGTTAGGGACATGATCCCGCCTGTGCAGTCGAAAATCCATGTATAACTGTTGATCGGAAGCGTTACTGATAACATAAACAGTTGATTAACACATATTTTGTATGTTATATGTATTAAATACTGTATTCTTACAATGAAGTAAGCTAGAGAAAAGAAAATGTTATTAGGAACATCATAAGAAAGAGAAAATACATTTACAGTGCTGTACTGTATTTATCGATACTATAAGATTAGGTCATCTGTTTACAAGATGAATAGTCTGTCTGTCAGTAGCTACGTCAATATTGTATTATATGATACAAAACACTGAAGATGTTATACGTGTCACTAACACTAGACATCAAAAATGAAAAGATAACGTGAAAAAGAAATTCATATTTATTTACAGGTATAATGATTCATGCATTGATAACAAAGAAGCAGCAATATGACTGCTTTATGGTAGCCTAACGTATGTATACGCTAATGAATGAATCATTATAAAATTTTTATTTCATGCTAATTAATTTAACTAAGTAATAACAGTTAATTTTATGCAGTTATGGTTCAATACTGTATCTTGGCATTTTTTTTACATTTCTCTCAACTTCAAATGACACCATGTACAGTCTAAGTATTTGTGTGCATAAGTTTTGAAACGTTTTAACTTTTTTATAATAGATCTGTGTATATTTTATGGTAGTAAATAATAAAATAACTGGTATCTACATATATTTTATTCATTCATGACATACCTAACTTTTTCTTAATTTTTTTTGGATATTTCTTGACTATGTAGTTCATCTGAAAGTTATTTCAAATTGTTGCAAATCTCCAAAAAGTTTCCAAGATATTTATTGAAAAAAAGATCCGTCAATAAGTGGACTTATGCAGTTCAAATGAGTGTTGTTAAAGGGTCAACTGTACTTCTGGATAAATCCTGTACAAGCCTGCAAGATTCCCTGACTAAATTGAATTAACTGTTATAATAAATTTGGTACGAAAATTAGCAATAAAAAGACAAAGAAAATGAAAACAGGCAGAAACATTGATAACATGAACTGTATCCAGATGGTAAACCTATAGAAGAAGTAAAACATTTCAGCTATTTAGGCAGAATTTTTAGTGAAGATGGTAAATTAAATATGGAAATAGACAATGGAATTAGTAAACATTGTATGGTAGGAAGTCAGCTGAATAAATTTATGTGGAATAAGAAAGAAATTAGTCAAAACACTAAATTTGCTATATATAAGATAGTGTTCAAACAAATTTTAACTTATGGATCTGAGAGCAAGTTAGAAATAAAACAACTGATCAATCAAAGACTAGAGACTTCTGATATGAGAATCCTGAGAAAGATCAGAGTGAACAGATGGCATTTATGGCGGGAGGTAAAGATTTTCACTACATAGGGTCATTTTCATTCCAGTATTATGCTAATAATATTCTGTACACCTGTTTGTTATTATTGTTTATTATTGGTTAGTCATTTATATTTCGCAACAAATTTCTCTGTGTCTTCCTATAAACTTTCCCCCATATTATGTCTATTACAATGCACCAACATGTCCAGAGATTATAGGATGACATATATCATCCTATCATCTGTCCCACAGTAATTTATTGGACACAAGTGATACCAAACTATTAAATACTTGGTAATTCATTTGTTTCTAATGAATGCCTCTATTCACATCTATTCTTCTTTACTTAACCCTTTAACTGCTGATTTTATATTCTACTGACATTGTAATAGACATAATATAGGGGAAAGTTTATAGGAAGACACAGAGAAATTTGTTGTGAAATTTCAGAGTATGAAAATCTTAAAAATTTAGCATGGAATGATATTTTTCAAACCAGGGCGGTATAAATTTTGCAAAAAAATTTATAAATAAAATCAATTAAAATTCTTACTGAAGTAAGAAGTCCGGACAGCATCATATACATTCTTGATATACACTTGTTCACTCACAAAAATGGCAATAATAGTGTTTTATAAAATTTGCATAATCAAGGGTGTCCACTTGATTATGCAAATTACACACATTAATTTATGTAGAAATTAATCAAAATATATAAAGAGCACTATTATTTACAACACAGTTATTACTAAGCCTATCAAGTACCAGGGTAAGAAAATCTTAAAAATTTAGCATGGAATGATATTTTTCAAACCAGGGCTGTACACAGAGTCCAATGTCACATTTGGTGCACATATACCGGTTTTCGCAATGCTTCTTCTCTCAAGATTGGTTGGAAAAGACATAACAAACTCGAGCTGCATTCTTCTTCTTCTCAGTAGAAGGTACAAGAGAAGGGAAATGCTTTTCTCTGAGACGCAGTGGTTGATCTCAAAGTGATGGACGTCCTTTCAACCTCCCTCTTGTTCTGGGGATATGGTACTTTTGAATTATTTCACTGATAAGCAAGAGTTGATAGTCTGCTAACTTTGTGTTTTTGCCAAATTTTACATTATAGAGATAGTGGAAATTTAGTATGGTCATATCCAGAAGATGGAAAAATAGTTTTTTGTAATAGCTAGAGAAATGCAAAGTTCTTGAGGTGTGGTGTTTTTCCACTGCTTTAGTTGTGAAGATGGTCTATTATTTGTGGTGAAGGTATGAAACTTGTTTGTTTCGTCAGCTATTGTTGTCATTAGTTCTATGGTAAAAAATTGTTCAAAAATATCTAAAGCTGAAGAATAATAAGTGATATTACCTGTGATTATTCCTGAATTACTGCTATCAAATTCGTGTACACTTGGAGTAAATGCATCATCACGCCACTTGAACAATACATCTTTGGTACGCATTCGCTTACGTACATTCGTATGGAGACTTTCGTCACTATCTTGCTCGCTTGTGACACTTACATCACCAGGATCTTCTTCATCTGAAGTACACAATTCACTTAACTCAGACAATTCTTCTCCCGACTCATTTGTTGTTAACAATTCATCAATTTGATCATCAGTAAGATAACAAGGATATTTACTGGTAGACGCCATATTGTGACATCCCTGAAATCCCCGGAGTCACGTGGTTTATGCATCATGCTGCACCAGTTCAAATTTTTCTCTTTAAATGTCACGCAAGGACAGAAACCCAAGTCAAATAAACTCCGATTAGTTGGCAATAGATGGAGGAATCTACCCATGAAGTTTGAGTATCTTACGACAATTTTTTCCATACTAAAAAATTGTCTGAATATGGGAGGTGCAGCAACTGTACGTTCATATGATGTGTACGTCATCATATGAATGTACAGTAACAAACATCTGTATTTAAGTTTTGTAGATCTGGAAAAGGCAAATGACAAGGTGCCAAGAGAGAAGCTATTCAATACGCTACAGTTATATGGCGTCAATGGGAAATTATATCAAGCAATACTTAGTCTTTATTTGAGTTGTAAGTCAGTAGTTAGAATTGAAAGAAGTACATGAAGATGGTTTGATGTTAAATCTGGTGTCCGACAAGGATGTACATTATCCCATCTGTTATTCATTATCTATATGGATCACATATGAAGGAAAGCAGTATTAAACCTAATATCAAAATTGGAGATGTTAATCTCCAATTTTGATATCATACTTTTTACTTTACTTTAAACTTCTATATAAATCCGCTACAAATCTGCAAGATTCCTTGACTAAATTGAATAACTGTTGCAATAGATATGGTATGAAGATCAGCAATAACAAGCAAAGACAATGGAAATAGACAGAAGCACTGAAAATATCAACCGCATTGTGAACGGAGAACTTATAGAACAAGTAAAACATTTCAGCTACTTAGGCACGATTTTTAGTGAAGATGGTAAATTAAATATGGAAATAAACAACAGAATCAACAAAGCTGGTATGGCAGGAAGTCAATTGAATAAATTTATATGGAATAAGAGAAAAATTGGTCAAAACACTAAATTAGTTATATACAAGACGGTGTTCTAGCCAATTTTGAGTTATGGATCTGAGAGCTGGGTCCGAAGTAAAACACTTGACCAAAGACTAGAGACTGATATGAGAGTCCCAAGAAAGATTGGGGGGGGGGACATGAACAGATGGCATCAATGGCAATATAATATTAAAAATGAGGATATTAGGAAAGAACTTAACATTGTTAGTGTCCAGGAATGTGTTAGCAGAGCTAATCTCAGGTGGTATGGTCACTTAAACAGAATGGGCAAGGAAAGATTAATAAAACAAGTGTTCTCTGCTAGGTTGGCAGGAAAAAGACCCAGAAGAAGACCAAGATATAGGTGGATTGATACAGTAAAAAGTGCCTTAGAAGATAGAAATATAAGATTTGATAATGTTGGAGTCTTGACAGATAACCGACTGATTTGGAGAAAAATTATAGATAGGAAGTTAGTAATAATGTAAAATGTTCAGGTAGTACTATCAAATCATGTACACCCCTTGAGGGTATATGCCAAGAATTTGATGATGATGATGATTATACACAACAATATTTCAGGTAAGAAAATCTGCCCAGAAAAGTGAAAATGCAGGTAAAGTGGTGTTATATTATTATCATCCTAAGACCCCATGGAATCAAAGATTCATCCAGGAGGTCCTTTTACACAGCTTATCATACCTTGCGTTAAACACGTTAAAATTTCTCTGCAGACACAACACTATCAGGCAATGCATTCCAATCAACTCGTCATGCAAAAAACCTTATTTCTCACTCCAGAGATGACCTCTTGTTCTTCCTCAACCCCCCTCCCCCACCATTTTATGAAAATCCTCTTCAATGTCCACTAGAATCTGTAAATTACATCTTCTCAACCTTTCTTCATATTCAACATTCCAGAGATGAGAAACTACCTTAGACAATCACCTCTAGACTCTTTCCAACATCTCTTTGTCTTTTTGAAAACCAGGTAATCAAATCTGTGCACAGTAGTCCATACGTACTTAGACAATGGAACCAGAATCTCCTTACTTCTAAGGAGATTCTGGTTATCAGAGGACACGGATAATTCCCAAAATTAGTTGTGTCCTCTAAATTTCAGATCCTTATCCACCATCACCAAGATCTCTTATTTCCTTCACTTCCAACAATATATCCTCAACAAGCATAAATTCTACATCCCATCTATGTTTCCCAAATTTTAAAATCTCGAATTTCGCAATATTGAACTGGAAACCCCACTCCCATTCACTCAATCTATTCAAGTCTTCTGGTAAGGCCAGAACATCTGCTCTACTCCTCATAGTTTGTCCGAGCCCTTGCATAATTTGCAAACAAGTGAATATCCTTATCCAAATCTTCTCCAATATGATTAACATACAGGTTAAACAGCAATGGCCCTAAAACAGACCTCTGAGATACACCACTAGTGACTTTCCTCTTCTGGGATATTGCCGCCCTATACACAACTTGCTGATACTATCAGCAAGTTGTATAATTGTCATGCAATTGCTGGAATATGGAAGTATAAACATTTTAGCAAAAATAAAAATTTTTAGCAAATAAACAATTGAGGGGGAATGCGACATTATCCAAACAAGACATTCTTATGGGATTTCAATTAGGGCTTTTATGGTAGTTAATAATAGCACACTTCATTATAATGGTGTTCACTAAAGTGAGCATCTAGTATAAATACATATACTGTATTTGTAATTATTCTTCCCCTGAAGATGTAAATAATGCATTAATAGTTAAATATAGATTTAATTTAGTTATTGATATGCATTTTCATTCCATAAATGTACATATTTGAAGTAACCAACACCATCATTATCAAATTCCTGCCATGTACCTTCAACGGGTTGTGTATAGGATATGATAGTACTACATGAAAAATTTACATCATTACTAACTTCCTATCTACAATTTTTCTCCAAATCAGTCTGTTACTTGTCAAGACCCAAACATTATCAGATCTTATATTTCTATCATCTAAGACACTTTGTACTGTGTCAATCCACCTATATCTTGGTCTTCCTTTGGGTCGTTTTCCTGACAACCTGGCACAGAACACTTGTTTTGCTAATCTTTCCTCTCCCATTCTGTTTAAGTGACCATACCACCTGAGATTACATCCAGGAATGCATTAGCTCTGCTAATGCATTCCTGAATGCTGACAATGTCAATTTCTTTCCTAATATCCTCGTTTTTAATATGATATTGCCATTGATACCACTTTCCTTCACAATGTGGTGCATATAGATAATGAATAACAGAGGGGATAATGTACATCCCTGTCTCACACCAGATTTAACATTAAACCACCTTCCTGTACTTCCTTGAATTCTAACTGCTGACTTACAACTCAAATAAAGACAAAGTAATGCTTGATATAATGCCCCACTGCCACCATATAACTGTAACGTATTGAACAGTTTCTCTCTTGGCACCTTGTCACATGCCTTTTCCAGATCTACAAAACTTAAATACAGATCTTAGTTATATTCCTATGATTTTTCAACTATTTGTTGTAAAGTGAAGATCTGATCCTGACAGCCTCTATTTGGCCAGAATCAAGCTTGTTCTTTACTAAGCTTTTCTTCCACAATCCTTCTCAAACGTTTCTCAAGTATACTTGCAAAAATCTTATCAGGAACACTCAGTAAGGAAATACCTCTATAATTCTCATATTCAGTTTTATTTCCTTTTTTATATATGGTTACTATGAGAGCTCTACTCCAATCATCAGGAATTCGTCCCTCTGTCCAAGCCTTCTGAACTCTGCAGTGCAGCCACTGTCAGACTTTTATACCATCATACTTCAGCATTTCTGGTTGAATATCATCTACTCCTGCTGCCTTTCCACATTCAAGCCCTTGATGGCTTTTTCTACTTCAAGAATGGATATGTATTCCTGACTGCATGTCTGGTCAGTGTTGTTTACCGCTGTGCTGTCATCACTGCTTGTTTCATTTAGCAACTTTTTGAAGTAATTACTCCATACTTCAAGTTTTTTTTTTCTCCTGTTTTCATGCCACCTTTATCATCTCTAATTCCTTTTACAGCACTCTTTCCTCCATTCTTAAGCTTCTTCAACAACCTCCAGAATATTTTGCCACCTTCTTGATATTTATTTTCTATATTCTTGCCAAAGTCCTCCCATGACTTTTGTTTAGCTAGTTTTACACACTGTTTAGCTTTCTTACATTTGTCTCTGTATTCTGTAAGAGTAAAAGCTGACTTATTTGCCAGGAACTTTTGATATGCTTTCTTCTTTTCCTTCACTGCCTCTTTAACTTCCTGTGTTCACCATGGAGTTCTGATTTTTCTATCCTTGCAGACAACCTCACCACATGCTTCTCTGGCTGAATCAATCAGTGTTTTCTTAAAGACTTGCCACTGAATCTCCAAAGCTCAGTTTCTGTTCTCAAACTCTTTCATTTTTTCTTCAATAACCTTTGTGTATTTCAGTCTACAGTTTACATCTGAGAGCTACTCAACTTTTATTCGCTTTAAAACTTTCTTACATGTCTTCTTTTCAAAATGAAATTCAATTTTATCCTGCTCAAGACTAAATAGTGATCACTTCAACTTCGAATCCTCTGTACACTCTGGTGTCCAGCACCAGGGAGAAAAAATCACTATCAACAATAACGTAGTCAACGAGACTTTGCTTATTTCTTGCCTCTTCTCTCCATGTGAATTTGTGCACATTTTTATGTTGGAACATGGTGTTAGTAATAACCAGTCCATGTCCTGAGCAGAAGTCCAAAAGGTATTTGCCATAATTATTAGCTTTGCTCTTTTCTCCAAATTTTCCGAAAATATTTTTGTATGCCTCACAATCATTTCCTACTCTGCTATTTAGATCCCCAACAAGGACCAACTTTTCATTTTTTATTGTGTCAGTTGCTTTCTCTAGTCTCAAAAAATTCTCCCATTTCTACCTTAGTAGAGCCTTCTCTGGGACCATAGGCACAAATAAGTCTCATTGTCGAGTTCCCCATTCTCAATGTCCACATCACTCTACTTGAGACTGCCTGCCATTCAAGAAGATTAACCTCGTATTTTGTGTTGAATACTATGGCTACTTCTTCTTTCCCTGATTGTCATTGCCTGAATATAACATTTTGTATCTATTGCTCAGAAAGATCTCACCAGTTTTTGTCTTTTTTGTTTCAGTCACCCCTATTATGTCGATCTGGTACTTATCTAATTCCTCCATTTCTTTGCCATTCAGGCTTCTTATGTTGATAGTACCAATCTTTAACTCTGGTGAAGTTGAGTTGGGGTGTGTTTTCAGATTTGTTCCCAACCAACACATGATCACAAATTAAAAAAATGCAAAATAAAATAGCTGATTAGACTAGACAAATTTATATTTAGAATGTGTAAGAGCTAATGTTAGATGAATGATTATAAAGACAAGCAAATATAAAGTAAACTAGAAAAGACTATCAAAAAATACCCGAAAGATTTTTTTTTTGTTGACACAGGGCATTGATTTGCTATAGGCTTGCACCCTCTTGTGTGTGAGTGAGTGACATAAAAATAAATACGAACTAATTATTCCTAAAGGAATATATATCAGCAATGACTCACCTTTTGGTTTCATAACCAGAAGCTTCTCTACAATATCATTTATACAGATTTCTGTCATATAAAATTAATGATTTTATATGACAGTATTAAATCTTTCATATAAAAGCAATGATAAATATATATGAAATGGACAATAACCATGGAAATAATATGACATCACAGCATAAACACCCACCCACCGATCCATCCATACGGATGAAATATATCAATCAAATTTTTGCTTTGTATCCATGTTATTTCATTTATATTTGAATGTAATTTTAAGGACACACTACATCCATGTTTGAAGTAACATAAAAACAAGGCTAGTAAGGTAATAAACACCAAATGTTGATAATTCATTAAGCTCCTAAAAACGAAAAGTAAACCTTACCAGCAATACCAATTTTGGGTCTATATATGACTTCAACTAATGCTCGGTCAGGCAAAGCTTTTATATGTCGCATTTCTGAGGGTCCATATACTGCTGAGAGAGCCACAGTATCTCCTTAAATATAAAATAAAATCATAAGGAAACAGGAAATTTAGAGCAAATTGATTTCTTCTGCAAGTTAATAAAAGTATCCAATATTCCTTCTAATGTCCATTAAAATTACAAGCATGATAAATTTCATAGAAGTAATAACTGACAGATAGCTTAAGACTGAAGACAGATTGCTGACATGGTTGGTCAAGTGGTTGGTGTATTTGCTCACATTACATTACAAGCATAGTTGTATGTGATTGTTTTTAGATGGTAGATGGATTTCATTGACTGGTTATCATCCCATTGTCCTCACCTTAATTTTCTCCACGAGACGGTTATCAACAATCAGCTTCTTTGCTACTTAGAGACTCATCAATTAATTGGTCATTAACATGGATTCTCCAATTCTTGTTCTACAAATCTCTGTTGTTTACCGTGGAACATAATGGACTGTTCATTTCATTTGATTTTTCCACCAACACTGCATGATGCAACAGTCCAAGGCTGTGTACTTTCACCTACACTCTTTCTCCTATACATTAATAACAATAATTTTCTCTCACTAACTGTGTGAATGGTAAATCCAATCCTGCTTTACCATTCACATTTACAAACCTTGCAATACTCAGATGACTCAAGCTTCAATCTTCTGTTGTCAATATCTTAAACATTGATCTCCTGGCCTTTTGCACGTCTGGCAATTCCCATTTCAAGATCAGTGATTACACGTAGAGACATTCTTGGCTAGTGGCACATTCTCTGATGCTATCACAAGATCCAGTACACCTGAACAAATAGTTACATACATGCTGTATCACAAAATTGTCTCTTAGCAGCTGAATAAATTCTATTTCCTTGATCTGAAATTCCCATAATAATTACTCACCCTGCATTTGTTCTTTGTTGTTTTTGATACACTTGTATCATAATGATGAGAGCTGTATACACATAGACAAAGACTATACAACTCAAACATTTCAACACAAGAATAACACATCATCTTCAGTGACAAGCGAGTATGTAAAAGACAGAATGTTAACAATGGATTATTTAAAAACAATGTGAGTTGTGGGATGGTACAAGGAGCAATGTAATGTTGTGGGCTAGATATAACAATTAATACTTAAATACGCAGAAAACTATTGATGGCTGATAAAAATTACTTTTGGGAGTTGTTTTCATAATATCCAACTATCGGAATAAAGAAAAAACTGAGAAAATAATTAAATTTGTCACTTCTTGGCTGTCAGGCACTGTTAAAAAACTTATACCCCATTATGGGTATAAGTTTTTTAACAGTGTTTTGCCTGTTCTCCCAGAATATATAGTGTTCCTAAAGTACACAAACAAAACATTCCGCTTCGGCAGATAGTTGAAGGAATAGACATCCCTAATTATCACCTAGCCAAAAAATTAGCGTCAACACTCAAGGAGTTGGTAGGTCATTCCCCCTCCTATATAAAGAACACACAACAACTTTATAAACAAAATTAAAAACATAACACTCGGCAAAGATGATTTATTAGTCATTAGTCAGTTTTGACGTTTCCACGCTTTTCACAAATGCCCCAATCAGTGACACAATTCTTCTCCTACAGAACAAATTTCCACCTGACATTATGGCCCTCATTGTCCACATACTACATTCTGGTTACTTTGTGTGGCAAAATAAATTTTACCTCCAAAAAGAAGGTACAGCCACAGGCTCTCCAACCCCCCCACCCCCCCCAATTGCTAACTTTTATACGGAAGCTTTTGAGTAAAGTGCTCTTGATTCCTTTACTCTAAAACCTAGTGTGGCTTAGATACGTTGATGATGTTTTCATTATCTAGCCACATGGTCGACAAACATTAAACACATTCCTTAGCCACCTGAACAAACAACATGAACGCATACAATTTACTATCGAAATTGAAAATCCGAACTTGCTCCCATTCCTGGATACACACGTCTTCCCTCAGACAGTCTATCCTTCACAGTTTACCACAAATTGACACATACTGGCCAATATATACATGCTAACTCATATCACCACCCATTGAAAAAATTTGGAGTCATTAACTCCAAACTATAACAATTTGCTCTAATCAACAAGTTCTTAAATGAGAATTAAAGATTATTAGCAACACATTTATAAATAATGACTATAACATAAGTACTGTTAATAAAGTTCTTCATAAAACTTCATCAAAAAAGAATATAGATTACAGTAAAACCATAGCCATCCCATACATTAAAGGGTTATCAGAAAAAATCATTAGAATCCTACACCATTACAATCTCAATGCCACTTTAAAGCCACCTATAAAATTAAAAAACATATTCAACAACTCTAAGGATCCTCTCCTCTCATTGGCATATCCTAGAATTTATTGCATCTACTGCACCTGTAACTTAACTTATATTGGTGAAACTGGACATACAATCCCTATACATAAAAAAGAACACAAAAGACACATTAAATATAACAATTTTGGTGAAGCAGGCCGCTCAGATCATGCTCTCGATACCCTACACCAAATTGATTGGAAAAGTACCTGCTCTTTACATCATACAAAAACCCTGGTATGAAAGAAAATTTAAAGAATCCTGTGAAATTCTGATTAACCACCCAAATCTCAACAATAATGGTGGCATAAAAATTCCAAGAATTTGGAATTTTTATGCCACCATTATTGTTGAGATTGGAGAGTTTTTATGCCACCACTTAGGCTAAGATATTTAGCCTAAGATACTAAGTAGGCTAGCATACTTTAGGACTTTAAGCAATTTTCAGCTTTCATTGGAAATTATTCCATACCAATTGGTTGAAACGTATATGTATAATCACATGCATGTTGCTCTCCAGCCCAATTTAATTTTGTAACTTAATAGATAATAATAATAATAGGACTCTAGCTTTGATGTAGTAAAGGTTTTTTCCCACCAATTGATGTAATGGTTGATCAGTAACTTTAGCAAAATATGTAAAGCAGCTTGTTTCTGTATATATATATATATATATGTGTGTGTGCTCGAGATGATGACCTTGATATGAAGGTCGAGTGTTCATTTTGTTTTATATTAAACTAAAGTTTTGCTCTAACATGGTAGTTGTCTCCATAATTTTCCATAATGTATAGAATGTTAACCATGGATTATTTAAAAACAATGTGAGTTGTGGGATGGTACAAGGAGAAATGTAATGTTGGGCTAGATGTAACTATTAATATGTAAATAGGTGGAAAACTATTGATGGCTGATAAAAATGACTCCCAGATTTTTGGCAAGGAGAAGAAGTCATTGCAATTTAAATTAGAATGATGTAGTAAGGTTTCTGCACTTACTTTACATAAACATTTGAATTTGATGCAACATGAGTGAACTGGCATGTTCTAGACCAAATTGATCATTAAAGATGTGTGACTGGTGTTTTTTCACAGAATGTCCAGTGTTTGTCCAAAGTAGGAGAGGCAGACAAGGAATCTAGTAAATATCAGGGAGGACAAGAACACACTGTTCATCTTTAGAATAAGGTAGCCATAAGCAGAGATTATTGAGAGGAAAAAATGTTGGCACTAGGCTTGTACCTCTTGATGATTTTGAAATCATTTCAGAGATACCTGAAGTGGTATCACAGCTGTGGGATTAGATGGTATATCAGCTGGTTTTTTGCAAGACCGTGCAAGGGGTCTGGCAATGCCTCTGACTAGGCTATTTAAGTCTCAAGCTCTGGTAGAGTTCAAAGGGAAAGAGGGCAAAATAATTCCTTTACATAAGGGAAGTTCTAAGACTGAAGTAGCAAATTATAGACCAATCAGTATCTCAGACATGGTAGTAAAAGTACTGGAAAAATTGGTCAAAAAGAGAATTCAAGAATGGTTGGATAAAAATATGATAATGTATAAAGGACAACAAGGCTTTGTGAAGGGTCTGCTTGCCATAGTAATTTACTAATCTTTGAAGGTGCCTATGGCATGACTATAAACAAATTCACGATAACCAGTAATTCACTTTAATGAAATGAAAGTACAGATATTCCATACTGAAAATAACAGTATACCATTAGAGCACATAGAAACAAACAAATTCAACTGCTTGTTCTATGCGCTGACGATGTACTTTCATTTCATTAAAGTTAATTACTGTGGTTATCATGTAATTTACTGCAATTTACTCATCATCATCAAATTCCTGCCATGTACCTTCAAGGGGGTGTACAGGATATGATAGTACTACATGAAAAATTACTTCATTACTAACTTCCTAGCTACCATTTTCCTCCAAATCAGTCTGTTACCTGTCAACACTCCAACATTATCAGATCTTATATTTCTATCTTCTAATGCACTTTTTACTGTATCAAATCCACCTATATCTTGATCTTCCTCGGGGTCTTTCTCCTGCCAACCTGACAGAGAACACTTGTTTTGCTAATCTTTCTTCGCCCATTCTGTTTAAGTGACCATACCACCTGAGATTAGCTCTGCTAACACATTCCTGGATGTTGACAATGTCAAGTTCTTTCCTAATATCCTCGTTCTTAATATGATACTGCCATTGATACCATCTGTTCGTATCCCTAATCTTTCTCAGAAGTCTCATATCTGCAGTTTCTAGTCTTTAGGCAAGTGTTTTACTTCTGATCCAGCTCTCAGATCCATAAGTTAAAACTGGTTTGAACACTGTCATGTATACAGCTAATTTAGTGTTCTGACTAATTTCTCTATTATTCCATATGAATTTATTCAATTGACTTCCTACCATACCAGCTTTGTTGATTCTGTTCTTTATTTCGATATTTAATTTACCATCTTCACTAAAAATCATGTGCCTAAGTAGCTGAAATGTTTTAATAGTTCCACAGGTTCTCCATTCAAAATGCAGTTGACATTTTCAATGCTTCTGCCTATTTTCATTATCTTTGTGTTGTTACTGCTGACCTTCATACCATATCTATTACAACAGTTATTCAATTTAGTCAGGGAACCTTGCAGACTTGTAGCGGACTTATTAAGAAATATAACATCATCCGCATAAAGCAAACGGCTGAGATTAACATCTTAAATTTTGATATCAGGTTTAATACCACTTTCTTTCATAATGTGATCCATATAGATAATGAATAACAGAGGGGGATAATGTACATCCTTGTCTGACACCAGATTTAAGATTAAACCAATTTCCTGTACTTCCTTCAATTCTCACTGCTGCCTTTCAACTCAAATAAAGACTATGTATTGCTTGATATAATGCCCCATTGACACCATATAACTGTAGTGTATTGAATAGCTTCTACCTTGTCATATGCCTTTTCCAGATCTACCAAACTTAAATACAGATCTTTGTTATATTCCCATGATTTCTCAACTATTTGTCATAAAGTGAAGATCTGATCCTGACAGCCTCTATTTGGCCTGAATCCAGCTCGTTCTTCACCAAGCTTTTCTTCCACAATCCTTCTCAACCGTTTCTCAAGTATACTTGCATATATCTTACCAGGAACACTCAGTAGAGAAATACCTCTGTAATTTTCATATTCAGTTTTATTTCTCTTTTTATATATGGGTACCATGAGAGCTTTACTCCAATCAGACAGTGGTTTTTTGCAACTGTCCTATCAGCACTGCTTGTTTCATTTAGCAATTTTTCGAAGTAATTACTTTATACTTCAAGGGTATCGTTTTCTGCTGTTTTCATGTCACCTTTATCATCTCTAATTCCTTTTACAGCACTCTTTTCTGCTTTCTGAGCTTCTTCAACAACCTCCAGAATATCTTGCCACCTTCTTGATATTTATTTTCTATGTTCTGGGAAGACCAAAGTCTTCCCATGACTTTTATTTAGCTAGTTTTACACACTGTTTAGCTTTCTTACATTTGTCTCTGTATTCTCTTAAGAGCACAAGCTGACTTATTTGTCAGGAACTTTTGATATGCTTTCTTCTTTTCCTTCACTGCCTCTTTAACTTTGTGTGTCAACCATGGAGTTCTGATTTTTCTATCCTTGCAGACAACCTCACCATATGCCTCTCTGGCTGAATGAATCAGTGTTTTCTTCAGGGCTTGCCACTGAATCTCCAAGGATTGGTTCCTGTTCTCAAATGCTTTAATTTTTTCTTCAATAATCTTTGTGTATTTTAGTCTACAGTTCGCATCTGAGAGCTGCACACCTTTTATTCACCTTTAAAACTTTCTTAAATGTTCTGTTTTCAAAATGAAATTCAGTTTTATCCTGCTCAAGACTAAATAGTGTTCACTTCCAATTTCAAATCCTCTGGTGCTAAAGAGAAAACATCACTATCGACAATAACATGGTCAATGAGACTTTTCTTATTCCTTGCCTCTTCTCTCCATGTGAATTTGTGCACATTTGCATGTTGGAATATGGTGTTAGTAATAACCAGTCCATGTCCTGAGCAGAAATCCAACAGTTATTTGCCATTATTATTAGCTTTGCTCTTTTCTCCAAATTATCCCAATATATTTTTGTATTTCTGACAATCATTTCCTACTCTGCTATTTAGATCCCCCAACAAGGACCAGCTTTTCCTTTTTCTTTGTGTCAGCTGCTTTCTCTAAAGCCTCAAAAAATTCCTCCACTTCTACCTTAGTAGAACCTTCTGTGGGACCATAGGCACAAATAAGTCTCATTGTCCAGTTCCCAATTCTGATATCTACCCACATCACTCTAATTGAGACTGCCTGCCATTCAAGATTAGGCTCATATTTAGTATTGAATACTATTGCCACTCCTTTTCCTTGAATGTCATTGCCTGAATATAACATTTTGTATTTATTGCTCAGAAAGATCTCACCAGTTTTTGTCTTTTTTTTTTCAGTTACCCCTATTATGTTGATCTGGTACTTATCTAATTCCTCAGCTACCTCCATTTCTTTTCCATTCAGGCTTCTTATGTTGAGAGTACCGATCTTAACTATGGCGATGTTGAGTTGGGGGTGTTTTCAGATTTGTTCCAGTAGCTGACTTTTCACTGTTTGCCCTGGTTCCCTGGGGAACCCAATGAGGGCCTTTTTAACCGGGCAATGTTCCAGCCGGCATGGAATTCTGTCATGTTGTACCATCATTTTGTATTTTGGTTTAAGCCAATAAGAATACAATTTGGTTGGCTAAATCCCAAATTGCCAGCTCATCCTCATCCGTTCAGTATCCAGATCATTAGTCAGAAGCCTTGGTCAGTTCTCCACATTCCTTTAAAGGCTATGTAGAGGTTTCTTCTCAATTATATAGCTTTGACCCTTAAGCACAATTGTAATTTACTGTCTTTTTATAATAGAGTAACAGCAGAAAGGAAACGACTACACAATGATTCTGCTGGATTTTGCAGAATACCACATGGAACTCTGTTATGCAAATTAGAAAAAATGAGGACGGATATGACACTGGTGAAGTGAATAAGAGGGTGGCTGCTGGACAGATATCAAAAAGTGGTATATGGAGGGTCAGAATCAAGGGGGGAAAAATGACTAGTGGTGTGCCATGAGGTTCTGTGCTGGGACCACTGCTGTTTAATTTGTACATAAATGATATAGGAAATAACCTGAAAGGAAATATTCAGTTGTTTGCTGCTGATGCAAAATTAGGTAGAGTAATAGTTATAATCAAGGCAATGTAGAGAGCTTGCAGGATGACTTAAATATTACAATTGTATCTAAATATTATTTAGATAATATTTAAATACAATTGAATACCACAATTGAAATAAAACACAGGAATAATTTATATGAATAAGAGAGAAAAATATAAGAGAAAGCCCTGTTACATACACCAAATTCAACTAATAAGGACTGCCTTGAAGAACTGACTGGCTGCCATAGAGTACATGTGATAGTTAGGTGTGCGATGAACTTCATTGCTTGGTGTGAGACCACTACTCCATTTATTGGAGAGATCTGAAGTGGTTTGAAAAAAGTTCCACATTTGGTCTCTAGAGTATGGTTTCTGGACTATGTAAAAAATACAAAAAATAAAAAATAAAAACAAGGTGGATATTTATGGATAAATATATAATAAGCTGTGTATCATATTGATGGTACTTTACTCCAGGAAATTAATGAAGTTTGAGATTTTGGGGCGAGAGTTAAAGTTTAAAGGGATATATTGCTCAGGTTGCTTATACAGCCCATAAGCTTACTTAGCTATTGAAGGACCCATTAACAAGTAGAGATAAGGAAGTTGTTATTCCTCTTTATAAGGCATTGATATGTCCACATCTCGATTACTCTGTTCAAGTCTAGTCTCCTAGGTTTCTTGGGAATGAGGAAGAGGTAGAGAAGATTCAGAGGCAAGCAACCAAGATGGTGAGTTGTCTATGGAATGTTCCCTATGAGAATAGATTGAGGGTTTGTGGATTGCAGAAGTTGGTTGGTTGATAGGCAAAAAAGAGAGGAGGATATTTATGTTATTTGAAAGATTTTATAGGATTGATACAGTGGAAATGTTTCAGCACTTGGCTAGAGGGCCAGAGCAAGGGGTTATCCCTAGAAGTTGAATAAAGGTGTGGCTGGTAAGGGTGTGAAGACTAGATTTTTTGCTTGGAGAGTTGTGAATGAGTGCAATGGGTTGCCAGAGTCAGTTGTGATTGCTTTGTCTGTTAATGGGTTCAAGAAGAGGTATGATAGATTGGGTCTCCCACGATGAGTCTTCGGACTCCATGAAATCTGTACAATAATAATATGATGTTCTTAACACTTATGCATTAACATTTCCTGCATATGAACACCATATCTTATCAGCATTGGTTAGTATTGTTGAAACTGCAGAAGGTATTAACTTTAATGCTTTACACAAACATCAGAATGACACTCACTTGTTTCGATGTGTGTTGAATTAATTCCATTTTTTCTTAAATGGTAATCGATTTTCTGCTTTTTTTTTTCTTTTAGCTGAGGAAAATGTTGAATCAGCTCTACATTTAAATGCCATTTTTAATTTATTGTTTAAATACTAATATTAGTGAAAGCTCACTTTTTTAGTTGTTCTTACAATTTGGTTCAGAGTGAACCAAATCATAAACAAAATGTTTTGTGATATTACAATGCGTAGAACAAAAATGTATCATGAAACAAAAGACAACCGTGAATTCTGCCGATATGCTGCATTATGCTTTTATTTTTATCTTCTATTCGAGTTTGATTTTTTGTTGTTCATTATGAAATGTTCATTAATCAGAATCTTAGTAAAAAGAGGTAACGTAAGATGAAGCATTGCTGAATACTTAAAGCAATATGAGTATAGATAACATATAAGGGATATCATTATTAATATATCTTATATATTATCTAAGGGTATACTAAGGATTAAATAACTCAAAAACCCTGATCTGGAGAGCAGACTTAACCGAACGTTTTTTTTTTTTTTTTTTTAAGCCATACCAAGCTACAATAAATGATAGTCTCATAACAGGTGAGAAAATCATCTATTATCTAAAGACATTCACAAATATCCATATTAGTAGTATATGCCTATAGTACTAAAGGAATCCATAGCCTGTTTGTTAGAGAATGGATATGCTATCACTTTAGCAACCAGAGTAGCAATTTATTCCCAATATTTGATCACACTGATTGCTCAGTATGAGATGCAAAAGTTAAACCTCATACTTTCATTTCGGAATTTATACTAAGAACATTATGAAGCTTCTTGCAACTTCTGTCATGTTTTTTTTTTTTTTTTTTTTTGATAACTAATGATCAGAAAACTTCTCTGTCATTTTGTATATATACATATGCATACAATGAGGGGGAAATTTAGTAGACATATATAATACTATGCATTATGGGAAGGGTCACTACCCAGACCAGTTTCGACCTTTATCAAGGTCTCATCAGTGGGAGCCAGGTTTGCATTATGGGATTCTAAGGCAAGTGATGTGAAGTTATTATCTTCTTTATACGAGTTGCCCCACTCCTGAAAATAGTTCAGGCGCAAACTTGTTTGCTTACACTTGGATAAAGGATTAAACTAAGTATATAATTTCTTGGTATCTTTCATTTATGTAATTGTTATGCATCACTGTATTTCTAAGGGATATGTAGTGTGGTATGCACAAGACATATTTTATGAATAAGTTTTAATTTACATTTACTTATCGTCTGGAAATTAGACTCTCAACTAGTTTTGTTTAAACTGTTTCTTAGGCTTCCTAATAGTATCTTATTGCTGGCCTCGGAGTGGTTAGATGTAATTTGTAATGTTTATTTTCATTCTGTCTTTATTTCATTTTATTATCTATTTGCTGCCTTCACTCTGATGTAACAAGATACTCATCAAGAAAGAGGTGTTTTTATATTAAATAATATTTTTAACTTACTTAATTTACAGGTTTAGTCAGTTCAGTATAGCATTTTTCTCTCTAATATGCATTTAGCTGTTATTCAATGAGCCCCCCCCCCTTCAAAGTGTGATGCAATGACTCACACAACATTACTTATTAAAATAACAGAAAAAGCAGATCTGTGTTTTGAATGATGAACGTATATCTTAGTGTATCGAAATCTTGTAACTTTTTTAATTAAAAAAATTAAATTTTCATCATTGAATTCCTGATATGTAACCTCAAGGGTGTAGTACAGGTTATTATAATGGTATGACATGAAAAGGTTACACTATTATTAATTTCTGCTCAACAATTTTTCCTCCAAATTAATCTGTTATCTATCAAAACATTTTCAATCTTATATATTTCTGTATTCTAAGGAACTTTGTACTTATCAATACAAAGGAATACTTATCAATACTAGAGGAAGACCTCTAAGTCATTTTCCTGCCAACCTGACAAAGAACACTTGATTTGCTAATCTATCCTCTCCCATTCTTCTGTTTAAGTGACCACACCATCTCAAATTATCTTAGCTAACACATTCCTGAATGATAACAATGGCAAGTTCTCTCCTAATATCATTTTTAATATGATACTACTATTGATGCCATCCACTACACGAATATTTCTCAGACCTATCAGAGCTGCAGTCTCTAGTCTTTGATCAAGTGTTTTATTTCTAACCCAGCTCTCAGATCCATAAGTTAAAATTAGTTTGAACACTATCTTGTATATAGCTAATTTACCATTATGAAAAATTTATTTTATTCCATACATAAATTTATTCAGCTGACTTCCTACCATAACAGCTTTACCAATTCTATTGTCTATTTCCATATTTAATTTGCCATCTTCACTAAAAACTGTGCCTACATAGCTGGGATGTTTTACTTGTTCTATAGGCTCTCCATTCAGAATACAGTTCATGTTTTCAATATTTCTGCCTATTTTCATTGTCCTTGTCTTTTTATTGTTAAGTTTGATAGCAAATTTTTGTGCAGATAAAATTTAGTCAAAGAATCTTGCAGACTTGTTCTGGATTTATTCAGAAGTATAACATTTGCATAAAGTAAACAGCTAAGAATAACATTGCCAATTTTGATATCAGATTTAACACCACTTTCCTTCAAAATACGATTCATATACATAATGAATAACAGAGGGGATAATGTACATCTAACACCAGATTTAACCTCCCTACCGGCTAGGACGTCTATAGACGTCCAACTAAATCTGGATATGATTCAGCCCACCTGTTTAAAGAACCTGGATAAGAAGTGCAATTTGACTGTCATGTCCATTAGAAGGTGTGATAAACCCTCACGCTGAAGAGAACGGTTAATCGGATTATCTCCCGTTTGTAGCTGCCTCTCAGTTGCCTATAACAAGAAATGGACTTTCTTGTTCCATGCTGGTGAACTGGATTTTAGTTATATATGATAGACTAAAAATAGAGAAATTATTTATATTTTTGTTTTCTCTTTTTATTGTACAATACAATTTTAATTTCTGGACAAAATAAAGGTCTTGCATAATTTCTTCACTTAAATATTGCCTTACCTTGGAGAACCAATTTAATTTTTTATTTTTTTGCACTAATTTTTTTCTAATCGCTTAGTAGACAAAATATTTTTCTTTGTTCTCGAAGAAATTAATTCACGATAATTATTTGAAATATTCTTTTAAAAAAAGAAAAGAAAACCGGCTGCCGAAGTTCCAGTTTATATTTTTATTTTTGTACAAAACCTTCGAAATCGAATAATACTTAACAGATTTCCTTTAGAGAATAACATGAAATTCTTTAATCATATTACTAAATTTTTTCTTCATGTTGTATAGTAATCTGTACTTTCACTTTCTTGGTTTCCTTGTATAATTGGTCATTACAAAATGAAATTAACAGTTATGATTTAAATTTATATTTTCCGCATAATTCAGATATTTTATTCTCCAATTTTTAAAGTAAGCGATACATTTGCTTATTTTTATCATTCAAAATATGTATATCAAATGTGAAATTTCATTTCCATATTTTTACAATAGAATTGAACTTTATTTCGCCTCTGATAGTTTAAACCACCCCCCCCCCATTGCATTACTATCACACACCCGAAAACTGTTATGAAACATAGGTACAGTTTTTATTTAATTCGTTATTTTTCTCTAGTAATTATTCCATATAACTTTAATTTTTCGATACTGAAACTACGTGGTGATTATTATAAATTAGCAAATTATAAATCAGACAATATACATATTTCCTGATTATTGTAAATCAGGAAATTATGTGATATTCGGATATAGATGAAATTAATATTTAAAATCACTGTCATCCTTCAAATGCAATATCAGAATAAAGAAAGGGGAAAAACCCGAAGTTTCGAAATACATATTGAAAGCCCGCTCTCGAAATGTATTGGTCTGCAGACTGGATTCTGAACACACCGATATTTCGTGATGTTATGACTGAAAAACAATTCAGTCTCATTATGAAGTATTTGCATTTTCAGAATAATGAGGAACACGATCAGGCAACACATCCTTGCCCAGTCCTGAAAAAAATTTATGATTTTCTGATGAAAATCCATCAAAAATGTAGACCACTCTACATTCCTGAGAGAGACTTGAGTATCGATGAAAGCCTTATGCCATTCAAAGGTGGCATACATATACTGAAATGTAAGCAGTATATTCCCAAAAAGAAAGCGAAGTATGGAGTAAAATATTTTATGCTTTGCGAATCGGAAAGTGGATATCTTTGGGATTTCAAACCTTATACGGGATAGCAAACTGCAATCGAGCACGATAAATATTCGGATCTCCCCTTGTCGATGCGTGCAGTAATGCAGTTACTAGACCCTTTACTGGGGAAAGGTTACTGCATTATAATGGATAATTACTATATATGTGTCCTGAACTCGCTGATTTGCTTTTACAGCATCGCACAGATAGTTATGGTACTACTGTAAATGCAAAAAGGCGAGATATGCCTCCAGATCTGGCTTCAGGAAAGCTATCGAAGGGGGAAATCCGAACTTATCAGCGAGGGAAAGTCTTTGCACTAAGTTGGAAAGCCAAAAAAGATGTTTTTCTGCTATCTTCCCTGCACAATCCATCAACGGAATCCATGGAGAAGTATGGTTTGAAGAAAGAAAAACCCATTGCTGTGTGTGCATACAACGACACTATGGGTTGAGTCGACAGGTGCGATCAGCAGCTATCATTCTACTCTGTAATGAGGAAACAGCATAAAAAATATTACAAAAAAGTGTTTGGACATGTTATTTGAATTTTGAAGTGTTTGGATTTTATTATTTGGAACAGTTTCCTCCTGTACAAGAAAAAATGTTTGTCTACCATAACATATCTAGAATACAGAATAGAAATTGCGAAAGCATTGCTGCATGCACATGCACCTTCTTCAACAAGCAGAAAAACAGGAAATCCTGCCAGACATCTGAGGTTGAACGCTGCTAACTCCAACCATTATCCCGAAAATCTACCCCCAACCGCTAATAAAAAAAAAAAAACCTGCACGCAAATATTATGTATGTAATAAAAAAAATATCAGAAAGGAAACAAAAATCTGGTGCCCTGAGTGTAAAACTGCTTTGTGTGTTTACCCTTGCTTCAAGGTCCACGCTGTTCAAGAATTTTAAATTCTGAACAGTATGAAATAAAAAATGTTTCTTTTCAGGGCCATCAAAACAGTCCTTTTCAGGACTACAAATATAGAGGGATACCCGAATGCACTGTTTCTTTTTCATCTTGAAGGCTAATTTTTAAGTTCTTTTTATGACACAGAGAAACTGGAAAGAGTATTCCAGGTAAAGTATTTCATCAAAACAATAAAAAATAATGAAATAAAATCTACCCTATATATATATATATAAAATGATAAGGTCATGTTTATCGAAACGTTTTGAAACTCAGGGGCTACCCTGAGTGTCGAGTCTTCAAAATTCAAGTCATCAGAATTCAGGGGCGGAACCCCCTTTCGAGTTATCACAATTGAAGGAAAACTGGTCTACCATACCGGAACACGGGGGGGTTGGGCATAGCCCCCTAGTTAATAAATGAAATATATAAATAATAACGGGAACATTTTCACCTTGCCAACACTCAACATTGATGTGATATGGGTTCCAAATTTCTTGTTTTGGAGATATATATATATATATATATTACAAAGTTTTGTAATAAAAATTTCTGCTACAATGAAGTTTGGCAGAATCAACAATATTATTACTGCCTTATTTCAGTTTCTCGTGTGGGAGAAAAATGGTAAAATGTCACTCTTATAATTATATGAGATGTTATAATGGCAAAAATAGTAAGAAAAGTCATTTGCACTTTCTCTTCAAATCACAAAGAAAGAACATTGTAAATTCAGTTAGTGGAAAAGAAAATACTACATATTTTTCTCCTGTTATCTGATGTTTTTTCTTGTAGTACAAAGAAGAAATCACTGCATATAACATGAAGTCTGCAGGAGGGAAAAAAATCTGGAAATTGGCTACATTATAACGAATAGAGAAATCATTTCAGAAAAATTATTCACGTAAGATTCTAATCTCAGCAGACATAACATTTTCTTCTAGATTAGATATCTAAAGTAACTGAACCTTTGCTACTATTTTACACTAAAATGAATGGGTACGTTCCCCAAGTGATTTACATTTGTAACAGCTGTCTTGCGAACGATTTATGAAATAAATTATCTGAAATATCCGCAGATTGATTAGGTCTATACCCCCCCCCACAAAAAAAGAAGATTATGAAACGCATATGCACCTTTTCTTTGAAAATAATTCAAATCCTCTTTTTCAAGATAATTGTATGATTTAATTTCTAATTTTTGATAATAAAAGTGAAACTGATCATTATAAATTAAACAATTTGTAAAAGAAATATCAATATTTCTGTTAGGAAATAGGTAATCAACAATCGAAAAGGAAACAAGACATGCTTGAATTATTCTGCACTACAGCCTGAGGCACTTTAGTGTTCTCCCCTTTCTTCTCAATAGCACTGAGAGTAATAAGCCTTCAACTTTTCCTCCAGCTAAGAGGATATTACCAAGTATTTAGAAGACGTAGATTATTTCAGAAATAGCTTCCAGCAGCAGAAGTAATATTTATATGTTTTTAAAGAAAAACAGACACAAATAATACTACTGAACTTTCGTTTGTGTGGTATGCATATAAACAATTTTGCATGGTGAAAATATAGCATATTATTTCTAAAATTTCACATAATTTCAGCGGACAGTAGAACAGCTGGTTTTAGATTGCAAATAAATAGAACAGAATTAGAAGCTTCACAATACAATCTGATTGCCATATATCTTTTGTCAAAATGGTAAAATGAAGTATTTGATTTTGAATGCTGTCTAGAAAAGCTTTCAAACCTGTGAGTTCTAGGAGAAGATAAGGAGGGGGAGAAGCATTAGAAAATCTTCAAAATGAAAAAGAATTTTGAATCATTCCATATATGATATTTTTCACATTATATTTTCAACATATCTACGAGGATGTGCACTAGATATTATCGTAATATGCATAATACAAATAAATAAACAAATAAATGACGAAGGCGAAGACTCACTGCTAAAATATAATTGGATATAAATTTTTGATACCAAAAAGACACATAATCGGAAACTGAGTAATTCAATGTAGCATTTTAACATTTTTTTTTTTAATTTTGTCTTTATGAATAACAAAAAATCGTTTCTAAAACTGAAATGTGATGATCCATATAATGCTATTTGGCTAGAAACGAAAGCAAAAGGACATATTTATTTCAATAAATATTGTTTAAAAATATAAATATTTGACATAATATTTTCAAAGCAAACATTTGAAAATTCTGAAATTCGAAAACAAATTATTTAATTATTATACATAAAGTGAAAGAACAATCAGTGCAACTCTTCCGGTGCACTGATTTGTAGAATTACCAAGTATTTATAAGACGTAGATTATTTCAGAAATAGCTTCCAGCAGCAGCAGAAGTAATATTTAGATTTTTTTTAAAAGGAAAACAAACACCAATAATACTACTGAACTTTCTTTTGTGTGGTATGCATATAAACAATTTTGCATGGTGAAAATATAGCATATTATTTCTAAAATTTCACATAATTTCAGCGGACAATAGAACAGCTGGTTTTAGATTGCAAATAAATAGAACAGAATTAGAAGCTTCAGGATACAATCTGATTACCGTATATCTTTTGTCAAAATGGTAAAATGAAGTAATTGATTTTGAATGCTGTCTACAAAAGCTTTCAAACCTGTATAGAAATTTAGAGTAGTTATGCAATTCAGTTCCAGGAGAGAATAAGGAGGGGGGGGGGAAGCATTAGAAAATCTTCAAAATGAGCTAAAATTTTGAATCGTTCCGTATATGATATTTTTCACATTATATTTTCAACATATCTACGAGGTTATGCACTAGATATTATCGTAATATGCATAATACAAATAAATAAATAAATGACGAAGAATCACTGCTAAAATATCATTGGATATAAATTTTTGATACCAAAAAGAAACGATCGGAAACCAAGTAATGCAATTTAGCATTTTAACATTTTTTTTTAAATTTTGTCTTTATGAATAACAAAAAATCGTTTCTAAATCTGAAATGTGATGATCCATATAATGCTATTTCGCTAGAAACAAAAGAAAAAGGACATATTTATTTCAATAAATATTATTTAAAAATAGAAATATTTGACATAATATTTTCAAAGCAAACATTTGAAAATTCTAAAATTAGAAAAAAATTATTCAATTATTATACGTAAAGTGAAAGAACAATCAGTGCAACTCTTCCGGTGCACTGATTTGTAGAATAAAATGCACCAAATTTACTATCACTAAATAGATTCATTGCAAAAGCTGATCAGTGGTCATTTCAGGATTGATTTTTTTCGCATATGTGAAATTCGTTTCAATTTTTGGGAAGAGACACAATAAATCATTTTAGAGGCAAGAAAGGTCAAATAACTTAGGACAGTAAATGAAATTCTAAGCAACACAATAGACGTAAAGACAGGGGACACAAAGGTCACTCAGCAACAGTTAATCCACTAATGGCTATAGAATAGCCGTAACGAGATTAACGGTGGAGATAGCTAATGGCATGATAAAAGGTAGAATGCCGACAAAGTTTTGATCCATGAAAAAAGCTAGGGAGTGTTGAATATTTCATCCACACCGGCCGGTTGGGAGGTTAACATTACACCATCTTCCTGTACTTCCTTCAGTTCTAAATGCTGACCTACAACTCAAATAAAGACTAAGTATTGCTGATATAATGCCCCATTTACATCATATAACTTAAACATTTTGAAGAGTTTCCTTCTAGGCCCTCTTGTTATATGCCTTTTCCAGATCTATGAAACTTAAATAAAATTCAAATAAAGTGAAAATCTGATCCTGACAACTTCTATTTGGTCTCAATCCAGTATGTTCTTCAGGAAACTTCCATTCCAAAATTTTTCTTAGCTGTTTCTGAAGTATATATGCATAAATCTCACCAGGAACACTCACTAGGAAAACACCTCTGTAAATCACATTGTTTTATTCCCGTTTTTATAGATGGTACTATTGAGAGCTCTACTCCAATTACTCTGAATCTGATCCTCTGACCAGACCTTCTGAATTATGCAATGCAGCCACTGTAAAACTTTTATACCTCCATATTTGAGTATTTCTGGCCAAATTTCATCTACTCCAGCTGCCTTTCCACATTTCAGGTTTTTAATTACTTTTTCTATTTCAAGTATGAATGTGTATTCCTGTTGGGAGCTTTTTACCATCATACTGACACTGCTTGTTTCATTTAGCAGTGTTTCAAAGTAATTACTCCAGACATTTAGAATAGGGTTTCCCAAATTGTGGTCCGTGAAAAATTATCAAAATTAATATTAATATGAGCCTGGAATGGTTTTAAATGCTACGACTCTAACCAAGGTGTTCCATTAAAATTTCAGGATTTATGAAGTGTTCTGACGTAGGAAAAATTTGGGAAAAGCTGATCTAGAATATCTTTATCTTCAGTTTTCATGTCACCTTTATCATCTCTGATTTCTTTTACAGTACTCTTTCCTCCATTTCTAAGTGTTTTTCAATAGCCTCCAGAATATTTTCCCATCTTCCTGATATTTGATTTCTATGGTCTTATCAGAGTCTTTCTATGAATTTTCTTGAGCTAGTTTTACAGAGTGCTTGATTTCTTATATTTTTATCTGTATTCTCTAAGAGCAGACTTTCTTGGCATAAACTTTTAACAACCTTTCTTCTTTTCTTTGAATTCTCTTTTAACTTCCTGAGTCCACCACGGAGTTCTGAATTTTCTATTCTTGCAGACAAACTCAATACATGCCTCACTCGCTGAATCAATCAAGGTTTTCTTCTGGGTTTGCCACAGAATCTCCAAGGTTTTGTTCATTTTCAAACTCTTCCATTTTTTCTTGAATGATGCTTGTGTATTTGAGGCTTCAGTTCATCTCTGAAAGTTCTAAAATGAATCAACTTTTGATTCATTTTAGAACTTTCTTAAATACTTCTTTTCAATATGAAAATAAATTTTATTCTGCTCAAAACTAAATAGTGATCACTTGCTATTTCAAATCTCTGTATAGTCATGTGTTCTGAACCAGTGGGAAAACATCACTATCATCATGCGTATCAAGGATTTAGACCTAGCATGGCCTGTTCCAGCATTAGAAGTCATCATTGAATTGTTTAAGAGAACATCCTGGTTTTCTTTTTCCTAATGGCTTGTACTATAAGGCTTGTTTTGGTAATCTTTCTGTTTTCATTCTTTGAACGTGTTCCATCCATTTATGTTTATATTTTTTAATTTTTTCTATTACTGGTTCTTGGTTTAATTCTTTCATAATTTCTTCATTTCTTTTGTGATCAAATAGGGTATACTTTGCAGTTTTTCTCATAAACTTCATTTCTGCTGTTATTAATCTTTGTCTTTTTGTTTTATTGTCCAGATTTCGCTTCCATACATTAAGACTGGTAGGGCTAATGTATTGTATATTTTTAGTCTGGTTTGTTTTTGAACTAGGTTTGGTTTAAATATAGAGTTAATTACACCTGTTATTTTTAAATATTTTGCAATTTTTACGTTTATATCTTTTTTCATTTTCATATGTGATCATACATCCTAGGTAGTTAACTGAATTCACCTGTTCTAAGATCTTGTTATCTATTACTATTTTAGTTCTTGCTGGACCTTGTCCTTTAAAGGCCATAGTTTTTGACTTTTCTGTTGATATTATCATACCATGATCTTTGGCTATCTCATTTAGATCTAAAATAGCTTTCTGTAAGTTATCTTCACAATTTGTAATTATTATTTGGTCATCGGCAAAAAGGAGAGTGTTTAAGTTCACTGTAGGAGAAAGTTTAATTCCTTGATGTAGATTTTTATTCCATTTTATTATTATTTTTATTATTATTTCATTTAAGCAAATATTAAAAAGAATTGCTGAGAGAGGACATCCCTGTCAGACCCCTTGGTTTATCTCTCTGGTATATGATAGCTCGTGATTTAATCTTATTTGTATTTGATTATTTTCATATATACTTGTGATAGCTTTTAGGATATTATTCGGTATATATTTGGTATTGGTATATATTAAATATAATAACTATGGTAAAGCTGGCCTTTCTGATCATGCCCTGAAACATTTTACATAGAATTGATAGGAAAAGCACCTGTTATTTACATCACACCAAAACATGGAAAATGAACAAAAAGATACTATTCCCATCCTTTATTCCCTTCTAGACTATTCTCTTCCCATCCTGATGCAGTTTTTCCCATTTTGAAGCAGAACATACATACTGCCCTTTGAAGGCTGTACATTTTTTTTTTTTTTTGATGAAACAGAAATCATAAATGTCGCAACATACAATTACATTTCACAAGGTAGTTCTTAATAAACAAGCTAAAACTTGAAATCAACAATGTATAACCACACTAGATCTGTTTTATCCCAACATGTTGACTAGTTTTGAATGGAAGTAGAATTGTCTGGAAGTAAATTGAGATTTTTGATTTCACCTAATATTTAAACTTTTATATACATAACAGAAATAATTTTATATTTAGTTAACATTTCTCTGTTTCATATATATTCAAAGGTTCAAAATTTTAAATTTTTGTAAACTTCTAGAAGACCATGTTGTCTTCTAATTTCATTCAGCATCTTACCCTGAAACATCATAGCTGAACCATCAGATCTTGTTAATGTGTCAAATTCTACTCCTTGTGGTCTGAGTTCACCATTAATTTCATCCATACTTAGGTTTCTACTCTGCAACTCTGCAAGAAAGATACTGAAATAGGTGATTTTGGAAAACTGCAAGGAATAAGTTGTTGTATTTATAATTTGGTAACTGTTAATTTTTAGGGAAAGACAACGTATATACTATTATATTAATTAAAAAACTTTAATACTTCCTATATTTCGGTAATGTTACATTACCAATTTCAGGGAACATAAGCCTTTGCTGTTGGGCTGATGTTCTAAGAATGCAAGCTTCCCATATTTGGGGCAGTCTCATGCATCCAAATTTGTTGAGGTTTCGGGAGTTTTTCAGAGCTGAGACTAATTCTAAGAATAATCTCTCGTATTTATACTTGCTGCGGTGTAGTAAGGTGGCTTTCTTACAGCATATTTTATGGGGTGTCCAAAGCATGGTCAGCAAGTTCTGAGTGGCTGTATTAGTGGAAACAGATATAATCCTTATGTTCAGATAAAGCTGTCCTGCCTGTTTGGCCATAGCAAGACAGTTTGCAACTACAAAGAACCTGGTATACTCCAGGTCCATGGGGAAGTGGCTGGTTCTTGTGGGGGGGGGGAGGAGGATAAGAGATGCTAATTTTTTATATGGTTTGTAACAAGTTGTCAAATCATATTTTTTTTTACGATTTTTGTTAGCTTTTCAGAATTACCTCGAATATAATGAAAAGCTAACAAAAATCCTAAAAAAATGACTTGACAACTTGTTACAAACCATATAAAAAATTGGCATCTCTTATCCACTCCCCAAAGGACCAGCCACTTCCTCTAGACCTACCTGGAGTATACCAGGTCCCTTGTAGTTGCAAACTGTCTTACTATGGCCAAACAGGCAGGACAGTAATATCAGGATATCTGTTTCCACCAATACAGCCACTCAGGACTTGCTGACCATGCTTTGGACACCCACCATAAAATACGCTGGAAGAAAGCTACCTTAACACTGCAGCAAGTATAAATATGAGAGATTATTCCAAGAATCAGCCCCAGCTCTAAAAAACTCCCCAAACCTCAACAAATTTGGATGCATGAGACTGTCTCAAATATGGGCAGCTTGCATTCTTAGAACATCAGCCCAACAGCCAAGACTACTACCCACTTTAGCCCACTAGGTGGCACCTTTTAGGACCGACTTCAGTTGTTGTATTCAGCCATATTTGTTCAGTGTTAGTGCCTGGGTGCACATATCATTATTTTTTATGTTCCCTGAAGATGGTAATGTAACATTACCGAAATATAGGAAGTATTAATTAAAGTTTTTTAATTAATATAATAGTATACGTTGTCTTTCCCTAAAAATTAACAGTTACATACCAACATATAAGTTTATCTACAAGAATTATAATTTGGCAAATAATTTGTCTATAATTCATTTTTAAAGGGTAATTTTTCTATACCTAGGATATACTATAATTGCACCAGACTTCATTCCAAACTTTCTGTCCTCTATTCCAGAGGACAGAGGTGGATGGAATAAAAAAGTATGAACAGAAGCAGGTTCAGTGTATTTGCAGTTGCACAGTAAACAGATACTGTCTGCTCTTGTATTAACAGGTGCAACATTAAGTGGATGAATTATGGTTGATAGTTCACCTGCAGCCGTGATCATGGAAATATCTGTAGAATACACACTGCTGAAACACTGCACCTGTGAGATAGAGATTGAAGATAGAGATCGGATCACTTCATCCAACTGATCCAATTGTCTCTGGGAAGCTTTAGGTGCACCACTCCAAATATATGAGCAATATTTTAAGCATGGACAGACTCAGGATTTGTTAAGAGTTGGTTGTGTGTAAAATACTCTTGAATGAAAGAGAATGCTTAGTTTTTGGATGCAGAAGATATTAATGATGTGATGTGTTCATGCTAGGAGAAAGTGGAAGTAAAACTTTAGCCCAAGCATACAGATATGATCTTGTCTAGTGAGCTGTGTATTACCAAGGGTAAGGGTAGGTGAGCTGAGGTCTCTTTTGCAAGAGAAAAGGTAAGACTGTGTTTTGGTGGCATTGAACATGACAAGGTTATCCTCACCCTATTGGAGGGCAGTATGAAAATCAATGTTTAAGGCATTGGTTGTAGGTGATCTTGTAGTGTAAGATATCAGAGCACTGCATAGTTTGTCAAATGAGTAGGATGAGTGGAGAGTACTATCATCTGCAAAGCTGTGGAGGATTAGTGGTGATGTGAGTAGGTCATTTATGAACAAGAGAAAGAGAGTGATAAGACAGGACCTTGAGACACTCCAGCATTACACTACACCCCCACTCCATAACACTCTGTGGTGAAGATTGAAGAGTGGGAGCCATTTACGATGACTCGAAGAGAAAGCTGCCTGCCAGTTATAGAGGGTAGTAGAAGACCAAAGGATGGCAATTTGTTAAGCAGGCCACAATGGTTAAAAGCACTGGAAATGTCAAGGGAGACATCACAAGTTTCTCTGAACTGTTCCATTGCATGTGTCCAATAGAGGGTGATGTAAGCTATGAGGTCAGCTATGGATGGATCATGAATGGCAGAACTACTACTGTGGTCACTGATTAATTGGTGGGCCTCTAAGTAGTCAAGAAGTTGGTTATAATGACATATACTATTATTTTGGGGAAGATTGTGGTGATAACAATTGGTTGGTAGTTTCACCGTAGACATCTATTGCACTTTTTTGCAATAGGGTGGATGTGAGATTGCTTCTATGCATTAGATTAAATACCACATGTGCACACATGTATAAAAGATTGTAGAGACAATGCAGGATGGGTGTTAGCTCTGGAGCACAATGTTTGAGAACAATTAATGAGAAGCCATCAGGATCAAAGACTTTAGTATCCAAGTTATTTACCGTATATTATCATGCATAATGCGAAAAATGTATGGTAAAAAACACTAAAGTTAGGGGTTCGCATTATATGCGGATCCTAAAAAATATAACATCTTATTAGACTTGCACACACAATATATACCCCCTAATGCCTATGCAACCAAATCTACTTGACCCACTCGCATTCGGCGACCGAGCTGCATCGTATCTGCACATAAAGCTACTTACATTACTGGCATTATGCGCAGATACGATGCGTGCTCGGTCACCAAATGATAGAGCACAGTTAGGTATATCGGTTTAACCACAGTTCATTTTAAATATTAGTCGTTAAACAAACCTAGCCTGAAAATGAGCCAACAGAAACGTAAACGTTCATCTTTTGAAGCAGGATTTAAATTGCGTGTCGTGCAGTTTGCAGAAGAACATAATAACAGCGTTGCTATGAGAGAATTTGGTGTAGCAGAGAGTAATATTAGACTTTGGCATAAGCAAAAAGACAGTCTTGAAAAAATCCCCAAAATGAAACGTGCCCATCGTGGAGATGTAGCAATCTTTCCAGAACTTGAAGAAGAGATAAATGAATGGATTTTGACGCAACAACAAGATGGCATTATAGTAACAAGAAATGCAATTCATTTTCAAGCTCTACAACTCAAGAATGGTAAATTCAAGGACACACCAGGTATTTCATCTTTTCTTGCTTCGCCTGGGTGGTGCAACAGATTTATGGAACGCAAAGCATTAACATTACAACACTAAACAAAAATTGCACAGAAGTTACCAAAGCAGCTTGAAGAAAAAGTGCAGTCCTTCCATAAATTGATCATAAAATTACGGAAGTGTCACAGATATGAACTTTCCCAAATTGGCAATACGGATGAGATGCCCATGTACTTTGATGTGCCTGGGAATCAAACAGTAAACTCAGTTGGTGAAAAGGGTGTTTTCATAAAAACTCCAGGTGATGACCTTTATTCTAACATGGTAGTTGTTTCCATAATTTGCATAATGTAAGAATACACATCCTTCCATCAGTGAATTCTAAGGGCTGACACCTTACACCAGCATCCACTCATTTGCCCACTTTGCCAGGCTATTCAAAATCCTCCTGAAGTGGCAGTAGTTATCCCTAACAACTTTCATTTTAACTAATTAATAATGGAAACACTTACATTCTTCTTCTGCAGCTTTTCCCACTTAAGTAGGGTCGCTGTTTGTGGTGAGTCTCCTCCACAACCTCCTGTCTTGGGCTGTAGCCACATCCAAGTTCTTCATCCTCAAGTCCACCTCCACCATCTCCCTCCATCTCTTCTTTGGCCATCCGCACCTCCTCTTCCCCTGCACATCCATCTGCATGACCTTTCTTCCCACATACTCTTCCTCCCTCCTCATCACATGACCAAACCATCTCAACCTTGCCTCTTGTATCTTTGCTCCTAAGTTCGTGACTTTCACCGTTCCCCTTACATATTCGTTTCTCAGACGATCCTTTCTGGTCACACTGCACATCAACCTAAGCATTCTCATCTCTGCTACCTCCATCCTGCTGATGTTATTTTTCCTCAGGGCCACAGTTTCCATAGCATACGTCATAGCTGGTCTCACTACTATCCTGTAGATTTTGCCTTTAAGATTGATCTGTATCCTCTTATCGCATAATACTCTAGCCATTTCTCTCCAGTTCCTCCATCCTGCATCACACTTCCTTCTCAGCCTCACCATCCTCTTTCATTGTTGAACCTAAGTATCTAAAGTCACTGACCTTCCTGATGACATTTCCTTCCAGCTCTAGATCTGTCTCCTGGCTGCCATCCACTTTGCAACACATATGCTCTGTCTTACCTCTGCTCAGTCTCATACCTCTCCCTTCCAGTACTTTCCTCCAACTTTCCAGTTTAGCTGCCACTTCTTCTCTTGATTCTACACACAGCATGATGTCATCTGCATACAACATAGTCCAAGGTGCGTCTTCTCTCACCTCCTCCGTCAACACCTCCATCACAATATTAAACAGGAACAGACTTAATGCTGACCCTTGATGCAAGCCAACTGTCAGTGGAAAACTTTCTCTCTCTTCAAGGCAGGTTCGAACGCTTGTCTTCACATTTCTGTACATCTTCTGCACCAACCTGACATATTTCTCCAGTACCTTCTTCTCCCTGAAACACCTCCAGACTTCTTGCCTTAGCACTCTATCACAAGCTTTCTCCAGATCAATAAAAACCAGATGTAGCTCCTGTTGCTTCTTTCGAAACTTTTCCATCATCTGTCGTAACCCAAAGATAGCATCTGTCATCGATTGAACAGGCATGAAGCCAAATTGCTCCTTTGCAATCTCCACCTTCTTCCTCAGTCTTCCATCAAGAACCCTCTCTAGGATCTTCATTGTGTGGGACATCAACTCTATTCCTCTGTAATTCTTACAGTCTTGGGCATCCACTTTACTCTTGTAGATGGTTACAAGAGTACTTTCCCTCCATTCCTCAGGTATATTTTCCTGTTGACAAGCTTTTATTAACAGGTCCCACAGCAGGTCAATTCCCTCTTCCCCTAGTGACTTCCATGCCTCCACTGGGATCCTGTCAGGGCCTACCCATTTTTCCATTCTTCACCCTCTTTATGACTTCCTTCACTTCCACTCTACTAATGTTCTGCACCATTCCCTCATTAGGCTCCCCCATCTTCTCTATGAGTCCTTGCATTTTCTTCATTCAAAAGCCCTTCAAAGGGCTTTTGAAATGGAAACACATTTCTTTTTATTTGTAGAATTTTTGGCTAAGTTTCACAGCTATAAAAAAATATGATTACAGAAAAAAAATCACCAAAAACATAAATTCAATTGAAAGCACATGATATTATATGCACTATCGGCTGCAGGAGAATAACTCCATCTGTATTAAAACGTATTCAAAAAATAAATTATAATAATATATCAGTTAATAAAATATTTTTAAATATAAAATTAATTAATTACAATTTACAGAACACATGTAACTCACATCATCACCCATCAGTATAACTTCCGAAAATTTAGAAAGTTTAAGGCAATCATTTTTGTTAAGGCTTCAATTGTGAATTTGTGCGTTACAGCTTTCTTTGTACAGTCTTTCCAGAAGAAAATAATTTTTATGCAATACTTTGGTCTCGTTCCAAATCCTGGATTTTATAGATAATGCATGGCTTGCTAAACTGGATTTTTGGGTTGTTTAAGTGAAATATATACTTGATGTTGCTCTGGATGAATTTCTGCAGAACAACCAGTCTGTCCATAATAATATACGCCACAAGACTAGGGAATTCTGTAAACTCCAGGAAAACCAAATCGTACTGGTAAATACACTGATTCTAACTCGCATCATCATTCTTGTCAGAAATATGGTGTAGTCAAATCTATAGTAGACAGAGTTCACAAAATATGTTCTACAGATTCTCTTCTAAACAAAGAACTGTTTATTATCAGAGCTACCTTTCTCTCCAATGGTAATAGTACAAAAACTATTGATAAAATAATCAATAGTTATATCCACCGTCTAAACCTGCCTCATGAAGAGCTTACCAGAATTTGTTTTTCATATGTTAAAGGACTTTCAGAAGAAAAAAAAAAAAAAAGAAGCAAGTCTACTTCCACAGACTGATTTACAAATCTCTTTTCATCCGGTTCATAAACTGAACTGGACAGAAAAAGAACCTTATCTCTCCAAAAGACAAATATCCTCCTCCCGGAGTTTACAGAATTTCCTGATCTTGTGGCTTATGTTATTATGGGCAGACTGGTCGTTCTGCAGAAATTCATCCAGAACATATTTCACTTAAAGAAATGCCATGCATTATCTACAAAACACAGGTTTCTTTGGAACAAGACCAAAGTATTTCTTCTTCCTTTTTCCCTCTTTTACCTTGCAGTGTCAAGGGGTTTTCTATTCATTTAACTGCAACTGTACTCAAGGATAAGGTGATTAGCCCTATGCCTTCCAGTGTATCCTATGTCTGTAGAGGCATTAAGTTCTCATGGCCGGTTTGCCTGCTTGTGTGATAAAAAAACCTCAGATAAACTGGGGAGAAAAATCCTGCAGTCCATATTCAAGATTGGATAACTTGGCTATGTCTGAGAAAGATCCTAAGCTCCTCATGTCAGCAACAGGAATTGAACCCAGGACACTCCTTTCCCAGACACATGGTTGTAAGGTGCATAGCCACTCGGCTAACTGCACAGATCCCAAGTTATAAAAGTCATAAGTTATTTTCTTCTGGAAAGGCTGTACAAAGAAAGCTGTAAAACAAACATTCACAATCCAAGCCTTAACAAAAACGATTGCCTCAAACTTTCTCAATTTAGAGACGTTATGCTGACTAATACTTGCTATTTGTGTGTTCTGTAAATTTTAATTAATTTTACAGAACACACGAATAGCAAGTATTAGTTTATATTATAATTTATTTTTTGAATACCTATTAATATAAGCAGAGCTGTTCTCCTGCAGTTGATAATGCATATAATGCCATGTACTTTCGACTGAAATGCTCTTTTTTTTTGTGATTTTTTTCCCAATAACTGTATTTTTTATAGCTATAAACTAGCCAAAAATTTTACAAATAAAAGGAATTAAATTAACATAAGTTTTCCGTTATAATGAATTCTTCCACTTACATCTCGATTTTTTGATCAATTATTATTATTATTATTTATGGCATCTCCATGGAGTCCAGAGACTCTTTGCGGGAAACCCAAATCAACCGCATGGGCAAGGGATCATATATACACAAAATCCTATCATATCTCTCCTTGAATCCATTCAGCATCAGGGAGCTTGCAACCAATTCTGGCAATCCATTCTACTCGCTCAACATGCGCCACACAAAAAATCTGGTCCACACACCTCTACTAACCACACTCTTACAAAACTTCCATGGATGGCACTTAGTTCTCAAACAGAGAACTTGGGGCCAATATATTTGTCATATATTATATTAAAAAATTTCACTTTTATCAATTTTATAAAACCCCTTTAACATCTTAAAAGTTTTCATCGTGTCCCCTCTTTTCTGCCTATCAACTAAACTTTGTAACTCACAAACTTTCAACCTATCCTCATAGGGAGTATTTCACAACCTGTCACCATCTTGGTCACTCATCTCTGAATATTTCTGACACCACTTCCTGGTCTCCAAGAAATCCAGGTGACCAAATCTGTGCACAACAGTCAAGATATGGCTGAATCAATAAAGAGCGATAATAACTTCTTTATCTTTACTTGTTAGTGTGTTTTTCAACAAGGTTTACCAACTTTTGCATTATCCCCCAAGTCCCAAGCATCATCAATTTCCTGCAAACTAGTACCTTCAATACGATACACCATATGCCACCTTTTCAACCTGAACTGCATAACTTTACATTTTGCAACATTAAATTGATAATCATTATCCTTTGCCCACAATGTCAATTTATTTAAATCATCCTGCAGAATATCAACATCACCTTTATCAACTTACTCTTCCCAGTTTTGCATCATCAGCAAACAACTGAATATCCCCCTCTTAAATTTTTCCCTATGTCACCTATATACAAATTAAAGAGCAGTGGTTCTAGTACCGAATCATGAGGTACTCCACTAGTCACCATCATTTTCCTAGACTCCACTCCACCATATACTGATTTTCCGGTGTCTGTCTCTCTGTCAGTAAATCTCCCCCCGGTTCCATACACAACTTTGGCATCTACCAGGCTGCCAATTACTAATCCACTAAACGGATATTTAAACCATCTTGTTGCAACAAAAATATTAACTTATAATGCGGCAACCTGTCAAATGCTTTTACAAAATTCAGACTTATCGAGGTACTGTATATGCATTTCGCACATCGATCAAAGATGGACTTGACACTGTTACTAATTTCTTCAAAATTTTGTAACAATTACTGAAGAAACGAAAACTGGCTAATAGGTCGAAGCGCTTCTATTTTATCTTATATACATTCTCCTGTTACACTTTCGGAGAGCAGTTCTGGTTACAGTTAACTAACCACTTCACAACTGTTCGTTTTTAGTAAATTTTGGTGCATGTGTATGAAAATAATAATTATTTGACACTACCAGGGAGTCCAAAGACTCATCGAGGGAGAGTGTGCCAACAGCATCGAACGATTGGTGTCCTTCCAACTACTAACCGCGCTCAAACCTACTTAATTGAGCCATTAGTAGCAGAGACTCTACAAAGCGACCAACCTTTGCCGGCAAGGTAAAAGATATGCGATAATCTGTACTCACGAGTATCCCGAAACTCCTTATTCAGAAAATTATATATTTCAATCTCTATAATTAATTATAATAAAACATTTCATGCTTTACAGACAACAAAATTATTAAAACCTAAAACATGCTTAAAATCTACAGTAAGTCGCACATACCATAAACAAACCTTACAATTTTTAGAAGAGAAGACATGAAAAGTGACCTCTAGAGGCGATAAGTTCAGAATAAATATTAAAATTTTTAAATGATAATTTCATTACTCGTGCAGCTATAACAATAAAAAAAGGAGAATATTGAGAAGAAAATTAGATATTTAATTCATCGATGTTTAGTATCGCAATTCTTTAAGGGCACTCATACTGCGATTTCCACATTCTGATCAACTGTTGTATTTCTAAACAAACTCTCCGCTCTATAAATTAAAATGGATTTTATACTAGTTGTGTTTACGAATTTTTCCATTAAACCAGATAAATTTCTTAAACTCTCTTCAACTATACCAACTTTGATTAATCTGTTGCTAATTTCCATATTTAATTTATCATCTTCAAGTTTTCCATTAAGAATGTAGTTGATATCATCAATGTGCTGCCTATTTTTAGAGTTCCTGTGTGTGTGTTTATTAGTTTCTATGCATTATTAGTAACAACTAGTATTCAATTTACCGAAATGGCCAAATGTTCTCCGCTTTCCTAACCTTCATTTATTAGGAGAGTACATGATAACAGGGAAGCAGAGGAACGGCAGTCAGCTTTATAAGTAAAGAAAAATTATGTTTCTCTGCATATATAGAAAATCATGATTCCGAATCGTTTGTATTCCGCTAAACAGTTTGTGGAACGAAAAATTCACGTCTTGAGAAAAAAAACCTCAACCTTTAGAATAGGCCGGCTTATTCATCTGTATCTGAAAAGTCCTTAGAAAGGTTTCTTTGCTCAGTAAACGGAATTCGAACCCAAATCTCTCCAACCGAAGGGCATTGTCGATATCGAAGGAAGTATAAGGACTCATCTCCTCTTGCCTAGTATGCTTGAAAAACTTTATCTGTAATACCCCACAGAGAGAAGCTTTTGTAATGATTTCATTCATTGTTTTATTTATCTTATTCAAAGAAGGATACTATGAGAGTTCTAATCTAATAATTCAAAATTCTACCATTTGATACGGTTTCCTGAAGTGTGGACAGAGTGAAACTTTTTTGCTTCCATATTTGAGGAATTCTGGTCAGTCTAAAACTTCAGCAACCTTTCCACTCAAGTTTCTAATAATTTTTTTCTCCTTATATGTTAATTTGTACCCCTGATTGCATTTCTCTCGAATGCTTCTTAACATTCCTCTGTCACTGCTTTTCTCATCTAAAAATCTTTCAAAGTCATTTTTTTTTTCAAACACTCCAAACAAAGTCTCGATACCAATAAGATAACATTGCTATAAGTGGGCAAACGATCACAGAGAAAAAAAGGAAACTGGGGAAAACCATATGCATAAACTGTTCTAAAGAAGAACCATATACGAAATGAAGGAAGAGGTTGAGAAGTTCCTTCAGTGAGTCTGGAGCTAAATGTATACTATATGGCACCTGCCCGCTTTCGTGAGTGATAATAAGGAAGCAGAGGAACGGCAGTGGCCAGTCCAGAGGAGAAGAGGTCATGGAAATACCTATGAAAAGCATAATATACAAACGGATGCCTATGAGGAAATGACCGAGGGAAGTCCGTGAGAGAAGGATAATCTGTTAAACAAAATAGGTCACTTCTGAATCTGGATACACTCATTCTCAGGAATGTTTTTCAACATTACCCCAGATGTGAGCAATATCATAATTTAGTAGATTTGGGGTTTAAAAAGTATGAGTTGAGCATAAGAAAAGATTCGGTTTTTGTGGTTGAAGAGGATAATAAACGTGACGTTTATGCTAGGAAAGCTTGATGAATAAGTCAGTCCAAGCAAATAAATCTATTATATAGTTGGCATGCAGAATATTATCAGCGATGTTTCACGCATTGCTCAGAGCATAAATCTTGAAGCTCGCTATTTGAGTACAAGTTTATGTAAATGACAAAGAGAATTCGATTATACTCTCATGAGCAAAGCTATGAATAGGATTGGACGTTAGTGAAAGCAGATCATTGTTGTACAGGAGAATGAGTGGAAGTGAAAGCACAAATCATTGGGATGCTGCAGCAATAATGAAATAATAAAAAAATTCAGTTAAAAGGAAATCATCCATAGTGACATGCAATTAACCACCAGAGAGAAAACTTGCAATCAGCACAGTCGTAACCCAATAAGCTACCAAAGCAATACCTTAAAGTGGCAAGTTTAGAGGATGGCATATACCGGCAAAATTGCATCTCAACAATAAATTTTTTTTTTAAATTTTTCATAGGTTCTTGAATTAAAGAGCAACAAAATAGCTTTGCCTAGGGGCACATACCTTACAACAGTATTGTTCGTAATCCACTTAAAAGATATCAGAGAGACTATAATGTGGAAACATGGAAAGAAGGCAATGATATCAGAATTGATGAAATACGTTAGAAATATCAGGAGCAAAAACATGATTCTGCAGATATTTCTATGGAGTATATTCAAAAGTAGGTTACAGGGAAATTCTGAGAATTGGTGATTTGGAAAGGGTGAACTAATTAATCCATTAGTCTCTAGTGGTGAAGGAGTCGTTAAGGACCTTCCGCATGACTTCTGAGATTGTTGCGATGAGGGCAATGGAACAATATCTTAATAAGACCCGTGTTAAGACCAGGCTGGATAAACGCTGTCTTTCATGTGTTTGTAGACCTCAGTTAAGTAGGATAGCTTGTGAATGTGATACAGGAGGCATTAGTTATGAAATTCATGATGCATTTGAATGTATAAATCTGGGCTGGGTGACTTATCCTCCATACTGTTGAGTATTTTTTATGCCCTTTTGACAAAAGATCAGAGGCAGCACACCAGAGGTAGTGTGATGAATAGTAGAGGATATTTTCTTTGGTCGTCCAAACAAGGGTTGGAGAGACTGAGGCCAAGCTTATTCATAGATGTTGCCATTGTTCCATCAGAATAAAAGAAAGGTAGAAATATGGTAGGTTAGATTTTGTCCTATAGCCTCGGCAAGGTGCCCAAAACGGACGACTGCCATTTCAGCAAGAGAAAGTCTTATTACATTTAGCACTCATGAAATCAGTTTTGGATTTACTGATTTCTCCCCCCCCCCCCCAGATATTACGGTCTGTATCACAGGCACAGTGAGAGGTAGAAGTTTTTAACTCGAGCCACTGGGTATAATTTGCAGTGCTTTGGTACATTCTTGGAAACGGAAGGCTCTGAGAAGAGTTGAGGTATTTTAAATGATATAGCGAATAGAAGTACTCATCTCAGTAAGAATAATTTCAATTATTTGAATCAGTTGACTGAAATCAGCACATCATCCAATTGTCTCTATTGGAATGCATTGTGGCTGAGAGAGCACGAGCTGAGAAAAAATATTATAGTCACAAGGAGAGATAATTGAAACTGTGTATTCAGAAGAAAAATGTTTAAAAAAATGATAATGGGAGAATGATGGGAATTGTCTGGTATTCTGGAATATAGGTTAGCAATGTATATATATCATTACTGACATCAAACAATTCGGATGATCTTACAGTTCGTATGCTGAAATCTTCAAGGAACACTGTCTCACCCTTTTAGTAATTACCACGCTACCGGCCAGGACGTGTATATATATATATATATATATATATATATATATATATATACGTCCACATTTCCATGGATGCTAAGTGCATATTAAAATTGTAATGCCATTGATATTACATTGAAATTTATGATGGATACGAAGCTTTTTAGGGTGCGTATTTGATCTTTATTTAATGGCCGGTAAGGTCGTTAAACTGTATGTGCTCGACTGTTAGAGATGGATAATATATCTATATCTAATAGATGGGTATAGTATAATCATTAGAATTAAGATCGCGGTAATGGCTGTAAATGAAGGCATCAAACTGAAGTTAGGAAATCTTGAATGAAAGCAGATCATATGTATGGAAAATATTCCAAAACCACCAGATACGCAAATATCCATTTTTTGTTTTTAATTTTCATATCTTTGATTTATTCTACAGTACTGTTGTCATATTCTAAGCTATTTAATAGGTGAGAGAACATTTTGCTACTTACCCAAGTCTTCACATGACTTGTTTAGCTACTGTTACAAGTAAGAAAGCTATGTGTAAATATATTTCTCCCTATACATTGAATGTATTGGGAAAAAAAAAATAAATAATATATATATATATACAATGTGTATATATATATATATATATATATATATACAGGGTGGCCATAATTAAAGAGGAGGTGTTCAGAGCCCTGCAGTAAAAAATGTATTGAATGAAATTCAACCAAACTTGGTATAAGTACACTCTGGAACATGTTTTTATATATATATATATACACACACACAGTGGTGGCTGGTGCAATAGAAACAGGTGGGGCCAAAAAAACTTAATGTTTTTATATTTATACAGTGGGTTCTATTATTAATTTAGTTATTTCTATTACAACAGCCTGTGTAGTTCAGTGGATGTGGTATTTGCCAACCACAGCGCTTGGCCGCACGAAGGAAGACTTGGTTTCGAGTCTAGTCGGCGACTAGAGGAAATTTTTCTAAACCTTTTTTCGACCGGTTCCCGAGTTAGTCGATCTCTGGCACGGGCAAGCAGGTTTTTCCTCCCGGAAACTCGGGTTTTTCGTCCTGTAAACTCAAGAAAATCGACCGTAGAACCGATATTATTTCAGACATTAAATATATTGTGTTAGGGTTAGGGACCACGAGATGGCGGCACATTTGAGCCGTCTCTCTTCACTGAGTACCGCTTAATTAGTGATAGCCTTGGGCCATCTATCTCTGATTGGTACCAGTGGAGATTGAACTGCCCGCTCAGTCTCCAAAAAGTTAGATAGGGCTAAATGGCCTCGCCTACTCCCTGTATACGAGAATAAAAAGGCGTTAGCTGATTTTTTTTTTCTATTACAATAATGTTTAGTCAGAATCCACTGAGATTATGAAGCACGTGCTTTACAATCAAAGAATCGCGCGCTATGTACGTACGTGCCAACACAGTTACTGGGCCCGACTAAACTGGCCCAAGATAAGCGTTGCGCCCGGTAAATAAACACGATCGCTAGTGCACATGCCTCATACATGCCCTGTGTTTCAGACGTATAAAATAGGGCCAGCCATGCCTGGCCCCAGAGACTGTACTAAGTCGCATTATACAATATTGTCACAAAATACTACAGTAATTTTTTTTTATTAAAAATAAAACGTGTTGGAAATAGATCAAATAATAATAATTACAAGAAACATATTTTTTAAAACTACAATTATTGGGCTAGTTATACAAATATAGGTGGCCCCTATAGACGAGCCGCCTCTCTGTGTGTGTGTGTGTATGTATGTGTATATATATATATATACACACACACACACATTGAGAAGATAAAAATAGTACAAAATTCTGTCACCAGAGGACATTTGGAGCTATAAGACGCGTGGTTTGAGATTAAAGCGTTATGGCTAGAAGAGAAAAATCAATTTTCATGTTTGTATAACTTACAGATGTGATTCAATGTCCTTTCAGATTTTCTAACTGCATTCTGTGAATGAGATTTTTTAGAGTGGAACACAACAATCTATTTGTTGTATGAGGTAAATCAATCTATTGATTTACCTCACATGCTGCGTTATTCTGTCTTTCAAGGTTGCTAAATCAGGAATATGTCTTTCGTACACCATGCGTTTCAGATAGCCCCACAACCAAAAGTCACGTGTTGAAATCAGGTGAACGCGGTGACAATGCTTTAGGAAATGCGTGACTAATTACTCTGTGTTCTGTGAAGTGTTTTCGTAACATTCGTTGTACCGCGATCCAATGTAAGGTGGTGCTCCACACTGCACCTTGACTCTAGTATGGCAGAGTCAAGGCAAAGATGCCTCAACTCTACCATACTGAATATGGTAGAGTCAAGGCATCTTTGCTGTTGTGGAACAAAAAAAAAAGTTGTGCAGTATCTCTCGATACCTAACAGCAAAGACGATACAAGTCACTGGTCCTATCGGGCGAAGTTCTTCGAAAAAGTTACGGACCGATAATATACATTGCAGCAAAACCACACCGTGACTTTCGGTGAGAGTAATGGAGTCTGATGGAACACACGAGGGTTATTAGCAGCCGAAATGCAACAAAAATGTGAGTTAACACTACCTTTCAGATAAAAATTTGCCTAGTTTACTCCAAAATCTTTCACGGCCATGCATCATCCATCTCCATTCGAGCTAAGAACGTCAAGGCAAACTACAGTCGAGTTTCTGCAACACCATAAAGCAAAGTTTGAGTATGGGAGATCTTGTAGGGAAATAACCTCAGCAATTTAATGCATGATTTTCCTGACATTTCAGTATGGTCATGTCCAGTTGTCTTGATATTGTCCAAGCACTGCTGGATCCTTGTACGTTATTCATTCCGTGTTTCACGACGGCCGTTGTAACTTCGTCAACTTGTTGAGGAATAATCCATTTATGCCCTCGTTCTGACCTTAATGCTAAAGATCTATTTTCAAATCGTAAAATCATTTTCTAAGATTTGTTATTGTCATCGGACACCTTTTCTCCCACCTTTCAAACGCCGGAATTCTCGAACGCGGTATTTGCGTTCCCGCATTGTTGATAGTAAAGCTTGACTAACAACACACGTTCCAGTAAGGTGAGAACCATACAACTTCAGTCAGAATGATGCGATCCGTTTCGGGTCTTCCTTATACAGTGGTACCTTGAGATACGAGTTTAATTCATTCCATGACCGAGCTCGTAAGTCAAAATGCTCCTATCTCAAATGTTTTCCCCACCGAAATTAAAATGAAATTAATCTGTACCAGTCCCTAAAAAACCACTCCAATTTTTTTATAATAATGTATTTATAATGAACAAATATTGTATACAAACAAAATAAAACCAAATACTGTACATACATACATGTAAAAGAGAATCTAAAGAAATAAACAGATGTTGGCATAGCCGATTTGCGTATGGTATTAATTTTTTCTTTCACTTCACTTTTGCTTACCTTAATTTTCTTCTTCACTAGTTTTTTTCTTTTTTACCATGCTTTCGTCACTTTCATCCGCAGGTCGTTTCAATAGACACCTGTCCAAGCTTTGTTTCTTCCTCCGTTTTAGAATGTTTCTGAAATGAGTTAGGCAAGTGTCATTAAATAGTGCCGTTGCAACTTTTTCAGGGTGTTTCTTTTCAATAGCCCGAAACTTTTTCCCACATTGCCAACACTTCCTTTATCTCACTTGAAGAGATAACTTCCTCTGCAGTTGTACCAATCTCCTTCAGAACCTCCATATGTTGCTGCGTGTGTAGTTCTCTCAACTCCTCCATCATCAGTTCTTCGGAATGTGCGGCGACAAGGTCTTCGATGTCTCCCTCACCCACCTCAAGCCCACGGACTTTCCAAGGGACACAATCTCCTCCAGCACTTCCTGTTCAGGTCTAAATTCTTCAGTCCCTTTCAGCCACAGCTTTTTCCCATGCAGAGGTCAAGGTCCTTATTGCAACACCCTGCCAGGCCATATCAATAATTTTGAGGCATATGACAATGTTGTAGTGGTCCTTCCAGAACTCTCGAAGGGTGAGGTTTGTGTTCTCCGTAACCTCGAAGCAGCGTCAGAACATGTTTGGTAAAACGTTGTTTGAAATTGGAGATCACCTGTTGGTCCATGGGCTGTACGATAGGGATGGTGTTGGGTGGAAAGTAGAGAACCTTAATAAAGCTGAACACCTCGAGGATGTCGTCCTCAAGGTTTGGTGGGTGGGCAAGAGCGTTGTCAAGGACGAGAAGAACTTGCAGGGGTAAGTCACTAACCTCAACGTATCCCTGAATGGCAGGACCAAAGACCAAGTTGACCCACTGCACAAAAAGCTGCCTGGTGACCCGTGCCTTTGGGTTTGCCCTCCCCATAACTGGTTTTTCTTTTAAAACCTTGTGTGTCTTGAAGGCTCTGGGGTTTCCCGAGTAGTATACGAGCGGCAGATTGATCTTGCAGTCGCCACTTGTATTTGCACAGCGCAAGGGCCAACCTATCCTTCACGGGCTTGTGACCTGGCATCTTCTTTTCTTCTGACGTTATGTAAGTTTTGCTTGGCATCTTCTTCCAGAAGAGCCCTGTCTCATCACAGTTGAAAACTTCAATTCAGCAAAGGTTTTTACAAATTCCTCAGCTGCCTTAGAATCAGAGCTCGCTGCCTCACCATGCCTGATAACGGAGTGAATGCTGGTCCTTTTTCGGAAATTTTCGAGCCACCCACGACTGGATTTGAATTGCTCTTGTGAAGCCTCCTGTGCTGAAGTATCTGGGGTCTGCTGCAGCAAATCTGCGTAAATGGCTCGTGCCTTCTCGCAAATTATAGTCTCTGTCACAGCGTCTCCTGCAAGCTGCTTCCCTGTGAACCAAAAAATCAGCAGGTTCTCTTTTCATGGACAGAGTTGTGTAGCTTTGAAATAATTTTAACGCCCTTAGCTGGAGTTATAGCCTTTATCGAGTCCTTCTGCTTAAGAATAGTACATATCGTAGAAGTAGTGCGATCGTACTGCATTGCCAAGTCTATTACTCTTACACCTTGCTCATGTTGGTCTATTACCTCATGTCTTAATTCCATGGATATCACCTTTTTCCTTTTCTCACCACTGTTCTTTACACTCACCTTCTTTGGACTCATGGTTATATGAAAAAAAAATCAGCTAAATAACTGTACATACAAAAGAAGACACAAAATTAAAACTCAACACGACAGAAATGCTTTTGCAATGAGGAAAACATGTGAACTGAATGATGCACAAAACTTGGGGAATCTGAGCAGAGTGGTGGTTGCGACATCACCGAAGCAGACTCGTATCGCAAGGCAAAAAATCGACCTAGTGACGACTCGTATCTCAAAAAACTCGTATATGCTGGGGCACTCTTATTTCAAGGTACCACTGTATATCCAACTCGTCAATAAAAACAGCGGATTATGCAAATATCACGATTCTAACGTCAATCGTCTGCTGGCAGCAGAATTTTGTACTTCATTTTATTTTTGTAAATCAAAATCCCATATTCCAAAGTGTACACGAGTACTTAAACTAAGTTTGGTTGAATTTCGTCCAATATATTATGATGATAATAAAATCGACCAAAGAACTAGCGCACTTTCAGACGTAATATACGTGCAAAATTAAACTTGCCAAGAAGTTATTCTTTATCCAAGTGTTCGCAAAGCAAAAACCGAAGCTTACAATTTATCCAAGTATAAGCTTCATTTGCATGAAGTATCTTCATGACTATACTACTTGTATATACAGACTGACTTCACATCAATTGTCTTAGTACTTAATAATGCAAAACAGAGTTGCCTTCAGAGCATGTTGCTATGCACAATGCCAAAGGATAACTACTCAGACCGGTTTCGACCTTTTTAATGATATGTCATCAGTGAGAGCCAAAAGGGATACCAAACTTCAATTTGATTTCTAACCAAGTGGAAGAACATTTTACAGCAATCTCTGATCTAGAGTATTTTAACAAGGTGATACACCTGTTTACTACTTGTATATGAAAAATATGACTTCTGTATTAATTCAACATTAGCACCTATTCTGGGTCTGGCTACCATTGATGAGACTTCGATAATGGTCGAAAGTCTTGGCAGTGAACCTACCCATAATGCATAGTAATATATTCTTCTGAAAGGAAGTGTGCTTAGCATTATGGGATACTAAGGCAATTGATGTGAGGTCATCAGCCTGGTTGTGAAGATATTTTACACACAAACCTTGTTTGCTTACACATCAGTAAAAGGATTAAATATGCATATAATTTCTTGGCAATATATACTTCTGAAAGGAAGTGTGAAAGGAAGTATTATGGGATACTAAGGCAATTGATGTGAAGTCATCTGCCTATACTAGTAGCGAAGCTATTTCATGCGCATCTTCTCCTTCCTGCTATGTACTAAACCATGTCTTTAATGCCAAAGACTGACAATGAAAATGTTTTTCGATACATGGTAGGAAGGGGAAAAGAATGAGGGTGGGGTCACCAATCGAAATGATGTAAATGTTATTGGTGTGTTAAGACTCGGGTTTTTCCCCCTTGGGGGGGGGGATGAATGTTTTGCCAGAGTATTCTGTTCTTCAAAAAGTCAGGGATAATGAGTTGCTTACTGCTTTTAGAATGAAAGGCATTAGTTGTTTATTCATTTTGCATCAAAGTCTTATATAAATCCACTTTATTATTATTTTTTTAAGTATTCACACACTGATATCCACATGCATATTTTTAAATGTGAATTTTGCCAAATACATATTATAAACTTATTGTGCATTACCTTTGCTGCTTTAAAGATAATATATTCTGGAAATCTACAGGTTAAGCAAATTTTTCTAACTACTTAAAGCCCTTCAACAAGCAAGGTGGTTTCATCACGATGACCAATGGAATTTATTTGTCGCCTTAAGCCATTCACAACTGCCCGTGCCCACAGTAGAACCAACTCACGAGTAATGTTTGTAAAACAGAAAAGCTTTCCTCTGCTAGATGCCAGCAAATGCACACCTTTCCTTTTATCTTGATATATTTCTTTTATAATACTCTGCATGCATGCTGATATTCAGTGACCAGCAATATGGATTTTACCACTACTCATTCACAGCCTCTATACTCCACCACTACTCATTCTCCTAGCCATTACCCACCCTTCAGCATGAGCAAAGAAAACTTAGGAGAAACTAACACATTCATGTTCTTTCCATTTCTAGGATGTTCAATTAGGTCTTACAAAGAAGTATACTCAGCAAAGTAACATTTAGCAATTGAATCACCAGCTATTTTTATGGTAATTTATTACCAGTCATGCGTGACAGCTTCCTTTCCTCAGCTTTAGTCACCAGTGCTGGAGCGAAAGTGCATGGCTCAGTACTTTCACCAATTTTTCCTATAAATAAACAACCTACTCTCTCTTTCACTCTGACCTCAAATTCTATCCATAACTATGATGACAATACACTTTTCTCTTCTTCATTTGACAAGCCCTTGTAGAAAAGTAAATATTTTGATAGGACAGGACACTTGTAGGCCAACAGAACTAAGTAGCTTGGCTATACTTCATGTTAATTAAGAAATTAAAATAACCAAAGGAATTATATACAATTTTTTAAACTTTACTTCCATAACCAATGCATTAAACTATTTTACTATCCATAAGTGGGGAGGTGATGATAAAGTTATGAATAACAATGCTACTGTCCTGTCACTACTCATACAAAAGTAGCTCAACTTCACTTCCCTTTATTTTTGATAACACCTAGATCTCCAAACAGAATAAGATTTCACTTTTAGGGGCTGATTCATAATCAGAAACATACATCAATAAAAAATGCAAAAATTATATTAGAGCAAACAGAGAAATCATTAGAATACAACAAACCTCTTTACATATTTCACTCACTTAAGTAAAGCATTTTAATAGAATACAGTTAACAGACAAAAAAAACCACATTACAAATAAGAAAAATATATTAAAACAAATTTCGAAACTAATTAATATGTACAAAGATAACAGTTCTATAATAAATATAGAGTAAGGAGAGGTTGAAGAAATTAAATTACTTGACAAATAGGAATCTAAGACATAATTAACATAAGACAGATTTAACTCGTATATATTTTATTGGTATAAAATTTTCTCCTTAGTATGAAGGGCATCTTCAGTAGTATGATTTTCAAATCAAACAACAAAAACCGGTATATTCAACAATGAAACACATGAACTGCATATACATGATGTACAGCAGGGTTGTCCAAAGCACTGCCTGCAGTGCAATTTTGTGTGGCCTGCCTGTGGGTTTTGATTTTCACAAGCAAAAACATAAAATAACAATTTAAATCGAATGCATATTAGATATTTTAATTATATCACTAATCGATAATCTCTATGTTGGTAATTTTACTTTGCTTTATTTTATTTTACTTTTACATCACTATATACCCACGTTTTTCAAATGTTGGAAGTTTATTTTGCACTTGGTTAGACTATAATAAATTTAGTTTAATCCTTTATCCAAGTGTAAGCAAACAAAGTTTGCACCTGAAAATATCTTCAGGATTTAGGCAAGGTGGTACATCCCTTGGCAACTCATTGCAAAGGTGGACCAAGCTTTCATCACTCCCTGTCTCAGTATCTCCCATAATGCAGGATGCACATCTCCTTGCAGACATGTATACTGCTATGCATTATACTGACACAAAGAGTGATGAGAGCTTGGTCCACCTTTGCAAATGAGTTGCCAAGGGATGTACCACCTTACCTCAGTCCTGAAGATATTTTCAGGTGCAAACTTTGTTTGCTTACACTTGGATAAAGGATTAAACTAAATTTATTATAGTCTAACCAAGTGCAAAATAAACTTCCATCTTTCTCTAAATCCAGAATAATTTAATAATAAGGTGGTAACACCAGTTGGCAACTCATATAGGTAAATATGACCTCTCCATTGCTTCTGCCTTACTATCACCACTCTGGGTCTGCCTCCCACTGATGAGACCTCAATAAAGGTCAAAACTGGTCTGGGTAGTGGCTCTTCCTTTAATGCATAGCAGTACACATGTCTGCAAGGAGATGTGCTTCGCATTATGGGCAGTGGCGCACTCAGGATTTAATCTCGGAGGGGGCCGAGTGCTCAGGATTTAACCTTGGGGGGGACTGAGTTGAGTAGACGTTTTGCGAATACACACTACACTTCGCATACGACCTATAACTGAGCATCTGTAGTGATCGCTAATTCATAAGTAGCACACAACATAAATAAAAAAAAAAAAACGAATTTTAATTAGGAAAAGATTTTTGGAAATTTTTCTAGTGTTTTTTCCTTTTCTTTGGGGGTGCCTGGGCCCCTTACCCCCCCTCTGGGTGCGCCACTGATTATGGGAGATACTGAGACAAGGAGTGATGAGAGCTTGGTCCACCTTTGCAACAAGTTGCCAAGGGATGTACCACCTTACCTCAGTCCTGAAGATATTTTCAGGTGCAAACTTTGTTTGCTTACACTTGGATAAAGGATTAAACTAAATTTATTATACGTTTTTCAAATATTAGATGTGTCAAACAAGCGTTCTTACACTTTTAGTTCCAACACGCACACTCTGGGTGCTCACAGGGAATGTGAGCATGCGATTAGTGTTGTTCGTTAGTTCAGCTATCTAGGTTGTGTCACTGCTGCTCACCAAATTACTAGATATGCAGTGATGTGGCCCTCGGATAAATATTTTTTTTTTAATGCGGCCCTCGGATTACCAAAGATTGGACAGCCCTGATATACATTCTTACTAAATAGCTTAAGGAAATTACAACGTACAATAGAATATACATTAAAATAAATTTTAATACACTTACAATATTTCGGCAACATCACGTGGCCATTATCACAGGAACTTAAATACACGACACGTGCACGCAAGCACAACACACAGTAAATAAGGAATGAAGCAGGAAGCTATTCTTTCTCCTAAAATTTCTGATGATGTCCCCTAGCAGGCAATGTTGGTATTCTTGGCCGATTGGGCTGAAGATCTTCTGATGTAGGTTTCCCAAATTTGGGGCAGTCTCATGCGACCAAATTTGTTTGGGTTTGGATTGTTTCTTAGGGCTGAGGCTGATTCCATGAATAGCCTTTCGTATTTGAATTTACTACGGTGTTTTATCGTGGCTTTGTCTGTATTATCTGTACTCTTGTCCCCATCTATAGGGTAAAGGAGATGCACAAGACTGTAAAAATTACAGAGGAATAAAGTTGATGTCCCAAACAATGAAAATCCTAGAAAGGGTTCTTGATGGAAGATTGAGGAAGGAGGTGGAGATTGCAAAGGAACAATTTGGCTTCATGCCTGGTAGATCGACAACAGATGCTATCTTTGGGTTACAGCAGATGATGGAAAAGTTTCGAGAGAAACAACGGGAACTATATCTGGCATTTACTGATCTGGAGAAAGCATATGAAAGAGTGCGAAGGCAAGAAGTCTGGAGGTGTATGAGGGGGAGGAAGGTTCCAGAGAAATATATCAGGTTGGTGCTGGAGATGTACAGAAATGTGAAGACAAGTGTTCAGACCTGTATGGGATAGAACAGAAAGTTTTCAAGTAACAATTGGCTTGCATCAAGGGTCAGTATTAAGTCTGTTTCTGTTTAATATTGTGATGGAGGTGGTGAGAGAAGCTGCACCTTGGACAATGTTGTATGTAGATGACATCTTGCTGTGTGCAGATTCAAGAGAAGAAGCAGGAGCTAAACTGGAAAGATGGAGAAAAGTACTGGAAGAGAGAGGTATGAGACTGAGCAGAGGTAAGAGAGTATGTGTTGCACAGTGGGCGGCAGCCAGGAGATAGATCTGGAAGGAAATGTCATCAGGAAAGTGAGGGACTTTAGATACTTAGGTTCAACAGTGGAAGAAGAAGAAGATGGAGGAGCTGAGAAGGAAGTGGGATGCAGGATACAAGCAGGTTGGAGGAACTGGAGGGAGATGGCTGGAGTGTTATGCGATACTAGGGAATTATGAGCAAGTTGCCTTCCTTGCCATAGTATATTTTTTTATGACTGTAGCTGTGTGTGTTCACGGGACCAGTTTTCCTGTGTTGAGGGATGAAAAACCTGAGTTACCAAGAGAAAAACCCTCCATCTCTGTATGAGACCGGTTAACTCAACTTTAGTCGAAAGAGAGACCAGAGAAAGGTTCCTCATGTCACTGATGGGAATTGAACCCAGGTCTATCCAACCAAAGGGCTTCGTCTATACTGACTGATCTACGGAGGCTCCGTATGAACTACAATACTTAATATTAAATGCAATTTATTTGTCGCTTTAAAACCATACACTTAATGCTAAACACAATTTCAATCAGCTTTTTAAAAGCATACATTGCAATGCATGTTTTTAAATTGATCCAGCCAACCATTGTTACATACAAAATCACGGTGTCTAAATTATTGAGCATTTTCCACTTAATCCTTCAAAATTGAATTACTGAGAATCTAACACTTCTTTGTGCAGTGAACCATTTGTAAGCTTGCACTTTCTATATAGATAGTTTTGGTTTGGTTTGTTTCAGTTATGTTGTTTTCCAGTGCCAATACATATTTATCTTACTTCTTCAACAGTGTTGATTCTACTAAAAATGACAAAGAAAACTTTTTATACACTTGAACATTTTTGGCACCACATTCTAATTCACAAACCAAGAGACATTTACTTTTAGTAGACATGTTTCTGATGGATGGATCTGTTTTTAACTAATCTTAAGTTGTGGCAGTGTTTGCGTAAAGCTAGGGGAAAAGAGCCAGATGTTAGAAACTGGAGAAGTAGGAAAAGATTAGTTTATAAGCTGGCCCATAAATCTGATGCAGGTGGTTATAAAAGCTAATTCATTCCTTTCATTTTGGTGTATTCCAAAAATTCAGTATTCCAAGAGCTAATTAAGCAATTAAGAATGTTCGGCGTATTTACCAAAATTTGTACAGCATATCCGTTTAGTATGCTTGTTATAAAAGTGACCAAACGTATGAGAATATGCATAAATTAAAATAATTATCGCTTTTTACTCATTGCAGCTGTGATCTCTTCATTTTCATGCTTGTTACAAAATTCTCTCCAAGTGAATTTGTATACATTTTTATGTTAGAGCATGGTGTCAGTAATAACTAGTCCATGTCTGAACATGACAGGTACTGATGATAGCTTTGCTCTTTTCTCAAATTTTTCTGATAACATTTCTATATGTCTGGTAATCATTTCCTATTCTACTATTTAGATCTCCAATAAGGACCAACTTTTCCATTTGTAATATCGTAAAAACTTTTTCCACTTCTTCCTTAGAAGAACCTTCTGTGGGATAATATGCAACACATAAGTCTCATTGTCCAGTTCCTCATTCTGATATTTGCTCACATCACCCTACTTGATGTTGCCTGCATTCAAGAAGATTGTCGTATTTAGCGTTGAATACTATAATTACTATTCCTTTTCTCTGATTGTTATTGTATGAATGTAATTGTGTATTGTTAGAAATATCTTAGCTGTTTTTTTTTCTTCTTTGTTTCACATTGACATAATAGGCGTATTTGTCACACCTATTATGTCAATTTGGTACTTATCCAATACTTCTGCTGGTTCCATTTCTTTCCTTTGATACTTCTTATGGTGATTGTGCCAATCTCGAACTCAGCTGATGCTGAGTTGGCATATGTTCCAGTAGCTGACTTTTTGCTGTTTGCCTCAGTTCCCCGAAAAAATAAAATAAAATAAAATAATGGGGACCTTGTAATTTAACTGGATGATGCCAAAGTTGGCATGAAATTTTATCAGTTTGTATCATTATTTTGCATTATGGTTTAAGCCAATAAGAATATAATTTGTTCAGCTAAATCCCAAATTGCTAGCGCATCTTCGTTCATTCAGTATCCAGGTAGATATCTAACGGGTTACGCTATGTGAAGATAAGAAATGAACATTATGTCAGAAGTCCTGGTCAGTTCTCCAACTTTCAAGATACATGGAGGTCTACTCCCAGTAATCCAACTCCGGCCCTTTAGCACCATAAAATTTCCTATCATAATGTATTCTTTGTGAAGAAACTCAGATGTTCAACATTCATGTTGGAATTTAAGGCAATTCATAACAGCAGCACCAAGTTCAATATGAATATCAATTATGCAATACTAAATGATGCCATTGGTGATGAAAGAAATTAATGATCTGTATAGTAGTATCCCAATAGATTCTTTCATAAAAACATGAGACTACTAGAATATTACTGAACCACAGTTCAGTAATAATTTCCAAACTTTATTTACAATGATACACAAGAGGTGAAATTTAAATACAACGCCAGGAATTTAAAGTAAAAGGACAAAAAATGCTATAGTTTTCCCTCCTGAACTTTTACCCAATAAAGCTGTAATCGTTGTAACCACTCTTTCCAATATCTTTCACAATCTGCTTTAGACATATAATGTACATGCCCTGGTTTTCCATCCTCATAAGCAATGACTATCATAGCATTCTCAATCTATAAAAGAATAAACTTTTATCACATTTTCCTGAAAAAAATATAGAAATTCCTTTTTCTTCTAATTATACAACATATATAAGAATGGGCAAAGTTAACAGAGGGTTCCAAAAATCACTAACTTTGAAATGTGCATCAACAATATTGGAATCAAGATAACAATTTTCCAAATGAAATTCATTCCTTTCAAAACCAATATAATATATATATATATATTGGTTATGTATTTTTTTTGTAATATATATATAAAATCACCAAAAATAAAAAAAAATACAGATTTTCAAGTGCATGTTTTAAAGTTTCTCTAATTACAGTTAGAATATTTTATTTTCTGAAACTTGTTAAATTACTAAAATCTTAACATTACTAACCTGTTTATGATTAAGGCATGAAACCTGAAGGTTATAAGTTTCCATGAAATTCTTAAACTGAATGTAAAATTATGTATTTTTTTTGTAATTTTCCTCAGGTTGTATAACAGTTGAGTTACATGAAGATTTGAATGTAAGCCAACTTCATTTGGTGAGATTTAGAGTGATCTTGTAGATCACTCAGTTTTTGGAGAAGCATCAATACACTTTAACATACCTCAAATAAAGGTCAAAACCGGTCTGGGTAGTTGCTCCTCACATAATGCACAGCATTATACATACCTGAAAGGATGCATACTTTGCTAATGGCATCACATCAGATGCTAAGGCATCTGATGCGATGCCATTAGCCTCTATGTACAAGTAGTCCAGTGAAGACATTTCATATGCAAACTTTGTTTGATTACACTCGGATAAAGGATTAAACCAAGAATATAATTTCTTGGCATCTTGGAATATAATTTTCTGCCTATTTAACTGTAATTCTACAGTTAAATAGGCAGGAGAGTCAATGTAAGAACAGACAAAGACTACATCTGGTTCCATCACTACATTCACTCAGGACTTGCTGATCTTTTTATTAAGTGAAAGAGTTTGAAAACAAAAATCAAACTTGAAGACACATTGAGAGACTAAAGAAAACATTGATTCAGCCAGAGGTATGTGGTAAAGTTCTCTGCAAGAATAGAAAAATCAGAACTCCAAGGTGGCTAAAGGAAATTAAAGAAGTCATGAGGAAGGAAAATGTATATTAAAAGTGCCTAGCAAGTAAGTTTGCATGAACTCTGAATGACAAAGAAAATTATAATAAAACAAATCAATGTATAAAAGTAGCTAAACAGTCATTGAAATATAAAATAAAATATAGGACATACATATCAGAATCAAGTAAAAAGTTGATCAGGTGTTGAAAAAAAAAAGTTAGAAATGGAGGAAAGAGTATTGTAAAAAGAATCACAGGTAATAATGGTGGGCAAGTAAATTGAAGATAAATATAACTGATGTCTTCAGTAATTATACTGAAAGACTGCTAAACAAAAGTGACAGAACAGAATGGTTTCAGAAAATATTCAAGAGGAATGTAGTCAGGAACACACATCAGTACCTGAGGTATGAAAAGGCATCAAAAACCTGAAATGTGGAAAGGCAGCTAGAGTAAATATTCAACCAGAAATTCATTCTCAAATGTGGCAGTCCAAAAGTTTTACAGTGGCTGCACTGCATAATTCGGAAGCATCGTCAGAAGGTCAAATTCCAGATGCCTGGAGTAGAGGTCTTGTATTACCCATCAATAAAAAGGGAAATAAAACTGAATGTGAGAATTACAGAAAAATTTGCCTGAGTATTACAAGTAAGATTTATGAAAGCATACCTGACAAGCTTTCCATACACAAAAAAAAAAAATTGTGGATGGAAAGTTTGAAGAAAAAGGCAGGTTTGGGCTAGAGGTTGTCGAGATTGGATGTCACCTTTAAGACATGTTAAGAAGTCATGGGAAAATAACAGGAATCTATTTAAGGTTTGTAGATCTGAAAAAAGTACTGTTGAAACAGATTCCAAGAGAAAACAATTATATGGTATAAACAGGACATTATACACAGCAATAAGTAGTACATTCTTGTGTTATGGATTGACAGAACTGGTGAAGGTACATTATGAACTGATGTAAAATCAGGTGTGAAACAAGAGTATACATCTCCACTGTTATTCATCATCTATATGGATCACATTATGAAACAAAGTGGCATTAAACATGATATTAAAATTGAAGATATTCATTCTCAGCTCTTTATTTTATGCAGATGATGTTACCCTCTTAAATAAATTCAATACAAGTCTGAATAACTATTGTAATAAAGCTGTCATGAAAACCTGTAATAAAAAGAAAAGACAATGAAAAGCAAGAACTTTGAAAATATAATCTTTATCCTGAATGGAGAACTATAGAATAAATAACACGATTCAGCTATTTAGGAACAAGTTTAGCGAAGATGACATATTAAATTTGGCAATAGTCAACAGAATTAGCAAAGCTGGCATGGTAGAGAGTCAGCAAAATAATTTATATGGAATAAGGGTGAAATTAGTCAAAATACTAAAAACAACTATATATGTGTACAAACCAATTTTAACTTAATGCACTGAGAACTGGGTTACAAATAAGAGTTGATCTAAGACTGGAAACCACAGATATCAGATTTCTGAGAAAAATTTGGAGAATTATCAATAGTGGAATCCAGTGGCAGCCTGTACATAAGCACTGCGCCACTGCAGCATCCCCAAGGAAAAAATGAAAAAATTAAATTTTGTTCGTGTTTATAAATAATAACAATGCTTACAACATGACATTGACTGAATAGTTAATAACTGGAATTGTTCGATTAACGCTTTAGATTACGAAACAAATGCACTGTGATCTAACGCCGATATTCGTTTGCTCTTGTCATTGCGCGTTATGTCATTCCCAACTGTAACTGCTCAAACGGCAGTGTATTTTTAGTATCCTTACGCGCCTTATTTCTGTGAGATAAGGAAGGTTTATTATTGGTGCATGTGCATGGTGAAATTTTTTTTTAAATTTTATTTTATTTAAAATAACATAATTATTTATTTATTATAGATACAAGGCTGAAATATGACAAGTGTGACTGTTGAAAATAAGAAAAGAATAATATTTTTTCAATTATCATTACACGAAACAAATGCACTGCGATCTAATGCCGATATTCGTTTGCTGTCGTTGCACGTTACGTCATTAGATACACTGCCACTTGGGCAGTGTATCTTATGCCTGCACTCATTATTTCTGTGAGATATGAAACGTTTATTATTGGTGAGTGTTCATGGTGAACTATTTTTTTGTATAATTATTTATTTATTATAGATACAAGGCTGAATTATGATGAGTGTCACTGTTGAAAATATGAAAAGAATTATATTTTTTTAATTATCGTTACATGAAACAAATGCACTGCGATCTAACGCCTATATTCATTTGAACTTGTCATTGCAATTGATACTAAACTTTTATTATTGGTGTTTGTTCGTGGTAAGGATGAAATATTTTTAATAAAGCAATTTTTAATATGTAAATTTATTTATTAATAAATTTGTTACTGATTAAGAAAAAAAAGTTTTTTTTTTTTTTTTTTGTATATGCAGCACCCCCACTTAAAATTTTCACCGTCCGCCACTGGTAGAATCATACTTAAAAATGAAGATATTAGGAAGGAACTTGACATTGTTAGCGTTAAGGAATGTATGAACATATGTATGTCATTTAAACAGAATCAGAGTTTAGTAAAATAGTTGTCTGACATCAGGATCGTAGAAGAAGGATCCACAGGAAGCTCAGGATCTAGGTAAAATAATGTAATAAGAAGTACTGTAAAAGACCAGAACATAAGATACTCAAATACAGATTCTAATTTGGAGGAAAAGTGTCAATAGTAGCAAATTTTTTTTTTGTAAAACTATCATCGTATCCTGCAGTAACCTTGAGGGTTCATATTAGGAATTTCATGTGATGATGTTTAAAAGATATATAAAAAATCACTGTTGTGTGAAAACCACTGAACACTGTTAACAGCAATGCATGCAAAATGAATGATATATTGCCATGTGGGCATTCTAACAGACATCTATCAAGCAGACATTATATAATACATGAAATAAAAATAGTTAATTCTATATTTAGAGAATACTGAGATTACAGTGAAAATTTATAACTTCCTCCTCATTAGCTGAATGTGTTTGCATGTAAAAATGTGCACTCTTTTATATCTGGTGCTCTTATTTTGTAAAATCAAACTTCAAAATGGATAATTTGATTTAAATCTAATACTGAACATTTTGTATGACAATGTGAGATCATGTTCCACATGAACTACTGATCATCAATTATATTCTTCAGTATGACTGATGAGGTTTTCTGAATTATCAACCACATTAACTAAAATGGTTTGCTGACAGGAATATAATTTGCTACTGTGTGGCATGTGGAAGAAGATCTTGATTACAGTATTCTGAAAAATAGATTATCTTGATAAAAATTAACAAAACTTTTTTAAATTTGTGTCACATTTAGTTTAGATTTGGATATTTAGTAAATTGTGGAATACTGATTATGAAGATTGAGAATTTGTAGGCTGCAGACACTAACAAACACGAGAAAGAAGATTCAGGCTTAAAAACCTCTGAAAAGGTTATAGAGAATTTCAGTAGATGGAATTTTTCATTTTATGGAGAGTGGGGAAAGGATGCGAGGGCATCCTTGGAAGTTGAGAATGCTGTCAAGAAGGGAGTAAGGCTAGATTTTTCTCTCATAATGTGGTGCATGATTGGAATGGATTGCCAGTGGATGTTGTGTGCAAGTAGTGTGAATGAATTCAATAAGAGGTATGACAGCTAGTGTGAATAGTATGATGAGCTCCTGACTTCCTGGAGGTCTCTCTTAATAATAATAATAAATATTTACAATATGGCATGATTATAGTGTGACAACCAACGCCAACATGAACCAGAACAATGGCACTCAAGATGTCTTTGTTTAAAGAATTCAAAGCTGAGGGATTTTGTGAATACTGTGTGAAATGTTTACTAAGGATGAATGGTTTGTAGGGTGAAAGTAAGAATGAAAACAGAACATGTACGAACTGTTTCAAAAGCAGGTACCAAAAATGCAGGTCCTGACAAAACAGAGATTGAAGTGGTGGATGTTACATGTAACTGTTGGGAAAAAGTCCATCGGAGAAGGTACCGTATACCCACAAATGCAAGACCCTTCGACACTTCTGCACATGTCACAATATTAGGGTAATCAATGCATTAAGTGGAATGAGTGTTTATTATTATACGTCAGAAAATTAGCTTTTCTTTTATGAAAATTCTAGTTCTTAAAGTGGTAACAATTTTGCTTGTACAGTTGTTGGAAAATTTACGTATAAAGCACGTGATTTCGAGTGTTGGTGACCAATTCATACATTCTTTATTTCTTTCTCCCCATCAGCATGAATTGACTTTTCTTGGCACACTGCCAAGCTTGGCTCTATGAATTTTGGATGTACAATACTAAGGAATAAGGAGTAAGTAAAAATGACCAAAATACGAGTGATAACTTCAAAGATATGGAGAATGGCAAAGTGATTGTAATGAGAAATAAGTGTTACATGAAAATACATAGTAGAGAGGATCAGCAGCCCTTGGTAAGAGAACAAAAGATTGCTGAACAAAGCCATTATCTGACTACATTATCCCTCTAGTTAAGAAAATAAACTGCATGGAAGTTAAACAAATTAATAATTTTGATGTGGCTGTTTAAAGTAATAGGCACATCAAAAAAAGTGTCAAGGATCCAATACCAGGAGAAAAAAATGACTAGCCCTAAGAACAGCATAAAATGCAGGCTAGAAGGGTGATAACTATAATGAGGAAGACGAAATGAAAGATAGAAAAAGCATTTAGCCTTGTAAATAAAGGAAAATACAAGAGAATTTTTTCAGTGTACATCATGACAGGGTTGTTAAGCAATCACTTTATAACATACCAAGTAAACAAATGACTCATCAGGATGCTGAGGTTGAACTATATGAAGGAATACAAGTGAATAAAATAGTAATATTAAAGCTACTGCAGGAGCTCGATTCAACAAAGCATTGGGTGAGATATTTAGATGAATATCCTATCAGATATTCATTTCCCCGCATGCATAAGTACACAGGAAGATAAATCACACAGGAATACATCTGCTTTAATGTACTGTATGTCACATATGCAAGACCCTTCGACACTTTTGTGCATGTCAGAAGAAGGAGAATCCATTCCGATATTAGGGTAATCAATGCGTTTTGTGGGATGAGTGGTTATTAACTATATGTTGGAAAATTAGCTTTTCTTTTCTAGTAGCAAGGCTTATATGTTGGTCAGACATAACTGGTGATTAGTTTACGGAATTAACAACACATATAAAGTATATTAATTAAAGGTAACTTTAATGAATAACTTCTATATTTCGGCAACGTCACATTGCCATCTTCAGGAACATAAAGATATGGTAAGTGCACGCAGGCACTAACACAAAGCAAATGAGGAAGAAAGCAAGAAACTAATATTGTTCCTAAAGTCCTAATGGTGCCCTCTGGCAGGCTAATTTGGTAGTCTTGGCAATTGGGCTGAAGTTCTCATAATATAAGTCTCCCAAATTTGGGGTAGTTTCATGCACCCAAATTTATTGAGGTTAGGAACGTTTTTTAGAGCTGCTGAAGATTCTTTGAATAATCTTTCGTATTTAAACTTGCTGCGATGAATTATTTTTGTTTTCTTCCAATGAATTTTATGTTCTGAAATCCTGATATCGGTTGTTCTGCCTGTTTGGCCAAAGTAGGACAATTTGCAGCTGCAAGGGACCTGGTATACACCAGGTAGGTCTAGGGGAAGTGGTTGGTCTTTGGTAGAGCGGATAAGGGATGCCAACTTTTTATATGGTCTGTAACAGGAAGTAAGGTCATATTTTTTGAGGATATTGGTTATTTTCTCAGAGATGCCCTGGTGTAGGGGATGGTGATAGACTTGGTGTAATCTTTATTGTGGAGGGGGGGTTTGCGGTTTACTGGTTTTAGTATTTTTTGGATTTTTTTGGGGTTATAGCCATTGGCTAAGAAAGTGTTGAGGATGTGGTTTAGTTCAGTAGTTAGTAAACCGCAACCCCCCTCCACAATAAAGATTACACCAAGTCTATCACCATCCCCTACATCCAGGGCACCTCTGAGAAAATAACCAATATCCTCAAAAAATATGACCTTACTTCCTGTTACAGACCATATAAAAAGTTGGCATCCCTTATCCGCTCTACCAAAGACCAACCACTTCCCCTAGATCTACCTGGTGTATACCAGGTCCCTTGCAGCTGCAAATTGACCTACTTTGGCCAAACAGGCAGAACAACAGATATCAGGATTTCAGAACACAAAGACTACATCCGGTTTCACCAGTACAGCCGCTCTGGGCTGGCAGACCATGCCTTAGATACCCACCATAAAATTCATTGGAAGAAAACAAAAATAATTCATCGCAGCAAGTTTAAATACGAAAGATTATTCACAGAATCTTCAGCAGCTCTAAAAAACGTTCCTAACCTCAACAAATTTGGGTGCATGAAACTACCCCAAATTTGGGAGACTTACATTATGAGAACTTCAGCCCAACTGCCAAGACTACCAAATTAGCCCGCCAGACGGCACTATTAGGACTTTAGGAACAATATTAGTTTCTTGCTTTCTTCCTCATTTGCTTTGTGTTAGTGCCTGCGTGCACATACCATATCTTTATGTTCTTGAAGATGGCAATGTGACGTTGCCGAAATATAGAAGTTATTCATTAAAGTTACCTTTAATTAATATACTTTATATGCGTTGTTAATTCCGTAAACTAATCACCAGTTATAGCTTTTCTTTTATGAAAATTCTAGTTCTTAAAGTAGTAATTATTTTGCTTGTACAACAGTTGGAAAATTTACGTTAAAGTTTTTTTTTTTTTTTTTTTTTTTTTTTAAATCATATAAGTCAACAAATTAAAGAAAGAATCATACCTGGATAATTGACAAACCAAATAATTCGCACTTAGATAATCAAGTGTATACACTGTTCCCTTTGTGATAATCCAAGCATATTTCACACACACACATATACATACAAGATATGGTGTGACTGCGACATTCGTTACTTTGGGCAGATGGATAAGTCTATTAAATTGCATATGGAGGAGCACAGGAGGGACATCACTTACAAGAGAACACGTGCCAGTGCTTTATCCAGCTATATCCTTTTTTTCTGCCAATTCTGATGATCAAAACCATAGTCATACAATCCTTTGGGATAGATCTAACAACATTTTCTGTTGCCATGACGAATTGGAGAGGAAAAATTGTTGAATCTAGAGAAATCATCCTCAACCCTGTACATTTAAATAATAATTTAAGCTACAACCTCCCAGACTGTCATTCTGCTGTGATCACATACTGGCGCTTACGAGATGCTATACGCACACACTCACCCAACAATGTGGCCAACGAAAGTAAAGCTTGGAATACACATACAACGTTTTCACGTTAAATATGTATAGTGACTTTCCTGCGCTGGTCACAGTTTTTATCTTCAATGTTTAATGTTTTTTCTTTTCTTATATGAAAACACCTGAAGAAAGCTGTAAAAAGCCGAAACAAGTTGTGTGATACCATTAAACCTTTTTCCTTTACTCTCAGTTTATGTCATTCAATTCTTTTAATATATATAGCAGTTAGCTTAAGAGCAGTTTACTTGAGAGTAATTTCAAAAGTTTCATACACTGTACTCCTGTTGTTAAACCAAACATTTACCATCAGAATTATTACAAGCCTTCAGTATAATCATTCTGATAAATCCCCCAGGAATAGAAAGGGAAGCAAGTGAGAAGAGCACAGTTTGCATTGTGATAAATTTAACAAAGGTCAGATCTCTCTATTTCTTAATGCAGTAATTTAGTGACATAATTTCTTGTTATACATAATTTTTGAGTGTACATCAAAAGAAAATGTCCAAAAAATCACAAGTTGCACTCACTGTAAAACAAAAGTTACAGATAATTGAAAAATTTGAAGAGTGCGACAAAGCTTGCAGAAAATATGCCTGTGGAGTCTGGATGGTTCATGACAAACAAAAATAAAGGAACATACGGAAGATATCATAGTAGAATTGGATTTAGCCATACTTCAATCAAAAAAAAGCACAATATACACATAAAGCTAAGATATTTCATACTTACATTAGAAATTATCTTAGAGATTCTTAAAAACAGGAGGAAATTATGTTCAAGTTACCTGATAAAATAATATATATTTTTATAAGGTAAATACACATGTGAATGTATGTTTTTTTATAGATATTTACTGTCAACATATGTAAACATGTTTAATTACCCTCCTATATTTCTTCCTTGTTATAAGGATGAACTAGAGTAGAATAAAAAAAAAGGGAGGGGGGTGGATGTTAAAACATTTAAAATGACATGACAGTTATCACTTGTAATGTAGCAAGCATTTACTATTCTAGGCTGGATCTGAGCTATGTGAATCATAGTATGTGCTACAGTATTAGAATTTAAAGGAAACAAATAGTGATATCATTAAAGAAATGACAAAAAAAAAAAAAATGATACACAATTTATGATTATTTTCCAGAATTGGAATATAAGCATACAATTAAAACAACTGAGATCCAGATACTGATATAAAGTTTTGCTTGTTTCTAGTATATACTTATTGGCATGGGAAGCAAGTTCAGATTCATCAGATTTCAAGTACTTCGCATTCCAGGATTCTAATATCAGATCAAATGTCCAAAACAACATGGCTAACATGAACAAGGTGCCTGATATAGAACAGGTAAGGTAGAGGGAATATAATCATTACTACAGGAAAGAAAAGAAGACAGCTTCCAGAATAGTTTGATGTGATGAAGAATTGGTGCTATTTATTCTGATGTCCCTTTAAGATAGGGAAAGGCAACCACCTTAACATCTCTGATTATGGGATGACATTTATTATTTTATTATTATTATTAAGAGAGACTTCCAGGGACTCATTGAGGAAGGCCACATACTAAATGCGCCAGCTCTCATACTTATTCTTGAATTCATTCACACTGCTTACACTCACAACATCCAATGGCAATCCATTCCAATCATGCACCACCCTATGAGAGAAAAATCTAGTCCTCACCCTCTTCTTAGTGGCATTCATTCTCAGCTTCCAAGGATGCCCTCCTGTCCTTTTCCCACCCTACATAAATTAAAAAATCCCATCAATTGAAATGCTGTATGACCCTTTCAGAAGTTTATAAGTCTCAATCACATCACCCCTCTTTCTCCTGTTTACTAGTGTCTGCAATTTACAAATTCTCAATCTGTCTTCATAATCAGTATTCCACAATCCTGATATCATTTTTAACACTCTCCTTTGCACTCTTTCCAATATATCAGAATCATAACGGAAACCAGGAGACCAGACCTGCGCACAATAGTTCAAGTGAGATCTTATCAAGGCCTTGTAAAGAGGTCAAATGACATCCTTATCTTTACATGTGAATGTTCGTTTTCAGCATTGCAATTATCTTTTGAGTTGCATTTGCAATCTTTGCTATATGGCTCCTGAACTTCAACTTCCTATCTACTAACACTCCAAGATCTCCAGCCTCATCAGTTTCTTCTAGCACAATCCCACCAATATAATACGACATTGGATATCTAATCACGTTGAAGCAAATGACTTTACAATTTACTGACATCCATTTTCCCATGCCCACAATTCCAGCTTATTCAAATCATTCTGCAAGTATTGCACATCAGCAGCATTCCTAATTACCCTACCTATCTTTGCATCATCAGCAAATAGCTGTATGTCACTTGTTCAAATCCTTCCCAAAATCATTAATGTACAGATTGAATAACAGTGTACCAAGCACTGCTCCTTGTGATACACCACTGGCTTACCTTAAATCTAGCAGACTCACATCCCCCATATACCTATTTTTGATATCTGTCAGTCAGCTATCCACGCTAATATTCTGTAACCCAAACCCATTTTCTCCAATTTATGCAACAGTCTACCATGCTGTATTCTGTCAAAAGCCTTAGCAAAATCCAAAAGTATCATGGCATATAGTGTATCCATTCCCATTGTCTAGTTCAATGGTAACATTGTTACAGAATGTGAGCAAGATGCTAAAACATGACCTTCCCTTAGTAAACCCATGTTGCTCATTGCAAAGCAGAGATTCATTGTCAACCCATTTCTGAATGCAAGCCATAACCAATTTTTCCAAAATCTTCACCACCACTCCTGAGATACTAATTGGTCGACAGTTGGATACATCAGTCTTTGCACCACCCTTGTGCAATGGAATTACTAATACATTCTTTCCATTCCTGCAGAATCTTCCATGTTCTAAGACTCATATTAAACAGCCTGGTCAAAGGAATAGTCAGTTCAGCTGAACACTCTTTTAGTATACGTGCTGATATCCCATCATGTGGAAAGGCTTATGTGTTTGTCACACATGTTGATTGGATTTTAACGGTATAGATGCGAACACAGATTGCTAATAAAATTATTTTATTATTAAGAGAGACCTTCAGGGACTCATTGAGGAAGGCCACATACTAAACGCACCAGCTCTCATATTTATTCTTGAATTCATTCACGCTGCTTGCCCTCACAGCATCCAATGGCAATCCATTCCAATCATGCACCACCCTATGAGAGAAAAATCTAGTCCTCATCCCCCTCTTAGTAGCATTCATTCTCGGCTTCCAAGGATGCCCTCCTGCCCTTTTCCCATCCTATATAAATTAAAAAATCCCATCACTTGATATGCTGTATGATCCTTTCAGAAGTTTCTATGTCGCAATCACATCATCCCTCTTTCTCCTGTTTACTAGTGCCTGCAGTTTACAAATTCTTAATCTGTCTTCATAATCAGTATTCCACAATCCTGATATCATTTTTAACACTCTCCTTTGCACTCTTTCCAATATATCAGAATCACAATGGAAACCAGAGATGTTACAGATTTTAAAAATTTCAATCTATACATTTTTTATGGCTAATTATTTTAAAAATCACTCACCAGAATGAAACAATTTAGTTACTGATTTAAAACATTTTACAAAGTTATTATTAATGGCATATTACATACTTCCATGTATGCTATGTTCCAAAATTTTTACCGCCAAAATTTATGTCGTCTGCTAATTACGTAGCATTTTCCTGATGATATCTCGTACCTCCTTTGTAATTATTTTCCTTACATATTTTGTAATTTTTTTTTATTTTAAAGTATTTTCCCAACTTTTCATCATGAGTAAAAGAATTAGTGAGCAAAAAAGTGAAAATGATTCGAAAAGTAATCTCATTGGAAGAAAAACTCGAAATAATAAAGAAAGTGAACAATTCGAGTCCAGAGCAAAGAACACAAAAATGGGTGAATCAACTATAAGAGCAATTTTAAGCAAAGCTGCTGAATACAAAGTATTATAATGATTGAATTAGAGAGACTTCTTTGTACACGGATCGAAGATTGTAACCAAAAACGGATCCTGCTAAGAACTGACCTTATTAAATCAAGAGCATTAAGTCTCTTTGCAACCTTGAAAGAAACAGCTATCAATGATGGAAAAGAAGAATTCTACATTAGTGCTCTAATCACAGGCGAAGCTGCAAGTGCCGATAAGGAGGTGGCTGCAAATTATCCAGAAATTTGAAGAAAATTGTATAAGAAGGGGGCTATTGTGAGCAACAAATATTTAATGTCGATGAAACTGGACTTTTTTTGGAAGCCAATGCCTTCCAAGACTTTTCTGGCTACATCAGAGAAATCTCAGCTTGGTTATAAAGTCGCAAAGTTGAATGAAATTACTGCTAGCAATATGAGATCCATTTGGAAGCACATTCTTCCACACTGTGCAAATGATTTTAGAGGCTTTTCAAATGAATCTAAGTTAATTAAATCTCATTCTGAGAAACTGAGTGATTCTGACCTGCTAAATTTAGATGCACAGTAGAAAGATCCTGAAGAATATGAAGAAAATTTAATCACTGACAAGTCCAAAGAGATTTCACAGAAACAAATTTAAAATATTTTTCGTGCAATCGAAGCTTTTAAGTAACAATGCTTAGAGACTGGCCCTCGTGAAGAGAGAAGTAGGAAAATTTGCAGAAGAGGCAGTTGTATGAAAAAAAAGAAACACAATGCCTGCAAGAATAATAGATTTATATTTTGAATATGTTTTATTCAGCTTTCAGCTTCATAGTTTTCCTTTAACTAGGCCCTGAGACATACCCTAATTCTTTTATAAAAAAAAAAAATCAAGGGTAAAAAAAGAAATTTGAGGAATGAATTATACATTTTCCCATAGGTTATTATACTCGATTAGTGCAGTTTCGATTAATGCGCCTGTTTTAAAGAATGCATTAGGTGCACTAATCAAGGGATAGCTATATTTTAATGGACTGTAGTAATTCACATAAACATGATGATAGGCTAAGGTGTTGATTATTCATAAGTGCTTCACAATAAACCACAAGAGAAAACAAAAATAAATAATTAAATGCTGTGAATTACTAATGTTTTTCTGGATTTCAAGTCAGCAACTTCATAGTGCAAATTGCAACTATGCTAAAACACAGGTGCTCGATTAAATTGTTGCAGAAACAATTCAAATTGTCATAACTGAAAAGTAACTAATTTTCCTTTCACGGTGTCTTCTAGGGCCAGATATAAACAAAGCTAATTCAAAGAAGTCAAGCTAAATGTGGTCTTAGAAAGGCTGTTTCCCAGATCATTGCCAAATTAATGTAGCCATACTTATTGAGATTAGAGGAGGGGTTTCATGGCTGATACTCATTCTACAAATAGTCTCAGACCTATAGCAACGTTTATGCAGCATAGCTGTCTTCTTCCATTTAATCCTGTATGAAGGAGAATCCAGAGCATGAAATGCCAGGCCTGACTTGCTATACAAGATGATCATGAATGTAGTTTTCATGTTCTTCAAGGCAAATGTTAAAAGATCTATTGGTCTGTCCAAAGTAGGACAAGAAGTCACAGAAACCTTATACAATTCAGGATGAGCAAGACAATAAAGTGATCCTTCAGAGAAGGATGATGGCTGAGAGCTGAATTTGTGGTTTAAAAGTGGCACGGACATTATATTTATGAAGAACTTCAACTATATTTTCAGATGTACCCTGGATGTGGGATGGGGCTGGTTTAAAATCCAACAAAATATTACTAACTTAATAAATTATTTATTTTGTTACCCTAGTGTTGTTTGTAGTAATTTAGTCTCTGGATGTGCCAGACTGCAAAGATATCATCTACATAACAAGCCAAATGAAAGGTTTAGGTTAAATATGGTATTAAAAATTTGCTTTCTACAAATTAAGAAAGAACAGTCTGTCCATAGTAGTTCATTCAATTTGTTTGTATAACTGACAAGTGAAATAACTTTCAATGATTGTAAATTTAAATGAGTTAACATCTGCAGGAAATCTACAACTTTTCTTGTAAGAACCGAAGAGTTTCTTGAAATGGTATGTTGATCGACAAAGAGATTGCATTATCAAAAGAGATCAGTTCTAATTTTATTTCCTGCTCTTTTATCTTCATTGTCCTGGACCTTGCAACAAGAATGAAATATAAAAGGCAACATAGTAGACAGTGTGCTAGACTAATAGAACTGGACAACTATTAGAACTGGGCTACTATTAGAACCGGACAACTTTCTATGCCTTTCTTTGCCAGCAGATGACAAAGATATGTTAGAAAAGGTACAGAGAAGATTCACAAATTAATCAATGGCTTGAATGTGGAGTACAAGAACAAACTGAGAGAATGTAAATTGCAAAGCTTTGCGAATAGGAATAGGAGGGGGGGAGGGATATGACTGAGATATATGCTAGTCAGGAGTTATCAGGTTGACATGGAAAAGATTTTTCATAGAATGGGAGGGGGGGGGAGATAGAACAAGAGGCCATCCCTGGAAATTAAAAGAAGGGTGTGAGCAGAGGAACAAGTTCTTTACATGGAGTGTGGTTGGTGAGTGGAATGCATTGCTTGAGCATGTTGTGAACATAGACACACTGATTCAGTTTAAGACATGGTTGGATGAGCTTTGTATGCAGTACCTCCCACAATGAATGTCTGACTCCATGGAGATCAGATGTTAATAATAATAAGATCTTTACTTGTCTTGTTATGCATTATTTCTACAGAACATCTGTTTTTCCCTCCTATCTACACAACACACAGTTTGCAGACATCCTTTAAAAAATACTATATTCACAAATTTCACTAATCTTCTGAATGTAACAAACCATTATTAATCTTATAAAACTGTATCAAGCTGTTAAGTAAAAAGAGTAATTACAATAGTATCATTAACAATACAATACGTTTTTAATAACTGTCAAAGTTAAATTTAAAAAAAGAAATAAATAAAAAACCTACAATTCATTGCTTACCACAAATTTATGATTTGGATCAAAATTAAGGGCTCCCATATAAGCTGCAACTTGTAATGGGCTATCATATGTACTAGAAAGGGATGGTTTTGGCTTTTTCGAGGTTTTCCAATCAATAAGTAGCAGATTATTCCTGTAGAAAATAAATATTAATTATCAATTTATTTTATGAAAACATTAAGTATACCAACTACAAACACAATTCAACCATTCTTAATTTCTACGTGTTCAGATTACCTAAATTTATGCAAAAACAGAAATTTTAATTATAAAGAAAAAATTAAGTCATCCTATATATTTAATGAAGATCAAACAAAAATTTATTTGGGCATCAGATTTATAATAGGTTTTAAAACCAATGACAATATTTCAGAGTATGCTTTATTATTAGTATTACACAGACATGTCTGTGGAGTATGAAGCTTAATGGACTAAGACACACTAACCATTATTTATATAACACAAGGTATGATAAGTTTTATGTGAATACTGAATATTCAAATATTCTGCTTTAAAACAGGATCAGTTTTCTCTTCTTGGTTTAAATTTCACTAACCTATCCTCGCATGAATATTCAGGTCTGCAGCCTCTGAAGAGCTTACTATTCATTTTTGTTCCAACTGTATTTCTCTCCTGGTTGAAAATGGCTCAAATCTGCCTGACATTAGAATAAGGTTCTAATGTCAGGCAGATATTCGAGGTGGTGCTGCCCTTCCTCAGAATGCTTCATGTATTCAGAAGTGAGTAATTTGATTAATTGATAACCATTCCCTTGAAGAATCCCTCAAGTCACTTTCCATTAGATATGGCATTGCTGCATTGTCTTTTCTATAGGTATTTCCATGGGTGCTGCTACCATTCTTCCACTTGCCTGTAATCATATACAAACAGCTGTCAGTCAAAATCCACATACAGTTCAACTCTAAACCCTGAACTTCTCATTCTTTGCCTTCACTCCCTACATCACTGCTCTCTGAAATAGTTTTCCCCAATGATTACAGCCCTCAGGTCCTCAAAAAACACATAGACAAATTCCTTTCTTCTTTCTAACCACCTATAGATAGCACTGCATCATAGCTCTCAGGGCCTCCCAAAGTATAAAGTTGATATTAAAAAAAAAAATATATACACACACACATACACGAGGGGGAAGAGGTCTAGAAAGTTCTGATAAACACTTAGAATAAAAATATTTTTTCACTTCACAAAAGATCTTTTAGTTTAGGATATATAAGAAGACATAAAATTAATTAATTTTTGTAGATATTATTTCTGGAAAATTTTCCACATTATTCCTCTAAATAAATATTAATTTTTATGGCAGCTATTTTGCCTATTTTTCTTTAGGAGTACCCCTTTTTTGATTGTCTTTTTACTGAATTTTTTTAGAGCATTACTGATGTGTTAAAGATATAGATACATGAAGAATATAAGTAAGGAATAATTTTGGACATACCTTTGTAGAATGTTCCTGGTTATCTTCTTATTGAGAGAGTGAATGAGAGCGAAAATGTGATGCAAGATTTGAAAACAGAGTTGGTGAAGATAAGGCAAGAGATGACAATGACATGGATGCGGAGATATTAAGAGAAATCGAGATATGTATGGAAGAGTGAAAATGATGAAAATGGATATTGGCTTGAAAGAAGTAACAAAAGTCCTGTAAGTGGCAATGTATGGGGATTCAATTATTAGAGGTGTGTTAAACGAGAAGATGCACAAGGTTTGTTTTCCTGGAGGTAAAATGAACAGAGTGATTGATGAGTTGGATATGAGGAGTAAGCGAGCAAAAGAGTTGGTAGTGATAATAGAGATAAATGACTTGACTGGGAACAAGGAACACGTAAGATTGGATATCAGGAGGTTGTTGAGAAGGATAAAAGATAATAATGTGATAAGAAAGATAATCAGTGTGTTGCCCAAGTATTACAGTGATGAAATGAAGCAAAAAGTGAAGATTGTGAATATGTTAGTGGAAATGTGTGAAGAGAAAGGAGCGCAGATTGTTAATGTGTGGAATGAGTTTAAAAGATGAATTGAACTGTATAAGAGTAATGGACTGCATTTGAATGGTTTTGGTGCAAGTCATTTGGAGAAACTGCTACTGAAAGGTAGATAAATGAGTGCAGAGAATGAATCTGATCACATATGAAGTGATGCAAAGGAGCAGGAGAGTAATTAAGGAGAGATTGAAGTGGTGGTTATGAATGAAGAAGTGGGTAGCATTATCATAAAGAATGAGAGAATGAGTGTGCAAGACCAACAGGAATACGGGCAGGCTCAAGGTGGACAGGGAACACAGCATGAGAAAGGTTGATGCTCTAAGAGGATGTGAATGTGTGTAGACAAAAAAAAAAAAAAAAGGTAAAGGAATGACTTGGGATCAAGGAAAAATAGTTGAATTTGAAGAAGATTCTAAGGAGAAAACAAAATGGATTAAGTATGGAAAAGTCACATCTAATAAGTGGTATCAGTGAAACTTGCTATAGATAAAGGAATGAGCTATTATGTTTGTAAACAAATGCTAGAAATGTAGGAAACAATGCAAATGAAATGGTTGCATTTAGGATGACTTGGGATCAAGGAAAAATAGTTGAATTTGAAGAAGATTCTAAGGAGAAAACAAAATGGATTAAGTATGGAAAAGTCACATCTAATAAGTGGTATCAGTGAAACTTGCTATAGATAAAGGAATGAGCTATTATGTTTGTAAACAAATGCTAGAAATGTAGGAAACAATGCAAATGAAATGGTTGCATTAATTGAGTCTGTTAACCCAGGAATTGTTGGAATAAGTGAGACATGGTTGGATGAGGATGATATCCTGACAGGAAAAGTGATAGAAGGGTATGATGTGTTTCGTGAAGATAGGGTACAAAGGGAGGGAGAGTGCTATTGATGATAGAGAAAGAGTTATGTCTATGCAAGGTAGAGATGCAAGAGGGAAATATAGTACCAGTGGTTTTGAGGCAGTATGGTGTGAGATAGAGGTGAACAGAATGAAATACTTAGATGTTATTATATACCTGGTAATGTGGATAGTAATGACCATGAAATGTATAATCAAATTAGCCATGAAAATAAGAAAGTGTGATCATTATGGGCGATTTTAATTATGGCAATATACACTGGGATGATGAGATAGCAACTGGAAGTAAAGAAAATGAGTTTTCTTGAGTTTTTGATGGACAATTACCTCAGACAGTATGTAACAGAAGACACACAAGAATTGAGGGATTGGAGCATCTCATCAGAGGATGTTATTATAAATGAGGTGTCAAATCACCCTACAGTTGGTGATAGTGACTATGAAGTGATTACCTGAGTGGTTGCCAGCAGTGTGAGGACATAGGTCCTCACACTGCTGAAAAGGGTATATGTGGAACTACAAGGCTGGCAATTATGAGAAGCTCAGGGGACAGCTTGCAGGTGTAGCATGAAATGAGGAATTGGCTGGAAAGGAGATCAATGCAGCTTGGGTGATATTTAAGAACTGTCTGGTAGAAACAATGTCTAAATGTATTTCAAGGATCATAAGGTTAAATAAGGTAGGTGTGAAATGAACGAGGCTTTATGGAGGCAGCATAAGAGAGGTAATAATCAATTCCATGAGGATTACAAAGCATAGGCAAGGAGGGCAACATAAGGGCAAAAGTAAAATATGAGCAGCAGTTAGCTAATGAAGCCAAAAAGAATCCTAGGGAGTTTTTTCCGATAAGTAGCCAGCAAAAAAAAAAAAATATAATAATGATTATGGAAGGATGATATTGATTGGAGAAAATGGTATAAGAACAACTGCTGCAGAAGATATAGTTGAGATATTTAATGAGCAGTTCATAAAGGTCTATTATTCTTGTGAATGTGACATCATAAAGACTTTGAAAGCAGTTGATGATGAGGAGGAGAGGCTGACTGTAAATGAGCAAGAGTATATGGGGAATTGAGTAAACTTTATGTTAATAAGGCTGTGGGACCTGATAATATATCACTACTTTTGAAGGAATGTACCAAGAGTTGGCATCTGCCTTGACATGTTTAATATGAGTCTTTCACTGGGTCAAGTTCCAAAGGAGTGAAAGTGAGACAAGACTGTGCCATTTCATAGGGAGGTGACAGAACTCAAGCATCAAATTATAGGCCTATATATATGTGTCAGTTATTGTGGTTAAAGTGACTAGTGCATTGGATTGGATATTGGCTATCTGATAGATATCAACAAGTTGTATATGGGGGAGGAGGAGCAATATCCTAGAAGAAGTAAGTAACTAGTGGTGTGTCAGGGGTCTGTTTTAGGATCATTGCTATTTAACCTGTATGTTAATGATATTTGCAAAGATCTGGATGGGGATATTCAGTTGTTTGCAAATGATGCAAAGTTGGGATGAACTATGTGGAGCAGAGCAGATGTTGTGGCCTTACAAAAGGACTTGAATAGATTGAGCGAATGGACATAGGAGTGGGGATGCCAGTTCAATAATGCAAAATGTAAGGTTTTAAATTTTGGGAAACAAAGATGGGGGATGTAGAATTCATGCTAGATGAGGATATATTATTGAAGGTGGAGGAAATAAGCTTGAGCAAGGTTAATAAGGATCTAAAATTTAGAGACACATTACCAAAATTGTGAGGACAACACAACAAATTCTGGGAAAGATGTGGAGGACACTGACTTGTAGAAGTAGACTCTTGTTCCATTGTATAAGGGTCTGATTAGGCCACACATGGACTACTGTTCATAAATTTGATCACCTGGTTTTCAAAAGGATGAAGAGATGTTGAAGAGGGTCCAGAGGCAATTGACTAAGGTAGTTTCTGATCTCTGGAATGTTGAATATGAGGAAAGGTTGAGAAGATGCAATTTACAGTCTAGCAGATAGGAGGAAGAGGGGTGATATGATAGCAATGTACAAGTTGGTAAGGGAGTGTTATAGGATCAATGCTGAAGAGGTTTTTCATAAAATGGTGGGAGATCAGGGGAGAATGAGGTCATCCCTGGAAGTTGTATAAGGAGGGTGTGAACAAGGAAGTGAGAAGCAGATTTTTTACATGTAGAATTGTGAATGATTGGAATGCCTTGCCTGAGTGTGGGTGTTTGCAGGGAATTTGAATGTGTTTAAGACATGGTATGATGAGCTGCATTATGTATGACAAGGGGATCTCCTAAATGAGTCTTTGATTCCATGGGATCTTAGGGTAATAATAATAATAAATGTCTCCCTGAAATCCCCTTTGTCACCTAACACATGAGACCACAGCAAAACTGTTATCAATCCATACATTAAGGACACATTGAAAAGATATCCAGGCGCTTAATAAATATCAGCTCCTGACCACATTTAAACCATATCTCAAATTGGCAACTCTCATTCAGTCACCTCTAAGGACAAACTTTTTCCTTTATCACATCTAGGAGTGTATGAAGTGTCCTGTAAACTTGTGACCTGGTTTACTAGAGACAGATAGACAGACAGGAAGAACAATTGATATCCATCTCTGAGAACATACGAAATACATTTAGTACCACTGTTATGGCAAGTCAGGATTAGAAGACTATGCCTTGGATATCCACCCCTTCACACAGGATCAAATGAAAAAAAAAAAAAAAAAAAAAAAAAAGTGCTGCAGAGAAGTCATAAGTCAGAGAGATTGTTCTTGAATCAGCAGCAACTTTAAACTATTCCCTTGATCCCCAACAAGTATGGTTGTATTAATTTACCAAAAATCTTGAAGACAGTCATTTTAAGATCAAATTAATACTTGTTAACTCTCTCTCTTTATACAACAACAGATGGCACCAATTAGGATTTTAGTTCCTGGTGTTGTTAATTACAATTTTTAAACTGGTCCCACTGTTAACTAATTGTTGCTGTTCATGTACTGTGACAAACTGTTTTCTGTGCTCTGAAGATACTGGGTGTAATACCAGAGAAATATTAGCAAATAAGTTAAATAAATATTATTTTCATATTATTTGTGTGTTTTGAATTAAAACCATTAAATAAACTAATGAAAAATATATTTATATAAAATATTAGGAAAGGTAAATCTGTAATTGTTTAGACATATGTATTTGATGAATTGTAGATTTACCATTCCTAAAACTGATTTGGTGGACACTAATATCTTCTCCATAAATGGTTTTAATTTGTTCTTCAAAAACAGAAGTGAATAGTATGAATGCCACACATAACAGAGAAATATCTTTATAATTTTCACAAAATGTTTTGTCATTCTTTTTATATCACATTGAGAAGATTAGTCTTTCTCCATTCTTTTGGAATTTGTGTTTCCTTCTGTATGGTTAAAATTCACATATTTTGTCTTCTACTTTCTTTCCTACTGCTTTCACCAACTCTGCAAGAATTTTTTCTATACCTGGAGATCTGATATTCCTGGATTAGCGTATTATATATCAATAGGCTATTGCCCTGATAGCAGCTCTACAGATTCTTCTACAGTTGTAGTTGGTATATAATTTTAAGTAGTAGAAACGATTCCTGTTCAGTAATTAATGGAAATATTCTCTCTCTCTCTCTCTCTGTTTATTAAGATGTTTCTTTGCACCTCCCTGCATGATATCTGACCTAGGCTTATATCATCATCATCAAATTCCTGATATGTACCCTCAGGGGTGTAAAGAATATTATGATAGTACTACAAGAAAAAGTTAAATCATTAACCTCCTATCAACAATTTTGCTCCAGATTAATCTGTTATCTGTCAAGACTCCAATATTATCAGAACTCATATTTCTTCTAAGGCACATGTTATTGTATCAATCCACCTACACCCTATTATTCTTCTTTGGGGTCTTCTAGCTGCCAGTCTGGCAAAAATACACCTTTTTGTTAATCTTCTCTCTCCCTTTCTGTTTAAGTGACCTACTCACTGAGATTAGCTAAAGATATACTGTATTTTTCTGTATATAGATGAACCCAAAATTAAGAAATCAATATTTTAAACATAAAACAGAACACATTTGATATTTTTTTAAATATTCAAAGTATATTTAGTAATTAGGTAATATTTTTAAGATACATACTAAGAAATTATGCATCCCTCTCAGTTCCCGGCATATCATTTTCTTCATCACTATTAGTTCCAGACATACATTTCTTCAATCTCTACTGCATGACTGCTGTCTTCTGAGTCACTGTCTATATATATAAGATTATCCTTATTTCCATCCATGGCATCTGATTCCACATTTCCTGAAGGACTTCACAACTACCTCTTGCTTAACTCCATTCCATGAATTTAGGATATATTTGAATACCTCAATAATGGTTGGTTTTTCACTCTTCCTGTCAGTGAAAATTCCATTTTTCCATTCTTCTTTCATCAGAGCTTTGAAGGGCTTGATAGAAATATCTAGTGGCTGTAGTTGACCTGTAAGTCCACCAGGAATAACTGCTAGCTGTGTTCACAAATCCACTGCAAGCCTTTTTGTCTTTTCTGTTAATGTGCTTGGGACTGATCAAACATGAGCAGACCTGGCCTCTTCATGAGCCCTCCAGGTCTTCTGGACCAAATCTTTGCAAACCATGATCTTTTCATTCATCCAGCCATTCTCATGAACTTAGACAAGAACGCTAGGTAGTATGCTCTCTTTAGGATATGTTTTCCTCTTAAAAATGAGCATAGGAGGTAGTCTGATACCATCTGCACAGAAGGAAAGGACAGCAGTATAGTGTGTCTTTTCATGACCACTTGTTTTGATTGGCACTGTTTTTTCCCCTTTCATATCAGCAGTTCTGTTGGAAGGCACATCAAAATTGAGAAGCACCTCATCCATGTTTGCAATCTGACTTGGTTCAAAAGCATATTTTTTCCAAAGTTTTATGACATAGGAGTAAAACTGTTGGATTTTATCCTCATAAGCTGGTGGCATTTTCTGAGCTAACTTGGTTCATGTTCTCATGGCCAACCCTTGAGATTTGCAAGAGAAATGAACAATGTTCATTTCTCTTGCAAACCTTTTGCCTCATATTGAAAAAGCTTGGCTGACACACACATACCCCACTCTGGCACTGCTCCATAATCCCAGTCTTAAGCCACTGCTCCAAGTTTGGAAATTTTGCTGGTTTTCCTTTTAAGGCCCTCTTCTTTTTGCATCTTGAGTAGTTGTTCTTCCTGTTTTCCCCCTGTCTAATCATAACTCAGGGGAGGAGGTCCAAACTGTTTCTCTAAAGGTTTATTTGCATGTTCTTTTGCATAATTGATGACTTTTAACTTGAATTTTGAAGAAAATGACAGTAGTCTTTTTTATTTTCAGACATTTTTATGGGCTAGTGCTCAAAATATTGTTAATGCATTAACTTACCCTGCAAACAAGTTGCATACATATGAATGCTTTCAGAGTTCTGATTGGTTTATTCAGAATCAGCCATTAATGACATCAATCAACAGAGTTAACAAAGACTATGACTGGTGGAAACCTGTTCATGGAAACAAGGTACTGGCAGTTTCGCCACGGCAACCACAGGTCTCTCAACCGGTTACCCCCGTGTATAAGACCCCCAATTTTTGGTCTAAAATTTTAGAAAAAAAGTCTAAATACGGTATTTGATAATTTCAAAAAATTGTTTCACATGTTTGTAATTTATTATAATGCAAATGTAAAAAAAAAAATACTTTTATAATTGTAATGAACAGGAAGTAATGAAAAGAATGGGTTTTCCTCGACACATTATCAGGTTGATAATCAACTTGTACAGGGAGCAAGAAGCCACAGTAAGAACAGGTGATGGACTGACTAATTGGTTTCAGGTTGGAAAAGGAGTTAGGGAAGGATGTTTACTTTCTCCTCACTTGTTTAGTATATATATGGAGGACATCATGTGTGAAGCATTGGATAAGCTCAAGACAGGAATTAGGATAAGTGGTAGATTGATCAGTAATCTGAGGTATGCTGATGATACTGTACTCCTTTGTAATGACAAGGAAGAACTATGATAAGTTCTTGATAAAGTTAACAAGATCAGTAATAACAGAGGACTTCAACTCAATCCTAGCAAGACAAAGATTATGGTTCTCAAAGAGAATACAAAAAAAGAAGCTCTTGAGAAACAAGTTGTAAAATCTCTCATGATAAGTAATTCAACAACATGTTTGGTTTTACAATGGTTTTAATTTCGGATATGTATTGAAAATATATGTAAAATGTTAAATGGAATATTATTCCCTATGAGTTATTGTGTTAAGCAAAAAGGAATTTTCATTGTTTCTATAATGTGACACACGAATCAGCAAATTTACAGTGGGATTGACGGTAGGAACAAAGAGGATTATCATGAGAGAAAAAGTTACAGAGAGTTGCAAAAGATGACGTCATTGCATCAAAGGACAGCAAAAGGTCACCAAAGACATAGAAGTCGAAAAGAGCGCGAAGACGACGTCAACATGCCTGGAGGTAAACAAGTGACAAGTTTGAAAAACACACGAACGTGAAGACAAAGTAGACACATATAAGGCACTTGAGCAGTAAGCAAAATTATTACAGCATTCTCAATGCTTGCTCTTGCCTGTAATTGCCAACAAAAAAAAAAAGAGGCTTCGATGTCCACCTTCTGGATTCTCAGGACATGCTTGTATTTGAAGATTTCAATTGTTCATGATCAAAAGGAATAGAAGAAATGTTTTAGCTATCATCTACGTGGATCGCCTACATGAAGGAGACATTGTGACAAGACATTAGGAAGGAAGAGATAAACACAGTGAATGAAAGAAAGGCTAGGAAGATTTCTGTAGGACACCTGAATAATAAGAAGAATTGTGTTTGAAAGAGAAACTCGTAACTATGTTTCTGAAAATATGTGTAGAATATGCATGAATCTATTGTATGTAATGTGCCAGCAAGATATTGTGTAGAAATTAGTTAATTAGACTAGACCAGTATGTGTTTTAGATCATATAAAGTTTAAGTGCTATGATAATTCAGATTAGAGGTTAGGAGAAATGAGGAACTTGTAAATATCTAGTGTGTATATTGAAACATTCTTAGGGTCTTAAAAAATAAGTTGAACAAAACACTGAACCACTTGGTGTCAATGCACTATCTCCAAAAAAATTCTGAACCTGTGTGCGAGAACAATATGTATGATTTTTATGTAATTGCCATGACTGACTAAAGGGAATAAAAGCAGAGAAAGAGCATACAATTTCAGACACCTGCATTGTCCTTGAATGACGTCTATACTTTCATTCTCAAAAGTATAGGCTAGCTGGCACAGTCGATAAACAAATAAATTTGCTAGACTTAGAGTGAGAGATAAGACATAGTATAAGCATATGGCAGCAGCCTGAGAGTAAGATGGCTGACCATAATAGTTAAGTTAAAGACAAGGACAAGGCAGGGTAGATCAAGTTAAACGTGGATATAAGATAGTGAAATATAGATAAATTTTACAAATGTCACAGTGAACATGAAATGTAATAAATTTTACAAAATGGTGCAGTCAACAAGGATTGACACATGTAAAATAACATTTTAATAAAGTGTACCTTAATGGAGAAAGAATCGAGGAAGTCAGCAAGTCTGAGTACCCAGGATCCATTATTAATGCGAAGAACTGCTGTTCAGAAGACAACAACAGTAAAAAGACTTATCTAAAATCTGGAAGGCCGGATCTATCTCCATGGGAACAAGGTTAAGGATTTTGGATGCAGTTGTTTTTCCAAGAGTGACTTATGGATGTGAGACTTGGAACCTAGAGAAGTCAGATAAGAAAAGAATAGCTGCTTTTGAGGGTGTTACAGAATGCTGTTGAGGATATTGACAGCCTTCTGAAAGGCATACAAATGAATGGGTGTTAGAAAAGACCAGTATAACTTTAAGGCTCCTTAAGGATATTGACAGAAAAAATTTAAATATTTTGGACACATTGAAAGGATGGGAGGAGGACTTCTCAGAATAGTAATAGAATATATTACTATTCTGAGTAATACCTTCCTCTTTTTGTTTCCTCTTTTTCAGGAACTTTATGTTCCTGAAAAAGAGGAAAGGGTAGACCATTAATGAGATGAATGGATTGTGTGTGTGGAGTAACTGATCATCAGAGAGTTGAAACATCCAGAAAAGCATATAACAGGACTACATGGTGAGGCCTGGTGTGACACATCATTGAGCATCGGAGTGACCATACAGCATCTGTGTATGTCCAGTGAGCATATGGATGGAATGAAATATTATAATAACTTCTCCTAAATTGCCTTTGCCTGAAAGGGGGATATGTCAATGTTACTAAAATCTACCTCTGAACCCCTTTTAGATTTTAGTTTAAATGAAGTTCGAGAAACAATGATCTATATGCCCATTATGATTAAATGTTCTGCTATCTATGGATATCCATGTTCTTTTATGGATGACTTTATGAGAAAAGTATGTACCATATTTTTACTTGCAGCAAAATCATCAGTTTCCCTTCATTTCATTAGAGTGCACATTATTATTACGTGTCACCTCCAAGGACTCATCGAGGGAGGGAGAGCATCTACTCTACATAAACTCCCGTCTCCACCACTCAATCCACCAACTACAGCAAACTGCATTTACCATTATCATCTACACAATGCCATCTACTGCCCACTGCCACCAGTAGTATTTTCACAGAGAATCACAAACATCCATGCCCACACAGGATTCAAACCCACAGCCTTTCGGCTGGAGAGCAGATACGCTAAATATTCGGCCAACCAGGCTGGCTTTATTATATATATGCAGACTTTTTTTTTTCCCCAATTGTTCCTTTAGACATATCCTCCTGGGCAATCTTGGCATTGAAATCTCCAATAATCATTTTTTTGTCATTAGATGGTGCTGAATCATAGTCTCTGTATTTAACAGAAAAAAAAATCCTGTTTTTCCCGTATCAACCTTTTTTTCTGATAGTGCATGAGCATTTATAATTTATAAATTTAAACAATTCTATTTTGATTCTTATTGAACATAACTTTTCAGTCATAGGTCTAAAATCTAAAACATTCTTTTTAATATTCCCATTAAACTACTAACACTACTCCATATTCATGTTTTCCTGATTATTTACCACTTCAAAAAAATTGTGAATTTTCCAAAATTTTGAATTTCTGTTTCAATCCATCTTGTTTCTTGTACTACCACTATTTTTGTTTCCTCCATATGCTACCTGGAGGGACGTGACTGGTAGGTTGTAGCCATAGATATTTTTCTAATCCACCATTCAAATATTCTGAATGTTGGGAGAGAGCTCCAAAGGAGAAAGTAATGGTATTACAGTAAGTCACAGTATTTGGTTACACACGAACAGGCATCTATCATCTCTTTAGGTAAAAAAGTATATATAAAACAAGTATATATATACTCCAGATGATGACCTTAATGTGAAGGTTGAAACGTCGAGTGATTATTTTGCTTTGTATTAAACTGAAGTTTTACTTTAACACAGTAGTTGTTTCCATAATTTGTAAAATGAATGCTGATCACCGTGTAGCCATGAAAGAAAGGACTGTATATGTTTGAACATACAAACATAAATTAATGAAAAGTATGAAAAGATAACATAATGCAACATAAAGAAAATGTGATGACAATTTGAAATGCATTTAAAATGCAGTCCAGGTTTGAACACTGTCTAGTCAATGATGAAATTTTGTCTTTATGAAATTTCACATTGACCTCATTGGTCACTGTTTATAACTATGTAACATATACAATAAAATTTTAAATAAGTCACATGGTGAGCTGAATACAAAAGCCATATACATACTTTAAGTTAGTCTACAAGCACACGCTAACTTAAGTATGAATTTTTACACAAACCATTTGCAACTCTTGTATTAGGAAAGGGGATCCAATGCAGAAGATAATAATTTTCTGAAGTGAACTAAGAAACATAAAATTCAGATAAAAATGAATTGCAATATCTTTTTATGTACAAGGGCTGTTCAATAAATCCGTGCAAAGTCTAAGAGATGGCGTCACCAGTATATATCGAGATTATTTTTAGTTGCTGGCAACTGTTGAGGATCACACACTAAGTATCAGTCAGATCTATTACTCTGTGTGGCGTTCATTTGAATCGATCAAATACTGTGATTTGTGAAAAATGGATGAGAAAGAATTTCATGTAGTGATTAAACATTACTTTTTGAAAGGCAAAATTGGCTCAGGAAACCAAAGCTAAGCTTGATACACATTATGATGAGTCTGCATCTTCAATTAGAATGGTTTATAAGTGGTTTAGTAACTTTCAAAGTGGCCATATGAGGCACATGTGACGCTGAATGTTCTGGATGCCTGTTGAGGTCACTACTCCAGAAATTATTGAAAAAATCAATGATATGGTAATGGATGATAGAAGAGTGAAGGTGCGTGAAATTGCTAAGGCTGTGGGCATCTCAAATGATCGTGTACATATTTTACATGAATATTTACATATGAGAAAACTATCCACAAGATGGGTGCTGCATTTGTTCACATTAGATCAAAACCATCAACATGTGAACTGTTGCAAGGACAGCTTGAAGCTGTTTCAATGGAATCCAGAGGAATTTTTGCATCGTTTCGTAACAGTGGATGAAACATGGATTCATCACTACCAGCCTGAGACCAAGGAACGGTCAAAACAGTGGGTTGCGAAACCGAAAACCGTTCCTTCAGCAGGAAAGGTTATGGCCACCGTCTTTTGGGATGCTCGTGGCATAATTTTCATAGACTTCTTGGAAAAAGGGCAAAACAATTACTGGAGTGTATTATGCATCTTTGCTGGATCATTTAAATAATGAAATAAAGGAAAAACGACCGCACTTGGCAAAAAAGAAGATTCTTTTTCACCACGACAACACCCCCCCCTCACTCTTCTGCAATTGTAACAGCAAAATTGTTCGATTTACGCTACAGTCCTTTCACCCTCCCCCCTACTCTCTAGATTTGGCTCCCTCGGACTACTATCTGTTTCCAAACATGAAAAAATGGCTGGCAGGAAAGAGATTTTCATCAAATGAAGTGATTGCCTATTTTGAAGAGTTGGAAAAATCATACTATATGGATCAAAAAACTCGAGCATCGTTGGACTAAGTGTATAGACCTCAAAGGAGACTATGTTGAAAAATAAAAAATGTTTGTCCCAAGAAAATTATGTTCTCTTTATTTTTGCACAGACTTATCGAACAATCTTCACACATATTTACTTCTGTAGTGACTGTCAGACTCTTATGAGACCTGATATCTCCAGACACCTAATCAATTCAAGTGCAATCCATCAGCCTTATATAAGACATCCTGCTCCACACATCTGCATTGTCTGTATGTTAGTTAATTTGAATCAAACACTATCTCTTAACAAATAAAAAACAATTTGTAATAGTCCATAATAGCAACAGTTGAGTTATAATACAATATGAATAGCCTACAGGTAAAATCAAAGATGTGAACTTCTGAATCACATAAAAATTTATGTGATTTAGTAAATGACATAAGAAAGGGTGATATCAGTTTGATGTGCGATTTACATTTACTATGCTAAGTGATTTTTAATTAATCATGATTATTCAAAAATTCAGAAATACATTTCACACAAATGTCAATACAACAAATTTCTAACAAACTTATTTAATGGCTAATCCATTAAATCATACAAGAACAAGACAACTTATATTATGTTATAATATGTTATGTTATTTATTAAGCTGCTAATATTTTACTGGATTCAAAGAAGTGTATTTGGAGCTTTTAGAATTTTCTATATTTGTCAACTAGGGAAACTTCCTGGCTGGTTTGCTATATTGCAAAATGAAAAGCCAAGTTTAGAAGGATAAAACATGTATGATGCTAGCTAAATCATCTTCAGTTAAAATGCTTTTATAAATGTTTCCATGTAAAAATTCAGTTCTTTCCAATCAAAGTGCATTCATTACTGACAGATCAATGGAAGCTCTTGATTTTATATCTACCCCTTTCATTTATAATCAAGACTCAATTTCATGCTTCATCTAAGATAATGCAATTTTATCATGTGAAAGGGAAATACTTTAGCAAACCTGAATTTCCCATTTCTTTTCTCTCATTTCACACTGTTGACAAACAGACCATAAAGGTCAAGTCTAGAAATTTCATACAAAACCATACTACTAAGAAGTAGTTTCACAGAATGTAAAAGATATTTTCTGGTAATCAGTATCCATTTAGCATGACCTGGACAAAACAAACCATATGAAATATTTTGAATTTGGAAGTTCAAATGAAATATGTGAAAATCATTTTCTCAGAGTGAACTATATTCAAAATCTCTTCAACTTTATGCTGTTATAACAAACTGATTTCTTTACTTGAGTTTGTGCTAAAGGATGTTTTTAAAAGCATGATGCTTCACAAAATTGTAGACCCAAATTTATGGTTAAATAATTATCAGAAAGATAAATTCAGCACTTTAAACAAACAGTATAATATAAAGAGCCAACAGGCTTCATTTCAGCGATATAAACATTATTTAAATTAAGGGGATATTAAATCCCACATTGTTTTAAAACCGAATAAGAAACTCAAAGATCAGAATCAGAGAGTTTCATGCCGAATATAGTAAACTATAAAAGTATTGACGATTACTAGTGTGAGCTAATGCAAGTAGTCCTAGTATGTAGTACAAACTCTGACAACTCACAGCAAAGGTGGTAAAGTTGTGATCACTATTCTTGGTATTTTCCATAATGTAAAGACACATTTCCTAGGAAATGTATGCTGTTATTACATTATAGTGGGAGGTCACTACCCAGACAGGTTTCAGCCTTTATTGAGGCTTCATCAGTGAGTAGCTAGACCAAATTAATACCAAAGGGTATAGCGAAAAGAACTTATATACTCTGCTATACGAGTTGTCGAAAAGGTGTAACCCATTAAGTTACTTAAATATAAAGAGCCAACAGGCTTCATTTCAGCGATATAAACATTATTTAAATTAAGGGGATATTAACACATTTCCTAGGAAATGTGTTTTTACATTATGGAAAATACCAAGAATAGCGATCAGAACTTTACCAACTTTGCTGCGAGTTGCCCAAGTTTGTACTACGTACTAGGACTACTTGCATTAGCTCACGCTAGTAATCGTCGATACTTTTATAGTTTACTATATTCGGCATGAAACTCTCCGATTCCGATCTTTGAGTTTCTTATTTGGTTTTAAAACAACGTGGGATTTAATATGAAAAGAACATATGGTCTTGATACAACTGCACCTGGACTACTGTGCACAGTTTGGTCTTCTGGTTCCAAAGATGCAAGTGATGGAAGAAATATATTGGGATTATGGAATGTAGATTACGAGGATAGACTGAGAGTATGTGGACTGCAGACACTGGTAGAGAAAGAAAACATGGGTGATATGATAGAGCTCTATTAACTTTTGAGAGGATGTTATAGGATATCAGTTGATAAAATTTTTCATTATACAGAAGGTGGAGAGAGGACAAGGGGACATCCATGGAAGTAAAATTTGTGTGCAGTTAAGAAAGGGGTAAGACCTAGATTTCTCTCTCATAGTTATGAGTGGAGCAGTTTGCCTGCTGAAATATTGAGTGCATCTAGTGTGGACGAGTTTAAGAAAAGGTATAACAGCTGGTGTGGGTGATGTATGGCCTCCATGAATTCTCGACTCCCTGGAGATCTAATATTACTAATTATATCCATCCATCCATGCATCTAGACTAAAACAGTGAAACCTTAATTATAATTACCTGTGCACTGCAACACAATCCACAATACCTTTATACATCAAGTAAGGATGAACAACTGAAGATTCAAGAAGCCTAACATCAGAGATATTTAGAAGAAGTGGTTTTAAACTTTTCCAATGTCCTGCATTCACCTGTTTAATACAAATCTGTTCAACTGAAGTTCCTTTCAGAAGTTCTACAATGCTGTTGTGCAGGGATGCACCATTATCTAAAAGAGCTTGGGGTGGGGGAATCATCTATTAGTAAATATATATATCTATTATTTCAAAGTTTATGTATAGCAAAAAGATCAAAAATCATTCTTTAAGTTTTTCCTACAAACTAGTTTGCAGAATAGATATTATAAAGTGCCAATGCAAAAAAAAAAAAAAAAAAAAAAACACCTTTAACTGAAAACAATAACTACAGCACAGAACTCAGGTGTCTGAAAAGTAGTGAGACAACAATGCTGGTCTGTAATAACCATGATCACTTAAAGCCCATGCACTAGCTTGTGATTATATTATAGTAGATTTTTGGTGTTCTACTGTAAGTTTGTGTGTGATTTAAATGGCAGCATAGATGGATATTTGTACATGTCAAGACAGGAGATTCTGTACAATTTTGTTTATCAACATTGTTCATTCATATATGAATAGAGAAATATACACAGATGCATATATTTCAGATGTGAAGGATTACTTGTCAGAAAACAAAGCGAGACACTGGTTAACAGCAGGGCCGGTGTGAGAGTATCTGGCACCCCCTAGGCAAAGAAAATTTAGGCACCCCTATACATTGTCTCTATGCAGTAATTAGTTTGTGTTAAATAATTTTCCAATATCAAACATTTTTTAAGCAGTTCTGCTGAAGTAATTTTTTGAAATTCATATATATTTAAAAGAAAACCAAACTTTTCATTAATTGTAGACATGAGCTTGAATTTTTCATCAACAGATGCAATTGCGGTATCAATAATTGAAAATTAAAATCTACCTTAAATTTTTGTTTATTAAAATCTTATGAATTCATCCTCTGCTTCATACACAAATTGTTTCTTTTTTTTTTGAAGTCTAACTCTTTCTTGTTCAAAATTAGGCGTTACACCTAAGACCTCAGCGACTTTTTCCGCATCTGTTAACATCATTTCAAATTTTCATTAAGAAATTCTTTGTATCATTAATACAATTTATGGCACCATTTATATCAAGGTTTGTATTCTGAAGTTGTTTGCTTGTAAAGTTTATTTCAAAAAGTATATTACACCACATTACTAAGGATGCAATAAATTTGAACTTCCTTAAAGTTTTAAGAAGACTATTTGCATCTAATTTCATGGTATTTCCACTTAATCCACATAAACTATCATCTTGAGATATTTCTTGCAGTGCTTTGCAAACTTCGGACAAATAATATCTTTGGGGTTTTAATAAGTCAATTTGACTCTCCCATTGTGTATCACAGACTGGTTTGGGTGTAAAATTACTTATGTGTCTTTTGAGGTATTCCCATTGACGAGTCGAACCGGAAAAAAATACATATAGATGATGTACCACGTCAAAAAATGCTGTGGCATCTAGAGTATTAGCAGTGCAATTCACTACTAAATTTAATGAATGTGAACTACAGGGTACATACATTGCTCTCGGGCTAATATTTGAAATTCGTCGCTGCACACCTTTTACATCACCTTTCATATTACTGGCGTTATCATATCCTTGACCTTGTAAATCTTGTATTGGTAATGAAAATTTGTTTAAGTTCCTAATATTTCATTGGATAAAAATTCTCCAGTGGTATTTTTTATTTCTATAAATCCCAAAAAGTGTTCTTTTATAGAAACCGTGCTATTACTAGTGTCTACGAATCGAAGTACTATGCTCATTTGTTCCGTGTGACCAATGTCAGACGTACAGTCAATAATTATGGAACAATATTTTGCAGCAACAACAGATTCTAAATTTTTTTTTTTTTTTTTTTTTAATCGCATTGGTGAAGATGTTTATTATTTCATTTTGAATATCTTTTCCAAGATAATGCAGATATGCATCTTTATCTTTTATTCTTCAAAGATGTTCATTCATTATTGGATCAAACTTGGCTAGAAATTCGACAAATTTCCATTTCCATGTGAAAACAATGTCTCATTTGTTCCTTGAAATGATAAATTTTGAATAGCTAACGTCTGAACTAAAGCAAAGAGTCGTTCTAACTTGCACCCAATGTTTCTCATTTCTAATAACTAGCAAGTTCTCTTCATCAATGGTTTTCTTTTCTTTTCTTTTATTCGAATTTCTACTTCTTTCCACTTATGGTAATTTTCAACATGTCTTTGACTTTTTTCATGCGCAGCTAAAATAGAAGAAGCATTTTTCCAGTCCCTCAATCCAGAATCAGCAAGGTTAATTCGCCACTGATCAAATAATAAACAGCAGAAGCAAAATGCAGAATCCATGGATTTTGAGTACAATACATGCATGCCAGAGACACTGCATTGTCTCGCCGTTAAATAGTCTTCGAGTATAATGAGTCATTGAAAATCTTCTATTATTATCTTTCGGAAAATCAAAATTATGAATCTGTTCAGGTCCATGTTCAACTAATAGTTGCTTAATTGATTGATATTGGAAAATTTTACAGGATACCAAATTGCAGGATCATTATAATTTAAATTTGTAAAATTAAATCCTTTTATGATTGGATCTGTAGAACCAGCTTCAGAATCAACAATACTCATAAGATCTGTAGATTTCTCCTTCGATGTTTTAATCCATTTTTGGTATCAGTAGAATTCTCCAATTCATTAATCAAAACTATAGATGAATTATCCAACGAATAATCTTGAAGATTTTCTTCTTGTATGTGATTACGATCTTCTTGGCAAAGATATTTTAAAAATGCACCTTCTTGTTTTTTCAGTCTTTCTTCCTTTTCCACTTTATGTTTGCGATATTGAAAACCCGATTTCTTTTTATCCATTTTCAAAATCCAGTAACTGAAATATTTATAAACAAAAATAAACTTAATTATAAAAAACATGGACTTTAAACTATTCAGTAATTCACAAATAAATTTTTATACATTTACTTAATGAAGTATTTATCAATTATATATACCTTATAACTAATCTATCATACATTTATAATCTAATAATTCAATAATATCGTTTTCTATGAACATAATTGACAAATTTCTCAAATGCATCTGACTTAACGAATTGTGTAAATATTTTTAACGTGTTTAAGTACAGAAAATGAGCGTTCACCGCTAGCATTACAAACAGGCAGTGTCCAGGGCCGCATTTATACTTTTGGAGGCCTGAGGCGCAACATCATTATGAGGCCTCAAAAATAAGCACTTTTTTTTAGTTTATTGAAAATAAAAGTCAACATTTCCATAATATCTAATTTTAATAACACAATATAACATTGGTATACATATATTTGCATTTTAAAAAATGTATAAAAATAAATCAGTTCAAATTTAAATTTAAAAAAATCAATAACTAAAAGTTTTTTTTTTCTGGCTTTGGTTTTTCCAAATATATCTAAAATGATATCATAATTAATCGAGTCTATTACATCTGAATCAATGCATAATAACAACAGGTCACTTGTTTTATTTTGGTGCAAGTTGCTTCTTAAATAATTTTTTATTCATTTCGACGCTGAAAATGAGCATTCAGCACTTGTATTTGAAATAGGCATCGTCAAAAATATTTTTAAAATTGTTTCTATGTTCAGAAAAGTAGACCTTAACCCACTGTTTATAAATTTGTACATATTTATAATTGAAGAATTTTCTTCCTTCATCATTATTAAAAATTGCTTAACTTCATAATTTTTCTGGATGAACATCAGTCCCATAAGTTTGTAAAATTTTATTAATAGTAGTCTTGTACTTGTCTTGATCTATATCTTTTATAAAAAAAAAGAAAAAAAAAGCCAAACATATCTAGTCAGCCAAAATAGCTTTTTTGTTCTTTCATTAATTTCCAAAATTAGCTTATCGTAAATGACATTAAAAGTGTTCACAGCGAAATTTTCTTTCCCATGTAACATAATCTCATTGTTAGATTGTGAAACTTCATCACTCATTTTTTTTTCCATTTTCTAACTCTTTCCTTTTCATCTTTAAATTTTGTCTTATCTGATAATAAATTCGCTTCTTCATTTATAGCAGCAAAACTATTTCTTATATCTAAACAAAACCAACTAAAGACTGTAACAAATTATTAGCTAAAAAGAAATCCATATTGGGATCTTGTAGAGATTTACTAGTAGCATCTATTTGTTGTAAGCTTTTGTCCCACATAACTGCTAAAATTGCTGTTTCTGGTTTCTCAAAATGTTCAGCCAATGATGAGCTCTCTAATTTAGAAATATGTTTTTCATGAGGAGAAATGGATAGTACAAGTAATGCATCTTTAATTTCTTTATATCTACATTTATATCCAAATATATCCAAAATCTTTCTGCAAAAGATTTCAATTGCAGCGTTGATTGTTGATTTTGTTTGACAAGCTTCGTTGACAAGCATCATAGTTGCTACAAAAATTCTGAATACCGAAAAAATATTAAAAGGTACGGTAATAATTTAGTATAAGTTTTTTTTTAAAAAAAAGAAAAGAAAAGAATTTAAATGCAATCTAATTAAGCTTGCTAATCATGGTAAAAATAGGAACTTCATCAACTCTAGAATTCAGATATTCTCACTAAAAATAAAAATTTTGAATTTGCAGTAATAAAAATTGTAGCAAAAATCATTATATTTATGGAATTACAACATAGATCTAAATATAAAACATTTCAGTTTGCAGTAACATGCATAGTATGCCTCTCTGGTTGACAGAATGGTTAATATATCTACTTTCCAACCACACAACTTTAGGTGAAAGGTAAATTTTGTCACCTAATGCGAGACCACCTTACTTACTGGAAGCATGGGATTCACGTAAAAAGCATATATATATATATATATATATATATATATATATATATATATATATATATTTGTTAAACATACCAAGCTATTTTAAACCTGGTTTTACTCTATTTCCTAAGTAAGCAAACAGACAAGTAAGTCAAGTCTAGCTGACCTCACACGTAGCGCAAGTCAAGGCAACTCGTGGTAAATGTGGATAAGCTCTGATCACTATTCTTAATATTTACCCTTAATGCAAAAGCACATCTCCTGGAGGAGATGTATGATGTTATGTATTAAAGGCAAGGGGCCACTACCCAGACCGGTTTCGACCTTTATTGAGGTCTCATCAGTGGGAGCCAAGCTAGAAACACCAAGATTTTAGTAATACAGAGCTTATAAGTATTTTACCAGAACAAGTTACCATAAGGTGTTTTAACCTTATGGTAACTTGTTCTTTTAACCTTAATCTATAACTTGTATAATTATATTTTTGTCATATATATAACTTATATATATCTATAACTCCAGATTTGATTCTTTTAAGTTGCAGTAATAAGCATAATAATTCCAGCTTTAGTTAAAACATAGAGATAATGAATAGTAACTTGCTATGCTCGCTGACATCCACTTTTTACTCGACATTTTATCCTAAAATAACTAGAATCTTGATGCACAAAAAAATGAACTGAAAAATCATTTAATTTATAAATAATAATAAACTTGAAAATCAAATGCTCTGTTTATGTGATATAGAAACTGCTCTTACCCAACTAATTAATACAAATAGCAGCATCACACAAAAAAAACCTCTGTTGTCTCAGGAACATGTTTCAAAATGATCGCAAGTTCAATACTAAGTGATCTGTTCTTTCCTAGTGGAATTCTGGGAAATCACAGGGTGAAATATTCTTAAGAATGTTATGGATTAAACTGATCATATATTTAATCTCTGGATTAAACTGCTGAGTCACTCAACAGTTAGTCAATACAAGTCAAACATTTACTAAGAGTAAATTTCCAGAGAAGGAGACTGGAATTTAGTAATATTGATAAGAACAATAGACCAGGTAGTTCAGAAGTGAAAACCATCTGTGACAAAATGAAACTAGTTTATTTAATTAAAAACACAAAAATACAACCAATTTATTAAATATATATTTATAGAGTTCATAATTAAAATGACTCTAATAATACTAATAGATTTCTACAGAAGTGTCTCATCTTGTTTTAGTATTATCAAAATTATCAAATTATTCTGAAGCATTATGAATTTTGCTATTTTATTATTATGATGCTAATATTTCTGCAAATGCGGCACTTTTTACAACAAAACTGGCTAAGTTATGTTGAATATATCTGTTCGCAAATATACTCGAAATCCCTTTGACCTTATAAAAATGTAGAATGCAGATGAAGTTTCATCAGCATTCTATCTGTTAAAATACAATTACTCCCCCCCACCCTCCGTTAACGGATTATTGTCTTAATGTGCACTGTATTACTTCGAATTTCTTTACTATCTTACGATATTTGATAATTTTTTCACTGCACAATTTATTTATTGTCTCTCTTCCCAAATAAAAACGAATTTCACATGTGTGAAAATAAATAATCAAAACGTTTGTTTGCATTGGAAATATTATGTCAAGTATTTATATTTTTTAAATAACATATATTGAAATAAATATGACATTTTGCTTTCTTTCCTTGAAAATAAAATTATATGGGTCGCACATTTCAATTTTAGGAAAGTTTTTTTTTAATGAACAACAAATGATGTTAAACATTACTTGGAGTTTCTGATTGTGAGTCTTCTTAATATCAAAAATTTATATCTAATGGTATTTTATCAGAGATTCTTCACCTGTCTTTTGCTTAAAACTGCAACAGTAGAATTACTTTGGAAAAATAATGAATTCAAACAAAAAGAAAGTGCACATGTTATCTAGCAGTATTTTTTTCGTGTGTGTGTGTGTGAAGGGGGGGGGGGTGATAATTTTGGGAGGGAGGTTAGCCATTAAAGGCGAATTAATTCTGTCATGAAAATTTTGGAAATAAAATTTCATTTTGATGCATGCACCTACACGTTTTGAAGGATAAAGTGTAGGGAAAATATCGCGACTTTAAAACTGCCGCATAATATTGAAAATATGTACATAACAGTTGACTTCATAACTGCTGTTTATTTCGATTTGTAGGGAGTGATTGAAGGAAACCAAGAGTGTTGAAATGCAAAAACCTACAGATACATATAAAAATTATGCATTACATGATATGATTCAAGATTTAAATATGATTCTCTATAGAGCAAAATTTAAAAGTGCGAACCTTCGTGCAATCTGTGAACTAACCTTCGAACTAAGATTATGAATTAAAAAAGAAAACTTAATTAGGAACAGATGGAGGCTGTATTCATTTTTAGATTTGGATTTTCATGAATTTATAAAATAATTGTTTGACAAAAATAATTATCTTCAATCAAGTTCTGGGAGAATTTTAAAATGTATTGGTGATTAAAATAATTAGCCAAAAAATTGATAGTGACGTTGATCTTCCAAAGTGATACAATATGAAGTGAAGAAAGTATGAAAGGATTACTTATTTTGCACTGCCATTAAAAACTATAATTATACGATAAAAACAAGCAGCAAAATGAATATAACTCATAGGTATTTAGTCTGATATAACTTAGATTCCGGTTACTGAGCAAACGGCAAGCAACTGCGTTTCTTGCTGTAGGCAACTGAACATAGCTACTACATATGTCAAGTAATCTAATTAAGTTCTTTTCAGCATGAAGGATTATTGCCCCTTCTGATGGACATGACTGTCAAACTACACTTCTTATCCATGTTCTTTCAGCAGATGGATATTATCCAGGTTTGTTGGACGTGTATATAAGTGCAGTAAAGAAATGGTACGCTTACATATATGAATTTTATGGAATACAGGAGTTCCTGTTAGTTTTATATATAGCAAAATGTGGTGCCCCGAAGTCTTGGTGCCCATAGGCAATTGCCTAGGTTCGCCTAATGATAAAACCGGCCCTGGGTCATTAATAAGTCTAACTGCTCTCCTCTGTATTCAGTAAAGCATTTTGAGGGAGCGTTTAGGGGCCCAATCCCATAAGTGAGAGCAGTATTCAATAGCTAGGTAGATTTGCGATTTGTATAATGTTAACAGCTGTTCAAGGGTGAAGTAATGTCTTGAGCGAAAGAGAAATCCTAGATTTTTTTTGAAGCTGAGAATGCAATGGTTGTGATGTGTTTATGCCAGGAGAAATCTCAAATTGTCTAGAAATTTGGGTATCATTAAAAAAGAATAATGGGAAAAACTGGCTTTTTTTTTTAATGAGAAATAAAACAGAACTCCGTTTTATTAGTATTGAAATTGATGAGGTTATCTGTACCTCATTGGAGGATAGCTTGGAGATCAAAACTGAGGGATGTGGTGGTTGATGTTTTGTAGGTTGAGGCGAGTTGTATAGAGCAAGGTTTATCAAATGAAAGGGAGGAGTGCAACGTGCTGTCATCTGCAAAACTGTGGATTGGGTTTGAGGTCAACTGAAGTAGGTCATTGATATAGCAGGAAGAGAGTGGGTGAGAGGACAGAACATTGTGGATTCCTGGCATCAATTTAATGGTGAGAGGATAAAGAACCATTCACCATCACACACAGTGTGCATTCAGACAGAAAACTGGCAATCCAACTACAAAAGTCCTGATAATGATGGTAGTTTGCTTAGCAAGTCTTTGTGTCAGACTTGGTCAAAAGCTTTGGATATATCAAGTGCAACCACCTGACATTTGCTAGACTTCTCCATGGCATTTGTCCAGAGATGGGTGACATATATGAGGAGATCTCCTGTTGATCGACAGTGATGGAATCCATACTAGTGGTCATTTATTAGGCAGGTACCTTTAAGGTAGTGATTGATGATTGAGGGAATTGATGATTTTTTTTCCATTACTTTAGACAGGACTGAGGCAAGTGAGACAGGGCAGTAGCTGGACAGCAGTGACTTGTCACCCTTCTTGGGAATGGGTTGAATATAGGCCAGTTTCCAGGTTGTGAGATAGATAACAGTGGTTTTTATATAATGAAACCTGTGGTGAATTCATCACTAAAAAACACAGGTACTAACCACAGTGAAAAGTTTTAATATGTAAATATTTCATCCCAAGTATCTTGGGACATCCTCAGTACAGTAATTCAAACAATACTAGGAATAACATACAGTTAGGGCGCATGATTACAATGGAATCTCAATATGCGTGCAGTAACGTGTTATAGAAGTAAATTAAAATATAACTGAACAACAATAAAAAATAATAATAAAAAAAAAAATATATATATATATATATATATATATATATCTAAAGAGACTATTTTACACAATTTTGTATGATAATTTCACATACTTTAGGAAAAGTAATAACATCGTTGCGGTTTAAATTTGGTCTGTGTAGTAGGGCTTCAGCACTTTCTTTATATAAACGTTCATGTTTATATAAAGATCTATGTAAAAGTTTCGATTTTTTCCAATGGATCCTATTGTTTGGGTTTTCAACTCCGTGTTGAGAGAGACCAGATTTCTGCAGTTTGAAAAGACGAATGTGGCCTCGATGTTCCGAGATGAATTTCTGAACAGACCTACCTGTCTGTCCAAAGTAAGACAAATTGCAGGAGCATGGGATCTCATATTCCAGGTAACATCAGAGGTGAGAGTTTGTCCTTAGGAGAAGGTAACAAGTTATAGATCTGGTTAATGGGTTTGTAAGTAGTGGCAAAATTGTATTTCTTCATAATTTTTGAAAGATGTTTGGAGATGCCTTTGACATAAGGTATGGGAATCCTATGGGCTTCTTCTTGTCTAGGTTGATGTGTGGGGAAGTGACTGATGATTTTTTGAGTTATTTTAAGATTATATCCATTTAGTATGACTATTTTTGATTATTTCTAGTTCTTGGTTTAGAGATTCTTCAGATGAGCAGAATTTGTGTGCTCTATTAACTAGTGATTTAATGATGCCAAATTTGTGAGATGGATGATGAGCGGAAGAATTGTGAATGTAGCAACCTGAAAATGTAGGCTTGCGATAGAAAGACGCGGTGATGGAACTGTCTTCTTTTCTTTGAATGTGTAAATCCAGAAAGGAGATACCCTGTGAAGATTCTTTTTCTAGCGCAAAGTTGATGCGAGGGTGAAGAAGGTTTATTTTATCTAGAAACAGGTGTAATTCATATTCGGGATGATCTCAGACTGCAAAGACATCATCAAAACATCATAGCCAAATTTTTGGTTTGGGTTCAAAAGTGAATATTTTTTCTTCCAGGTGTTCTAGAAACAGATTTGCTAAGTTTGGTGATAAAGAAGACCCCATTGCTGTTCCTTCTTCTTGCTTCCAAATTTTACCTTTCCAAGTGAAGTAACCGGATGTAATAACAAATTTGAATAATTCAACTATATCAGATGGAAATTTGAGTTAATAATTCTAATGTTTCTTTATGGGTAATGTTAGTGAAGAGAGAGACAATGTCGAAGCTAATTAACAAGTTAGTTTTTAACAACTGAATGTCTTTTATTTTTGCGTGAAACTCTGTGGAAATTTTGAATGAAGAGGCTGAGTGGCCTATGTGAGGACAAAGAAGGTTAGATAAGAATCTTGATAACTTGATAATCTTGATAAGGCTGCTAATAGAATCTACGGCAGGTCTGAGTGGAACATTAACCTTGTGAAGCTTAGGTAAGCCATAAATTCTAGGAAGTCTAGCATGGTATGTCTCGAGTTTTTTAATTGTTTCTTCATCTAAGGAGGAGGTTTCATCAAGTAACTTATTTAATTTCCCGAATTGATTTTGTAGGATCATAATCCAGTTTGGCGTAAGTATTACAATCTTGGAGTAGTAAATTCATTTTTCTGTCATATGAATTGGTATCAAGAACCACAGTGGTATCTCCTTCGTCAGCTCTGGTAATGATTATGTTCTTATTATGTTTTAAGGAGTAAGAGCTTTCAATTTTGATGGTGGGATATTTAAATCCGAAGGTTTAGCAAAAAATCGATCTAAGAAGATCACTAACAAATTACCGACGAAAAAATGGGTAGTCAACTTCTCTAACCGTCCACTAACAACAGACGAATTAAATGTTCTAGCAAGAGGTCATAAATTTGAGATTTCTCCTAAATGTTTCCCATATTTAGATTTCATACATAACATAGAGAGAAACATCGGCATATACAAGCAACATAGTTAACTACAATAATCATTAAAGAGAAGTTAATTTTTCGACCGGTAATAATAAACAACTCATCCCACAATACGGACTGATTACCCTATTATCGGAATGGGTTCTCCTTTTTCTGAGATGCGCAGAAGTGTCGAGGGACCTCTAATCGGTGGGCGAACTATATAAAGAAAGTGCTGAAGCCCTACTACACAGACCAAATTTAAACTGCAGCGATGTTCTTACTATTCCTAAAGTATGGGAAACTGTCATACAAAATTGTGTAAAATAGTCTCTTTATATATATATATTTTTTTGTTCAGTTACATTTTAATTTACTTCTATAACACACGTTACTGCATGCATATTGAGATTCCATTGTAATCATGCACCCTAATTGTATGTTATTCCTAGTATTGTTTGACTGTACTGAGGATGTCCCAAGATACTTGGGATGAAATATTTACGTATTAAAACTTATCACTGTGGTTGGTACGTGTGTTTTTTTAGTGAGATAACAGTGGAGTAAGAGAGTACATATAGGCAACATAGGATAGGAGTCAGCTCTGGTGCACAAACTTTCAGGACAATTGGAGAAATGCCATCAGGGCCAGGAGACTTTTTGTGTCTAATTTGGACAGTATTTTTCTGATCTCTTTCTTGAGATCAGAAAAATACTTGCTGAGAAAAAAAATGATGAGAAAAATATTTCGAGATCCCTATCTCTTCCTTCTCCAGAGGATATAGGGGGCATTGTTGGGCATCTGGAATGGTTGGAGGTATTTACCATTATCAGTTATGCATGCATTGGAAGCAAAGTGTGAAGCCAGAAGATTGGTTTTTTCTGTATATTAATAGACAAAGCGCTCACAGCTGATTATGGCAACACATTGAATTCATTCACAACTCGCCAAGCAAAAAAAATCTAGTATTCACACTCCTACTAACCACATTCAACTTGCAGGGGTGACCTCTTGTTCTGCCCCCCCCCCCCCCCCATCTAGCCAAGTGTGAAACATTTCTTCTTCATCAATCCTCAATCTTATAAAACCCTTTAGGAAACAATTTTTTCTATTATATATTCCTTCTTTTTTGCCTATCAACCACTTCTGCAATCCACACAATTTCAATTTATCCCCCCCCCCCAGGGAACATTCCAAAGACCACTCATCATCTAGGTCACTCCAGGGGTGCGCCAGTAGTGTCCGGCACCTGTGTGCAAAACTTTAATTGGTACCGCTATACCTCTCCTCCAATAAAAAAAAACACTATAAAAATGTTATTTTTAATATTTGATTCAAATAAAGTGAGTATTTCATTTTGAATTTTATCTCCTAAATAGGAGGGCATATTTTTAGTCAGGATCATTAGCTACAAGTTGCGTGTGTTCCGATATAAAAGGATCAAACTTTTCTAATATCTCAATGCATTTTAAAAAATTGCCATTGTTGTGATCGTCAAGTTTATTACTTTTACCACAAAGAGCTAGATTTTGTTTGCCTAAAACCTATGCTACAAAAATTATTCTTTTCATAACTTCATACGAACGTTTCCTTTCATTATCTAAAACTGTTTGTTGCAAATGATCAATATAAGTTTTATTTTTTAAGGATGTAATTAATTCTGTCCATTTTTTGTAATTGTTCAAATAATTTAAATTTTTCTCATGACGATTCAGGTACAATGCAAGATGTTGCCTATATTCTGCTGATAACAGCAGAATATAGAATAAAGTTAAAAACTGCAGCAGATTTTCTTATATATGTTTAGAGCAAATGCGAGTGTGGACAAGATTAAACAAATTCAAACGTGCATCATCCTGTAAACAGTAAACTCACGCAAGTTCAAGTTTTTACTTGTTTACGCTAAACTACTTGTTAGAACTAGGCTCAGAATAAAATAAGATCTTAAGGAATAATAACAAATAAGTGATTATAAATAATTTGTTTAAGACAAATCTATAAAATATAATTAAAATTTAAACAAAAATGTAATTTATTTTGATATAATTAATGAATAGTATTTTTTTAAAGTATAGGCAGCCCTCGGTTTACGCCGATTGCCTGTGCTTGCTTTCTCACTGTAGTGTGGTTGACTGAGAAATGACGTTAGCAGGCACTCGTGTTTGAGTGTTTATCAAGCTACTACAACGTGTATGTATCAAACCTAGTTTTGATGTTGAATCTACCTAATTGCTCTATTTAATTTTTTTTACGTACATACACACTCTCCCTCGATGAGTCTTTGGACTCCTTGGAGGTGTCATATAATAATAATAATACGTATTTAAATTGATAAAGTACGTAACTGCATACCATGTCTGATAACAGAAGGGCAGAAAAAATGAGCAGAACATGGTGTTAAGAAGGTATGGAAATCAATCACACTTGAAAAGAAGATGGAGGTGATTCGAAGAATGGAAGTTGGGCAGACACGTGCTAATGCCTGTAGAAGTATGAACTTACCTCCATCGACTGTTACTACAATTATGAAAAATGCAGATAGAATAAAACAGTCTGCGCAACAATCTACAGCAGTACTAAATGTAAAACATGTAAGTTATAGCAGGGGTATACTTCATGAAAAAATGGAAAAATTATTATCATTATGGGTGGATGACTTGAATCAGAAATACATTCCTCTGATGCAGGCTGTTATAACTGAGAAAGCAAAAACAATTTTGGAAGATCTTAAAAAGACAGATGGAGGCGAAGAAACATTTTTAGGAAGCAAAGGTTGGTTCATGAGATTTAAGTCTCAAAGTGCCATAGTGTCAAATTATGTGGTGAGACGGCAAGTGCAGATGTTGAGGCAGCGACTGCTTTTCCTAAAGAATTTCAAGACTGTGTAGAACAAGGAAGTTATCCTCCTGATCTCATTTTTAATGTTGATGAGACTGGGCTCTACTGGAAAAAACTGCCATCACACACCTTCATTTCCTGTGAAGAACGTTCCGCTCCAGGTTTTAAAGCTACAAAAGATACTTTTGTTGGGTGCAAATGTCTATGGAACTTTGAAGCTTAAACCAATATTAGTGTACCATTCACAGACACTACGTGCCTTCAAGTGTTTAAAAGCCATGCTGTCAGTCTATTGGAAATGGAACAAGAAAGCTTGGGTTATACAAGACGTTTTTATAGATTGGTACAAATTATTTTTGTCCTACCATGCTTCGCTTCTGTAAAGAAAATGATTTGCCAGCCAAGACATGGCTACTCTTGGATAATGCCCCTGGACATCCTCAAAACCTTGCTGAAGTAAGAACACCATTGGATGTCAAGGTTGTTTACATGCCTCCAAACACAACATCACTTTTGCAACTGATGGATCAGGGGATTATATCAATCTTCAAAGCCTGTTACCTTCGTATAACATTTATGGAAATGGTAAGAGTCTTGGACACCTCAGGAAAAACTATTAAAGATTATTGGCCGCCATTCGATATTTTGAAGGGCATTAACAACATCGAGGCTGCTTGGAACGACGTGTCAGCAAAGCGTTTAAAAGGATCATGGCGAAAACTTCTTCCAGCATTTATGCATGGCTTTGAGGAATTAGAGCAAGAGGAGAATGTTATTGAAGATGTTACCAAGCTTGAGCGAGAGGTGGGATTGTACGATATTACAGCTGAAGATGTGACAGAAGTCTTAGAGAGCCATGATAAACCGCTTTCCAATGAAGACTTAAAAGAATTAGCCGAACAATTAAGTCAACATCCAAAGGAGGAGAAAGAAAATGAAGAAGGTCCTCTGAAAGATATGAAAATGGCCAGTTTACAGCATATCCTTGCAAGCATAGACATTGACTGATGAACTCTGCGAAATGGACCATGATTGGGAACGGAGCGCAAACGTAAAAAGGAGTGTAATCGCTCTATTCGACATTACAATGAACTCCTTAAAGAAAGGAAAAGAAAATCTAGGAAGTTAACACTGGATACTTTTTTTTTTAAAAAAAATGGGTGATCCGAAACCAGGAACTTCAACATAGAAATATGTAATATCTTTTCGAAGTTTCATATTTTTTGCATATAATTTTGTTTTGTTTTCATTATTAATAATTTTATTTTAACATAAAATAAAATTATTTTATATTAAAATAAAATACATAATACATAAATATATATGTATGTATTATCAAAGCTTTAAATATAATAATGTTACACATACTTCATGTGCATATTTTTTGACTGTGTGGAACAGGAACATAACTTCATACTTCCCATTAAAATTGGGTTCATTTTACGCCGACTGGGTTCGGTTTACGCCTGTTTTTTCAGGAACAGAACTGAGGCTTAAACCAAGGACTGCTTGTATTTCCTCCTCACCTGAAATCTTTGGCGTCTGTGTGCATTGCACACATTGCCGGCATACCCCAGTCGGTCACTCACCTCTGAACACTCTCCAACAATTCCTCAATCCCAAGAAATGCAGGCGACTAGACCTGAGCACAGTAATCCAGGGATGTATCAAGGCCTTAGAAAGAGGAATAACAACTTCCTTATCTCTACTTGTTAGTGTGTTCTTCAATGGCCAAGAAATCTTATGAGCTATCTTGGCAACAACAGCAATATACACACTAAACTTAACTCTTTGTCTACTACCACCAACTCCAAATCCTTAGCTTCATCTGTTTCCTGGGGTATAGTTCAATTAATGTGGTACACAGCTTGATTGTAATTGATTTATACCAAAATGCATAACTTTACACTTCTTTGAGACACACCATCAGTCACCTGCCTTCTTCAGCTCCTCCATATAGCACTTTTTGATATCTGTCTAACAGCTATCCACATAACAAATGTCATATGCAAATGAGCACAAATGGGGATGGATAACACAGTTCCATGTGGTATTCTATCACATGCCTTTGCAAAATGGAGTAGAATCATCATGTAGCCATTTCCATTATCCAACTCAGTTCTCACTATTACAAAAAGTTAGTAAAGTATGACTGATCTTCCACAAAATCATGTTGCCTCTCAGAGTTTCATATTCTTATCCATCCATTCTTGAATTCTCGTTGTGACCAATTTTTCTAGTACTTTTACCATCACTCATGAGATACTGATTAATCTATAATTTGCTACTGCAGTCTTATAATCCTTCTTATACAAAGGAAATGTTTTGCCCTCTTTTGCCTCTTTCCTTATCATTACCTCAGAACTCTACAAGAGCTGAGACTTAAAATTAAAGAACCTAATCAGAGACATTGTTAGTTCCTTTGCACATTCTCACAAAATGTGAGCTGATACCCAACTAATCCCACAGAGCCATATTTGCACTGAGATTCTGTAATATCCTAAGAACTCCTAATTGATCTACCTCTGTTCATTCCCCACATCAGTCTTTGTCACAACAATAATCTCATTTGGATGATATATCCTTGCAAAGTGGTCACTCAGTAACTCAACTATTTTATCTGTTTCTTTTTACCTCATCACCATCAGCACTCATTAAGGTTATTCTTCCATGCTCATTCTTTCTCTTACTTGCCATGGAACGAAAAAACTCTTTGGGATTTGTTTTAGCCTGCTCCTCTGGATACAGATCACTCCAGAGATACTAACTGGTCTATAATTGGTTGCTTCCGTCCTAGCTTCACCCTTGTGTAATGGATATTACATTATAGTAGAACTATATATATCATGCCTTTCTAAAATTCAAATATATCTCCTTTTATAAAAAAAAAATCAAGTAATGATAACTAAAAAAATTAGTTATCATTACCTGCTATCTTCTATATACAGTAATACCCTGCTTTATGATGCTTCACTTTACAATGATCTGCTCACATTATGCTTTTCAACCAGACCAATGCCATTTACATAACATTGCATTTGCTCATACGTTTTCAACTATGACCAATGCCCATTTATATGATGCCACTGTCACTCTTATGACAGTTTTAGCAACATGATACTGCTGTGAATCAACTGATGTGCAGTATGCATGAACTCAGTTTATTTATGTCATTGCTTGCTGGAGCTCTCTGTGTTTCGTGTTTCTCTGTGCATTATAAACATTTACAACTCTTCTTTTATTGTTGTTAAGAATGACAGATAAAATTCAAAATAATTTTTGAAAATTACTTTGAATTTATTAATTTTGAATTATGAAATCTGAATTAATAAATTATTAAATTTAGTGATGATGATGCATCAAACAGAGAGAGAGAGCAGGCAACACTACCTCACACTAGTGTTGTTACAGTTCCTAAAAACAAAGATAAGATTCTAAGTGAAGTGAAATGAAATGTACTAAACTAGGTTAATAATACAATTATCTGTAAATATGACAATCTTATTGCTGAAAAGAAAAAACTTTTAATGGTGTAGATTGATGACCAAACTGGTTTGCATGTTTCCCTAGGCCAAGATATTTGGAATAACTTTTTCTTTGCGAAAATCATTTATGTTCGTTTGTGAATCTAATAAATGCTTTATTTACACACATTTATACACATATGATTGCTTAAATAAAGCATTTATTTATGTTATTAAATCATAACATGCATATTAAATCACAACAAAAAAAAGTGATTTATATATAGGGGGCAACATAGTTTTGTGAAAGGTAGATCATGCTTCAGTAATTGCTCACATTTTCTAATACAGTGACAGCTGAGTTGGATAAAGGTATGGGTTTATAGTGATACTGCTGGACTTTGCAAAAGTCTTTGACAGGATACCACATAGAATTCTAATCAGAAAACTGCAGCACATAGGCATGGATATAGGGTTGGTGGACAGATATCAGAGAGTAGTTTATTCAGGAGTAGAGTTCAAAAGAAGGCCTGTGACTAGTGACATGCTGCAGGGTTCTGTTCTTGGACCACTACTGTTTAATTTGTATTGTACATTAACAATATAGGAAAGGATCTGAGAGGAACTGTTCAGTTGTTTGCCGATGTTAAAATTTTCCAGGATGATTTGGAGAGACTGGGCAAAGGAGAATGGATGTCATTTTAATGTGGCAAAGTGTAAGGTTATGCATTTTGAGTGAAAAGATTACCAGCTGTATACCACATTAGTGGATCTGTGCTCCAGGAAATTGATGAAGCCAGAGATTTGGGAGTGTTAGTGGATAGGGAGTTAAAGTTTAGGGGGCATATAGCAAAAGTCACTAAAACATCTCATTGGATTATTTGGTTACTGAAGAATACTTTGATGAGCAGATACAAGCAGGTTATTGTTCCTCTTTGTTGAGCCTTGACTTGACTACTGCACACAAATCCAAGTGACAGGGTTTCTTGGCAATGAGGAAAACGTGAAGAGGATCCAGAGGTGAGTGAAGATGATAGTAACAGGTCTATGGAATGAACCTTATGAGGTTGAAGATTTATGGATCACAGAAACTGTTTGATGGACAGAAAAGGGATGATATGATTGTGACATACAAATTACTGATGGTTTTTACAAGATTAATTCAGAAAAAATTTTTCAGAACACATCTGGTGGTGGAAGAACTAGGGGCTACCCTTGGAAACTGAGTAAGAATGCAGTAAGCAAGTGTTTTTTTGCACTTTAGCAAATGCTCACTTAAACAATGAATTTTTGTGTGCATAATTGTAATCGAATTCCTGATAAGTACTCTCAAGAGCGACTATAAAGGATGATAGTACTACAGGATTAAGTTTACTTTATTACTAGTTTACCATCGACAATTTTCTTCCATATTAATTATTATTATTACGCCTCCAGGGAGTCAAAGACTCACTGAGAGAGAGGCTACACATCACCAAAAGAGGTCGTACAGCTAGTGAAGCTACTCATACCCTTTTTAAACTCATTCACACTAGATGTAATCACTACTTCAACAGGCAAACTGTTCTACTAACTCATGCTTCTATGAGAGAAAAATCTAGCTCTCACCCCTTCCTTAATTGCATGCAAACTTAACTTTCATGGCTGCCCCTGCTCTCCTAACTAACAATCCTGCTGTCCTTTCTGACTATCATATAAAAACTGATTTCTTACAAATCTATTATGGATGTTAAAGTTGGGGACTTTAACATCCATAACACAAACTGGCTCCCCTATTTTAACTTCACAGATCAAGATGGTAGGGAAGCTGCATCTTTTGCCATCAGTCATGACCTAACACAAATAGCCAATCTACCAACAAGAATACCAGACAATCCTCATCATTCTAACAATGTTCTTGACTTTTATTATTATTATTACTACCCAAGACCCTATGGAGTCAAAGACTCATCTAGGAGGTCCTTTTATCATACACAGTGCATCGTACCACATCTTAAACACACTCAAATTTTCTGCAGACACCACACTCTTAGGCAAAGGCTTTCCAATCATTCACAAACCTGCTTCTCATGCCTCTGCTCACACCCTCTTTATACAGTTTCCAGGGATAACCTCTGGTTCTCCCCTTATCTCCCACTGTATTCTGTAGAACCTCTCCAACATTGATCCTATAACAACCCCTTACTAACTTGAAGGTCTCTATCATATCACCCCCTTCCTCCTATCCGCTAGACTCTGTAAATTGCATCTTCTCAATCTTTCCTCATATTTTACATTCCAGAGGTCAGAAATACCTTAGTCAGTCGCCTCTGGACTCTTTACAACATCTCTTCGTCCTTTTGAAAACCAGGTGACCAAATCTGGGCACAGTAGTCCTTGTGTGGTCTAATCAAAGCTTTATACAATGGAACAAGAATCTCCCTACTTCTACAAGTCAGTGTCTTCTGCATCATTCCCAGAAGTCTTTGTGTTGTTTTCACAATTTTGGCAATGTGTCCCCTAAATTTCAGATCCTTATCCACTATCATTCCAAGATCTATTTCCTCCACCTCCAACAATATATCCCCACCAAGCATAAATTCCCATCTTTGTTTTCCAAATTTTAAAACCTTACATTGTGCAACACTGAACTCTCATTCCCCATTGACGTGCCCAATCACTCAATTTATTCAAGTCTTCTTGTAAGGCCACATCTCTACTCTTCATAGTTCATCCCAACTTTGCATCATCTGCAAACAACTGAATATCTCCATCCAAATCTTTGCCAATATCATTAACTTACAAGTTAAACAGTAATGACCCTAAAACAGACCCCTGAGGTACACTACTAGTGACTTTCCTTTTCCAGGATACTGCTCCCCCCATACACAACTTGCTGATACCCATCAGATAGCCAGTCTCCAATCCAATGCACTAATCTAATAGCCAACCCCATCTGCTCTAGTTTGATTATCAACTTTTCATGCGGTAATCTATCAAAAGCTTTTGTAAAATCCAAGTATATTAACTTTTCTTAACCAATTCTCCCTCCAAATAATTTACCGTAGATGTCTGCTCTTCCTAAACAGTAATGACAACTGTTTAGGAAGAGCATTGGCAACTCTGCCCACAACTTATTCAAGTCTCCTTCTATACAGTTGGTCCTCTGTCCAGCCAATCTCAGCCTTGTACCCAATGGCACTATAATAGTGCCAACTGGGATGACCTCTGGAATTTTTATGCTGCTTTTCCATGGTTCAGATTACTACTTTCACTCTCATCATCTAAATATCTGCACTGAACTAGTAATGTGAATAATTCTCATAGGAATGAGAGCCTTCATTCCCTACTCCACTGCAAATCCCCCAATCTATATCCAAGTCCTGGTTCTCAAAAAAATGTGCCTCTGCCATCTATTATAGAAATGCAGCTTAGGTTCAATGGCTAAAATTAAAAACTCTGGCTTCTCGTTCAGTTTGCACAAGTTAGAAACGTAAAAAAAGTTATCCAAGTCTCTGATCCAATGCACTAATCTAAGAATGAAATGTAATAAATTCACCTCCCACTCAACTGGCAGTCAAGCCTTCCGATTCCTTGCTAAGGCTGATGGGTATAGCTTCTGCCCTTCCATGTTACCATTTTACATCCTGATGGCACTATGATAACTTCACCCAAGGAAAAAGGATTTCTTGGCATCAGTTTTTTCCTCCAACTCCTCCTGGATGACCAAAGCAAATCACCTCCCATACTTCCATAAACCTGTCGACTGCACACCTCTTCTGAACTTTCATCAAAAGAACATCAGAAAACCCTCATTAATCTTGATACTAATAAGACTCCTAGTCCAGATGGTATTCCTCCAGATGTGCTCAAGACTTGTGCTCCAGAATTGATATCCATTCTGTAATGTCAATATAAATTTTCCTATTCTACTGGCATCTACCCAACTGCATGGAAGCAAGTCCACATCCATCTTGTACCCACAAAAGGACGACAAAAGCAAAGGTCAGCCATCTAACTATCATTCCACTGCTCTTACCTCAATACTTTCAAAAGTGATGGAGAAAATTATCAACAACCAGCTTCTTCATTACCTGGGACCTCATCAGTTAATTGGTGATCACCAATATGGATTCAATCATTCTTGTTCTACAACCAACCTCCTAGCTAATCTCACCTACCCTTAGACTTAAGCCATGTAAAGATTTAGAGAAACTAACGTTATCACTCTTGATATTTCTAAGACATCTGATCATGTCTGGCACTGAGTCCTCCTAAATATCAGGAGGATTCGGTCCAGAAGGAGAACTGCTGTCTTATGGCCTCCCTTCTACACGGTGTGATTGGATTGCAGTTTCCTTACTGGTCATTCATCATGTGGCATGGTGAATGACCAGTAAGGAAACTGCAATCCAATCACACCGTGTAGTACAAATGGCTTCCTCTGATCAGATTTCCCCATCAATGCTGTTGTGCCTCAGGGTTCTGTACTGTCATCTACACTCTTCCTCCTTTACATCAATACCCTCCTTTCTGAATTTAAATCTTATTCAGTTTTGTGAATGACAGTATATTCTTCATTATTTGATAAACCCTGCACCACCCTAATGTTAGATGACCTCAAGATCTTTCATAACCAATGATTTGAACATTTGATTTCTTTAACATCCTGAAATGGGGTGAAAACAACTTAGTAAATTTCAGTGCCAAAAAACTCAAGCCTGTCTTATTACCAGCAAGAAAAATCCTACCTCAACCAGAAATACTGTTCTCTCATGTTCTGGGTAACTTAAAAATAGAACTCTCTCAAAATTCTTAATCCTGAAAAAAGCAGTTCAGATAATCAACACTCCTCTCATTGACACACACTTAAACCACTAGCTCACAAATGATCTGCTTTAGTCACTGTGTTTTCTACAGTTCTTCCATGACCATTCTCCACATCCATAATTAGTCTACTTTCCACTAAGCCTGTTAAAACATGTACAGCAACTGTTAAATATCCATTTACACTTTGGCTGCAAACTTACTAAACTTGCTTTTCCTTCTTTCATATAACTACTTCTATTCTCTGCAAAAGCTTTTCCACGAGGTGTTTCCAACATCTACAACTTAAACTTTTTAAGAAGTAACAAAATCGATACTCTTTTACTCTTAACTGCTACCTATACACTGTACTTGTGTGCTATTAATTTTTGCCTCTGGAATGTATGACTGATAATTATTAACTTTGTTTCATTTTGGTTATTATAACTTATATAACTTTTTTATAACTTTTTTTTTTTTATAACTTACTATAAGAGATTCTTTTTTTCTGATGAAGATATATTTCATTAGGAAAAAAAAGTCAGTTAAGTAATATATATTAAATCAATGACAATATATAACCTACCTTGTTGATAATTTTGAAACTGTTGTTCACCAAGCTCTTCTACCATTTTCTTCTTCCATTTCTCTAGTATTGCTACTCTTTCTTCTGGAAGAGTCTTGCTTAATATTGTTGATACACTAGGATAAACACTCTTGACATTTAACTTTTTAATTGCTGGTATCGGTTCTTTAGGTTCTGTATCATCACTACACATATCAAACTCTCGAAATGTATTTAGCAGTGGAAATTCTGAAATTGCCACAATATCTTTACTGTTAAAAATACAATGCTCTGAAGTTTGAATTTTATAACTATCTGGTTCAGTTTTACATATAACATTTTTAACTTCGAATTCTGGTTCTTCATCTTGTGTATTCTGTATTCTTTTGCTAGCATCATAACATGAATTAATATGTTTTTTAGAATCTATAATGCGAACAGTTGAAATATATTTAAGCCAATCAGGAAATGCATCCTCATCACTGGTAATTTGTGTTTCTTTGATCAGAGGTCCAAACAGAGCTTTGTTTTCCCAGTTTAATTTTCTCATTGCTAATGAAGATGATTTACTTTCTAAAACCTTTACAGAGCCAGTCTCAGAAGTAACACTCTTAATGACACAATTCTTCTTTTTAGAACGTCTTGGGTGGCAAATTTTAAAAGATGTTTTAAATCTAATTATTTTAAGTATGCAAGAATGACTCTGGCATACTGCTAATAAATTATGAAGTATCATTCTTGTCTCCCCTTTAAAACAAAAAAAGTTGCATAATTATGGCTAATCTTCCACTTCATCTGTTGACATAAGTTGCACCTTTTTACTGAAGCAAATTTCTCTGAAGAGCAAAAAAAGTGTATTCATCTAAAAAAAAAAATTATCCATAATTCTTTAAAAATAAGGTAATAAATAAAATAAAATTTCACTTTAAAATCAAAGAGAGAAACAAGATTTACATATTCAAAATAATGAATCTCACATTTTAAATATGTTATGATTAATCACTTCAGTGTATCTTAATTCACGTATACATGCACTCATTTAGAAATGACAAATTATTTAAAGATGCTCTGCATATGGAGCAAACAGCAGTTACTCCATAAGCAGAAAAACAGAGCACTCACTTTTATCCTGATGCTCTGCAAGCTGTTTGTAGATTCAAGATAAAAAGGCACAGATAGAAAATAAATATAGGGGTGAGAAATTGATTTATAATTTCATGCTTATTCATATTATGAGAGGGAGGATGATAAGAATATGAATAAGATCCAGACTAAAGAGCAGAAAAGGAAGTAGGGAGAGTGGTATAGTATAGCTGCTAGTGTGAGCAGGAGAAGGTTGTTGGGATGGCCTCAAAGTGGGATTGTTATGGTTGTATGCTTAATGATAACTGACATGAGAAGTGAACTTACTTGACTGAGGATGATATATAAAATCATCCAGAACAGTAAAGAGATATCAGGAGGGGTGCACTGTTAATGATAACAGGGAAATCTTATCTATTAAGACTGCAAGTATGTGTGAAGATTTCGAGACTATCTGGTGTGGTTGAAACTAAGAGAATAGTATATTTAAATAGGATGATAGAATGTAGAGGCAACGATTGCAAAATGCTTACACAAACCGATTGAGCATGTAAAAGGATGATAATTCTAATGGATGACTATAATGTGCATTTCCCTCAAGGGCTCACTTCAGTGAGTACATGAGTGGCAAACCCGAGGAACCTGATGCTGGACTATGCCTTACTTTATGTAATATACATTTGTTATATTATCGTAGACTAGTCCCTCCCCTTCTTTTTCTTCTTGCTTCTTTCTCCTCAATGCTATTAGAGTATTCAAGGGGGGGGGGTGAATCTTTCCTATTTCTCTATTTCATTTCGTCTTATGCAGTGAGAGTCTGCCTCACCTAGTAGGCAGAAGTTCCAACCAATCTAGCCAATGCGGGATAACTTCCTAGTTATGTGGAAAGAGTCTCTGCATCCCTATGACTTATTTTTCTTGCAGTGACTTCACTACAAAATGCTAATACGGTTGTGCTTTATAATACATCTCATGCTTCATCAGCTGTTGTGAGGAATAATGCGGGAGATGATGAACTGGCGGTGGAAGGACTAGGGGCCATACATGGAAGCTGGGCAATAATGTAATGGAGATGACATCTCCACGTTTGGGTCTGCCTCCCACGGACGAGACCTCAATAAAGGTTGAAACTGGGTAGTGGCCCTTCCCTTAATGCATAGCAGTATACATGTCTGCAAGGAGATGTGCTTTGCATTATGGGAGATACTGAGACAAGGAGTGATGAGAGCTTGGTCCACCTTTGCTCGGAGTTGCCTTGTGTTGCACTACCTTACCTCAGTCCTGAAGATATTTTCAGGTGCAAACTTTGTTTGCTTACACTTGGATAAAGAATTAAACTAAATTTTTTATAGATTTGTTTAGCATTGCCTACCAAGGAGAGATGTGCTTTACATCTTGGGATTTTAATGCAAAAGTGGGAAAGTGTATGAGAATTAAGCCTGAGTGTGGCATGTTAGGTCTGGGTGAACGTAACACCCATGGTGAAAGAATGCTGGCATTTGCCCATGCTAACAGATAGTGCTTTCACCTATCAATGTCAGAAACACCCATGATGGACCCATACTTGGATATCTAACATTGATAGGTGAAAGCACTAGACTGATTGCATTCTGGCTCTCCAACAGTGGAAGACAAGCATCTCTGATGAGCATAATTGTCTAGAAGCAGACTGTGATACAGACCATCAGCTAGTAAGAGCCAAAGTATGACTAAGACTCCGAAACCTTCCAAGTCAAGCAAGACTGGAGTCAGAATAATTCCTAGTGGGTTCAGAGAAGAAAGATCAAATCAGTTAGATGATTTTTTTTGTAGACTAGTGAGAAATCACAGGAAATGCTTTGGAAAGGAGTCAAGGTTTTAATACAGGATATAACCAAGAAGTATCTGAGCCCAATAAGAAGACTAAGAGATCCATGGATATCAGATTCAACATGGGATCTAATCGAAAGAAGGTGGTTGGAGAAACAAAGACACAGGGACTGAAGAATATAAGAGATTACATAGAGAGGTCAAAAGAGCCATCAGGCAGGACAAAGAAAAGTTTTATACTAATAAATATGAAGAAATAGAGTACCATGTGAGGAGGCACAATTATTAAATTATGTTTTGTTTGGTTCATGACCTAAAGCGCAAGTTTAGGACCAAATTGTATGTCATCAAAGACAAGAATAGAGCAGTACTAACAGAAGAAATGAAAATCAGACACAGTACTGTGAAGAACTGTACAACAGAGAGGATAAAAAAAAAATTTGGAAGAGTCCTCTTACCAAAAAAATTTCGATCTGGAACCTCCTCCACTTAGGCATGAGGTTGAAAGAGCAGTTAAACAGCTTAAAAGCAATAAGTCTCCCCACCCCAAGTACAGATGGAATCCCAGCAGAGTTAAGGTTACAGGGGATGGAAGGATAAGAGTGCTTCATAGATTGATTACAAGGATATGAGAGAGGATCATGGCCTAGACTCAAAGAAATCAGTTTTCATACACTACATAAGAAGGAATATACAAAAGATGGCAAGAACTATTAGTTTAATCTCCAATGAAAGCAAGATTTTATTAAAGATCATTCTAAATAAGCCTGTGTAGCTCAGTGGAAGTGGTGTTTCCTCAGCAGTAAACTGCCGAAAGGAAGAGTGTTGCCGGTTCAATTCTAGTCGCTGAGTAGAGGAACTTTTTCTAAGCCTTTTTTGACTGGTTCCCGAGTTAGTTGATCTCCTGCACAGGCAAGCAGGTTTTCTTCTCCCAGAAACTCGGATTTTTTGTTCCAAGAAATTGACTGTAGAACCCACACTATTTCAAACATTAAAAATATTGTTAGGTGGCATGAGATGGCAGCAGTTGTTGAGCAGTCTCTTCACTGCAGATTGCTTTAATTAGTGATAGCCTTGGTCCAGTTATCTCTTATTGACTACTAGTGGAGGTTGAACTGCCCACTCAGTCTAAAAAGTTAGACAGGGCTAAAATGCCTACTCCTTATAAGGGAATAAAAAGTGTTAGCTGATATCCCCCCCCCCATTCTAAATAGGATGGAGGCCAAAGTCGAGGCAAAGATGCCTGAGGAACAAGCAGGTTTTAGGAACAGTAAGAGTATCAGAGATCAGATTCTTTGCCTTAGACAGATCACAGAAAAGTATAAAGAACTTAGACTCTCTATGGTAGTATGTTTCATATACTACTCTCAAGCTACTGACTGTGTTCAGCATGTGAAACTGTGGGAAGTAATGAAAGAAATGGGTGTTCCTCAACCCACAGTCAGGTTGATAGCTCACTTGTACAATGTGCAAGGAGCCACAGTAAGAACAGGTGTTGGGTTAACTTACTGGATTCAGATTGGAAAGGGAGTTAGGCAAGGATGTCTACTTTCTCCTCACTTGTTTAGTACCTATGCTGAGGACATCATCCAAGTAGCATTGGAGAAGCTCAAGAGAGGAATTAAGATAGGTGATAGATCGATTCAGCCAGTTGGAGTACCTAGGATTCTATTATTAATGTGAATAATTGCTGTTCAGAAGATGTCAGAAATTGTTGTTCAGAAGATTAGGAATGGCTAAAACAGCCAGACAACAGTCAGAGATCTGTCTAATATCTAGAATTGTTCCTATCCCCCATGGGAACAAAGTTGAAGATTGGATGCAGCTGTTTTTCCAACAGCAACTTATGAATGCGAGAATTGGAACCTAAAGAAGTCTGATAGGAAAAAGATAGCTGCTTTTGAGACATGGTGTTAGAAGGCTGTTGAGAATATCAGATCCTGAAAGGCAGACAAATGCATGGGCACTAGAAAGGATCAGTAGAACTTTAAGGCTCCTTAAGGATATTGACAGAAGAAAGTTGAAATACTCTGGATACATGGAAAGGATACGAGGACTTCTCAAAATAGTAATAGAAGGTGAAGTTCCTGTAAAAAGAGGAAGGAGTAGACTGTCAGCGAGATTGATGGATGGTGTGTCTGATCTTCAGAGAGTTGAAACCTCTAGAAAAGCAAACAACAGGACAGCACCTGTTGATGTCCAGTGAACAGATGGATGAATGTGAACTGGCAGGAAGGAACAGCATACTTAAACAAGTAGAGTGAATTTGAATTTCTGAGGGATAACTATTATAAACAGCATGTGATGGAAGCAACATATGGTTTAGAATGTAGTTGGATACAGTGATACTTCTCACTGCTATCACTTGGTAGCAGTGTGAAGCATCAACACTAGATCACTAGATGAAGCATCAACTTGGTGAAGTCAAACAGGAAAGGGTTAATATCAAGAATGGATATTATTTTGAATTATAGTCAATTAACAGGTCTATGTAGTCAATTCCATAGGTTAATGTTCAGTGGGAGGTGGGGAAGGTTGACAGAATACAAGAACTAAGCAGGAGACATTACTAATGATATACAACTGTAAAGCAAGAGTTAAGTGAATAATTAGAGACAGAATGGAATGGATGAACAGTGAAATCAGGCAAGCAATGTGGAGAAAGAAGATGTGGAGGAGGTAGTACAAGGCAGTAAATAATAATCAGAAGCAAGAGGAGTATAAAATGCAGACTATAAATTTCAAGGAAGAGTAAGATGAGAAGAGACTGGCTAGTAGAGTCAAAGAAAATTCAAAGGAATTCTTCCACTATGTGGAAACTAAAAGGAAGAATAAATTACAGAATGATCATGTTAGAAAACGCCTAGAAGAGAAAAAAATGATAAAAGCATTAGAAGTGAAGGGATGTATCGTGTTGATTTTACAAGATGTAGACACAGCTGTGGAAATGGATGACATATCCACATTTTTTAAGGAATATGCAAAAGGTGTTTAGATGCCTTTGACTTGGTCATTTAATGAGTCTTAAAGTGAGAAGAGTGCCAAAAGAGTGGAAAGAAGGTAAAATAGTGCCAATACACAAGCACTGTCGTTGGAGAATGCATAACATCAGCATGGACTGGTAAAAGGAAGGTCTTGTTTTAACAATCTTGTTCTTGAATTTTATGATAAGATGACAAATGTTGTGGTTAAGGGAGATTCATATATAGTGACATTTTTGGACTTTGCAAAGACATTGATAGGGTACCACCTAACAAGTGGGTGTATCGACTTGATAAGATTAGGATAGATAGATAATAAATCAGTTAGATGTAAAGGAGGGAAATGACTCCACTTGATACCAGCAAGTTATGTGTGGTGGGACAGTGTCCCAGAAAGGAAGGTAACCAGTGAAAAATAGGGTTCTATTCTTGAACCTCTGTTTTTATAACTTATTTCTTAATGATATTCCATATGAATTGGGAATCTCCAGTTCTTTGCTGATGGTGAAAAGTTGGGGAGAATTATAAAGTGATGAATGGTGCTAACTTCCTTGAGGAAGATCTGAAGAGACATTTAGCTTGACATATAAGCAAGACATATGAGCAATTCCAGCCTCATTAGTTAAATAGTTATTGTACCCTCTCAAATCAACAAGGTGTGGGTTCAGATCCCATCATGGGATGGATGTTTGTGATCATCTTTAGGTGAGAGATGAATTTCATCACCCAACTTATTAGAGGCCAGAAGTGGCTTGAAAAAGATCCATGTTTGGTCTCTAGAGCAGGGTTTCTGAACTATGTAAAAATAAATAAAAAAAAAAACTGCAAAAAATATATAAAATTGATAAAAATGGAAAAAAAAAACTTAGTCCACCCATGGTACAAATATGTACCATGGGAGGCCTAAGAGTGTACTATAGGTTTACAAATAACCTTTCATTAGTAGGAACAACAACAACAAAAAAAATGTTAGTAGTTTTAATGTTAATAAATGTGAACTGTTACATTCTGAAATGATGAGAATATATTGTGATCAGATTACCACTTCCTGAAACAGAGTTTGGTTCTTTAGGAAGTGGATGAATTTCAAATCTAGGGATAATGGTCGGTAGTGGTCTAAATTGCTCCTTATATTGTGCAATGCAATGCGTATATTGCTGCTATGATAAGGAGCATACTGATAAGTAGGGATATATATATGGTTGTGTCATTGTATAAAGCAATAAAATAAAAAAACAAATTATATATGTATAATTTTATATTTACATATATTTATTTAAAAATCTCTCTGTGTAACGAAACTTTTTTTTTTTATCTAATGGCATGATACCCTACTGTTTCCATAGCAACAAAAGGTTCATGTACAAAGTAACCAATGTGTTTCTGATACTGCCTAAAAAGTTTAATTGATTGTAGTTGGAAGCTTACTTAAGAAAGCCACTAAATGGGAACATACTACCGCAAAATTTTAATCCAAAGTATCTGGACAGAACCCTCTCCTTTAACAGACATCTCTCCAATATTGCTGCCAAACTCAGAACTAGAAATAACATAATGCATAAACTTGCCAGAACAACCTGGGGTAGGGTTGTGCGCTTATATTAAGGAGGACATCTGCTCTGGGTCTCATCTACTCAACTGCTGAATACTACTCACCTGTCTGGCTGAACAGTGCACACATTAAATTAATTGCTACTATGTTGAATCAGACAATGCGTATCATTTCTGGAACAATAAAGACTACTCCATCATACTGGCTACCAGTTATGAACCACATACAACTGTCACAACTACGACGCCAAGACAACCTGATTGTTGATTATAACAAAATTTGCCAGAACCCACTGCTTCCTATACACGCTGACATTGACAGCTTTACATCGCAGAGGCTTAAGTCAAGACACAGCCTATTATAACAGCATAACAACTTGTCACTGAGGGCTATGATGCAACAATAGCATGGTAGAACAGAATGGACTGCCAAAGTCCCGGTAATCTGCCAGACTGTCTTTAACCAAAACAGCCCTCCATCAGGGTTCGGCCTACCTTGAAAAATATGGACCTCTCTAAATAGGATTCACACCAACCATGATAGGTGTGGAGCTTCCTTATTTACTTGGGGAATAAGACCAAACTCATCTTGTGATGGTGAGGATAACCAAACTATACAACATATCACATTTGACTGTCCTCACAGAGCTTTCATGGGATCAGTATCTGACTTTATAACAGTTTCCACTGATGCTGCTGACTGGTTGTCGAACTTAGACATCCAATTTTAATTTTATGCTTACTTGTATATTTTTATATGTATAGATGACTACAGTGTCAGTTCACAATATTGTATTCTTTTATGCATTTCGTTGTCTTGTGTGTGGTTTTTTTTTTTTTTGTGTGTGTGTGTGTGGTAGCATATGCATGTATTCTTCTTGGCCAAACGCTAAATAAATAAATAAGAAGCTTACTAACCAAATATGAGAAAATTGACAAATTCACTTCAAATAAGAACTAACACTAATCATATTCTACCAAATATGCTGCAAACAGAGCATTCCATAAGTGTTGCAGTAAGTTGTATCTGCTCAATGATAATTCATGAATCTGAATAGAAGATGGTGTGTGTGTGCGCACATCTATAATTAGTTAATTCTCGTCTCTTATACATTCGTATAAGAGACGAGAATTAACGGTCGATTATACACGTCTTTCATGTTCAATATTGTCGCACTATGAAAACACAGTTATACATTAACAAAAACTTGTCATCCAACCTTTTCTTGGAAATCCCTCGTTTCCTTCTATCAGAAAATCGCGACTCATCCAGAAAATTGGCTGTACCAATACTAATGGCTCACGCAAAAAATTAAGCAAGTTTGAGCAAGGTTAGTGGTTGGAAGGGGCCCAATCGTTCGATGCTGTTGGCACACTCTCCCTTGATGAGTCTTTGGACTCCCTGGAGGTGTCACATAATAATCCCTTTCTGAAAATCATTCTCATGGATGATCCCTTACTTCATGTTTTGCAGCCAGGATAATGAATAGAATGTCTAAACAGAAACGTTTAAAAAATATGAACTGACTACTTACATCGTTCCTATGTACTTCGTTATATCGGAACAATGGAAGTCATTCTATATCGATGACAAATGATGTTTAAGTAAACAAGTAAGAAGCATTGGGAACTAACGAGCTCGAACTACAAGACATATTACGATGAAACGTATATAGGCATTACATTTAATTAACTTTAAATTTCAACACCTTGCTCTGCACCACAGTAGTATCAAATATCACACATCTTAGAGCAGCTACGTTATGACATTCAAGAACTGCAAGCACAACAATTTAATTGAACTGTAAATGATAGAAACCTAAAGTTCATGCAACATAAACATAACTCAACATCACCAACGCTATTTTAAGATATTACCGCGAAAGAAATTTCGTATTTTGCAACTTTTTTTTCGGACTTACAACTCCCCCTACTGGAAAGTAGAAAATCACAACTAAAATCGCTGGTTATGGCTACTAGTGTATGATTAGCCTCATGGAAGTTCCGAAGTTTGTAAAATTAAACAATGTTCATAAAATAAAATAAAACCAAACAACTTGCATGTTTAGCTTGAAAAAATTTTTCTAGTTTTTTTTTCAAGCTAGTTCTGAAGTTATTCAATTTTTTTACGCAAACAGCTCCTACATAACTGAACTCCAGTTTTAAACCCACATCTCAAAAAATATAAAAAATCGACCGTAGAACTCGCACCATTTCAGACAGTGACAGCATGAAGAGTTACAAAGAGACTAGTTGATGGTGGTGGTAGTTATACATCGTACTGTCATCACTCGTAAGTCTTTAAATGGAATAAAGAAATGAATTCAATAATCAATGATAACAAAGGGTCCTGCTGTGTACCCATTTCCAGATGTAAAAGCTATAAGAGTTTGTTCTACGCCCTTAGAGGGATAGAAGACAGACAAATAAATAAACATAAAGCACCTAAATTCGCCCTTTTATTACCTATCGATCTTCAAAAGTTAGAGCTGAAGGGCCTACACTTACTCTCTCTGGGAATAAAACAAATCTTAACCTCCTCTGGAATAAGTGGCTTATTACACTTGGAAAGAAATTTCATTCCTTCTGTTCATCCATATTTATCATAGAAAAGCAAGCAATAACATTTATATGTGAACTCATCAAGTGCTTAGGAATGCAAAGACGAGAAACGAGTGTCATTAACTCTATTTATCAGTATCTCTGGAGAGGTGAAGAGATTTTGGAAAAGTTTATAACAGATCGCATACAGAAATGGGCTGAAAGAGAATCTATCCTTCGCAATGACAGCAGGAGTTTACTAAGAGGTGATGCTTGAGTAACTTGCTGATATTTCGTAATGACTGTGACTCTTGATTTAGACAAGGAGAATGAATACACCATAATACTTTTCGATTTTTATTAAAGCTTTTAAGAGGATTCCACACGGAAAGTTGTTGTATAAGATATAGGATGTGGAAATGGATTATTTATAAGCTATTAGTTTTGATAAGAGAATAGCTGAATGCATATTAAAAATGATGTATGATAGATGTGAGTCTCCAAGAATTAAAGTGAATGGTGTACCCAGGGATCTGTCCTTGGTAAATTGTTATTTAGTCTTTAGATTGACCAGTGAAAAGGATTTAACCGAAAAATACGACTATTGAATTGCAGGCAGTGATGAAAATTTAGGCAAGGTAATCAGACATGCAACTGCATGCATTACTTGCAGAATGATTTGAATAAGCTGGAAAAATGAGCATGTAAAGATGGCTGTCAGTTCAATTTTAGTAAGTGTAAGCTTATGCACTTTGATGTGATGAGATGTCCAATGTCATATTATATTAGCGGGTCTCTGCGCTAGAAGAAATTGACAGACTAGAGATCTTGGATTTCAGTAGACAGGAAATTGAAGTTCAAGATATAGCAAAGACTGCAAATAAAACTAAGAGAATAACTGCAATGCTGAAACCAACATCTGCATATAAGGATAAAGAAATCCATATGCCATTTATAAGGCTTTGGTATGCCTCATCTGGAATATTGTGCGCAGATCTAGTCTCAGTCACTCAGATTATGTAAGATACAGTAGCGACGGTACACTGGACAGTGTTAAAGATGATTTCGGAACCTGCTAATATAGATTATGAAGAGCGAGAAGAGAGAAATTGAGGATCTAGTGACTGCAGACATTAGCAAAAAAGAGAAAGAAAGGTGATATGACAGAGACCTATAAATTTCTGAAAGGGTCATTCAAGACCAGTAGACAGAATTTTTCCTTTTATGGAGATGAGGAAAAGGCAAGAGGGCATCCTTGAAATATAAGGATCAATACTATCAAGAAAAGGATGAGAACTAAATTTTTCTCTCATCATGAGTGGTGTGTGACTGAAATGGCGTGCCTTTGGAACTAGGGAGGGCAGATAGTGTGAAAGAATTTAAGCAAGGCATGACCTGATGTGTGAGTGATTTGTGGCCTCCCTCAATGAGTTCTTAGCGATCTCTCGTAATAATAATAATAATTAACTGAATTCTTAATAAATATTGGGTACTTAGGAGACGTTATTGTGAAATTAGTTGATTTCATTAAACCTAGTATGAAAGTTATTCCAGACGATAATAAAAAGGTGTGTTTCATATTAAAATTTGTGTATATCAATTATCAATCATTTATCAATTTATCATTGATCAATTATCAATTTGTGTATGTCATTTATCAATTTGCTAAACCTATAGGTATTTTTGACTTGTTTTGTAACAGCTTGTTTTTATTATTATTATTAAAAAAATTTTATTCCCTATAGGCGAAGTAGGCGAAGCTGTTTTAGTCATATCGAAGATGTTTTAGCCATGCAGGGGAATAGGAGAAGCTGTTTTAGCAATATTTTAATTTTAAAGACTGAGGGGCAGTTCAATCTCCACCGGTAGCAAATCAGAGATATCTGGTCCAAGACTATCACTAATTATACACAACATCCGGTGAAGAGAGGGGCTGACAAGTGCCGCCATTGCGTAGTCGCTAATCCTAACACTATGTTTTACTGTCTGAAAATAGTGTGGGTTCTACGGTCGATTTTCTTCAGTTTACAAGACAAAAAAAAAGAATTTCTGGTAGGAAAAAACCACTTGCCCATGCCAGATATCTACCAACTCTGGAACTGGTCGGGAAAAAAAAGCACTTAGAAAAGGTTCCTCTAGTCAAAGACTAGAATTGAATTTACAGCACTCTTTCTTTCTTTCTTTCTTTTGGGAGGGGGTGCTAGCGCCCTATGGCACTAGCCCCTTCTGAAAAGGATGTTGGGCCTCGAACCTCATGTAGCAGCAGGCAGAGATGATAACACTCGGTGTTGTTTGGATGGTGTACAATCTTCCCAGCGCGAGGTTCTTCTTCACTGCTGGCAACCATCAACACCCTTTCCCGACTTCCTTCTTGTGAACTTATTATTCTTCCACACAAAATAAGAAGGGACATGAGAGTACACGAAGGTTTTTGGAAAGTTTTGCATATCTAGGAAGGTTTCTAAGTCCTCTTGAATAATCGCCACCAAAGCATCAAATTTGCATCGGAAATTTGACGGCGTCCTCGCCTCTCTAGATTTAAAGATCACTAGGATGCTGATTGTCTCAAATTTTCGATTTTTCGAAAAACAACTCACACAGATAGATATTTACATGCCTCCTCTCATCACTTCCCTCTGTAGAAACTCGGTATTATTTCCACTCTGGTCCATAGGGCGAGATCTCTAATTTCAGAAGATCTTCAAATTGAACTTAACCACCTGAAAAGCATCTTCTTAAACAACGGCTACTCACCTCGAAGCATTACCAACCATCTATACCCACGTCTCCAACCTCGGCAAGAAGATACCTCCAATCCTATTGCACACATTCAATTACCATTCGTAAGTTCTCTATCACCAAAATTGGCGAAAAGTTTGAAGAAATTCAACATTAAATAAAACTTACTGCATTACCCTACCAAAACTTCTTTCTTTCCTGAGTCAACCCAAGCCAAAACACAACCAACTTCAGTTTCCAGGAGTTTATAAAATCATCTGCAGGTGCAGAAAACCATATTATGGGCAAACCAATAAGTCGATCTCACTACGTCTCGAAGAGCATCAACGTGATATCTTGTATAAGAGAACCCGTGCAAGCACCCTCTCCAGTTATGTCCTTTTCTCTGCCAACTCTAATTCAGAAGAGTGTCAACACCAGATAGACTGGAATCTTACTACTAATATTCATAAATGCGCTGACGAACTAGAAAGACGCATCCTAGAATCAAAAGAAATAGTTCTGTACCCCTCACACATGAACAGTAATCTAAGCAATAGCTTACCTGACTCACGTAGCGCAGTGATTCAATTCTGGCACTCTCAAGATAGTTGCCACTCACTAACGCTTCACGCTAGACCTGCCACGTGGACGCCAGTTCAAATTTGACTGCTGTTATTCCTAACTTGTTTATATGAGATCACTAATATATAAAAATATAGAGGGTGTCCCAGAATTCATGGCCCAAGCATGAGGGAATGGTAGTACACACCGAAACCACCAATATTTGTCATAGAACATGCGGCCGCAAACGCAGCCCGGTGCCAGTAGGGGACACAGACGAGGCGTCACGGCTTAAAAGCGTTGGATTGGCCAAACCCCAGCATTCTCAGCGTCGACTGTACACGAGATGGAGCAGTTTACGAATGCAGAGAAAGCCGATATGCACCTGATGTACGGCGTAGCCGAGGGCAATGGTAGAGGGGTGCAAAGACTGTACCGTGAGCGATATCCTATGCGCCATGTGCCCGATCATTGTTTGGGCGGGGATCGTGCATGACTACATAATTGGACCCTACCTACCTACTGCCGGACCGCCTCGATGGGCGAACTTATCGTATTTTTCTGCAACAGGTTAAGATGTTCAAGTCACCATTCCCTCCCATATGTGGTTCCATCATGATGGGACACCCCCCCATTTCAGCATGGACGTGCATCAGCATCTTAATGCCACATTTGGTAACCAATGGATTGGGCGCGGTGGTCCCATTCCGTGCCCCTCCCCCCCAGATCTCCCGTTCTTTCTTGTCTAGATTTCTTTCTGTGGGGACATTTGAAGAGTCATTTGAGTGACGTGTACGAGATGCCCGTGTACTCTGCGGAGGATCTGGTAGCCCGACTGTCCGCTGCAGCTGGCGATCTGTGCGACAAGCCAGGTGTTTATGAGCAGGTATGCCAATCACTACTCCCCCTTTGTGCCGAGTGTATCAACGTTGGTGGGCGGATGTTTGAGCATTTGTTGTAATGATCTCCAATAAATGTCACTCTGGAAACCTGTCTGTCCTTCATTTCCGAATATCACTGCGTTTGTGGCCGCATATTCTATGACGAATATTGGTGGATTTTCTATGACGAATATTGGTGGATTCGGTGTGTACTACCATCCCCTCACGTTTGGGCCCTGTGTGTATATATATATATATATATATATATATATATTATAAGTCTATGTTTTATCTTGCTTTTTTTTTTCCAGTTTTTGTGATAATTTATAAACCTGAAGAAGTCGGCATTCCGACGAAACTAGTCCGCGCGGTTAACCTAGTGGCTTTGCGCTTCGCAACCATATGCCTGGGGAAGGAGTGTCCTAGGTTCGATTCCCGTTGACGACGTGAGGAGCTTAAGGATCTTCCTCAGCCATAGCCAAGTTAGCCGGTCTTGGGCGTGGACAACAGGGTTTTTTCCGCCAGTTTATCTGGGGTTTTTCATCCCACAAGCAGGCAAACCGAACCCGTGAACACACACAGGTTACAGTCATAGAAATACGGCAAGGAAGGCAACAGGAAACCACCTTGCGTCATTATCTCCATAGTAATCAGCTGCAACCCTCTCAAAGAGAGGAAGCCACATGATCAGATCAGATCATCTTACCTTATCTCGGTGTTCCGAGTCAGTAAAATTATGATTAAAAAAAAAAAAAAAAAAATATATATATATATATATATATATATGGTAGAACGGTAGAGTAGCTGTTTACTATTGCTATTTCAAACATCCACGAAGTACAACGTTGAGAATTCCTATACTCGGTTATATCTTCGTTCTTGCCTCCTACTATAAATACTACCATAAAGTGCTAAAGCAACTACTATTCTCAGCAAAACATTACTTCGACCAGTATGGTCAATTTCACAATATATATATATATATAATATATATATATATTTTTTTTTTTTAATGAAGAATTGAATGACTAGAACCGAGATTTAAGTAAAAACGTTTTAATATAAAAACACTGCTAGTTTCGGCCTGTAACAGCCTTCATCAGGTGACATTATAAAAGAAAGAAAAAAGAAAAAACACTAAACACTGAAGGTTAAAAGACTATGAACAACATAAAGAGTCTCTATACATAATTAGCATGAAAACGTTGTAGTTGTATTTAAAGCTGTTCTTTCGTTTGTTGCATTGTTGGGAGAGTGCGTGCTTGCCCATCACGTGAACGCCAGTACATGATTACAGCTGAATGACTATCTGGGAGGTTGTAGCTCAAGTTATTATTTAGATGAACAAGATTGAAGATGATTTCTCTAGATTCCACGATTTTTCTCTCTAGCTCATCATTGCAACGGAAGATGTTAGTAGATTTTTCCCAGCAGACTTTGTGACTTTGGTTTTCATCATTAGGATTTGCCGAGAAAAGGATATGACTTAATAATGCACTGGCTCGCTGTCTCTTGTAAGTAATGTCCCTCATGCGTTCTTCCATACGCAATTCGACAGATTTGTCTGTCTGCCCAAAATAAGTAATATCACAATCACACAATATTTTATATACACAAGGGTATTTTAGTTGATGATGACAATGTTCTGGGTGGCTTATTAAGAAACGGATCTTTGGAAGTGAACAAGGTTCCGATATTGTATTTTCTTAGAACATTTGCTAATTTATGTGAAACTGTACTTATGTAAGGAATAGATATATTGCCTTTGAATCTATTTGTTTCTTCTAAGAAAATACAATATCAGAACCTTGTTCACTCCACTTCCAAAGATGGGCAGCTGTACTCCACCTTTAGCCTCTTCGAAAGATAAGCACATGGTTATCGCTAATTTTTAGAGGATTGGAGACAGAGAGTACAGCAGACGGTCACGGCCATTTCATGATTCTAAAGCTTTCCAGTCGATTGGTATCTGAAATAGTGTGAATTTTAAGGTTGATGTTCATGGTTAAAAACACAAGTTTCTCTGAGAAAAAAAAATCTGCATCCCTTGCCAGATCGACTAACTCGAGAACTGACGCAGAAATAAGTGTATTTTCCGATGCATATGCACAGTATACAGAAGTGAAAAAGTTAAATTCCTCCTCATGTAAATTAAAATATGTAAAAGCAGAAATTAATTTTGGAAACTTCTATAAAAAGCACATATATATTTTGTCCCCTCCAAAGAATGTCATATTTAATCAATTTAGTTAAATTAGTTAAATGTTTTGAATTTTATGATTTTCAAAAATGACAACAATGGTTAAAGTAATATTTGTACATATGTAAAGTATATTAATAATATTACACCACATAAATTTGACTCCAAGAGAGAGTGAATGTAATAATAATAATAATATTCATCACTAACAACGCCAAGTTAAGAGAAAAGAAATCTAAATGTGAATTCAACAAGTGAACCTTAAAGGCCGCATTCCTCTTCTTTGTTTGTCTAATACAAGATGTATGTAAATATTACTTTTAACCGATGAAAATACGGTCACCTACTAATGACGCATGAGACTTACTTAAGACCGCTTGTATTTACCAGACCATGGCCATCTCATTAACTCATTCACCGAACACCAACTTACACAGCCCACGGACCAAGGTGTTAATGCTGCCTTCGAGGCATTTATTGAATAATTATTGAAATAAAAAGCTTATTAAGCTTCAATCTAGCATGCTAATCACAAATTATAATGATATAATTAATTCAGTGTTATAGCTAGATAAGATAGAACCTTAAAAAGTTACGAAACCTTCCAGAGTTGAAGAGAATATAACTTGCAGCATAGGATTTGCCTTGGACTGCATTACTTAAAAGACATGGACACTGCCCAGAGCCCGTATATCTGTCTGTAATGTCTATATTGTCATATGAGTGGTGTCTGGAAAATGCTTTTGAGAATACATGTTCGGATACATGCACAGAGATTGTAACAAAATAGAGCTATAGACCCACCGTTTGTAGGTCTCACCTTGGAATTTTGCCAAGAATAGTCGATTCATGCTGAAGGGGAGAAAGAAATGAAGGATGTACGAATTGGTCGCAAACATGCGAAATCACGTGCTTTCTTGTCTGTCGCTGTAGTAGCTTCGTTTTTGTTGTCGCTTTTTTGCATTATTTTTTTATTATTAATTTGTATGATGGATCCAGTACAGTCAACAAGTTCTGTTGTTAAACGTTTCAGTAGCTCTTGCAAAAGAATATTGAATAATGTGCTGACATTCTGCGAAAAAGAATCGTCAGAAGGCCATCTCCTTGTTCCCCTTTCTCAAGTCATAAAATATGCAAGTGCAATTGCGGGAGTATCGGGGTCGACTGTTAAAAGAATTCGTAGGGAATCAAAAGGTGAAGGTAAGCCAAAATTTAAATCTCCTATAAAAAAGCGCCAGAGAAAGAAAGCCATCGAAACAGTAGCTTTGAATCATTTTGATGTAGACGTTATAAGAATAACTATTCACGAATTTTACGGACGAGAAGAGAGTGCCAACTGTTCCGAAATTGATTCCTGCGCTTAAAAAAAAAAAAATTAATTTTCCTTGGAAAAGAGAAACTTTAAGGAAAATACTTCATGAAATCGGATTTTGTTTTAAAAAGTACCAGAATAAAAGGAAACTTATCATGGAGCGAAGTGACATTGTTTTATCTAGAACGCAGTATTTGAGAGCAATAAGACGTTTCAGGGAGGAGAAACGACCGATTGTGTATCTAGATGAAACTTGGATTGATAGTAATTTAACTTATGGAAAATGTTGGCAGTCTAAAGAAGAATTTGGAGTGCTACAAACCGGAAATGCCTCGCGGCGCATAATAATTTGGTGTGCGGGTGGAGAAATGTTTTTTTTTTACCTAATTCAAACTTACTATACAAAGCCAATTCAACTACTGGAGGTTATCATGGGCAAATGAATTCTACGATCTTCGAAAAGTGGGCAGAAGAAAAACTGATTCCAAACCTTCCTAAAAATGCTGTTGTTATAATTGATAACGCTTCATATCACTCTATTCGATTAAACAAAGTTCCAAATTGGTCTAATAAAAGCAAGTTCTTATGGATTGGCTCTCTGCAAATAACATTTCTCATTCTCCAGATATGCAAAAAATTGAATTGCTTAATTCGGTCAAAAGAAACTTGCCCACAACTAAACTATTTAAATTCGACACGATGCTCAAAGAGGACAGATTTCTAGCTTTGAGGCTACCACCATATCATTGCGATATTAATGCTATTGAGTATGTTTGGGCAGAAGTAAAAAGTTTCATTCACCATCGCAACGTAACTGGGGATATTGACATGTGGAAACTTTTTAAGCTTTCAGAACAGGCGATTGAAAGTATTACAGTTCAAAAGTGGGGAAAATATTGCTTTCATGTCACCTCATTAGAAAATATGTATTTGGACAGAGCCGAATTATCGAAGAATTATGCGAACCTTTGGTGATCAGTTTAAGTGAAAGTGATGGCGATTTGGACACCGATTCAGATGACTCTGAAGATTAAAAGGATTTGATGATGGTATTTTTTCCAACATTTTTTTGCATGATTGTTAAAAGAGTCACAACAAGTCATAAATAATTAATCGGTTTAGGACATTCAAGTGTCTCAGTTCTCTCAACTGTAAGTTTAGAATATCTACGTTCATTTGAAAAATTTCTGTTTTTCTGTATAATTATTTTTATTTTATAGAAAACTTTCTTAAAAATAAACTTAGTTAAATTTTTGTTTTATGCTATACCTTTTTTAATTTTGTTAATACTCTACGTACATTTTTCCAACTGTTATATAAACAAACTAGTTACACTTTAAAAACAGCAATGTTCGTAAAAGAAAAGTTAAATTTTCCGACCTGTAATAATAAACAAACTCATCCCAGAAGATAGATTGATCCTATTATCGGAATGGATTCTCCTTTTTCTGACATGCGCAGAAGTGTCGAAGGCTCTCTAATCGGTGGGCGAACTGCTAAACAGTTGGAGATTGACAATGAAAAAGTAGATCACTTAGTGGAAGCTGCAGAAGAAGAGTTCTCAAATGAAGTGAAAAAAATTACCGTGAGGCATCCCTGGCGATAAGACAATAGTTTGAAGTAATGGATCCCGATAGCGATATTTAGCATATAGTCAGAATGATGCAAGCTGCTGGACATAATGTGCATATTTTTAATGAAATCCACTAATGAAGGTGAGCCTAAACCTTCTACAAGCTGCATGTGGCAAATCATCATCAGAACGTTTCGTAGTAATTCCTGAATTTGAAGAATTTGTCTTTTATCTATAACCCCCCCCCCTCCCGTACCTCCTTCGATGAATGGTCTGATTAATAATAAAGCAGCAGTTTTGAAAAATTAATCTCGGTCTATGTGTTGCCAGTTGATTATTTTACTGGTTAGTGCGCAAAGAAGAACCGTGCAGTATTGTTTCAATTTATTACAGTATAGTACTGAACATAGTCATTTTAGATTATAAAATGTAAATTGTACTTATTTTACTATACACAAAGAGCAAAATTAGTTAAAAATATTAAAAAATATAACAAAAACAGATCTATACATTTTAGCATTCAGACATGTTAATTGTTACCGGATCGCTATAGTTCATAGGTTCACATAGTGATTTCCGGCTTACGACGGGATTGTCGGAACGGAATTCCATAATACTCTGAAAACTTACCATACTGAATTTTCACTATCATTCAATATGCCATTGAAATAACTCTCTTTAAATGTACGATTTTGTGAGCAAATGAGAAATTGTATCTAATTTTTAAATCTCATAATGGCGATCGTTAGTCCAACTGTCTCACTCATAAAAAGCGACAATACTCGTACGACTTATATGCATATCTATTCAAAGCAGAGTCACCAAAAACATTCCACCTGTATTCATCATGATTAATATATTTAAGAAACAAAGTCATGCTCTTGTCGGATTCTTTCATATGATAACATATCTAGTATAGTTCGCCCACCGATTTGAGGTCCCTCGAAACTACTGCGCATGTCAGAAAAAGGAGAATCCATTCCGATAATAGGGTAATCAGTCTGTCTCCTGGGAGGTAATAATAAACAAACTGAGTTTGTTTATTATTACAGGTCGGAAAATTTAGCTTTTCTTTTACGAATATTGTTGTTTTTAAAGTGTAACTATTTTGCTTGTATAACAGTTGGAAAAATGTACGTAGAGTGTTAATACGTGCAAATGCTACGTTCTACATAAAACAATGTCACTTCGCTCCATGATAAGTTTCCTTTTATTCTGGGACTTTTTAAAACAAAATCCGATTTCATGAAGTATTTTCCTTAAAGTTTCTCTTTTCCAAGGAAAATTAATTTTTTCTTTAAGCACAGCAATCAATTTCGGAACAGTTGGCACTCTTTTCTCGACCACGTGAAATTCGTGAATAGCTCTTCTTATAACGTCTACATCAAAATCATTCAAAGCTACGGTTTCGATGGTTTTAGTCTGGCGCTTTTTTTTTTTTTTTTTTTAGGAGATTTAAATTTTGGCTTACCTTCACCTTTTGATTCCCTACGAATTCTTTTAACAGTCGACCCCGATACGCCCGCAATTGCACTTGCACGTTTTATGACTTGAGAAAGGGGAACAAGAAGACGGCCTTCTGACGATTCTTTTTCGCAGAATGTCAGCACATTATTCAATATTCTTTTGCAAGAGCTACCGAAACGTGTAACAATAGAACTTGTTGACTGTACTGGATCCATCATACAAATTAATAATAAAAAAATAATGCAAAAAGAGAACAACAAAAATCAAGCTAGTACTAGTACAGCGACAGACAAGAAAGCACGTGATTTCGCATGTTGGCGACCAATTCGTACATCCTTCATTTCTTTCTCCCCTTCAGCATGAATCGACTATTCTTGGCACAAATCCAACAAGGGATCTAGAAATGGTGGGCGAACTATAGAAATAGATATTTATTTCCCCGTGTGTAGACGCAAAGCAGTCTAAGCTTTGAGACATCTACAAACAAACGTCGTTTATCGGATTAGGGTTTCTCCCCCAGTCTTCCAGGATTAATATCTGTTAATATTTTTGTAAAACAGAAAGCCATTACTCGTTTGTGTTTACGTTTCGAAAGCGCTGCGATCTTGAATTTTTTAAAGAAGTTGATATCTTGCATGCATTCTAGATTCTAAGATTTCTATTGGTGTTTAGTAAAATTTATATTCTGTAAGGTAAAGCAGAACATGGTCGTGGTAGTCGCTTTTTGTTTGCCTAATACCGTGAAAAGATGTTTTTTTTTTGTTCCAACCTTGCGGCCTAGACATCACTAAGATTTCTACATGTCAAGATTTAGATATTTCCTAAAATCATCAACACTGCCTTGAATTATCAAGTGCGTGTATTACTTGCTTGAATAACGGCGGCCATTTGGAGTTCCGGATTCGGTTCACCAGTACATTATGCTTCATTGTTCAGTAGAGTTGTTTTCACCCACAGTTCATAATTAAAAGAAACACACGTATTAACCACAGTGAAAATTATTTAATTGTAAATATTTCATAATTAAATAATTAAATAATTTCACAATTAAATAATTTTCACTGTGGTTAATACGTGTGTTTCTTTTAATTATGATCGCACCACAGGTTTTATTTAAATAAATAAACACAGTTCATACGACTATTACACTTTTTTATAAAATCTTTATCAAGTAGCTTTATTTTTATCCTCCTACATGTTTCGCCAATCTGTTTCTATTGGCATCCTCAGGGAATACAAATCAGTAAGTACAAAATGAAGGTTACAGACTAGGTTAGAAACAGATTGGCGAAACATGTAGGAGGATAAAAATAAAGCTACTTGATAAAGATTTTATAAAAAAGTGTAAATAGTCTTATGTATAATTGTCAAGAAAAAATTCAACATAACGAACAGGATCGACGAGTTCACCAAACAAAAGGTACGCAATCTCGAAGGTTAAAATGCAAAAAAGCTACGTATTTAAACCATCTGACTTTTTTAAAAAGATGTAGAGACAATAGCGTGATCCCAAAATTTCTTCGTTTGAAACAACTTTATAAAACTAGGCAAGCCAACTTGATTTACCAACGAACTTCGTATGCTCTTTTCTTGAGAATATCCATAGTCTCAAGAAAAGAGCTATACAGTATACGACAGACAAGGATGACCTACTAACGGAATTAAACACAATATCCAGAGAACTTTCTTTAAATGGTTACCCTAAAAGACCCTATAACAAGATTCTATTTACTGATATACCACATCGACAACGTGATGACGTCCAATACATCAGTACAATTACAATTCCTTTTGTCAACAACCTTTCCAAAAAATTAGCTAACCTTTTAAAACCATACAAGATCAGAGTGGCATTCAAACCAATCAATACTATTCGGAAATTTTTAAGATCACCAAAAGATCCTCACCCATTCTACAAATACTCTGGAGTATATAATATTCCTTGCTCATGTGGTATTAGTTACGTAGGTCAGACATCTAGAAGCTTCGAAACGAGAAAGGAAGAACACATAGGATATGTCAGAAATAACAGACAAGACATTTCAGGCCTTTCATGCCACTTTGCCTCTACTAACCATCACATTGAGTAGGATAAGAGCCTTATGCCATACATAGAAGATAACTACCATTCAAGAACCTTTAAAGAAGCAGCTACAGTCGTCCGTAAAACTGAAAACCTAAACAAGAATCAAGGTCTAATTTTACCAGAAATTTGGAAAACTTTTATCAGATCATTAAATATCAAAGAAATGAACTTTCATAACAATTACGTCATGAGTCATCACGAATAAATCACGTTAACGAGACACGCACATTGTCACGCACAATACCAATTTTTTGTATGATTTAGAACCATCGGTTATAACCTAGTCTGTAACCTTCATTTTGTGCTTACTGATTTGTATTCCCTGAGGATGCCAATAGAAACAGATTGGCGAAACATGTAGGAGGATAAAAATAAAGCTACTTGATAAAGATTTTATAAAAAAGTGTAATAGTCTTATGAATAATTGTCAAGAAAAAATTCAACATAACAAAAACAGTTCATGTTTCCGATGTTTTAAGAACTGATAACATACCACTCATACAGCAATGGCGTCATTGATAATAGAAGTTTTGGTGTCGTATTACAGGTTTTGACTGCAGAAAATCTAGTTGTTAGTTAAACAGAAGTAGCAATCCCTTGCATGCCACTCTCTCTCTCTCTCTCTCTCGATATTATTGGGACGTCAAATGGCATTGATGATTTTATACCATTTCACATTATTTAAATGCCGTTCCATCCTGTCCTCGTTGTAGTATAGACTCAATGGCCTGCCAAGTAACTTGAAAGAAAACCAAGTAAGTAACTTGGCTTCTTAGAAATCTGATAATGCTTTTTTAATAGAGCGGTTAATTCTATTTGCACATTACCTATACTATGACTGTAAATGGTGTGCCTTCTTCTGGATGGTTTGCAACACTGTAGTATTAAAAACCATACCACAGCCGTATGAGACCGTTTAACTCACCTCAGTTGAAAGATCCGATAAAGACCCGATCTAGGACGTGAAGAACCTTCGCGTCATAGACGGGATTCGAACCCAAGTCTATTTAGTTAAAGGGCGCTTCATTTATACCTACTGAGCTACGGACCTCTTTTAAAGTTTTAACTAGAGTTCACGCACTGTAGTATATGTAAAGTACAATACTCATACGCATTCCCGATTAGGAATGAATGTTTGCTCAGCAGATTTTAATGTCACTTTTTCACACGCGTTTAGTATACATACATACATACATACAGAGAGAGAGTCGGAGCAAGGTCACTCGCACAGTTCCTACATGTAGAAACATCTTGCTACGCCAAAATGCACTCCACAAAGTAGTCACTTGAAACGCACACAAACTAGTTAAAATAAAGCATACTAAATGACACACAAAACCAGATCTGTTTCAGAGGGTTAACTGTGCATCTAATTGTTCCTGACATTCATGGTGATGCGATCACAGCACTTGAAAAAATTAAAAAAAAATTGTTATGATTAAAGAAATTATACTCAAATGAAAGGAGAAAATATCAAAACTCAAAACTTCAAGCTGGCAGATTCAAACATGACGGTCCAAATTTCGTTGAATTGACTTAAACTTTTTTTATTTCGTGAATAAAAACGTAAATTTAAGTTTACGTTTCAAATTGAAAGTTGAATTGAGTGACAAAAAAATCTAACCCATTTAAGGAAGTTTAAAAAAGTGACTGGTTTATACAATTTGCTAAAGCATTTGAAAAATTGCGATTGATTATTTGAAGGTATGGAATTCTTGACAAATATGTGAGAATAATCAGAGAAATGTATACAGGAATTAAAAGTGTTTTATTGCCCAGTAAACAATATCAGAATGGTTTGAGATAAAGACTAGTGTGAGATAGGGTTGTGTAATAATGTCTGGTTTGCCATTTAACAGTGACTGGATTATACGAAAAGATTCTATGTCACAGTTGGAAGATCTAGATTACGAAAACTTGATATCATCAAATACACTGATATACAAACAAAATTGGAAGTTCTTAAACTGAAAAGCAAATGGCACAGAGAAATTAAAATCAATCAACATGAAGTAGAAGAAGTTAAGGATTTTACATACTTGGAAGTAAATGCTGATATTGAAGGACGGAACTGACAGTAATATAATGCAAAGATTGATGAACGCAAATACCGCTTTCAGAAAATTAAATAATATATTAAAATCTTCAAAATATCATAATAAAACCAAAACAAAGATATTCAATAGCAATGTTATGGCCGTATTATAATATGGATAATAGTGAGATGTATAAACAGACGATGAATTATATAAATTGACTTCAATTATATACAGTAAATGAGATGTATAAACAAACGATGAAAAAAAAAGTAGATAGAAATGGACTGGACACGTACTGAGAATGGACAGTAGAGATTCCAAGAGTAGTTTTGACATGGATTCCAGTAGAAAAAGCATAAATTAACTTGGCAGAGAATGACAGAAAAAGAAAGAAGAATGATAACTTGAGAGAAGCTGAATTGGCAGCCCAAAACAGAGGTATCTGGAAGAAGCGAATTCCCGCCTTGTGTTCCTCATGGCGAGAATGGACGGTGTATTTCATATTCTTGTATATAGTGATGTCATATCATGAACAGTAATTATATTAAAAACCGTTTTGGATTATGCATCGTAGACAATTTATTGTCATTAATGAAATATAATTTCGTCCCGTTTGGAATCATTTTGACACTAAAAATTATCGGATTTAAACCAATACTAAGATGATTCTACATTGTCATTTAAGATCCAAAAGAAAATCTAATACGAGCTCGTAAAATAAACCTTCTTCAGCCAGAGCAGAGTTATGCATATGAACTGACAAAAGCTAATATAAAAGATTACAACTAAAATTCTGACTTCTTTGCTTGGAAATTTTAGAGAGGACACTTATTTAAAGCTAAATTGTTTGTCGCATTAAAAATAATTCCATACAACAAAGAAGTAGCTGCAAGAATGATAACTTCACGCACAGCACAGACCTTTTTTTTCATAATTAAAAAATAATTTAATCGCCTATCCCATTGTATCCCAACTGTGGTACTGTGCCCAAATGGATACGTCTTTTAGGAGATACAAACCATTTAAAAAAATTTTTTTTACATTCATATTTTTATTGCAATATTATCGCGGTTAATGCTTGTCAATTCTATAATTTTTCAATGACTAAAAAATCGAAAGAAAGTTTTTTTGGGAAATTTTAGAGAGGACACTTATTTAAAATGCGCCAAACTTATTTAGAGCTAAATCCAACAGTGTGGTTCACTGTTTGCATTCTTCTTCACTATAAATGCTTGTAAATCTAAATCATTGTAAAGTGCCTCCATTTTCAAGACCATCTCGCCATCTTATCCTCGGTCCCTTTGGTATTCATCTCTTTACTTTCTTTGCCCATCTGTTATCCTGCGTTCTTTATATGCTTTTTCCATTTTCTTCTTCTTCAATGAACTTTTTTTTTCCGTGTTTTTTTTTTTGATCATATCATTTATTAGCGTTAATTTACATTTCTGATTTGAAAGTTCTGAATTTTGTTACACCTTCAACTTTTCTGAATGTTTTCATCTCTGATTCGTAACTTTTGTAGTTGCTGTATGCGTTTCTGCTGCATATTAATCAAACATTTAAATTAAAATAGTTCAAACCACACGGTAGAAACTCTCTGCTAAATTGCACTCGTCTTCATTAAACTTTTTTTTATTACTAAAAATTTAATGTCATAATTTTTGTTTCTGCTGTATATGTAATGGGTTTCGTATAATTAAAATGTATTTACCAATTTAAAACGAAACATGTTTCACATGTTTGTAATTTATTATAATGCAAATGCTAAAAAATAAATACTTTATAATTATTCGTGTTTGAACGAAATGTCATAACGTCTTCCAAACTACCTTTGCCTGAGAGGAGGTACGTAGGTGTTACTAAAACTTTGAAAAGGATACGCGCATGGTGAAACTGTATCGGCAAACACTTACCTAGTCCACAGAAGAAAAAAGTTTATGTTCTGATTTTAAAAGATATACATCACTGAGAAGTCGTCAGCCGGTCTCATACGGAGGTCGGGGTTTTTTTCACCCGGAAACGTAGGTTTTTTCATCCCCCCCAAAACAGGCAAAACCGGCCCCGTGAACACACACGAATTAGTCAGGAATACTTAAGACCCAGTCATAGGCCTGATTTGTCAGCTATAGATGGGGAAGGAGAGGATTGAGATGTACTTCCCCGTAAAAGGGGCCCCTCATGGTCATTGTATCATTATATGCTAAATAAATAAATAATTGAGAGGTAGAGCGTTAATGTAATTAAAATGATGCGAGCTATTTTGCTTGATTGTTTTCCTTTTTTTTATATGGAAATTCCCATCAACAAAATCGAAATCTCTAGAAAACTTGTATACATCAAATAAACAGGAATTCGGCTCTTAAAACCAAAGGCGATCTTTTGCATACCACTTCAGTCTCTAAATAATATAAACAGGAATATTACTATACTGGCAGTATGACACAAGGAAAGCAAACTGAATGACTGACATAAACAGCTGGTAGCAGAGAATTATAATCAAATGTTGCAAAGTGTTATAAATAAACGAGAAGGACCTGAGCTCACTGGCTAGAGAAAGTTTTCTACGAGTTTTATTTAAATAAAACTTTTAATGTAATTTTTAATAAGAGTTTTATTTAAATAAAATAAATCTTAATACCGAGTTCATTCTTGCAAGGGACAATATTCAAAACGGACTGGTTTATACGTGGGGCGGTCCGAAAATAATGCTCGTTGTCCAAATCAGCTGTTTTGTGAGTGGTCTTGAAACGTGTCGTCTTGTTTTGTTCATGCTAAACCCGAATTTTAGAAGGATAAACAAATCCACTGTCGATCTGAGATTGATAGCTGTGAAAGACAGATAATTTTGTTCAAAAAATATCGCATATCACTTTGTGTTAATTGTTAGATTAATTTTCTTAATAAAACCGAATTCCTCTTGTAAGTCTTTATTAATTTTTTTTAAATCACAAAAACCAGAACTATCGCTCAGAAGTTGACAATATTATCAAGTGTGACTTTTCGGTTGCGACAAACCGTCGCGCATGCGCATCTTGGAAGTCGCCGTTTAATAGTAATAAATTTATTACAAATCACCAAAACTGACGTTTTCGTGATTTGTAAGGATAACATGTAAATATTATTAGTCTGTTTATTATTTCTTGTGTTTGCTACAGTTTCATTATTATAAAATGTATTCAAGAAGAGAACTCTTTTTTTTTCTTTTTTTTTTATCATTGCACATTCGAAAATAGGTACAAAGCTGGAGACTAAGACAAATGATTCGAAACTGGTACCGCCCCGGTCATAGTAGAATGTATAGTTACCTTATCCTGCTTATACCGGCTACAGTTTAGTATACAGTATCGAAGTTGTGTTTCTCATGTTATGTACACAGTGGACGAATATCTTCCAAGTTTGTCGAAGCATGTGAAGCAGCGCACAGTAATAAAATTTTTGACACACGAAAATGTGAGTGCTGTTGAAATTTCACTGGTTTGAATGGTAAGGAGACTGTGGATATGAGTACTCTACGTCAGTGGACACGAAGAACAAGAAACAACGATGGCGGCATTGACATTAATGACCGATCACGAAGTGGCGTCTAAAATTGCGGCTAATGATTTCCACAGGCAGATAGATTAGCGGTTAAAGAGAAAATCAGCAATAAGTCAGAGATCACAGTACCGAAAGTGAACATTGGATTAGCACTACTGAATTAAATCATTAGCGGAATTGGGCTACAATAAAGTTGTGCACGTTGAGTCCATCATTTTGACTCCAAAATGAAAATTCAGTCTCTGGAATATCGCCACCCTATCTTGGCGGAGGGACAGACACTTTAAACCTTTGGCTGAGAAGCGCATACTAATTGTGTCTGGTGACAGCAAAGATGTCATTCACCGGACGGTATGGTGAGAACGGTTAACAGTAAATTCGCATAGCTGTGAAGATATATGGATAAAGTTGAATCATAAATAATCATGCCTGTGTCAAGAAACTGTTATTGTTTTTGTAATATGTCAAGCAATGCGAACCCGTATACAACGCGTTGAAGTTAAAGTTGGAGAGCATCCTTCCTATAGCACGGCCTTGGCTCCATCGGACTTCTGGCAGATCAAGGCACAGGTGAGAAAATGGCGCCGATCAACATCTGAAGAGGTTTGCTATGAGGGGCTTTGAAAAATTTGTTCAAAGGGAGAAAGATAATATATTGATAAATAGTGTAGGAAACTGAAGGAGGGATTTCAGACTATCTTTTTTAATTTCACCAACATATTTGTTTTTTGGGAAACTTTTTGGGAAAATCCAGTGGAGGAGAGCTATCACGATAAGACATAAATTTCAGAACGCCCCTCATCGGCACAATGTATCTTAGTGCTATTCTGCAGTTGGGTCCCGATATCGTCTGCGGTTAGTTATCTCGTTTGGCAGATCCACCAGATATACAACAGCAGAACACGCTGGTAGTCAGATCTGTGAAGGGTAGAAGGGGGGGGGGTATTTAGTATTTTGTCTCTAGTGCAAAAGTTCCTGGTTATATAGCTAGGTTATTCTCGTGAATGAACTGATGAATCTTAAATGAGTGTGTTCAACAAGCCCATTAAAAATGTGGCAAAATACCAACACGTTACAAACGTATTCTGTAAAACAAGTCGACTGAACACCCTTAAGTCTCCATCCAAGATTAATTCTATGCCCATAGAAAATACAAAAACAAGAAGTACTTAAATTTAGCTCATTCCTTAAATGAAATACTTATATTTTTAAATGCTGTCTTTACTGTGAATTGTAGTTATATCATTTTACGCTTTCATTCCATTTTCCATAATTAGGACAAGTGACTGTTACTGTAAAATTAGTTTCGAATTGGTTCCTAGAATTTTATCCAGAACTGTAAAATTAAATCCAGAGATTTAATTTTACAGTTTTATTAATTCATTTAATTCAATAGGCGCATTACATTATACTAGAAGGCTGGGAATCAGTTACTTCAAGTATGACTCTTATTTGAGAGGTTAAATTAAAAAAATAAAAAATAAAAATAAGGTTCAAACAAGAGAAAAAAAAAATCACTGTCGAAAATTTTTTTTTTCTTATTTTTATTTCTTATTATTAAAACTCTCTTCTTTTAAAAATTATGAAATGTGTTATGATTGCATTTTTTTTTCTTAATAAAATATAATTTGTGGATCCCCCCCCCCTCTTATGTGTAATGGCCGAATCTAGTAAAAGTTACCGCATTCTGCATTTCAATCTGCGCCATAAAAGTCACTCACTACTAATAATATTCAACAAGCTCACCAAGTTAATCATCAAAATTTGAATGTAACTATAAATTCCAAAGAAGCCAGTACACACATAAAAGCAGAAAAAAAAAAAAAATCCTTACCAAGAACTGATGATTAGAACTTTCGTGGAGTATTATGCAGTAAGGAATTCCTAAAATTATTTCCTCAATAACAACACAGGAGTACGTTTCTTTCAATCGTTAACGTGATATTTATTTCCTTCTGCAACCATGGGTAATTTGAAATTCCGAATTTCGTTTTAATTACTGAAACCTTTCATCATGATGGCCACTCATTTTCTATTAAAAGTCGAAGTAAAGAGAGAGAATGTGGACAATTATACATTTCCAAAACTTCTAAAGTGAGTTGCAACACGCTGTAGATGTTACGCAACCTTTGCTAGACAGTGAAGCCCGAAAAATGCAACCATGTATCTGCATCTCATGCAAAGCTGTAATAAATGCGTCAAGGATAAGGTTTCCTGACAGTAGATATTATATCTAGAGTTGAGCAGCTGTATTATGGGATTTCCAGATTACAGAGATACATGTTAGCAGATATTGAGCATTTGCAGGAGTATTAGCATACATGTATCTTCTTTCATTCCTCAGCAACTTTTGATCAGTGTCTGGAATAAACGAATAGGATGGAAAAATTATGCTTTGTCTAATGAAAATCATTTGTAAGAAATAGCAGTAAACGCTGAAGACGATAACATGATGAAATGAGTATTAGATCATATCTAAATAGCTCCGCACTTTTAGGGAGGTCAGGGAAAAGTATGACATTTGTTACAGTGGTATTGTTTGTTATCTTAAAAACAATGAACGTCGCAAGACATTCAAATATTTTCCTTCAAAAAAAAATAAATAATAAATAAATAAATGATTTTACGGATCTTGAAGATGTCACATTTCTAAAAGACGATATTTTAATACATCTGTGAAATCATTTAAAATATTAAAATGCTGTATATGAATAAAATTCAGTTATGAATTGCAAAACATGGTGTAATCGTGATATTATTTAACAACTGAAATTACAAAAATGAAAATAAATTTATGTGGAACATTTTAAAGGGTGAAGTGCCGTGCGTTTATATGTTTTTAAGTAACGCTGCGACAGAAGTTGGAGGAAGTCAAAAGAAACTACTAAATCTATGTGGTTGCTGAATAACAATAAGTGAGTTAATTGTATTAAATTTAACGGATTAGACACTGCCAGAAACTTACACCTAATATTCTGTAAGGCCAGAATAAGTGATCTGTTTACTTTTCCGAGTACATTGACAATATTTCTCTTGGTTTTGGTTTAAACAAAGAATGTTTATTATTGAAACACATGATGTTTAAACGTGTAAACGACAAAATACAAGCAGAAGTAAATAAACAAAAACGGGATATATTTCTGATTAAAAAAAAAAAAAAAAAAAACACGTTTCAATCAGTTGTTGGCTTGCAGAATAATGATACTGACAAGACAAGATGGGGGGAAAGCGGCAATTGGATATGTAGCTAAATTAGCTAAATATATCAACACTTCAACACTTCTAAGAAAGAAAAAAAACTGAACTCCTATGGCTGGCTATTCAGCTAAAATACTAGAGTTTATTACAACATATTTGGCTATGAGCTTTTTTTTTTTGACTTCTCTTAGCTTTATAACTTGTTTTGTAGGAGCTACCTCCTTGAATTAGGATAATAGCAATCGCATCAGCAGTTTGATCAAATATATTTGGTTCGTACTCCAGAAGAAAAGAAAAGAAGAAAAAAAAAACACTATCATATATTTTAAATTAGGATATAGAACTTCTATATTTAAGTATCCTATATCCTAATACTGTATATCACAACACGATATTGCGATAATTAAGCAAAAGCGATATATTCAGAGAATATCGCAGGATCTAGGACAAGACAACAACATCGCAGGATCTCAAATGCATTAGGAGCCTTCTTTAATCCTACATGAAATAATGCTTTTAACTTAGTTCCATTTGGAAATACTACTTCTCTTTCAAGTTAGAAAAGTGGAAGAGTATACCCAACAAAACCTCTGGGGAACCGCCGGATATTTACCTTCGAGCATATCTTGGACAAGAGTGACTTTCAGATAGTGCGAATCATCAGCTTCACACAAGAAAAGGATACTGATGATTCCCGACCACATTTATCTATGTAGCTGTGAATCCCGTTCACACATCTTATTAAAGAAAGAACGAGAAAAGGCTTCAGATCGAGAAATTAAATGTTTTAGTTAGGACAAATACCTCCAGGACCGGTCGAGTGGATAGCATTCCGCTTTGCCATCAACAGGCTATGATGTGAGAATCACCTCTTTACTGGTGGTCTGATGCTTGATTCTCAGCACGTCTCCTATCTTTGCCCTTAATATTAATATGTCCTAGAGGTCTTCACCAGCTGTAAGTGACTAGAAACTTGTAGCATATACTACGCACTTAGCTTAGTCACACAGTGACTAAGCCAAGTTTTCTAGGTACTTGAAAATATGTCATTCTGTGTGTCCGAATACTTTACATCTCCACTCTACTACTTGTAGCATGAATATCTGTTGATATCTTTAAATGCTAGATGATTTTCATTGTCCGGTGTGAACCTACGGAGACCAGAAGAGTTTGAAAAAGTAGCTTGATCTTGTGAGAAGGATTTAGAATTATTGAGTGATTAACTCGGCCATGGTACTTAAAGCTGGTGAAATTACCATGCAAAAAGAAGTATGAACCAATATGAGATTCCTCTATCTGATGATGGTTTTAAATTTGACTAAGTTAAAGAGGAATAAAACAATTCGAATTTACGTGAAAATATTTTAATTAGTTATAATAATTTCGACTTTTTTTAAGTTCAGTAAATGTAACTAGTTTAAATAACAGAATAGCGCAGTGCGAGTGAACAGAATTAAACCCGACAATGCATGCCCATGTTATGTTGTGCACCCAAAAAAAGATAATAATTAATGAAAATAACACATATGGGAGGATTTAACGACATAATTTTGCATAATTGGGAAATACGGAGGACATCATTCCCGTTAAGATTTAGTTTATGTATACGAGCTTGTGTTCTCTGGTTGGTTTAACGTGTTTTGAGGGATGAACAACACAATCCAGAACAAATAACCCTGGCCACCGTATAAGATCGACCAACTCATCTGCAGTTGAAATGCCATTTATAAAATGTTCTTGTGCTATGACAGGAACCGACTCTAAGAGGTAACTCAGCCACCGATCAACGTCCGTATTAGCACACACGTGCTAATACGGACGTTGATCGGTGGCTGTATTAGCACACACGTGAACTTCCAAATATTCACAACTGGAAGACTTATTTTACAGTAAAACTTACTGTAATAGAATAGTGATGAAAAAAGATAATAGTTCATACAGTTGCAATTATTTTTCCAATACATACATACATACACCATATGAAATATTGTAGAAACTATAGTAGCTTACTTTTCCGCTAAAGGTTCTGTTATGTGCATTTACCTTCTTCTGAATTTATGTAAATAAATTAATGTAATTTACCTTCAGAAGAAGGTAAATTTACATATAATACGTGATGCTTTTGTAACAAAATAATAAAGCTGAAAATTTACCTTTCAAAACACTTACAAATAAAAATTTATAATGATAGTATTCCTTTGAGAAAAATCTCCAGAAACTGTTAAAAGCTACATGATGCTCATGTGTTTAAAATTAAGCAATTTTTTTAATATGACATGTTTTTTTTTCTTTAAGATATCATATTCACTGAGAAGATGTCATTAGAAAAATGTTTTACGTATTACACATTCACAAATGTAAATACTTCCATCAGTAAAGACAATTACATGTTCAATCAATTTTTTTCAAAGGATATTTCAGTAATAATAAAATTGGCTTACTTTCCACCAAATCTTAATAAATACGCCCATCATTGTATTTGTTTCCTGAACATGGAAATTGCACTTCAATTCAAAATCCTGCATCGCTATATCAATTCGTTTTACTTGATTTTATAATTATAGAAATAATTATATGAAATGTTGCTTATATTCAGTAAAAATTATGCGTAAATTACTATTAAAACTGAATGGGTCTATGCACTATACTTAATCAACTTTGTAATATGAAGCTTTTTATTTTTTTGTAAATTGAGCATTAAGGTTAGCATCATGGGCTAACGGTAGCTCTGCAACATTTCCGAAAGTGGGTTCTTTTAGTTATATATTGAGTGTATTCGAAAGTTTCAGCTAGTGTGTTAATTATAAACTGAGCCTTTTCTTAGAGCGAAACGATATAATAATGAAGTACTAAGCTCATTTCCTACTTACTTCCTATAAAAATGACTTGCATCTTTTATTATTATTATTATTATTATTATAAAATAAGTATTACAATAAAAACAGTAGACGGCATTCTGCATCGTTTTGAAATTCATCAAATCTATAATTCTTTTAAATTTAAACCATTTAATACAAACTTCGGTCAACAATAACAACTCAGACACAAAACTGTTGTCGATAAACAAAGAAGCGCCCTCTCACAATGACGGCTCTAAAAATGTGAGAAATTTATTTTAAAAAATTGCGATCGATGGATTTTACATAGTGCTTACTGTTTTAAGGATGATTTAAAAACACATGGAGGAGTCAAACACAGGAGATTAACGAAGCAAGCTTGCTTTTAAATGCCAGAGTTAAATATTAAAAATTCTGAGATTTGGGAATGTTCGAAAAGAGCAGTATTTTTTTAAAACTTGTTTCGGATATATTTAAGACCATGCCCTGCTAGGAAAAGTGATTCTTGTGTATACAAAAGCCTTGGGCGCTTGCGAATTTGTGAATACAAAACCAGCCGTTTCTTTATTGTGACTGGGTCGGTGACAGAACTGAAATCCTATAAAAAAATCTAATATAATCTGTAGCCTCTTCCATCTGCGCCAACCGAAGGACACACGCTATTCCGCAGGTCTTTCCGAAGTAACTGTCTGGGCGGTTTGTGGCAAGAGCAAGCAGATTAGTCGGCAATCAGCGTAAGCAAGCCTACCGTAGCCCGCAGTAAATCGGCAGAAAACGGCGAGCCATTCGCACAAAGGCGGCCCAGTGTCCCCGACACTGAGCCAGGGTTAATCTCCGCTTACACATGCACATGACACAAATCTACTTACTGCCACCCACCCGCCCAGCAGACCACCTACGATGTCGTGTTTGCAAACGATATTCAACGTTCATTCCAAGTGGCTATATTTGCTGTCAATACTGATTTGTAGTGTGGCTGTTACTTGTTGACATGCTGACCATTACGTTTTTCCGCCGAGAAATAAATATTGTAATTTAATTACGATATTCAACACCACTGCAGAATGCAATACCATGTACAGTATTATCTGACTAGAAATTAGATTTTATGCACGATTAAATGAAGTTATGTTTAAGAAGAGAAAATGCGTTTCTTTTCTGTTTATTTATTTCTTGATTCGTTTAATGAAATAAAGTATTGTGCACAAATCCTGTTCAAGTTTTGCTTACGTATGAGAAAAAGTGACCTTAAATAATCTTTAAAGGATAGAAGGAACTACTTGTACGCTTGATAGCAACAGTATATGATGTAAATTGAGCATTCAAAATGGATGTTCGTAAATTTTTATTCGATTTTTGGAGGTTTTCTTTCCTTTCCTTATACTTCCCCCTAAATGTAAGAATTCACTCTATAAAAGTAAATAAAAACTGACAATTCCACCCCCTTGACGAAGAGTTTAACTGGGGGGGGTATAATTTCAAATTCACCGGGATACGAACACACGTTTTTTCCCCTCAACGAAGTTCAAATTGCTCGACCATTATTTTAGTAACTACAAAACACTTGAAGCGAGCTGTCGAACTGTTCAAATGCTATCCAACTGTTCCAACAGCTACAAAGCCTGGCTACAATGCGTTTCCGAACATGCTTAGAAGTAAAAATTCATATTTTATGTATAATTCAAAACTGCAGACGATATTACAGAATAATAATAATATCTATATGAAGGTCTTCAGTATAATTCTAAACGGAATGTGTAACAGAAAGACTCTTCCTTGTTCACTACAGTTTGGCGAAGGATTTCTCTGTGCTTCAGTTGTAATGCTGGAGAGCGGACCCTCCCCCCTCAAAAAAAAAATCGGCTTCTGCTATGTAGTAGTGGAAGGCAATGAAAATATTATGAATATCCAAAGTTAGCAAATCATTATTATTTATAAGTAATAACTAAACAATATGACACCTCATACCTCCTTAGCGCTAGAGCAAAATTATCAGTAGCAAAGACGCGCTTTGGTTAGAAAGATGTGGATTCTATTCCCTTTGTAATATGAGTGGACCTCTATAAGAACTTTTCCACTTAAGTCAGTCAAACTCATACTGACGGCAGTGGCAGGTTTTTACTTTACAGAATACCACATTTAACTCGCCCATATAGTAAAACAGGCAAATAATTGCCATATCATCTCCAAAACGCGAAGGTAAAACTCATTTGATTCAAAGATATAAAAGGTACTTAAGAGTTTTTTGCAAAAGGGGCTAGAATCATAATTACACCACTGAAATATAGCAAAAACGCTGGCCTGTTTGGCTAGTATTTCAGAGTAGATAATGCTTCCGCTTAACCATTAGGTTAGCATCTCACCGTGGGCATGGGTTTATGAAAGCTTTAGTTGCTGGATCAAGATGATCTTCGTTGTCTGGAGAGACCATCACCTTGTTTACGGGAAGCTTGAATGACTTGTAAAAGGTTGCGTTGCATGTTCGGTCTCTAGGGGAGGGAGGATTTCTAGATTATTCAACCATTAGCAGATCGAAACTACTAGTGTATGATAGAAAAAATAATAATTAAAAAAAATCTAAGACGTGAAATATCTTGAACAGAAGGACACTCTAAATCCTGAAGACAATCCGGACGGCCATACTCGTTTTATATTATTCCAATAAAACTTTATTTATTTATTTAATAGCAATTGTGATCACAAAGAAATGGCCAAAATCCTTAGTAACAGTTCTACAGATTCTAAATGCTAAAATAATGGCGAACTTCTTATCTTAATGTAATCTAACAACATGCAAAAAGTAATTTGAATAAGTGGATTGCGAAAATGTTTCAAATAATAATGTGACAGAACATGTTCATGAAAACGCATTATTCGTGTGCGTGTATGTGATAGGGGAGTAGGTGGAGAGAGAGAGAGGGGGGGGAGCTGTCATCATCCATTTTCTCTTATTATCAAAAGAGAAAAGGGAATCATATGAGTATTGCACAGCTGTTCCATTAGTTGGCAGGAAAGACAAAAAATATCGTAATACAAGTATGTATGCAGTGTGAACAGATTTCTAAATGTTAAGCGTACTGATCCAGCTGAAAATCATCGCCAGTTAACAGAAGGGCACGGAGTAAATTATACTATGGAAATAGGCTGTGATTTCATGTCATGTCTTTGCTAATGATAGGGTATATCCAAAATGAGCAGCAGTTGTTACTTCTGTTGCAGCTGAATATAGTCCTGGATCATTGGCCACACAGCCCTGGTCTTGCAACTAAAGATCTCCATCTCTTCACTGAAAATCATGACTGATGGAAAAGAGCGTCTCTGGTAAGTGATTTACATCTACGGCTATATAAAATATACTGTCGTGTGTCTTTAGTGATTCAGATCACACTGTATTCCAATTCCTTCTATGTCAAGATAGATGCATTTGTCCCATCAAAGACACAAATGCATAAAAAATCTTCGACTAGTAGTAGATTAATATAATATATGCTGACCTCGACCTGTGTCACACATGTCTTTAACTATTTTTCCATGCTAATTTCTGTAATAATCTCATAAGGTTTTTCATCTTGCAACCAGTCAAACTAGCTAGGAGAACTTATGCAGTTTACAAACACAAGAAACCATGTTATCCTAACATTATGGTTACGAAAGCCAATCTGGGCAGATAGTGGGACTTAAGGTCCTGAAAGTTCTGCAGATTATTATTACAATAGTTTCTGTAATAATAAATGAAATTCCGACATATGGTGCCATTAGATTCATGATATTGTATTTAATTTAATTAATGGTTGAAATTAGGGCCGATATCTTTTGTCCGATAGCTGAGTTCTGATCTATGTGTGCTTTGCAAGATGGGAAGACTAAGCATGGTTTCAGAAATGCATCAAGAAATCTGTTACCTTCATTGAAGCAGCTCTTAAATGAAAGTAGCACTCGATTCTCAAGATTAAGTCCTAAAGATTAAGATGCGATCAAAAGAAAGGAATTAAAATTGTATTTGAAAATTTAATTTGAGAACAAAAGAGAGGGAGGGGAGGAGAACTTTTGTAGTGTACTGAACTGCAAATAGATAAAAAAAAAAACAGTTTAAAAAAAAAGAATTTAAAATAGAACTTTATACCTTTATTTCCAATAGCAGAAGCACTTTTGACTGACTCCAGGGTAATATTATTAAAAAAATATATGGGTGGATTACTGAATTTCAATCAAAATGAAGAGCTATTTAAAAATTGCAGTTTTATGAAAAGATATTAAAACGTTTGAAGATCATCTTTCGATTGAGGTTGCAGAAATGCACGATATGTCTGCATTTGAGATAAAAGGTTGGAGCTGGCTATTTACTGATTTTTTTAAAAGGTTAAGTAGCAGTGCGTTCAAATCTTGTAGCATTCCTTTAAAGGTGCTACAAGATTTGATTCAATCATTATTATTATTTTCCTTACTAATTTTCAATGAAAAATCAGAATACATGCTAACACTCGAACCTTGGAGAAAAATATCAATAAATTTCTTAAAAAATATAAAGTGAATAAAACACATGCGTGTAGAGAACGCTTATAATAAAATCGTAAAATGGAAAACTATCTATGTTTTTATATATATTTATAAAATATATATAAAAACTATTTATATCTATCTATCATGTTTGCTCGCAGAGTATTATTCGTTTGGCATGCTCTTGAGACTGTCAAGTCAAGTTATTTTCTTCCATATATGTTTTAAATCATATAAAATCATCAGAATTCAGTCGAGTCATCAGAATTCAAGGAGAACTGGCCTACCAGTCCGGAACTCGGGGGGGGGGCGCCGTAGGCGCCAGGGGAGCATAGCCCCCCCTAGTTTATATATATATATATATATATATATATATATATAGAGAGAGAGAGAGAGAGAGAGAGAGAGAGAGAGAAAATAAATGAAATCTAAATATTCCTAGCTAGAAAACAAACAATTTGGATGTTGGTTTGTCAAGATCACTTACAGAACGCATGTTTTAATGTGTATTCACTTTTTTTCGAACTTTCTTACTCGTACTTCATATTTCTTGTCTCCTGTCCCTTCTTTCGGCAGTTGCAATTCTATATTGGTATATTCCTTTGTGTTGACAACTTAGCCCTTTCGTTATCTTCTCCTCTTTTCATATCCTACAACTTTCCCTAACGCAAATTGTGCCCCCTCCCCCCCCCCCAACGATTCATCCGTTCGCATAATGTGCAAATTATACTAATACCTGTTTAGCAATTAATGTCTCTAAGGGCCCTCCATTTATGTTCTATAAACTTCTTGCTATTCTAGATTTTTCATGGGATTCTGAACAGTCCCCCTTTAAGTCTATCATTCAAATGAATCAACTCACTTTCTCTGTTTCGTTTTAATGATCTCACGTTCACATCTATATAATGCCACTTCAAAAAGTTAGATCAACTGTTAACTTTCGTGGGCTTACAAACTTCTTTCTTAATGTTTGTCAACGATTGGCACCTTCCCATAGTTATCCTTTTAATTTCATCTTCACACTACTTACTTATTCTTTACCTCACTGAATCATAACTTTTATCCACCAGTGTTTTATCCCTCTAGATCATAAATTCATAGAAATTGTTACAAAGTGCTGTCTCTATTATGATCTTTTAGATACTACGATAATACAGCTTTTGTTTATCGTACAAATAAAAGCTGCATTTGTTCACGAAACGTATTAGTTACATTATATGACATTTATTTTATGCTTTAATCGCTTAAATATATTTGTTCCCCAGTAACTTCCTGAAGATATATCAAAAATGGCAAATTACACTTCTATGAAAATTATAAACCTGTTTGGAAAACGAATACATTGCCATTCTCGAACACTATAATAGTTCCTTTAATTTAACAGAATAGATTGAATTTGCGCTTTGATTAGCACATGTTACCTCTCATATGCGAGACACAATGCAATTCATTGTCCATTGCTCAGCAATGGAGATGGGGTAAACATTGAATGAAACATCATAAGTAGATTACACTACAACGTGTATTCGGATAAAAATATAACCGAAGAAAAGCGAGACTTCCCCTAAACAGTGCTTGTCAAACATCATAACGTAAGGGATCTGTGGTTCGTCTCTTTCCCCATCCGCAAAGAAGGGAACAGAGCTACTGATAAACCATCACAGATTCAAAACTAAGAAGGTTAAGGACAGCGTACCGACAGTTTCCGGCTTCCCCTACTACGAGAAAGGCTAAAGGAGCAGCTTGGTTGTCAATACTGTGCCAGACTATTGCTCATTTAACTCCACATAATGAAGGAGTGAATAAACCTACTTGCCCGGAAAATAACTTTTATCATGGAAATAGGAATCTGTTTAGAGGGGGACAGTTCACACGCAGCTGCACGCGAGGTCGGAACAGAGAGCGGAGAGAGGGCTAGCATCGAGTAATCACTCGCCTGAGGCATGCAGCGATTTCCTATTGAGGGGTTACCTTTTCTGAAGGACAAATAGCCGTCAGTAAGTGTACATCGAAGGATTTGTGGTGATTAACCGATCTAGCAGATTTCAGGATGCAGTACACAAGTTGGGGTTCCCGGTGTAATCTCCGCTGCACTAATAGAAGGATTTCGGTTCACATGATGGAAAAATTTGCGCCCTTATTCTAATATAAGCTTCTGTTGTGAGAAACCTCAAACTTCCCTTCCAGCTTGATTTAAGCTACTTCGTAGTTTAAACATGTAAGATGTTAAATAAGATGCCTTGAGGGATACGTCTTACACATTTTAGTAACGTTAATCTGAACGCGCTGATTCGTTTTCTCAGAAATAGAAGTGGAATGTGACATAGCTCATTTTCTTCAAGTGCAGTTATACGGGAAAGTAAAATAAAAATTAAATTTTCTGTATTCTCGTATTAATTGGAACTTTGTTTTAATTAATATGAGATTCTTTTCTGCTAACTGCTTAGCATTATAGCAAATTTAATTAACAGAAAGAAAATGATCCATTTTATTCAGAATAATCTTCTAAATTAACGACTCCTAACTTATAAGTTTTATCTGATTTGTAACAAATGAATAAAGATAAGTACGACACTAAGGATTCTTTAGCTCAGCGTTTCTCATCCTTTCTAAACCCAAGGACCAGTAAAATGCCTAAAACAATTATATAACTGTAAGTTGTGTAATTTAAAAAAAAAAAAACTTTGTGGGGATTACCAGCATTTGGGAAAAACTGTGTCATTTATAACATAATAAATCTAAAAGCATGTTTTGAATACATATGGAAACATAATTTATTAAATTAATTAAATGATGATACACGATAAAAGTGTATCATCATGTAACAAAATTTTAATTTTTATTAAACAAATCAATAATATGATCTAATTATGTTACTACTTACTTTTAATGAGATGGTTGAGCTTCTCGGCCCTTGCAGAGTTGCTGGATATCTGGCTCAATATTGGTCAACTTTAGTCGAAGATCGGCACACACACACTAAGACGATTTCTGTGTTTTGTTTTTATTTGAAGGCGCGATGAAAATCTTTTCTCACAAAGATATGTTGTAGAAAACTGCATGACGATTTTTAATGCTTTTTTAGATTATTCGAGAAATTCAGTTCTCACTGAAGGCGAGATCCAGAATCGAACCAAACCAAGATCATAGAATTGCATTTTAAGTACGCTGTCACTTGAAAGCTCAATTAACTTCTTTTTTTGATAACGAAAGGTCGTTCTCGTGACTGTAAGCCTGAAATGGATCGCGAACCCACAGAAATTTCTTATAAAAGTTATTCGGGAAATGTGTTTCAAAATTCTGTTTCAGAGTTTTGAGATGGTCACAAATGCTTTCCAGAAACTCAGAATCAACAAAAATATCATTTTCCACTAAAAAGGATTCCAATGTTGTAAAAGGTGCAAATTGTCTGTCTTTTACATAATTAATCCATAACACCTATTTTTTTTCTCGAATGCCTTTATTTTGTGGTAGGCATCAAGAACAGTTAAAGAATTTCCCTGAAGGGGGAGATTTAGTTCATTTAATTTCGAAAAAAAATGTCTGAAAGATGGGATAGTGTTGATAAACATGCTTGGTGAACAAGGAGTTATGCAAAATCAGAATTACGTTAATTTACGAACAATAAAATTTAATTGAAAAAACCTTGTTAGTTATTTGCCCCTGGAAAACCAGCGAATTTCAAAATGAAGCAAAAGTTGTACATAGTCACTGCTCATTTCATCACAGAGTACTGAAAATAATCTGTTATTTAACGGTTGAGCCTTAATAAAATTAACTAGCTTTAAAGTGTTGTATAGGACAGTTTTTTAAATTCTGGTGGCATTCCTTTGGAGGCTAACGCTTCCCTATGTATGAAACAATGTACCCAATTCATAACCGGAGGTACTTCCTTGATCTTAGAAACAACCCCAACTATGCCTGACTGTAAGGGCGCGAGCTCATTCCGAACAGAAGCCCATACATTTTCCTCACTGGATCCCTTTCTGTATTATGTAATTATTGAGAGTGTGAAATATTTCTTCTCCAGTTATTCAGGATGACAAAGTTCTACAAAACAGATTATCGTCATGAATGTTGTTATCATGCGCATATCTTACGTAGCATATTAACTGCGCATCATTTGTAACATCAGTGGTCTCGTCTATTTGTAACGCATAATAAGGGCTCTTCTTAACTCTTTCGATTAACTGAAATTCTACGTCACCTGCCATATTATTAATTCTGTGACCGACAGTGTCATTTGAAAGAGGAATCAAATCAACATTTTTAGTAACTTGTTGCCAAACATAGTTTTTACCACATCTTTTATAGCTGGAAGTAGTAAGTTTTCCCCGATGGAATGAGGTTTCCCTGTTTTCGCTATGTGCAAACGTAAGAGATAGGATGCTTCCAGTGCATTGCTATTAATCGAACCCATGGCCGAAACTGTATCATTCCCATGATTTAATGTCCCTAAACGCTGAAAAAATTCATTTGGCTTATTTTCCACATCACAATGTTTAGTTTCTAAATGTCGTCGGAGTTTCGCAGGTTTCATGCACTCGCTCGACAACACTTCATAACACAAAACATTGAGGTTTCTGTTCACTTTCATCTCCACACCAAATAAACCCGAATTCCAAATATGAACTGTTATATTTCCTACTGTATTTTTTCTTTGAACTGCTTGTTTCTTCTACTTTAATAGTATCAGATCTATTCGCCATTACAACATGTGTATCACAATTAAGGTTGGCATCATCTGTTTCATTTGCTTGGCTTTTCAAAGTCCTAGTTCTAAGCCACCTTTCCATTATTAAAAAAAACGTGTCCGAAAAATATATAAATACTGGGGTTAACTCACGACACACTTTGTCAAAGTATCACTTAGCACTTCTGAAGATATACCGAGCCTTGGTTGAAGGGAGGAAGACCTTCACTAATAACAATTGATAAATAACAAGCAATTGGTTGAAATGTGGATAATACATGTTCACTTCAAATCTGACAAAACAGCAAGGGAAGGAGGAAGCAATAAAACCATATTGTTGTTCACTTCACTTCTCTTTTATTGCTCGTCATTCTGCCGCTACAAATTAAAACCAACAAATAGCGGCATAATGTTCATGGAATGAACATTCTGCCGCTATTTTTTTTTTTTTTTTTTTTTAAGTATCCATTTTGTTTCAATAACTTTTACTTACTTATTCAATTTTAATTTGTTTTGTTTGGATAATTAAAAAAATATTTTTTTATTTAATTTAAGTCTGACTGCGGACCACCTGTCTTATCATGGCTGACCACGGGTTGAGAAACACTGCTTTAGCTCATACGAGGCAAAGCATGTTGATGGTAAGATCACCCCTTCGGAATAGTACATTAGAAATCCAGCCTTTATCTATAAAATATTAACCCTGCTTTCCTAGGAAAACCGAATCTGCAACAAGAAAGAGCAAATGCTGGAGGACCAAAAGTCTACGCTGAAGATCAAATGAAGTTTGTTCTCTTCATAACAGAGAGCACTGCTTCACCTTATCCCTGAAATTAAAATCCCTAGTTGTTCAGGTAATAAGAAAAATAACTTATTTTCGCTTAGTCTTTATTGAATTCATCCCATGGGTACTCAATCATAGTATTCGACATAGATGTTCTGTTTCATATATGGAATTGTTTTTTTTTTAAAAAAAGTACTTTAATGGAATACCTAGTTAAAAGATGCCTTTCAGCTAAATGTCCATTTTATACGTACATTTGTATTTTTTTTTTACCGAAATAAACTTAAAATATAACGAAAAGTGTCCATTACCATCCTAACACTGTAAGGAGGAAAAATGAATTGTTGTGTGCATCGCAATCTTACACTACTGGGTTACAAATAAGTCTATTATATTTTGTTCTCCAATGTTTCTTTAGAGAATATCTAGATTAAAGAGTACAATTTCTGATTTTTTTTTTTTTTTTTTTTTTACAGGGAAAAAATCTTAAAGTGAGTTTTCAACGAAACAGATTTTATGTGAAGTAATCATTTTTTATCCTAATAAAATGTAGATTAAATATAAGAAAATTCAGGTATTTAATCGGATACATTGATTTTTACAGGGGTTTAGTTATACTCACGTTATTTTAATATTTGAAAGTAAGGGAAAACCAGTGAAATTTATTCAGCGAACACTCGATAATTCAGTTATGGTTTAATAATATCATGATAGAAAGAAGGAAAAAAATTCAGATAAAAAAAATTTAGACAATTAAAATTTTATAAAAAGAATACTCAATTCATATGTAAATGAAAAAGAAATCGGAATCAGTTAAAGTCGGAATAAAGAAAAATAATACTACAGCTGAAAAGAATAATTTAAATAAATTAATAATATTCATAACATCCAAAACTGACGATCTTCATAAGTTTTCTCCTTTCTAAAATGGATAAGAAAATTAGGAAAGCCGAATGAGCAACAAGAAAGATTAAGCCAGGATATAACAAGTTGAAAACATCAATACAAGAACGTCTATTAGAAATTAATGAATACAAGACATTATCATTAAGAAATAAGAACCAGGACCAAAATGCACTCAGTTGTGTTGATCTTTCACACATAAACTACAGACAGTTTGTTTATTCGTTGCCACTCTGACTACATACTGTGATCACAGATAACAGGAGGAACAGAATTTCTCTCCTCCCCTCTTCCATATTCTTATCTTAAATGTTTAACGCCTTTATATTTCCAAAGAGAGCAGGAGGAGCTCTTTTAGCCCAGACTAACTGTTTGAAGATCGGCAAGCAACCTGCATCCACTCTTCATCTATCACTGATAGTGAGCTGGAGGATATCAATGGCAAGGCTTTCAGGAAAGAGATTACAGCACAGACAAATGTCATTATTTCGTATCCGTAACTCTAACAATAATTATTCTGTGAAATAGAAAGAGAAACGATCAATTTATGAGCTGACGAGCTAAAACCCAAGTTTCCAGAAGATAACCCTACTTGTGTACTCGCATAGCTCGTAACCCGCCAAGAAACGCGTAAGAAAAAGTTCTTCTCCTAGGCTAGACGGAACCATATAGGCTACAAGTGCCACGAAATAGAGGCACTCGTACTAATCTCTGCCGTAATTTCTCTCTCCAGAAAGCCTCCTTTCTTCAAAAGGTGTAAATAAAGTATGCTTATTTCTCTACTTATGCAGGACTAAACAGACACTCGTTTTCACATATATTTTATTCTCTCTCTCTTCCCCCCCCCCCTTATAGCTTCTCTTATAGTCTCAGCTTCTAAACGTGGCATAATTAGAATATTCACAGCTGCTCTGTTTGGAAAGACCCGAGTTCAAATCCCCTCTAAGTCTCAGAGCTTTTATAAAATGCTTTTAAACTGCAGCTAAGTTAACTAGTCTTATAGGCAAGGCTTTTGCTGCCTGAAATTTGGGTTTCAGAAAAACAATTACGAAAAAATACTCCGTCTTCAGAGCCTCATTTACTTTCGAGGTAATACCAATTCATTGGAAATCAGATACAGTTCTGATTTGGATAAATTTCGAAATAAGTTCCCTTATTTGAAAAGCCCCGGGTTCAAATCCTTCCAAATACGCGAAGACAATTTTCTGAAACTCAGCTGAAATTCAGTTTTCGATCTCAGACAACAGTGAAATTTTTCTCATGGAAGACTGTCCCGGAAACGCAGAAGTTTCCCTTTCCCTCTCTCTCTCTTTCGCTCTCTCTCTCTCTCTCTCTCTCTCTCTCTCTCTCTCTCTCTCTCTTGCAAAAAAAAAAAAAAAAGAGGAAGAAGAAGAAAGTCAAACATGTTAATTGATATAAACAAATTAAACTTCAAATGACCTTATCTCTAAGTAACTATCAATACGCAAACAAATTACTTTAAACATGGACAGGTTAATAATGAGCTACGGAAGGAATTATAAATACGTGTCGACAACCAGAATGCGCCGGATGACTTTTCTTTTTTTCTATTTACTAGCTATTTCCTCAGGGACTAGCGCATGCGTAGATGTGTAGTGGTATGAAATATCGTTGCATTATTTACCTTTTGCGCCCACTTAATGTACTATACGTTTTAAAACGATTAGCTGCAAAGCGCAGAGCACTATGGGACTGATCAGGTTATTTAGATATTTGCAATCCATTAACTTTACCTGGGCTTTTTCAGACGAAACAGAATATATTATTTCCTTGAGTATGTAAAAATTTGTCGTTTTGCAGTAAATGTATTCGGGGAAAAAAGAGGGAATTTGGGCAACAGGTCCTGAGAAATTGTTTTTCTTGTTTCCATTTCCTTTAATTAAAAAAAAAATAAATAAACCGGCCATTGGATAAAATAATAACTAAAGAATACACAATTAACGTTATCTGCTTTAAAGAGTTTATTTTACGTGCATTTTTGTTATTGGAGAATGTCACAAGATAACAAAATATACCGATATCTACTTAAAGAGGTAATTTGATTATTATTAGTACTCTTGCTAAAGCTATAAAAAATCTCGAAGGTATCATCTTTCTTGAATATGCTGAGGTAAATTTCTTGACCAGTCAATCTCGCGCCGAGCTTGACTTGAATTAGCAAAATTTCAGAATTTGAAAATTTGTCAAATTTTCAAATCTCCTGAAATCAAACGCAGTATTTATTAAACAAGAATATTCTGTTAAGATAAAGGTATATTTTACAAAATATATCATTCCGTCTAAAAGTAAGAAAAGAAAAAGAGCCACGTCATGCGCAACATAGCTGATTAGTGTTAATGAACAAACAGGGAAACCGAAGGATGGGGGAGGGGGGAAGTAAAAGAAACTCGGGAAGCACGTTGAGTCCCCACAAGTGTTCCAATAAGTCCGTGATTCGTGGTGAGTGTCGGCCCCTTCTTCTCCCCCCTCTCTTTTTTCGCTTCCACCGTCGTAATCACAATTTCTATCCAAAACAAGGTTATTCCCAGTACCGAGAGGAAACTGATTGAATCATTACTAAGGTTTCGTCCCTTTAAAAGAAAGCATGCCGCGTCTGACCGGACGCTGCAAATCGTCTAAAGCTGGCTAACAGGAAGCCCTGAGCTGTTCGGCTTGAGTCGGTAATACTAGACGATAAGCGTAGGAAAGGATACGATTATCGTTTTGAGAGAAAATGTCACTTGAGTGTGTGTATACACACACACACACACACGTGTGTGCCATTGGCACACTTTGGAAGCCATGCAGTAGTGGCCATTATGAAAGAAATTAAATTATTTCACCAACCACTTTCATCACACTTATTCCATCGTTCATATTCTAATATGAGAGGATCTTTTATAACTTATGAGCTGAGTAATCACTACATTGAATCCATTTTTATTTTTCTCATAAAAGGAATTGACAATGCTTAACAAGGCTAAGAGAAGCAGCACATAAGAAAACCAGTTATAGCTTATCAGTATTTTCTAAACTAGTTTTGTAATCAAAGAAAAATCAAATTTGAATATACAAGTTAAGCAACCAGTCAAAACATTAATATATAGTGAAGTCGTTAAAATGCAGCTCATTCATATGTTATATTTATAATAACAAAGACAAGGTATGATATTAAAGGCTACTGGAAGAAAAAAGCTACATTTCGTCGTTTTCAGTCTACTTACAGATAGTAAGATATAACAAAGCTAAAATATAGCGCAGCAAGTTTTTGGGTTTTCACCTAACCAGCAATTTGAGTTAATATTTGTTCCGGTTGCATTTGAGAGCAATGATTGCTGAAAAGCTTTGATTAGATGTTTGAAACCTTGCAGTATTTTAATAGGTATAAAACTTCTAGTAATGAAAAATACTTAGTTTAAATACGAAGTCGCTGCAAGACTGGAAGCCAGTTAGTATAAGATGCGCACAGCGACATCTGCGCAATTTATTATTAATCCAGCTTAATTGCAATACCAGTTCTTTATGATTATAAACTCAGTACTCTGGTTTTAACGATTCATCTGAAATTTCATTGGATATCTTATGCAGTCAATACTCCTGTTAAAATAAACATACCACCAAATCAATGCGTATATAGTTTAGTTGTTTAGAGAGTTTGTTATTTGCTATACAGATAATGAGAGATAATTACCTCAAATGCTCACTTTAGTGAGTACGGGAGTGGCGAACCCGAGGTACCTGATGCTGGATCATACTTTACTTCACGTAATATACATATGTATATTATCTATAGGAATGATGGTCCCTACTCTTATTTATTTTCTTTTTTCTTTCCCCCAATGCTATTAGAGTATTCGAGGACTAAGAGTGAATCTTTCTATGTTTCTACTTCTTCACTTCTCTATGCATAGAAAGCAATGGGAAACCACTATGCTTCTACTTTTCCATAGTTTACATGAGCAGCAAGGATCAAAATGACGAGTGATTGCATAGTTCAGGATGGGACACCTGGGTCCGGAACTGTGCAGTTGGCTACCAGGAAGGTTACTTATTCCAGTATGGATATTGACAAGATTGCATGTCAATCATATGAATCATCCTGTGGGAGGTGGAGAAGAGGAAAAAGAAAAATATACATATAGAAAAGAGGATGGGACACCTGGATCCAAAGTGAAAAGTAAATTTCACACTGGATCTTGGAATGTGAATACCCTACTTCAAACTGGAAGATTAGATATTGTAAAGATGGAGATGTTAAGATTGAAAATAGATGTTCTGGAAATGACTGAGGTGAGGTGGAAAAGAAAAGGAGATTTTATCACAGAGGATGGAATGAGAGTAATTTACTCAGGAGAAACATCAAGCAAAGTGTAGGTATAACACTGAATAAACAAGTAGCAGGATGTGTGGAAGGCTACTGACAAATCTCAGACAGATGTTTGGTGGTAAAGATGAAAGCAAAACCAAGAAATATTTTACTTATTCAGATATATATTTACCAACTTGTGATTACGAGGAGGTAGAAAGAGTTTATGGTGATACAGAAAAGGGTTTGAAATGTAAAGACACGAAAGATATAATTATAATACAGGGCGATATGAATGCAAAAATCGGAAGAGGAAAGGGGGAAGATATTGTTGGACTATATGGATTGGGAGTGAGAAATGAAAGAGGAGATATGTTGTTGGATTTCTGTAGAAAACATGATTTGACAAATATGAACACTTGGTTTAAAAAACATCCAAGAAGATTGTATACGAGGAAATCCGCAGGGGAGGATATAAATAATAGAAGAAATCGGATAGATTATGTTTTGATAAGCAAAGGATATAGAAATAATATAAAAGATGTGACAACATATCCAGAAGCAGACTGTTATATAGATCATACATTGTTATCAACTAAGATGAAAATTAGGTTAAAAAAGTAATTACAAAGAAACAAAATAAACCATGGTATATAGAGCAGCTGAAAATACCAAATAAGGTGAATAAATTCACACAGAAAATAGAGGAAGAAATGAAGGAGAGAAATATAGACGTAAGTGATGATGTAAGTGAAAAATGGAAGATTCTGAAGGAAAGCATAATTACTACTACAGAATTACATTTAGCTAAAAAAGAGGAGGAAAGAAAGAAAAGAAAAAACCATGGATAACGGAAAGTATTTTGAGAAAAATAACAAAAAGAGGAAAGCTAGTTAATAGTAAAACAGAGGGAGTAAAAAACCAGTATAAAGACTTGAATAGGGAGTTACAAAGAGAGATGAGAAAGAAAAAGGAAGAGTGGTTAGATGAAATGAGTAAAGACACAACAGCAAAGGCAGAAAGAAATGACATAAAAGGTGTTTATAAAAACATTAATATGATGACGGGAAGAAGAAAGCTACAAACGTTTGGAGCAGTCAAGAATGAAAGAGGTGAAATTTTGATAGAAAAAGAGAAGATATTACAGAGATGGGAAGAATATGTAGGTAAACTATAAAGACAGAGAAAGAGGAGAAAATCAAATGAAAGAGTATAGTGGGCAGAGGTTATACATCATGAGGGAAGAATTGAATCTAGCAATTCAAAAGATGAAAGAAGGAAAATCCCCCAGAATAGATGTAGATAGAACTTATAAGAAATATAAGTGAAAAAGATATGGAAGAGTTATGGTAAATTATTAACGGAATTTACGAGCGACAAGAATTACCAGAGAAGTTTAGAAGATTAATTTTTATCCTCATTCCAAAAAAGACGGGAGTTTTAGACTGTAATAAGTTTAGAATGATAAGTCTTATAACTCACACAGCAAAAATTCTGGCACAAATAATTTTGGAGAGAATTAAGAGTAAAATAAAAAAAGAAATGAATGAAGAACAGTTTGGTTTCCGAACCAACAGAGGAACTAGAGAGGCTATAACTTGTTTAAGAATTATTTGGGGGAGAAAACACTAAACGATGGTAGAAAGGTGTTTTGGGGGTTTCTAGATTTTGAAAAGACATTTGATACAGTGAAACATAAAAGGCTTTTTGATATTGTAGAAAATATTGATATTGACGCGTATGATTTGGAAATTTTAAAGAGAATATATTGGACACAAACAGCTTCAGTACGTGTGAATGGAGAGGGAACAGGAGAATTCCAGGTGGAGAGAGAGAGAGAGAGAGAGAGAGAGAGAGAGAGAGAGAGAGAGAGAGAGAGAGAGAGAGAGAGAGAGAGAGAGAGTTAGACAAAGATGTAAGTTATCGCCATTATTATTTAACCTGTATAGTGAACAAATGCTTAGAGAGGCACTTGAGGATGTAGAAGAAGGAATAAAAATAAATGGAAGAATCATCAATAACTTAAGGTATGCGGATGATGTAATGGTAATGGCAGAGAACGAAAATGGATTACAACAAATTGTTCAAAGAACTGAAAACTTCTGTAAAGAGTACGGACTAAGGGTTAACACAAAGAAGACCAAGATAATGATAATGGGCAGAAAAACAGGAGATAATGCAAAGATAAGATGTGCAGGAAAGGTTTTAGAAGTGGAAAGATTTCAATATTTAGGTAGTTGGATCTCAGAGAAAGGAACTTCAGAGTCGGACATCAGAAATAGAATAGGTAAAGCTAAATCGGCATTTATGGAAATAAAGAGAATTTTAATAAATAAGATAAGAATATTAAAAAATTGTGAGAATTGGAATAGTTAAAGCAACAGTCTGAAGTATTGAAAGTTATGGTAGTGAGTCATGGACACTCAGAAAAAGAGATATGGAAAGAATTAATGCATCGGAAATGTGGTGTTATAGAAGGATGGAAAAGATTAGCTATACAGAAAGAATATCAAATCAAGTAGTTTTAAGAAGAGTTTGGATGGAAAGAACACCTGAAAACATTACAAGGACCAGATTTGCAGGACATCTTCTGAGAGGTTCCTCAGGACATCTAGCAAGAACTATATTACAAGGGAAAGTTGAAGGGAAGTCGTGGAAGGTCAACCAAGAATGACGGAGGCAACAGACCGAGAGAAATGGAGAAGAGCTACTCATCTGCTGCAACCTTCTTTTAAGAGGACGCTACCGGACGACGACATAGAGATAATCGAAAGAGGAATATCTCTCTCTCTTTCTCTCAAGATGTTCCAAAAAACGCCAATTAAACATGATGGTCGTACTTATGACTTCAGTCTGAATGCAGCGTGCATAAAACAAATAAAACTAACAGAAGGTGTTAGAAAAAGTGTAGGAAAGGATTTGATATCACTTCAAACATGTTTGAGGTACCTTGCATATATTTATGTATATTTATGTATCTCCACCCACGAAATGATGTAATCCTATAGTGCCATGCAGTGGCGCACTCAGAATTTAAGCTTGGGAAGGGAGGGGGGGGGAGCACCCAAGATTTAATCTTGGAGGGGGATTGAGTAGACGATTTGAGAATACACACTAAACATTGCATACGACCTATGATTGAGCATCTGCAGTGATCGCCAATACATGAAACCCGTGATCTCTGGTCCGGCTCGGGCAAATTAAGTAGCGCTCGGTCCGCCCGAGCACTACTTCGTTCGCCTTGCGTTCACAACAGCGTGATTCCCAAAACTATAGGGTATTTCCACCTTATGTGACCGCTAATTCATAAGTAGTATAGAAATAGAAGACACGACACAACATAAATTAAAAAATGAATTTTAATTAGGAAAATATTTTTGGAAATTTTTCTAGTGTTTTTTCCCTTTTTATTTTGGAGCCAGGGCCCCTTGGCTCCCCCCTGGGTGCGCCACTGGTAGCATGGACTGGATAAGGAAGGAAAAAATATAACCCATGTGTAATAAGAGAGAAACAAATTTTCTATCAGTAACTTTATTATTCCATTTTAGGAACACTACTCTAATCTATGGTTGTCTTTCCTCGCTAATACACTGGTTATATGACGAGGTACGATAGTCAAATCATCGCCTAGTACTTAAATAAGCACTTTGGGACATTGTTTGTGCTTCACCATTAACTAATGCTGTTTTGAAGGGACAGTTCGATTCTTCCCGGCAAGTCTTAGTGCAGATTAAGTTCATCATACCTTTCGTTGCATCGGTAAAGCTCGTTAACTACAACAGTTCTGATTAAAAGTTGAACTCTGACATCGCGAAGTTACAGAGCACGCAATGACGATAAAAACAATAAACATCTAGTTTTTACACTGCACACAACACTTAAACACTTCTGGAAGATTGAAACACTGGCTGTTTCAGTTCTCGAATAAATACATCTTCATTTCGAGATAAGTACAAACATTTAAGTTGGAGAAACACGATGAAACTTGACATCTGAACTTCTGTATTCATGATTGGCTGAGGATTCCGACTGCAGTTCTCTTCTTCTGATCACAGAGTACACGTCTTGCAGATGAGCATCGAGAGGTCTCTCGCATTTTCTCTCAGAGGTTCCTTCTTGGGTTAAGTCCTGTAAATGTTGCTGACTGTGATGACTTTCGCCAACGTCATTATAATCCGCATGGCCAGCCTCCTCACTAAGTCGCCTTTGACGTTCTTGTTCTTCTCTCTGCTGCTTCCTCCACTTCGCTCGACGATTCTTGAACCAGACCTGTCGAAACAAAGAACTGTGTCAAAATGATGCTTTATAAATGGAATAAAAATCCAAGTCTAAAATGCGTGTCGATTAAAAATGAAGACACTTTTTAACTTCAATTAAAAATTGAATTTATAGGTTTTCGTTTTCCAATTACAAAAACACCCTTAAGTAGCCCTTTTAATATTCCTCCCGGTCTACTATGAACGCAGTTACTGCATTAACAGACACGCTAAACATCTTAATTAGATAATTTGGCTGCTCACACGCAGTTCCAAAAGACTTTTGCTGTAGACTTCTCGACTTTCTCTTCTCCCGCCTGTACGTGACGTTGAGTCCATTTTAGGTAGGCATCGGATCGCCACATCGCATCCCTCCCCCATCAGCGATTGTCGTGAGCACAATAGCTTGAGCCTCTCGATTTTACAGCGACCGCGGTTGTGAAAATTGGATAGAGGCTGTAGGTGGCTTTGTACCGTCTTCTTCAACTCGCTGGCGAGGTCAGGCTAGACAGATAATGATTACTGCCTCTCACGAAACCCGTGCGTCACGAGGGTACCGAGCTGAATCAAAATGAGATGGGCAAGGATGCAGGGTATGCTAAGTTTTCGCGAGAACATCGAATCTCAACTACTCTTGATTAAAGCAGTAGAATGGTACGGAATTGCAAATGGCCCAAGCAATTAATATGTTTACGTAAGGCTGGGACTAACAGCAGAATGTGAAATTCATTACGCCGAACTCCGTTCATTCTGCGTAGTGGATTTAGATGGCCTGACGAAAGACAACTGCTATACAAGTCAGGAAATTGCGCTGTAGGATAAATTAGAGAAAGAAATTCATATAACATGTAAGAAAATGATAGAAGCTGTCCATTAAGAAGCGAGATTCTTAATATTACTTATAGTGAAGCTATTTATTATCACTACAGCTGGACTTATGTTGTTGGCTCCTGCATTGTACACATGATTTTGTTTTGCCTAATTTTGCCCATTAGCAACGATCCGATTGAAACCACAGCGGAAATGACTTGACAAACTTTATTCTCCATCCTAAATAGCAACATTTCATTAAATTACATGTACTGCTATCATCTGGACACGTTTTGCCCAATTTTGAAAAATAACATTGGGAGTAAAATCAAGTTGAGCGAATAAACATTTTAGCATTCATTCATATTAGCTTTTTTTTATTATTATTAAATTTCATTCAATCAGAGCAAAGTTCTTGTTTTGCATATCGAAAAGCACTGCCAAATTTATCATGGACGAATGCTGTAAGCAGTATATGATCGTTTACTAAAGTTAAATAGAACCCTTCCATTGAGAGTCAAATAACTTGCTTACGTACGGACAGATCAAACTAATATAATAGACGCTTAATGATATGATACCTAACTATCTTATACAATTTTTCAACAGCTACTTCCTAAGATCAAAATGTTTTTTTTTTTTTAAGGAATGGGATGTAAGGTCAAGAGACTAAACATTTTATTTCCGTTTATTGCCATCGAGAGAGGGCAATAAAAGGAATAAACTCTTGAAATCTTTCATATGAAACTGGCTGACATACTTTCCAGTGAAAAGTTCTTGTAAAGGTTTCTTGCATATTGAACCAGGTCTTTCCTTACAGAAGGGAAAATGTCACGACTGAACCAAGGAGGATCTATTATTGGATTAGATACCCGTTTAGCTGAAATTCAAGAATGGAGTTATTCAGTCCTTGGATAGAAAGGCTCTAGTTGAATGTTCACTCAACTGCAGGATCTTAAGCTGGAGCTTAATGGGAACCTAAATGTGCAGAATTCGAACTGAAAAAAGCGTTCACAGAAAGACACAAACACATTGATTTAATCTCATTTGGACACTACACATATTACAATTTTTTAAAAAATTATATTTGTCTTATATTTTCTTTTCGTTCCAGACCTTATTGATTCGTAATCTTATTTTTCAGCCATTTAGAAGAATAGATAGCAGAGTTGAGTTCCCAATATTTTTGGAAACGCACATCCTTTCATTTTCAGAATTTGGTGCCACTCAGTCCGATTATCTGGTTGAAATTTTATTATTAAGGTAAGAAATCGAGATGTCGTTATTTCAATAAATAACTGCAGTTATTTCAGCTTCGTATTAAGCCTCAGGGTTTGTTACCCCTAGTAACCCCCCCGCCCTCTCTCTCTCTCTCTCTCTCTCTCTGCCAACCTAATTATTACTACGTAGACTGTTAAAATAGGATTAATCTCCATATGCCGGTCAATTGTATGTGTTCTACCAATCTGTCTCATACGGAGATGAGATGGGGAGCTCTCCTTCCAAGAAGCTTACTGTTCAGTTGAAAAGCCTATATAAATAATTTTCAAGTTCCATACTGTATTTAATATGATAGTATATTTCAATACCAACCCTATGCCCGATATTGTAATTGTACAAAACATGTTTTTACACGTTTAGACAAGTTGAGCTATTAGATCGTTGTTTCGATGCCGATTTTTTTTTTTTTTTTTGGTCTTAAATTTTATTTTAAAACTAGTAGAATAAACAACTGCTAAGGGACGTTCTCAAGTCAGAAATCAACTCAGTAGTTCCATCGATTTAAAAATTGTGGAAACACCCAACTGAAAAATATCCGACTGCTCTGTGAAACTACATTCAACATATTATGAAAACATGGAAAAGCATGCGATTTAATTCGAAATGATCGACGATTAACTTAAAGAAATAGCGAAAAGGAAGAATTTCTATAAGCTTGTTACAATTCGGTTTTAACCGAAGATCTCAGAAATTGCTGAGTAGGGCGAAAGAGTTTCAAAAATCATTAAAACAGGTGATACGAATTTTCATGAGCGACATTGAAACTAAACAATCATCGTAGCCGAAGAATCAGTTCTTCCCTCCCCCCCCCTCCACAGCAAAAAGTAAACACCACCACAAGCGCCTAACGAAATTATATTACCCAACTTTTTGTGTGCGTGAAAGCAAAGAATTATGTAATACACATATTCCAACGATCAACAAGCAATTTTTTTCTTGATGTTTCCATCTATGATACAAACGATGGACAGAATGTATGTGTGTGCTGAAAGGAGGGTTTTAATTTGAAGGAAACTAGTTGTCGATAAGATTAATACTAAATCTTGGGTCTGTAACTACTATAAGCAATTAAACTCGCAGCCTTGCATATTGAAGAATAACAATATTGAGATTATTTTGATTCTATAAAATGTTTTCTGTTAACCACAAAGATAGTAAACATTACACCACTAAGAAAGAAGATGTAATATTTTACAGCATATAGAATTACATTAAAAAAAAAAAATTAATGTTTGAGGCTATGTTGGACGGAACGTAGCCAAGCTTTTTTTTTTTTCTAGCACAAACACGTGTTTCGAATATTTCTTTATACAGGACTCTTCCTATTTGTATATTTTTCTTTGGATTTTTACTGTTATTCTACATTTACTGAGTTCATGCTCCTGATGACAGAATACCGGATTGTTGAATATCGAGCAAATACAATTGAGCTTTTTCCCTTCCCTCCACCACAGACGTCAACTAAAACAAAATTAAGTGGCTTGTTTTTTTTTTTTTTAACGTAATTTAGCATATCCACTGGTCAAAAAACATTTGGTCAGATCTTTTTTTGAAGATAAAAAAAGCATGAGAGGAAGGATCATCTTATATCATATAAGATATAAAAATTTAAGATCATTTTCAGTAGCAGTGTCGAACAGAAATACTTATAACTTAGTTGCCATCCAAAGTCTGATGCTGCCTTAAGAGTTCTCGAAGTATGCATCACCAAATTTCTTTATAATTTAGGACGGCAGCATTTTCTAATAGCTATTTAATATACTCCATGCTTGAGTTAAATCTGCATATTTTAATGAAATTATAAGGGATTATTGTATTAGGAGATTAATGTTATTTTTTCCCCTTGAGTAGTTATCTTAGTAGTTAAAGGGATCACTTAAAAAATTAAGTAATATGATGTAAATAAATACATTTGGGTACTCGTATTTTGGACATTACGACCATTGAGCTAATGGTTTTATTTCAATTTTTTTGATGACATATACAAACAGTGGCAGCTCGTAGTTTGACATCGTAGGGGTGCTGCAACTTTCGAAATATACATATACACTGTAAATACAGTGTATACGGGTTTGGATAAAATATGAAAATTATGGTAAAAAAATTAAACATGAAAAAATATTGTTTATTATCGATAAAATTATAGTTTGGTATAATTCAAAATTACTTAAAAAATAAAATCCATTCCTTTAATTGTAATGTCCAAATGTTTAAAGAGACGGAGTAAACACGATAAGTACTACGAACAGTCTACTACTAGCGCAAACTGCATATAAACAATAGTGGAACTGCGCGACGGACCTGTGCCGCATTACGCTAATAGCTCGCATCTTACTATGACGTGTATATGCTTGCGCTCGTAGCAGTATGGCACTGTGTTAAACACAGTGCTGCTAGCGTTCCTTCGCCCTCCTAAGTGCTACAAGATGGATTTTTATTATCTTTTATACAAAATAAGAGACCTGTATAGGATTGTTGATGATAAAATTAAATATTGTAAGCAAATATAAAAAATTAATAAATATATTTATATAGAGAGAAAAATTGGGGATGCTGCAGTTCCGCAGTGCCTATGCAAGAGTCGCCCATGTACACAAAACATCTCGCCGCCTGCCGAGGAAGAGTAAAGCGGAAAGCATTCATTCTCCGTTCCGAGAATGCTGATACATCAAAGTAATAAAAATAGTAATACGAGTACATGCATTATTTCTACAGTATTTCTTGCAAATATTTTACTAACGCTCGTAATAAAAATATTTCTATGTGCGATGCTTGTGAATTTCATCGGATGTACAAGTACAAGCCTACTAATTGGATTTTTAGCATATACTTGCCACCTAACTTTTACTTCACCTAAAAATGCATTTGTAAACAGTCATTGATAAACCCAGGTAATTAACTGTCCATTGCGTAATACAATTTCTAGACTCCACGCAACGGGTTTTTATTGGTACCCTTCAGACTGCGTCGTCATAAATAAAAAATGTAAGTTAATATTCTAGTTGCCTATCATTGTTCAGGTCACCAAATTACTATACTTGACATTTAATATATCATTCAAATTAGAACGAATTTTTTTGATAACTATATCAGTATCCGCCCCCCCCCCAGGTATTTCAATATTTGCGAAATTTGAAATGACATGGATAAACTATTTATTAACTGAAAATTAGCATAATTTTGAGCTAATAAATGGGAACAGTTTCTGTTCGTTCACTGGTTCGTATCTACATTAAAATTAGCAGCAGCATAAATAGCCAACACCTTCCAGATTATCCATACTGATCGGATACTAAAAAAATGATCTACGTTTTGATAGGTGCGTGTGTGTGCGATGGCCATTCCATTAGTTACAAGTGTTATTGACTTTCTTTTTGTAATAGTTTTTCTTATGAAGTTTAATGTCAAATGTTTAATCTCTCTCTCTCTCTCTCTCCAATTAAAGATGAATTAGCCGATTTCATACGGAGATAGCAGGATTTTTTCTCCCCGAAACTCGTGTTTTGTCATCCCGCATACAGACAAATCGGTCATGAGAATACACGCGTTCATAGACAAAAATATATATATATATATATATATATATATATATATATATATATATATATATATATATATATCATCACGTAATAATAAATCTGGCGATTGATGCATTGTTTCCAGAGGAAATAACAGTGATTTTCCACTCTTACCCGTTTTGTGCGAAAGTAGAAAAAAAAAAAAAAAAAAACATTTAATTTTCTAACCGGGCAAGTTCAAATAACATAACGATAGTTTGGAAGATGTCGAGACATTGTCATGAACAAGATGAGCTATGTTAGTCCAGCTGTTGAAGGTTTCTTGAGAAAGAAGTTCAGTACAGAGCTATCGCTTACGCGGACACAACATGTTATAACTGAAAATTCCGAACGAATCTTTTCGACCTCTACAGGAGAGAGAGAGACAAATCCGCAGCGATAACCAGAATGAGAAATTCGATTCGAATTGAAATATTTTACAAATATGGCAATCATCTTTACTCTGGAGTATTTTTAGATGTGTTAATTTGTCAGCATCGTTTTAATATTAAATTTTAAGCCAATATTGGATGGCTATGAATGGATGACTTGATTTTCAGTAAGTTTTGGCTATTACATGAAAATAGTTTTCGAAAATCCAAATACTGGAATGAGCGTTTTTGAAACAGATTACGGGCTTTTTTTCTTAATTTGATTAATCCTAAGAGCATTACAACGATTTTATTTTTGTTCATATAAAGAGAGAGGGGAAAAAAAACGTAAAATAAAATAATTAGATCTATTTATGTGGAGAAAATTTGTATTAATCATACACTGGAAACTTCTAAATCCTGGAACTAGACGGTTCCGAATGATTTTAGGAACTTTTCTACTATTTACAAGCAAAAAATAAATAAATGAAAATGAATAAATAATAAATAAAATAAAATAAAAAAAAACTCCGAAATAAAAGAGTGTCCAACTTTTAACGATAGGGGGATCTCGTCGGTTTGCTAAACTAAATCTCATGTCGGATAAATTCAATAACTTAAGGTTCGGATGTTGAATGAACAGTAAAAAGTTAAATAGTGCAGTTTATTAAACAGAATAATAAGTATAAAAGTGAGAATTAAAACAAAAAAATTCTAAATAAAAATATATTTTAAACGCTCACGAATATTTTTTTTTTTTTTTTTTTAATTCTTCGTTTTATAACAGTGCGGATACGATACTTCGTCTGCAAATTTAATATGTCGTTAGCGATCTCTGTGGTAGCAATGAAATTTCGTAGATTAAGAAATTTCCAAGTATTACTAATTCTGTACGCCAGCGTCAAGTTCTGGAACCATTTCCAGTATTTTCCGAAAATAAAACTTTCATTTATCTCGTCGGCCTTCTTCAAGTAGGACGTTAGCTTAATTTAAACATCTATGCGGTCTTCAGAATATCATTGGCTTGCTAAATAGTAGATTTGGCATTTTAATTACAGTATTGTTTTGTAGGAGGACTATCCGAAAATGACAGTGGTTTAAGCAATGCATTTTTCTTCCTTTTCTAAGCGCTTCTTTTTCCATCAAAAAAAAAAGAAGGTATAAACAGTTACATAATTTGAAAGTGAATTACTCGATTATGGTATAGTATGTTAAGTTAATTTGATTGACTTAGAGGTTAGTGGCTAACTGTCCTATCGCTAACCATTTTAAAAGTATTCGACTGCATTTTCGATACAAGAAAACATCTGATAACTTTTTCTGTGTTTAGGGAACGGTGAACTAGTAGTGGGAATTTTCTTACCTCAACCCTTTCTTCCTTCAGGTCTACTCTCATTGCCAATTCTTCTCTCAGTAAGACATCAGGATAATGGGTCTTGTCGAATGCTGCTTCTAACTGTTCAAGCTGCTCTTCTGTAAAAATAGTTCGGTGCCTTCGTTTACGTCTCGGGCCGTGACTGGGAGAAGCTGAAGATGATTGTGCAGTCAGGTAAGAAGGAAACACGGGGTGATAGCCTGAAACAAACAAAATATATTGTAGAACACGAGCAAGCCAGCTGTTTACTTGTAAGTTCATGAATATTTGTGCAACTTTTATTTATTTATTTTTTTTACAGTTTCAGAGTCACGCACTGTTTGCTTGGAATGGATTTACGAATTCTTTTTATTTAATTGTTTGCAATACATGAAACCATCACATATTTCTAAAGAAAATTTATCGGAAAATAAATAGGAAAAAATTACCATGTATCTGAATACCTTAATTCCCCCACCCCCCCCCAAAAAGCAGGAAGATGTCGCAAAATAGAAAACTAAGCTTTCATTTTAAGGTTCAACTGTTCAGCAGGGAGATTCATCGGTTTTAGTTTGTAATCGAAGACGGAGATAATTTTCTGTACAAAGACAAATGACCATATAATAGTGAAAATAGCGGGTAGAAATCCAGAACAGCGATTCGTTTCTGGGAATTGTAACTGGGAAAGCGACCATATCGCAAGAATTAAAGAAAATAAAGAGGTTTGGCAAGAATTTCTTGATCAACAGCTACCTCTTCTGACTGAACTGAAAACCAAATCATACACACTTGAGGATGTTGTGTTTAATTTTTGGATTCATATTTTATTAATTCTAATAATATTTGATTAAGCGGCTTTCACAGGGAGAAAAAACGTGCATATTAACCAGTGTATAAACTATAGTCCTTTCAATTAAATACTTTGAGTAAACGAACGGGGGACGCGAGGGAGGATATGTGCAAATCTTGACGTGTTTCAAAAATGTTTCAGTTTCTGTGTCGAGATAACTAACCCTAAGAACTGATCTAAAGTATTTACAGCCTGATTTATACTTTATTAAAAGTTTGTTAGGGAAACAAGATTTGCAGAAACCATTAAAATATAGCCAAGCAGATACTGTTTCTCCCCAGCATCCCCATTAGATACTGGATTGTCTTCGTATTTTATTTCACTTAGTCATAGTGCTACCCCTCAACGACTTAAATTAAAACTTGGTTTCTCATTTCCCTTAAAGAATACAATGTAAAACGGATAACCGGAATTCATTATACGTAATGTGTAAGCTAAAAAGGCCTTTATGAGTTCTTGCCACTCAATTACTAATAATTGATCCTATGCCACAACTAAATTATTTGGGTTAAGTTAGTTATTTCGGTTTGTAATTTAACATTAAAACATCGTAAACAAAAGTTTGGTACTCCGTTGATTTCAGCAGCAATAAATGTTAGGTAATAAAATTTAAGAAAAAAAAAAAAAAACAGTTTTAATAATCCAATTTTCTAGACGAACCAATGGGACAATAAAAAGTCCGATTATTTATACACTAAGAGACTCTTATAAGCAATTCTGTTATTTCGAGGGTCCGAAATGCCAATTCAAAAGTTTCCATTAATGTTTCGCATTCAAGTGGATATAAACATCGAAAAACATACATATTTCATTTATGTTTTTCTTCTCTACATCTTTCCAAGGTGTTTTGGACTGCAAAGGGCAAGATACGATGTTGCCGTTGTCTTAGTAACTGATCCAGAATAGAAACCCACTTTGTACTTTCCGGTCTGTAAGCAACACATTGCTTCCGATAACAGCACTAGAAAGGTTTCACTTAGCAGCTGGAACATGCAGATGGCTAACGACTGGAAGATAAGTAATAATGTCTTTTAAAAACATTTGTTATGTATTTCCAGGAATACATAACAAGATATTACTTTGTTTCCTGGTAGAGTGATCGAAGTTGATATATCGACTTTTCTTCTTATGTGTTCATGAGATGTTCTTTTACTAATAAGAAGGGCCACTGGATTATTCTGGTCTATTAAATCGATATTTCTCATTTCTTGCGTTAAAAACTGACATTTTTCATCATGGCAAGAAAACATGGGAAAGATCTTGTAGATATAAACAAAGAATTCATTGAATTCATTTTGACAATCGCCAGATAGATTTCGCAATATTTTCGAAGGTAATGCAGTTTGCTGAAGCAAGATATCACCCATTCGATTTAATTTATCTTAATATATACATATCATTATATTTCTCCGATATATATATCGGAGAAACTGTAAAAGATAACGCAAGTAGAATAGTAATATTAGGATATGCAGACGATATGTACCTAGTTGGAGAAAATGTTGAATACAAATAACCTTCAGAAAACTGTTGCTGAAATATTAGGATTTACAAATCAGGATAAAAGAAAATATTTGAAAATTACGAAAAACAACAAACCGGGGGTGGGGAGAATAGTAGTTTGCTATTGGTAATCAGAAATTTGAAGGAAGAGGAATTTTTGTATATTTTAGATCCACGATTACTCGAGATAATAATTTCACACTGAAATACAAGCTAGAATACATGCCAACATATCTTATCATTCACTATATTTAAAAAAAAAAATTAAAGCCAGATTGAAATAGAAATATACATGATAATTATTAGATCTATTATTTAATAGGGAACAGAAATCTGGAGTAAAACAGGCGAAGATGAAAAGACCTTGCAGATCTTTGAAAATACAATGAGAGAGAGAGAGAGAACAAGTTTGGGCCTGCAAGGCCTGCAAGCGAATAATAAACACATTGAGAAAAAGAGGAATCTTTATGGAGAATCAAAACCAAATTTTCCATAAATTGTTTTTGATTTGGTACCGAGCTTTTCAGAAAAACTAAAATCAGCAAGTAACTGTTGAATTAATGGCCATAATTAGGACTGTTTCAATTAGTCTGCTTGAAAAAAATTTTTCACATGACCTAATTGGCTAACTCTTGATTGGATAATTCACCATAGTCCACAAAGGAGCGTAGAGTAGATATTGGGAAATATTCCTCACAGAAATCTTCCACTCAGTCCTTGATTGCCACTTTGCTTTCAGCTCTGTAAGTGAAGCACCTGTCCAATTTTTTTATATCGTCTATCTACTTTATTCTAGGTCTGCCTCTTTTTCGAGTTACTGGAATAAGTCCTAAAAGAATATGCAGTGGTACATTATTTGATCGGCTGATATGACAATGCCACAGAAATTGTTTCCTTCGAATCTTAGTTATGAAACTTGTTCAAGCAGACTAAGTTATGCGCTAATTTTAATTTTGGTTGTTTAAAATTTACCTGCGTTTTGTGGGGAAAACATGAGACTTTCATCTAAGAAGAAGCAACTCAAGTTTCGTTTAAAAATGGATTTCGATGTAACATTTTTATCTTATACATTCATACTTACTCTCCTAATCGAGCCATGCCACCGCAGTGGTAGACCCAATGTATTCACGGCTTCCATAATTTCAACAATCTCATACCTGTCAGTTTGGATTCTTTATAACTAATTTCTCATTTTTTTTCAAGCTGAGTCAATTGATAAGACAAATCACTTGACATACACACAACTATTATTTTTCACCGCTAGCACAGAAAAAAAAATCAAGTTATTCGAATATTAAAATATGGTATCATATTTAATAGAATCATATGGTATCATATTAGATATATCACTTCATTGAACATCTTCCAAAAAGCTAGTTTAATAAAATCTCTTGATAAGTTTAGGACATTTTTATACAAAAATTTAAAGAGGAGTTTGTTTCGATTTAATATCAATATTAGCGTGCGAATATAGATGAATATGAAGCGTCGTTGCTTCAGCCCTAAATCGAGCGGCTTCGAACCAAGGTCTTCTCAATCAAAGAGGATCTTTGATACCGACTGAGCTACGACGGCTCTTTTAAAAGAAACAAAATTCTGATTTAAAACTTTGGAAAATAACTCTTCCTTTTCACATTGTGGACTTGACATTCCCAAACATTTTGCAATCTCATGTTTCAGATATTTTTATGCATTTTTGTAACAGATTTTTAATTTCATTTTACGTTCAACGAACAAACGTTTATCGCTTTCCACCTATTCTAAGTTACACAATTCATATTACTGTCTTCGCATCGGTAAGGTAGAGAATCTCTTCAGGTTTTCATGGTCATTTCAGCTTAAATTTGAATCGGATATGAACAGCATTTCTGTCGGAAACTGAGTCTTTATTTCTGCAAATGCAAAACCTATTAACTTTCTCTGACGGTTCTTTATATGTCAAAATATGGCCATATTTTGACATATATTTTGACATATGACAAATGTTGCATTAATTGAGAAAACGTTTAAATCAAAACCCGCATGACCCAGAAAAAAATAAAGCATTTTTAGAGAAAGGAGATTAAGCCCTCCCAATCTTCGTTATCAGCCACTGCTTCTTTGGTTTATTTCTTGAGTACATTTCCAGTAAGAAGATAGAAGGAAATGTTTTCTCTTATTCTTTTCCTTAATCTTCTCTTGGAAGATTAAGGAAATTATTGGTAATTAATTTCATTAAAGCACAATTTTTCCTTATATTTTTCTAATAGCTTAATGAAAATTAACCCTATTATAAACTGGAAGTTCGACTTAACATTGCTTGATTTTTGTGGCAAGAATTTACACTTATTCTAAAATCCCTTCTTTCACAAGCTTATGCAGGCTTTCCTATGATTTCCATCTCTTTTACACATTTCTCCTTTTAACATCTTGAACATCAAGCAGGTAGCCTCAGGTAATCTTGGCACATTACACATCATTAGCAAGAAAATGATTTCCAGCTCGATCTTAGTCTTAACACTAACCATTAGAAATATCACGTTCTTACAAGAGTCTGATCTCTTCTCCAAATTAACGAGTCTTAAAATACGTTTGTGATGTTGACGTCAGCTATATTAGTAGACTTCCGATCAATATAGTCCAAGATAGATTCGACTGTTGTCAGGTAATATCAGTAACTCGTTAGTACAGTAAATGTTATTGATAAAGAAAAGAATGTGCGTACACAGAGTTTAGATAATTCATCACAACGCTTCGGACAATAATCACATTTGTACAATAAGCTCTTTCTCACCTATTTAGTTATCAAAGATAACATTAACGACATTTTTGTTCACTGTAAATAAATTAAATCGAAATCTTGAACTTCAACTGTCCCTTCTCGTGCTCTGGAAACAGAGCACGAGAAGGGACAGTTGAAGGGACGTTTGAATTAAGGGATTAAGGATAATCTCAATTCAGACATGTTAATCTCGAAAGAAAAAGTGGGCGGCACATACGTTAGGAAGAAGACATGCGTTAATACGATTATTAACTTGGCACTCGACTTTCTAGAAAGAATTCAAAGAATTCTGATTTCAAGCCATGGAATTAAGAACATTTTCATGGTTTAATGTATATCTATTCTTCGATTTCTCTCCCTCTCAGTTTAATACCTACATCGACAAGAATATATTTTAGATCTTTTTTTTTTAAGGAGATTATCAACTGCATTTGCACTAAGTGAATGGATTACACGATCATAGAAACAAACCAGAATTCTACTTACTGCAAAAGTCGGCAGCGGGATAATGAAAGTGAAAAGGAAGAACAGGAGAAGTCCACACTGATGACAACTGTTGTGCTGTTTGAGGTGGAGGTGTCGGCGGATCCCGTGCAAGAATACTTTCAATAGAAAACGAAACGGATGCTGCCGAAGAACTGGAGTTATTCGTTTGCGAATCCCTCCGGAGTGGTGTGGATAAGGAGCTGCTTGGACCAAACATGGAGATGATCGGTGTCTTGAGAGCCTCCTGAACAAAGCAACAAGGGTAAGGAGTTAGCGCGTGCACTCCGTAACTTCCACCGAGAGCCATCAGGAAGGAGGGGAGAAAAAAAAAGTTTTCCGAAGAAACCAAGTAGCAATAAAGTTCTTGCCTTCTCCGCACGAGATAATCAGGCACCCACACGGAAAATATATGGAGCAAGTATTAACGGAGACTGTGTAGATGAGCTGCAGTCGGAGACATGACTGACCATCTGCTGCTTCTTTCCCTAATTACTCGGTTATCGCGAACCCGCTATTGATCCTAGCCTCATAATCCTAAAGCTGTTGAGCTGATTACGGGCGACCGGGCTTGTTAGTCCGATTAGTTCGGCCCCGCCTCTCGCTCCCTATGCTCCAGACTTACGGTGGTATCGCAACGTTCTTTATTGGCTGAAAGGTAATCTTGAGGTGGCCCTTTCATTGGTGCTCCTCTCCGTTCGGGATACGGCACTGGCCGACTCCGCTGCTTTTCAGTATACGAAAAAGAACCACACCCCGCATGTCAGTGCCCACTACGCTCGTATAATGAAGAGAAGAGAGTCCTTCTTTAAAAGTTTATTGTCAAGACATCACTTATAAGCTGCTAAGAGGATACCGGGAAATGATGAAAGAAAAGCAAAGTTGAAGGGAAGGGAAGATGTACAAGGAGGAGTTCTATTTCAACACGCACCTGTTTATGAATTGGGATTCAGACAATGGGGGGGGGATGATCAGAATAAGCGAAAAACTGGAAAAAGAAAAGAAAGAACAGAGTATGTGGTAAGGGTTCATTAAGTTTAAAACCGCTAGTGACTGCTCGCAAGAGGCATTTATAATTTAAATTCTGTGCTCTGATTATAATGATGAATTCGGCTGCGTGCATCACTGCTCGGAGATTTCAGACTCTGTTTAACCTTCAGAAATTTTAATATTCACATCCTATGGGGGAAACTGTCAGTCCATTTGAAATGTAGATAACTGGAAAACGTGTCATATGAGGAAATAATTCTTTACTATAGGGAAACGAATTATATTTACTTTTGAACTGTCAGAAATATTGTACGTCATTCAAGACGAAATAGTTTTCTTAAAGATGTGTCAAAATGACAAATTTCCGGGGCGAGATTTTTTAAAAAAATGCCTTTGCTGATAAAAAAACATTTTAGCTTATGTTGTGACATTTAGTGAAGGAAATGCTATTTATTAACTATTAATTTAAAAGAAAACGAAGTCTATTCCTTAATTAAAATGTAGTTAGTATTCCATGTATAACAATTTTACCGAAACACGAAAAAGTTGTAATAGTTAATACTATAGGTAAAGCTCTGGAATCAAATTTTAACTCGCCAGTTCTCGATATCTATGAAGGTCCTTCAAATCTTAAAGACATTTATGGAAGCATACGTAAACAATTTAACGTTAGTGATCTTTACGTTTTCAAGATGTTCCTTGCATAGGAAGAGGTGAACATCCCTACTTCAAAATAAGTTAAATTCGCGAATCAGTGCTATACATCAAACCGCTGTAGTCAATGAAAGTTGTCAGCAATAAAATAATGTTTAAACTTGGCATTAAAAAAAAAACAAAAAAAAAAAAAAACTAAGCGCAGTTAATATTAAAACATCCCCTAAAACAGCTTTATTATTAAATCGGTCTCATAATTAAGAGTTCCTAAAGCTGTTCCGATAGATATTTACGTAAAGCCATAAATCATTCTCGTAAAAATATTCCATATTATGATAAGTTTAAATGTCTGTATTGCACTAATTTCATAGATTTAACAAGAAAAGGAAAAACAGACGGCAACAGGACAGTTCTTTTTATCTTTAAGTTGTGTTCAGAATTGAAAATTATTGCAGTTAACAATTTCATTGCGGAAATTCTAGTTGTACACCCTGAAGCCGCACAAATTAACTTCAGATGAAGAGCATCCTTGAAGAGGTTCCATGCATCATTCACGACACCTAACTCTTTCTCAACGAGATCGCACGTATTGTACTTTCGACTGGCATGATGGTACAGAATATTGGCAAATCAGTTGGAAGTATGTTGAAGACGATGTGCTCATTAACTTTAAATTGGTTTGGAGCATGTGAAGCATGAAAAAAAAAGTTGCTATTTTTTTTTTTTCAGATAACCGTGAACTTTTTTTTTTTTAATGTGATACCACGAAAGGTTGTAAACCTATAGTACATCAGCACCGTGAGAAGCAGTAAGGATTAGTTTTTAATATTTTCTTAATAATTTATATACAATATTTGATGGAATTTCCGCCACAAATCAAACATCCATGCCCACTGTGGGATTTGAAACCCTCAGCCTATTGGTTTGAGAGCGAATGTGCAACTATTCAGCCAATCAGGTTGACATATCTTAACATTGCAGTGTAATAAAGAATATTAAACAAAAATATGAATCAACAATCTTAAATATAAAACTACAAAATACAGTAACCATGTCATTATTTTATAACATATAAAAAAGAGAAATTTCTTTTTATACAATAAACGATAATAACATAAACGAGAGCCATCTGTTTAGGATGACTCTCGTTTATGCTTTAGTCACGAGATGTAGCAGGAATGATATAACGGGATTTTCTGGCTAACCTTAACACGTGAACACTCGCTATAGATATGTTGATTTAACAGATGTCACTGCTTTCTTGCTAAGAAAGTATTCAGTCATGAATAAACAGATGAGTGCTGAAGCAAGTGTTGTTGAATCAAGAGCGTCAACGTCGTTTTCGTAACAAGCAACGTAAAAATTTACTGGACTCATAAACGCCCAGAATATATTATTTCAAATGCGGATTGTTGAGGGAAAAGAACAAGCAATACAATATCCAATGTAATATACAATAGAGCGTTACAGTATTGTAACGATGAAAGAAAAATTGTCATTGTAATGAAATTAAAGCGCATTCTAAAATGGCATTGGGAAGCGAGTGCCTTAAATTAAAATGATATATACACAACGTACATACATGAGAGAGAGAGAGAGATTGTAAAAATCTCATTTATTACACTGGTTAGACTAAGAGTTAAATAATCCGAATTGTGCTCTATAAACTAAACCAACCACGGAGCTTTATCAAGCGAGTTTATTCTTTCAGTAAAGAGGATAGTAGTCTCATATTGGATGATGAAATTGATCTAAAAACATTCTTAAACCTTCGTGGAATCCCAATCCCCGTTTGCTAGAAGGAGACGCTATTCACTCGGCTATCTAGGCTGTAAGTAACTGCCTACTGTGGCTAAACCAGTGCGTGGATTATACAATCCATCTTGGGTCTGTGTAGTCACTCTCCTAGCCTCACCTCTTTGTCCCCGTTTTTTAAATTTGAAACCTGTCACATGTACTGTATATCTACAGTAGATAATGGCAGAAAAAAGCAAACATGTTCAATTCTAAATTAAATATAATCATTACCGAACAACTGATCATAATCCATCTTCCATAGATGGCCGATTAATTCTTTCTTATGAGCACCCAATTTTTTTTTCGTTTCTGAACCCTGTCCCATTGCTGAACGACATTAATGATATTTCCATTCTCTAAAAATTCCAGATTTTGTTTAAATTCTCTTATTCACTAACTTTTTATTATGCTCTGCATCAGAACCTGGTTTACACTTGCAGACCCCCCTGCTATCTATCCTGTATATTCTCCTGAGCTAACATACGACTACAACCAAGTCTTCCTCTTAATAGTTACGATCCATCATATGAGTCCTTCATGGTAGATTTTCCCAGAATATCTTCGATTCTCTTAGAATTAGAAATAGGCCACAAAATTGTGAGTCGCTCCGATATTGCCCTGACCAGAGGGAATATCAACGATGAGATAGTCCAAAAGGTATCATAACTTAATTTTGGTGGAATGGGAGTTATTTTAATTAAATTCAATCTGGTGACCAGTTATCTTATCAGTAGATGACTATTGAACTTATATTGTCTGTCAACTAAAAATATCCACATCTTGTATATTCATTCAATTTTTCTAAAGGTATCCCCATTTACTTTCTGTCAAATCAATACTATTTTCTTAGTAAAGCATACATATTTACATTTCTTTTTCTTAACTTACTTCCCGTGTTCACTCTTCGTTTTTTTAAGGTTGTTTTTACAGAACAGACATCGGAACAATTTATTACTTAAAATAAAAAAACAATTTATTTTTAAAGCTCCTTAACGAAACTTAGTTTTTTTTCCTTTAAAAGTTAGCGAATGCCATCAAAATATCACATAAGAATGCCTTAGTTATTAGTTATTCCGTTATTTGGGGCCTTTGCTCCCTGATCGCTGTTGTTAAACAGCGATCAAGGAACAAGATATTCTTGACTATCGTAGGATGTTCTGTTGCGAGTAATAAGGAATGTTGAGGTCATTTTAAGTGTGTTCCTAATAAAATGAGGGGGGGGGAATTTCTTCTTCAGAAATAGTTAAAAGGGCATTCTTTAAATGACAGACTTCGAGTCATTGGAGATACTGAATGCTATCCTTCAATCAGAGCCGTACTTACCCTTTTCGAGGCTGGCAGGGCCAGAGGTGTAGCGTGTCCAGGACACTCCTCATTGTTTGGGCCCCTTAAATTGACTTTAATCCCCCCCCCTCCAAATAGAGCCTCATGTACCTTCAATAGGAGTTCCAATTCACACGGTATTTAGGAATTCAGATGTGCATGACGCTGATTAACTATGTACAGTTTTTTTTTTTTTTCTTTTCAAAAAAACTTACGTTAACAACAAAACTTCACTTACGTGAAGATCAACATTTGAGTTGTTGCTTTTCGGCTTACTATCTACTAAAACAGTCACTGAATTTTTATAAAACGAATGGATGATATCTTAAAACTGGATAATCAGATGTAACATGTCGTATAATAAATATGAATAAGAAAAAAGTTCGGTAATCATTTCGAAGGTATTGTTCCTTATTGTGTAGTCATGCATTCACATTACAGAACAAGAAAAAAAAAATCTTTGAAATAAGCAACCAATGAAACTTAACGGATATTCGCATGCAGCATTTATTTTGTTCTTCTATCCTATTGGTGTACCAGAGAATTATAAAGGTTGTCAAACCATATTATATCAGTATCCTAGCAGGTTAAGAAATTATTTTGTATTTACTTTTTACAAAATCCAGAAACCCTGTTCTAGAGACCAAACACGAACTCTTTTTCCCTTCCCAAGCCATTGTAGGACTTCAAGAAGTGGAGTGATGGTCTCACACCGGTCAATGAAATTAACTCATACGGATCGATTCGAATCTACACCAGAAACCAATATTGCATATTTTTAAAAATCGTTATGAATTAAATTTAATCCCACTATAATCATTGAGAACCATCAGACTCAGTTTAAATAGGTTATGGCTGGAAATCCAGCAGTAATAGAAGAGTGTCGAGTCAATATTTATATACCGATAGGGAGTTCGGTTTCTTCCTGCAGTAATTTATATCCTTTAATATCACAGCAAGATCGAAATGGTCTCCGATGAAAATAAGAATAAACATTGATGGAGAGCAAGTACTCTGTCCACAGCAGGTGCCACCCAGAGCACGAGCTATCCAACTCGTTCAGTAGTGGGAGAGTGAGCGCAACGGCCTATGCAGTTCTCACGCCACAGAGTGCATAGGCTGCTAAATGTCGTTACGATTAGTTGTTCCTACAGTTACGAACACTTGTGTGCATTTCGGAATAGCAATTTTTAAAAGAGAAAGTTCCACGATGAAGAAAAAAAATGAAAAAAGAAATGAACGGGTTAGTTAGAAACGTGTAAACAGACGATTACGGCTAAATAAATCGTTCCGATATGCAAAAGGCATACAATTGAAACAGGCATACAATTTTAAAGCCGAATAATTTAGATGTGCACATCTTTAAGCGAGGTGGGAAAATAGTTATTTATTGCATTTCGAATGTGAGAAATTCTTTCTACTGTTTATTTCATCTATGTTCTCTATTGTTGGTTACATCGTAGTATTTTTATGCTCTACTTCGCTGGTGTTTGTGTTTCACGTTGGCATGCAGCGAAATCTACGAGATTGCAGATACTAACAATTAAAACCGCTTTGATCTGAGCTTTTTTATTATTCTTTGTTGCTGGTGTTGCATGGTAATACCGGCCACTTTGTACTAGCAGATTCTGTAATGTTTATTCAATAATGTCCCCATCCCTACAAAAATGTTATGTCCGCACTCTTTTTTCCTTTAATAATAATAAACAAAAGGCCCCCAAACTTTAATTCCTTGCGCTCCATTATGTTTATTTTTTTAAAATAAAATTTAGTCTCTTCGTTCCTTTTAGTCTCACCAATACTGCTGTTTACAATAATAATACATAGCACTTTATCCTCCATAATGAAATGCGGAATTAAATTAAAACAGGCGCTGAACAATATTTAATTTCATTTGTCAAAAAAAAAAAAAAAAAAAAAAAAAAAAAAAAAAAGAAAAGAAAAGAAAAAGGACACAGGCTGATGAAGCATTCTTTGAAATAGGAAAAAGTAGATGCATGTCGGGAAGGAAAGGGAAGGATGCTTCACAGCTGCAAATGAATCATAATTAATAAATTATGATACCGCCATTTCTAAAGCAGGAACAAAAAAAAAAAAAAATGTTTGAGAAATTTAAGGGAAAGAAATCAATGTTCAAGAAAGAATTCTGGAACATGGCAAACCTGAGCAAAAAAATGTTGATATTGGAGATCCACACTCTTGCCCCAAAGTAGATTAAACCATATCAATAGTCATTATGTAATTGATCAACCTCAAAGTTATTGAGGCTCATCAATTGTATTTCCGATGCCTGAATCTTTTTAATGGTGGCAAACACGCACCTAGTATTCGTGTGACTGACCGTTATTTAAAGCCAAAACACTCAACCCGATGAGTCTTGCGCTATAACGTGCTGACATCATTAAAGAAACGATCTCGAATTGAACATAGCTTCGCTATGTTCAATTCGAGATCGTTTCGAGTTTGAAAGAAGATGGCGTCAATCTGCCTTTCGAGTTTGAAAGAAGATGGCGTCAATTAAGCGCTTTTGAATCGTCATGTGATATCACTACCTCCACACACACACACACACACACACACACACACACACACACACACACACACACACACACACACACACACACACACACACACACACACACACACACACACACACACACACACACACACACAAAATGCTGATTGATAAAATCCGGATGATCGCTCACTTTTTTTTTTTTGAAAAATTCCTGAAACCTCAATCCTCTAGTTGACTTATTCCTCCTTCTCCCCACACCTGTTTCAGTAAAGGGAAAACAGCTTGTTTTTTTCTGATAGCCTTTGGATTTTATTGATGCACCGCAGTTTCGTATGTAACACACGAGTTACAGATGTCAGAAGACGCGACAGAGAACGATTTGGAAAACGTCTGAAGTATTTCGGTAAGGGAAGGCGAAATTTTTCAAATATAACGAAAAAAAAACTTGTAAACGCAAATTTGAAACTTAAATTGTTTTTTCCTCTATATATTAAGCATATTATAAATGTACAGTAAATCACATGATAACGCTAGTTGGGACTTACTGATATCAATATCCCAGAAAGAAAAAAAAACTGTATCCATACGCACTTTTTAATGTATATGATTATTCACAATACTTACTATATTCAGTGAATTTAGTGTGCACTTTCTTCTCTGTACTATGCTCGTAATGTCTCATACAACGTGTTAAATTTTTTTAAATAAAACATTCAGTGTAGAAAAAGATGTCGAGAGATTTTTTTTAAATTTTGCATTTAAACAAAAACAGGAGTGGTAATCAGCGTCTGCATATCCATACCAGGTTAATAAGCTTAATGTAGTAAATCAGAAATGTTTATACTCTTGAAACATGAGGAACAAGACAAAGTAAATTAGCAAAGCAATATTTGGATTCCTGCTTGACTTACGCTAATTATGTAAGTGCAAATTATTATTATTATTATTATTTTAATGTTGACTCACACACGAAAGGTCACAAGCAGGGTCGTCACTAGATTAGATCGCCCCGAGGCAAACAATTAAATATCGCCCCTGATGGATTAAAAGCCAAAAATATAAGAAAATCTCCAATTACTATTTATTTTTTATTACAAGAGAAACATTAATGCAAAACGATTACATAATAATATTAATTAAATGTTTGCTCTACGGGAATATCGCATAATAAAACTGTTTAAAAATTCTTCTAAATTTAAATTATAAGCTATGTTCGCCTCTATCGATATAGTTGTTAGACCAACCAATCTTTCTTGTGTCATTGCTGTTCGCAAATGATTTTTAATCAGTTTAAGCTTGGAAAAATTCTTTCCGCACTTGCTATGCTAACAGGAATTGTTAGCGTAGCGACTGCGCCTACCGCAATATGGATGAAGGAGCGCCCTTATTAAGCAGCGTCGTGAGTTAGGTTGCCTCTATGCTAAACCCTGTCGACGGTACTGGTCACAAGCCAAATAACACCACAGTACCGTGTGTGGACAAGTGATTAAGAAGAAAAAAAGGGACCTGTTGATATGTTTCTTAAAGAATGGGAGGTTTGTACTCTGTGGGGAAAGACAGTATGGGAGAGATTGTTCCAAAGAATAGATGTGGATGGAATGAAGGAAGCTGTTAGTTCGGCGTGTTCGAAGATGGAGAGTGTATGGGTTTTGGCAAGTGGATGCTCTAGTTCTTACATAGAAGAAGGTGGAGGAATGCACATGAAAGTATCTATAGAAAAAGGCACAGCACTGAAATAAAGCGCCTTTGATAACGTGACTGAAGTTGATTTGTGAGGGAAGGGTCGTCTATTAAGCGGATTGCTGTCTTCTGAATATCATCAAGAATTCTTAGGGAGGTCTTGAGTGCTCCATCCCAAATGTGGGAACAGCATTCCAAAGTAGGACGGATCTGAGACTTATATAGTGTTAGGAGTTGAGAGGAAGGGAAGTAATGTTTAGAACGGAAAAGAACATCAAGCTTTTTAGAGGCTGAGTAATATTTGAGTAATATGTTTGTACCAGGATAAACTGGATGTGACAATCAGCCCAAGAAGAGAAAGTTGATCATGAAAGGAAACTGGAACATTATCAAAAATAAGAGAGGATGAGAAATTATTTATCTTGTAGGCAATAAGGCAGGCTTGAGTTTTTTTTCAGCATTAAAAAGTTACTCAGTTGTCTTCCTCATTTCAGGAGGTCAGTGTTCAAGTATATGGGTATTGGAAGATCTTGAAGCATCTAACATGAGGGTACTGCAGGGTTATCGAAGAATGAAGAGTACCATCATCGGCGAAGCTGTGAATATGATTTGGAGTCAGAGAAATGAGGTCATTGATGTAAAGGAGAAAGGGTGTGGGTTAGAGCGCAGAATCCTGAGGCACTCCAGCATTGATGGGGAAATCTTATCAGAGGAAGCCATCTACCACGACACATGATGAATGACTAGTAAGAAAGCTGGCAATCCAATCATAGAGTGTAAAATATAGGCCATAAGACGGCAGTTTGTTCATGAGGACTCGGTGCTAGACATGATCAAATGTCTTAGAAATATCGAGAGTGATAACATGAGTTTCTCTAAATCTTCCCATGGCCTCATTAATTGATGAGTCTCCAGGTAATGAAGAGGCTGGTTGTTTATAACCTTCTCCATCACTTTTGAAAGGTAAGAGCAGTGGAATGATAGTTAGATGGCTGACTTTTGCTTTTGTCTTCCTTTGTGGGTAGAGGATGCATGTGGGCTTGCTTCCATGTAGTTAGGTAGATGCCAGTAGAAAATGAGAGTTTATATAGACTACACGGGATGGGTGTCAATTCTGGAGCACGTGTTGAGCACAATCGGAGGAATACCACCTGGACCAGGAACGTTATTAGTATCAAGATTAATGAGGGTTTTCTGATGTCCTTTTGGCAGAAGTTCAGAGGAGGCATGCGGTAGGAAGTTTGTGGAAGTACGGTAGGTGATTTGCCTTGATCGTCCAGACAGGAGTCGGAGGAAAAAAAAAATAAACTGATACCATCTTTTTGTTGGGTGAGGCAAAATGGAAGGGTAGAAGTTACCCCAATAGGTTAGTGTTCAAAGAGAAAAAAAAAATCTATGAAGTGCTTTATGATTCCAACTCAATGAAAGGTTGTGAACATAATTAATACTGTGTGTAAGCATTTTTTAATTATATAAATATAATTCAAATAAATGTAAATATATATTTACATAATCCAAAATCCCTCCTCGTGAGACCAAACATGAAACTTTTTGAAGGCACTTCATGCCCTCACATCTCGCCTGATGGCATCTACAAAATTCGAATACGCAAACGTTAACTCGGCCATCGAAACCTGTGGAAATTTTACAGCAGAATGTGTATAATGACTTATTGTTCTCGTCATGATCTGAATATTGTTAAGCTATTGTTAAGTGTTTAGGAAACTATTGATTTTATAGAATTAGCGATTTTTTTTTTTATTTGCAAAACCCATGAGAAAAAAGTGAGACATCATTTCATGTTTATAATAAATTCCACTTACATGCGAGGTAATTAGAATGATCAATGTATGTTTCCAATGGAAGGCAAGACTTACATGGCTATACCTCATCGTGTTTCCATGGTAACAGATTTTGCTAGCGTAGCAGAGTATTATGTATATCTCCCAAGTGATCAGTTTTTTTTATTTTTTTTATTTTAAAGCTCGCAACGTGTGCCGAAGCCCCAGTTATATTTTAAAGTTAAGAGCATACAGCATGCACTTAAAACACTGGGCCGAGTTGAAGGCCTGACTTACTAGCAAATATTGAAAAGCTTTTAAAATTTTGCTATGAAAGTAGGCTTATGCTTAAGAAGTAATCTTAGCATTTAAATATGCGTATTATTTGGACAACCTGCAGCTGATAAATTGGTATGCTTGTTTCTTCAAACTAAAAGGAATTTATTAAACCCATTCTAATATAAATACTGGCGTGTGACTTGCGAACCTTACTGTTGAATGCAACACTCGAGATATTCTCTGAACTCCTCTCGCAAAGTCAGTGTTGGAAAAATCAGTTTTTCAGGCATCAACTAACGAAATTAGTAGAAGATATTTCTTCTTTCACTACTAAATTTTCAATTACGGTTAAAATAGTAAAAAGGAATTTGGGTAGTAGTGGATGATTGAAGTTAAGAAATTTTCTATTTGATTGACGATAGGAAATGCAATCGTATGCATTGATTAAACTATCTTCACACAACACAAATTTTCAGTGATTGTGACTAAAACTTTATCTGGTTACTCAGTTTCAAACGATTACGTTTTTCTCTGCAAAGTGCATTAACTCGACGTCAAGCATTTTTAAAAGCTTACAACGCTGATTGCTACGAATTCTCTGATACGTTGCTTAATTTCCATTTCGAAGAAAGATGTGTTTAAGCCATTTGTGCTGACATCAAATCCTCTGAATAGCATCAATGAAGGCGAATGTATATCCTATCGCTGGAAAAGCAACACCCAGTTTCAGTGGCGGCCGATAAAAAGTTTAAGTGGGGGGCTGCATATCCAAAATAAGAAAAATAATTCATTTTTTCCCTAATCAGTAACCAATTTTATTAATAAGTAAATTTACATATTTAAAAATTGCTTTATTAAAAATATTATTTGAAAATAAAATCCATTTTTCTATTTTTGCGTTGTAAATTTTTCAAAAACCTTTTCATTAAAATTTGTAATTTGGGAAATCATGTTTTGTTTTGTTTTTTCAATTGAAATCATAGACAGTGCTCTTAACTGTTTTTGGTTCATAGTATTCCTTAAATATGATTTCACCCGTTTAAAGTAGAACACATCTTACCGGTTCTACTGTCTATCTCAATGGCTTTAAGAGACATTTAAGGCCCACAACCTTCCAAGCATGCTTGGATTTCGCAACCGAAATACGAGAATAAGATGGTCAACCCTGTGCCGGTTTTACTGTGTTCATTGGAATTGTTACTAAAATTTTTATAAGTTTAATTATTTCACTAAAAACATTCGCTAAATTTTCTTCATTTAATAATGAAAGTAATCCTTTAAAATTGTGAAATTCTTTTCTAGAGTAAAAAATTTATAATTCTGTTTCTAATTTTTGTTGAACAAGAATTGACATTTATTTCGTAAGTTGATAGCTCTTTAAAATAAAGAGGTACCGACAGTTTAACAGTTATTAAATGATTGGTAAATACAAATCTTTCTTTTGCTTCCGTGCAGATAATATCGCACACTTCTTTACTTTCCATAATTTCAGTAGTACTAGCAGACTCACAGCATTCTGAATTACGGATATTTGAAATTGCTTTATAAAATTCATTTAATGCTCTTTGAATCTTATTAGCATCAACGTTTCTAGATTGTATTTGATTATATAATATCTCAACATGAGACATGATTTTATGAAACAGTCGTAGCCAAAATGTAAACGTTTCATTTTTCAATAAATCTAAGATCCTGTCGACGCTTGGATAGTTTTATAGGTGGTTCATAAAGTCAGCAATTCCTCAAAACATGTAATAAGTTGATCATTATATTCAACAACTGAAAATTCCAACCAGTGTTTGATGATCTTGGAATGCGTGCATTTACATACTTATCTAATATTGTCAATCTCTGAGGAGATTTTGAAAAACAGGTTGCTATTCCTGAGAGATTTGCAAAAAAATAATCGTACAGATTTAATTGATAAAGATACATGTTTCATAATAAGATTTACTTGGTGGGCATTGCAATAAATGAAATGAGCATTTTTGAAAACCTGTTGAATGTTATATCGAACCCCTCCTTGCTCACCTTTCTTAACATTAGCTTCATCATTAACTTATTCGTATCATTTTCCAATACTTTGTTTATTTCATTAAGCAAGTATTTTGACAAACCATCTGCAGTTGCATTTTCTGGAGTGAAAAATCTCCCAAATCGTTCATAAACTATACCTCGAAGTTCATAACGGAAAATAATCACTGTTTGTGTATGCTCAGAAATGTCTGTGGTATCATCGGTCATGACTTCTACATAGGCTCGACCCGAGGCAGGGAGGGAATGGGCGAATGTCGCAGGCGGAAAAGTAAAGGGGCGGAAAACTTACAAAGAGTTTGTTACAATTATACTGGAGGCAGAAAAAGTTAAAAAAAAAATTAAATTGGATATATCATATATTTTAAAATATTAAATTTATATATACATATTTATAAAGATAATTATATATTATATAATTATATAAGCTCCAGATAATTATTTTTATTTTGATAATCCCTGGGACAGAAACATTTAGATGCAATTTCATTGAGAAAATTTGATTCTCTTATAAATAGAATATTTTTCTTTAAGAAAAAATTAATCGGACATTTTTATTTAGTTATTAAATTATTAAAATTAGTAAAATATTAAATTTAATTTTAATTAATATATCAAATTTAATTAATATATCACAATTAATATATCAAATTTTTTATATTAAAAATTGATATATTAATAATATAAATATGAAACTTTTTGAAAAAATTAAAAAATTTTTTTTAACTATATTATAGTCGTATAAAATGTTATTATCTATAAATCGTTTACATATCCGCCAAATTTTCTTACGTGCCAGTTCGCTATCCCTGTATTAGTGTATTTATATTATTAGCTTGCTGAATGAATTTTGTTACCTCGTATTTATGAAGGTAAGTTTGTAGTTAAATATGTGATTGATCTTAGTAATGATTTTTTAAATAAATTATTCTTTTCGTTTTCTTTGTAGCTATAGCCGTGGTTGTTTTTAACTTATTTATTTATATTTTTTTAATTTTACGAACTCTTGCATATATTTGAAATTGTGCCTATTGACTACTATACGGAGTTTTACGTTAATAATAAACAAGGCAATTTTTAATTTACCTTGCTAAATTTATTTGTTTTCTTAATGCAGTAAAATCAGATAAAAATGATCGTATAAAGAGGCGAGACTTGGCAAATGACGATTCAATTCTAACTTTTTTACGTTGTTTTGGGCCCATACTTTATGGGAAAAAAAAGTAAACTTTCTTTATTATTTCAGAAACAGACAAAAATGGCAGACTAGAGAAAAAAAAATGACAACCATTTCTGGTCATCAATACAGAAAAAGACGAGCAGAACGAGAAGTTATTCGGGCTCAACAAGAAAAATCAATTGAAGAAATTTTGAAAATTATCAGAAACAAGAGTTAGTGAAAGTGATGTTCCTGTGGGGTCTCCCCACTGACAATGAGTCCGAAAATTCGAATTCGTGTTTAGATGATAATCAGGCTCTTGAGAAACATCAAATATCTTCGACTTCAAATACAAATACCTCAACACTAAATTACGAGCTTTTTGACGATCCAGCTTTATGGCCAAACTTGTCCAATTCAATGATTAATATACTGTATTAATAAAACGAGGTTTTCCTGCTGAATCAAAAGAGACTTTTTCCACGCGATGAACATAATAGAAGTTTTCATGTATCGAATTGTAACAGGATTTTGAGTAACGGAGAAACCATTAAAAGATCTTGGTTAATTTACTCAAGTTCAAAAATGTAGTTTGTTTCTGCTGCAAATTACTTTCTAATATTCGAAGTATGAATTTAATTTCGGAAGGAAATAACGATTGGAAACATATGTCCCAAGTTCTTCAGCAACACGAAAAATCTCAAGAACATTTTAATAATTTTCGAAAATGGATTGATTTGGAAAAGCGTTTAAAAAATGAAACTACAATTGATCAACATCAGCTAAAATTACTCAAACAAGAACACTGGATGCATGTTTTAAAACACATAATATCGGTTATTAAATTTCTTGCAAAAGAAAACATAGCGTTCAGAGGAAGTTCAGATACTCTATATACAAATAATAATGGAAAATGTTTGAAACTGATTGAATTATTCGCCGAATTTGACAGCGTATTACAAAAACATGTAGAACGCATAAAAAACAATGAAATTCACGTTCAGTATTTGGGGAAGTGTATACAAAACGGAATCATTAATATATTGAGCAATGAAATAAAAAAAATTGTATCTAAAATAATGAATGCTAAGTATTTTTCAATAATTATTGATATTTGTGTTGATATCAGTGATTGCACCATCGATATTTCGCGGCAGGAGTAAATGTCCTTAATTGTAAGATACGTTTCTATAAAAGAAAATAAATGAAGAAACCAAAAGATATTATACAAATAAAGGAAAGATTTCTAGATTTTATTAAAAGTAATAATACAACAGGAAATGGTATGGCTGAAGTAATTTTAAAATTATTAGAAGAAAAAAACTTAAATATTCAAAATATCCGTGGGCAGGGATATGACAACGGGTCAAATATGAAGGGGGAAGAATGCAAGGATACAAGCACTTTTAAGGAACAAAAATCCTAGAGCATTTTTTGTTCCGTGTTGTACGCATTCCTTGAACTTGGTATTGAGCGATGCAGCAAGCTGCAATATAGATACGGTTTTATTTTTTGATATTATTCAGTCAATCTATAATTTCTTTTCTTCATCGAGTCATCGATGGGAGGTTCTAAACCACGTCCAAAAGATTACTTTAAAACCTTTATGCACGACGAGATGGGAAAGTCGCTTGAAGCAATACGAAATCAAGTAAAAGAAATACATGAAGTTTTAATTTTCATCACAGAAGATGACAGCTTAATTGGGCAACAAGGCATTAAAAGAAAATTGGAAGCTAGTTCGTTAGCAAAAAAAAATTAATTCTTTCAAATTTATATTTGGCACATTTGTTTGGCATGGCATTCTAAGTGAAGTGAATGCATCTAGCAAACAATTGGAAAATATCTCTTGCAATATTACGGAAGCCTTGAAATCGTTAGATGTCGCGAAAAAAATCCTTGACGTCATACAGAAGCGAAAATAATTTTTTGAAAGTTAAACACCAAGCCCATAACTTTGCTTTAAATATTGGGTTAAATGCTGATTTCCCAACTAACGACAGCACACAAACTCGACGTGTAAAAACTCAAATTTGATTATGTATGTCCTGACGAATCAATTACTAATTTTGAGCGACATTTTCAAATTATTATTTTTTAATGTAATTCTTTGGATTTCAATTTTTGGGTTTCTCTTTAACATTGGTAACTTAAAATTTGATAATGATACAGTAAAAGAAAGCTTGTTTCGACTTAGAAATTATTCTGTCCGATGGTGATCAAAAAGATATTTCAGCAATAGATTTATTAGATGAATTAAAAATATTGTCTCGGAGGATATCAAATAATTATTTTCCCAAAGAAGTATTAAATTATATTTGTGCAAATAACTGCATAAGTCTTTTTCCTAATGTGTACACATCACTACGAATTCTTTTAACAACCCCAACTACAGTTGCAAGTGCAGAGCGCAGTTTTTCTAAATTAAGACATTAAAAATTATTTGGAGGTCCACAATGTCTCAAGAGAGATTAGATGGCTTCTTTATCTATTGAAAGTGATATAGCCGAGACATTAAATCTAATAAAGAAAAATTAGTAAAGTCTTTTGCCGAAATTAAGGCTAGAAAGGTTTCTTTTTTAAAATAATTAAAATTGTTAATTCTTAATTTAGATTTTTTATATTTGTTTTGTCATGTTTAATGTGATTTATGTAATATTTATAAATTGGGTTAAAATTATGTACTCATATTATATAATAAACACAAAAATATTTAATTAATTTATTATTATTTATTTATTCACCATACACACACACACACACACAATTTCGACCGAAGAAGGGCGAAAAAAAAAATCTTGCACACTCAAAAATTTGCTCTGGCCGGCCCCTCTGCTACATACGATGTTCCATTGATTTCCGTCGATTCATAAGTTCATTGATCGTGACAAACTTCTAATATGCATTGTAATAAATCGTTTTGAATAGTTTTTGATGTCCCTTTAAATACCGAATTGTTATCTAAATGTTTTTGCAAAGAAGGATCAAAAGTTGCAAAGAAATTTATTAACACCTTAAATACTTCTGAATTTTCAGATGAATCACTTTCATTATGTCCCCGAAGGGATAATTCAAATTTGCCATAAAGTTTTATACGATCAATTATTTTCGATAATATTTCTGTTTTTCTTCACTTCTTCGTTATGTTTCAATTTTGATGTTCTGCAAGCCTCACTAAGTTTTTCGGAAATATTAACTTGTCCTAATAATGAAAAAGAAATAACATTTTCCATATGTTTTCGAGAATTCTGATGCTTTTCACATTTTTCTTTTATTCTGTTTATATTTGTACAACCACTTTGGGTCCATACAATATCGCCGCCAAAAAGCAAACAAGGAAAATGAAATAAAGCATTTCTAGTTTCGCAACCACAAAGCCATTTTTTTTTTTTTTTTGATACCACCCACCAGGGCCGCCGAGAGAAATTTTCGGGCCCGTGAGAAGTCTGTGGTCTGGGCCACACTTAAAAAAAGTGCATCACTTTTGTTTAATAAAAAAAGTCATAAAACATTAAACATTTATTTAAAAAAGCGTACAATAAATTCAAGATTCGATACATTACACACCATACAAACTACAAACAGTAAATAAAAAGAGAATTTTTAAATTTTTATTGCCTCATCCACTTCCTCACTTTATGGTTAGCGAAATCTTTAATTTACATTTCTGTTGGTCAAATTTTTATTATTAAAAATATAATTTTAATAATTAAAAAATCAAATTAATAAGAATACTTACTTTTATTTTTTAGTGCATGGCCTACACCATACAGTTGCACACTCTACAAACAATCACAAAACTTTCGTCTTTCAAAATACTAACAAGAACGAAGCGTTCTGGCAGGGAACATTACTGTGAATGCAATTACTAGCTAGCGCTAGCGCAGCCGACTGCAGCAACCTTGCACGAACGCCTATTGACGTCATCACCGGCTATAACTACAGCGATCCACGCCGAGAGAATCAGTGTCTTCCGGACACACTCACGGTGAGCTAAAGAGCGTAGCCGTCTGTCTAAAACAAAACACAGTATCATTCTCGATATGCCATTATCCTTTATCATTGTTGTATTATTACGAGAATTAAAACCATGCATTATAAACACAGTTATAACACAGTCGGACCCTTTTCGATGCCGGGCCCGTGACAAAAGTCTCAGATGTCATCCTCCTCTCGGCGGCCCCTGCCACGCACTGTTAAAAGACCTGATGTACTTTTTATTTTTACTTATTCCTTCTTGACTAATAATAATATCTGGAGTAGGACGTTTTTATTTCTATTTTTTCATGTAACGATAATTGAGAAAATATAATTCTTTTCATATTTTCAATAGCGACACTCGTCATAATTCAGCTTTGTGATAAATAATTATATGTTATTTTAACAGAATAAAATACGATTTACCAAAAATATTTCACCCTCACTATGAACATACATACCAATAATTAAAGTTTCGTATCTCACAGAAATAACGCGCGCAAGCATACACTTTATTTGTAGCGACATTGCTCCACGAGCAGTTTCGGATTCACTTGTTACGTGCAATGACAGGCGCAAACGAATATCGGCGAGTCTAGCTGCAATTGGACGAACGTGAATTCCGACACTGCGTTAGATCGCAGTGCATTTGTTTCGTAATCTAAAGCGTTAATCGAACAATTCCAATTATTGACTATTCAATCAATGTCGAAACATAAGCTGTAACCTTCAACATGATGTATTGCATTTATATAATGTTGTAAGCATTGTTATTATTTATAAACACAAATTTTTTTTTTTTTCGTTTTTTTTCTTACGGGTGCTGCAGTGTCGCAGTGCTTATGTAGAAGCCGCCACTGCCCAGTTTATTATATCTTGTGATATAATGTTATTGGTTAGTATAATGCTATTCGTGGAAGATTTCATTTTGGCACTGATATTTGTTAAAAAAATAATGACAAAAAGTGGATTTTTTCCTTCCCTTCATGTATCGATGTGGATTTCATTTACAAAAAAAAAAAAAAAAAAAACCTGAATATTCTTGATTTCACTGTTAGGCCAGTGAAATTCTTAATCGAAAACATTAAAATGATATAGCAGGCTACTGGACGAAATCCGTATTTTAAGTAGTACAATGCTAAAGCAACTCATCTAGAATTTTTGAGTTCTGACAGACTTAAGAAACTGTTTCAGAGTTATCAGTTTTATAGTTACTTAGTTATAAAATTGAAAACTGATTTCTTTTCATAATGTCATTGATTTAATTTATTTTATTTTGGAATACTGGAAAGATCTATATGCATATTATGATCTGACAACATCTTGAAGATGAAAGATCGCAGCGCTATCTTAACTTACTTTGTGCAAACTGCATATAGAATTTGGAATTTCGCATTTATACTTAAATTGAGAATGTAACTTTAAGACATCTGGAAATGTACATGAACAGAAGCCTTAATATTGTATTTTAAAAGCAATTATATAAATATAATTAAGGAATGTATACCTCTTAACAGGGGCGCCAGTACTTTAGTTGGCGCCCTTATTCCCCCCTCCAATAAAAAAATCACTTTAAAAAAAAAGTTTTTTTAAAAAGTATTTCCTCCTCTTTGGCGCCTTTACTATCCTGGCGCCTGTGTGCGTCGCACACATTGCACATATGGCCGCTGCACCCCTGCCTCTTAAGCTTTATAACTTCTAGAATGAAGTTTTATAACATTCGCATTGACTTTCTGTCGGAGAAATCAGAAACTCGCAGGTTAATAGTAATAGATTCCTACGCTAGATGGCAACACTAACCGGACATATTTTTAAATCAGCATTTACACTATTATGTACGTTCTTTTCAGACGACGTATAGTATGATCCCCCCCCCCCCAAGCCCTAGCACGAATTTCAATAGGATTATTTGTTGGCAAGAGGTTATTTATATACAGTAGAAAGATGGGTAACGGAACAGTGCCTAGAGAGTCTTACATCGTTGAAGTGTAAAACGAGGAAGATAAATCGAAGGATGAAAATTTGTTGTTCGAAGCAAGACCGATCGAATGTCCTGCAAATATCAAGAGCACAGGGATTTTCTTTTGGTTAACTGACCCACCTGGTGAAGGGAAAAGATGACTTATTTTTGATAGGACTAAATTGAGAGCAATGGGTCAATTATTGGCTGGTTACCTTTGTAACCAGCGAATAAAATAAGTTATCTGTGAGATAACTTATTTTCGTTTATTCAAAAGGACAGAATGTAGGTTTGTCTCCACATAATAGGAGAAGTGTCAAATTAGCGCGAAAGTGTAGAAGTATAGAGAACGTGTGTTAACGAGCAAAGTATGAATTACAACGGGGATGGGAAAGAATACCGTCAGTGCCAAAACACTTGAGGGCACCTAGGTTAAGATTCTTCTGATGTCCTTGCAAAGAAAAAGCATTCACTGGCATTTATTCTTGATATGGTAAAGGCGATCTGAGCCTTCGAAACTAACTTAAGGTTCTTTCGACAATACGATTTGGTCGGAAAGACCAAGTTTTGAATCCCGTCTAGGATGGAAGAATCTATATAAGGATTTTTCATGTGAAGGCGAGTTACTTATAATGCGGAAGTGACAGATTTTTTTTTTTTTTTTTTGGCGCCCGCAACTGGTTTTTCATCCCGCAGAAAAAGGCAAACCGTCCGAAGAATATACGCAATTAACCAACAAAATATTCAATAGGTATAAACCAATTATCCTGAAAATAGTGGTTAAAAAAGCGAAGAATATTTGGCAAAGTGCGGGTCCGTAAATGCCTAAGAACCACTGTTAATGAGCGGTGATCTTTGTATGTGTGTGTGTGTGTGCGCGCGCGCGCGCGCACACACACACACAGAAAAAGAATGTAAAATGTGATGACAGGCATTGTATAAGATAGAATGCGCCACCTATAATGAGTCCTAGGAAGTTTCCGATTAATAATCATAACAATAAACTGGATTGCTGAACATACTACCCTGCTATGGGAGAGGATGTTCTTTCGCTCGCTAACTAATTAACAGAATATCTTATTTCCGCCATTTTATTTTAGGCTCTTTTTTTTTTTGCTGACGAAATATTTGGTTGAGAGATTTTTTAAGCCGGTTAACTGACGAGGGATAGATCATCCATTAAAATAAATTTCTGCACAGCATTCACGGGGCAGATGGAACTGGTCGGCCGGGGAATGATTTCGATTATGTGATGCCATAACCGAAGCAACGTGTTCCTAGAATCACTTTAAAAGGGGAAATAGTTTTTATTAGACAAAAGTTTCTTTCTAATCACCCTGAGCGACCATTTTAAAATCGAACCTTATGTTTGCTGAACACCACGCATTTAAATGCTCAAGAACCAGTCTTAAGGGCGAATCCAAAAGGTAAAAACTCTTTGTAATTGATGCAGAATTAAGTCAAAGACAATAACGTACACACACAAAAAAAAGTTAACGAACTGGTTGTGATAAAGATCACTTCCTTAGAAAGTTTTCCGTCTTTCCATTTCTTTATGCCTTTCAGTCATCATCATATTGATTTACAACGAAATTTTATATTTAAATAACAGGATATATCATACATTAAAAATATTACTTTTTTTTTCACCAACTCTTGGGATTCGTTTTCAGTCACCCTTCCTTCCCCTTTCTGGGCACTAAGAAATTAAAGGAGACAAATTTCAATAAATAAATAAAAAGGTAGTATGCTTTCCATTTTGGCAGCTTAACTTGAATTTGATCATTCTCTCGAGAGCATTTTTGTTCAACATTAAATAACGCACAGATATATGAGTACTCGGTTAGTCCATCCTTATGATCATAGATGTCTTCTGGAAGTCCTACTTATAAGCTTAAAAAAGGCCTCTTAATGAAAAAAAAAACAAACATATCGAATTGATTTGTGCGTGCAAATTCATGATAAATGAAATCTTTATATTTTAGGCACCATTGTTAGTAACGTGCTCATTGTTGTAAATGACAATGTTTCTATGGTAACAAAGAATAAATTTCTGCATGCGTTTTTTTATTTCATTTTATTTTTGGATCTCTTAGCATTTTATCTCATGCGCTATGATGCATTTCTGTACAGTATTTTATTTATTTATTACAAAACTTTGAGAAATGAAAGCTTATAAATTATAAACTTAAGAAGTGAAAATCATCAGACTTAAAAATACTATTTACAAATAGTTAATAAAATTAATTATTAAATAAGATAAAAAAAATTGGATAGCTATTACAGGAACAAGAAAGAAATAGATATTAAAAAATTATTATCTGTTTATGCACGTTTTAATTTCAGTTAAATAAAATATAAAATTCACCGATTACATTTATTTATTTTTTTTTTTCGGTTTAAAATGAGTGGGGGGGGGGGAATTAAATAATCATTTAGAAAAATCAAACTGAGATAAATATTTACGTATTATGCACCAAGAAGCTTTATGTAATTCGAAAGGTTACTAGGACAACGAGATATTTTTTCAGTGAAATAAAAACTGAAAATTTCCTTCATTCACTCTACAATCATACAAGGAAACGAAAGAATAACAAAAGAAATTTAAGTGAAAATACGGATTTAAAGAGGATACAAGCAGAGCAGGAAAAGGAAGTGACCCGAAAGTGTGCAAACCGCAATTGGAATGAGGCGAATAAAGAAACACTCGATGTAGAAGATTTGAGAATGAGGAAGGTGGGCGAAAGTTCTTGGAAGGGAGACGCGTGTTAGTTTTGTGTTTTCATGCATTCTTCCAAATGCATTATGATTAAAATCAGGAAGAGTTATAGATTACTCAAGAGATGGAAAATGAGCAATTCAGGAAGTGCTAGGGGAGGGAAAAACTAAAATTCCTAACCCGTATTTCTAGATTGAAATACGGGTTAGGAATTGAGAACAATCCACTTTTCTGTCCCAAAGAAAACAAATCATAATCCGCAAGTTATAATTTTCAATAAAGTTAAGAAACAAAATTGCTTTCTGCCTTTAAAAAAAAGTACTCAGTGTTCAGGAACTCTGAGTTTGAGTTCGCGCTTATTAATGAAACAGCCATTTTAACACGAGATTTAGTAACGTAATAATTACGAAACGATGCTTACAGTATATTGTTTGAAATAAATCATTATTTAGTTTTAAAACTAGAACTGTATTTTAAAAATAATTCTCCATTTTTTTTTTTTTAATAGTCATCTTACCGTGCCATTGTTGCTCATGGCAAATAGCGATTGTTTACTAATCATTTCACGTGAAATAGTCATTTGGGTAATCACGCATGCGCGATTTTTTGACAATTCACTTAAATATTACGCTTATACTTTTTTTTTTGTTGTTTTTTGAAAAAAGTGTGGTTGCTAAATGTTATATTTCAGTTATTACATCTTATAGGTAACACTTCTATTGATTTAACAAACAGCGAATCAGTTAGCTATAACAGACTGGTACTGCAGATTAAATTTCATTTCTGAAGTTTTAAAAATTAGAGAATGAACGTTTGCAACAATCAGTTAATTCTTTACCATCCCCTTTCCCAAAGAAAAATGGTTTATTTCAAAAATGTTTCAGTAATTTTGCTATCTAAAAAAAGGTATGAGGACAGAGAATCATATGGAAATCTACATCAGTGAGATTTCTATATATTTGAGGCTCTTATTATACACAGCAACTTTTAACGCATTATTTGGTGCAGTCAGTGGCGCACCCAGGGAGGGGCCTAGGGCCCCCCCCCCAAAAGAAAAAGTTAAAAAAAACTTGAAAATTTTCCAAAATACTTTTCCTAATTAAAATTTATTTTTTATTTATGTTGTGTCGTGTCTTCTATTTCTATACTACTTATGAATTAGGGGTCACATAAGGTGAGAGAACCCTATAGCAGTGTTTCTCAACCTATGGTCCGCGACGATGGAACAGGTGGTCCACAGGCTTAAATTAACCAAATAAATCTATATATTTTAATTATCCAAACAAAACAAATTAAAATTGAATAAGTAAGTAAAAAATATTAAAATAAAATGAATATTTAAAAAAATAGAATGACGAGTAATAAAAGAGGGGTGAAGTGAAAAACAATATGGTTTTATTGCTTCCACCTTCCCTTGCTGTTTTGTCAGATTTGAAGTAAACATGTGTTATCCACATTTCAACTAATTGCTTGTTGTTTATTGATTTTTATTGTTGAAGGTTTTCCTCCTTCAATCAAGGCTCAATATATCTTCAGAAGTACTAAGTAATACTTAGACAAAATGGGTTGTGAGTTAACTCCAGTATTTATATTTTTTTCGGAAATCGCGCGAAAAGCAAGCCGACAATTGAGTTAAAATGCTAACTCTCTTCAACCGAATTCCAATAATGTGAAACTGCCATAACAGCATTCACTATATATATCTTAGTTTTAACACTTTCGGTTGAACTTTATGGCTGCTTTGGGGCAGGCGAACTCACACACATCTAATTAATAACAATAGTTTTTAGTTAGATACTGTGTTTGCAGGTGCAACATATGGTTTTGCTTGAGTCTAAATAGCATAGTTTCTGTATGAGGGGACATGTGATTCATTAATTAGTGTCGTTTTTATCCTAGTTGTTTCTAATTGCACTATTTGTTGAGAAATATATTACACAGACTGCTCATACCTTATTCACTAACATAATAAAAGTACTTGTTTTTCTTGCCTCTGCAATATAGTGGCTATTGGGGGAGGGTGTGTTGTTTACCGCGGGAGCAAGTTACTACCGCCCTGCTCTGAACGTGTTTCAGTTTTTTCATTTGCGAGGTATATGCGAAACTTTTTAATTTCTTTTTTTCGAAAAGTAAAATCAGGGGTGAGAGTTATATGCGAGTAAGTACGGTATTTCAATTGTGGATAAATACATTGGTACCTTCTTTAAACAGAAAAAACACATCTCGAATGACAGTGATAATACAAAACGAGTTTGTAATGACAGTTCGTATGTAGTTTCTGAAGAGAAAGAGGTCTGTAACGAATTCACAGAAACACATCAGTTGCAATTGCAACTTCAGTTGCAATGCGATAATATTAATACGCTTAACGAAAGGAAAGATTTGCTGACTTGCTGGGCACTCGACCAGTGGATCGCATTCAAAGGTAAATACAACTGGTTATTTTGTAGGAACATTTTTCTGTTTTGTGACTTTTCTCCTTTTACGGTAATTATGCCCTTTATATACACATTCAAAACTGTAAACAATTGTTTACAGTTTTGAATGTGTATATAAAGTCAATATCAACAGTCGCCTGATTACGAACCCGTGATGAATAGTGACGGGGAGGTTTGGAGCTTCCCCGGATAGTATTCAAAAGGTAAATACAATTGGTTATTTTGTAAAGGGCCCAAAACTTATTAATTTAGAATTTAACCACTGGGAAAGGGTTTGTGTCCACCTCAAAACTCTGAAACAGAATTTGGAAACATTTTCCGAATAACTTTTTATAAGAAATTTCTGTGATTTCACGATCCATTTCAGGCTTGCAGTGACTTCGAATTAGCTCGATAACGAAAGGTCGTTTCGAGAACGACCTTTCGTTATCGAAAAAAGAACAGCTAATTGAGCTTTTAAGTGACGGTGGACTTAAAATGCAATTCCGTGATCGTGGTTTGGCTCGATTCTGGATCTCGCCTTCAGTGAGAAGTGATTTCCCGAATTATTTGAAGAAGTGAAAAATCGTCATGCAGTTTTCTACAACTCCATCTTTGCGAGAAATGATTTTCATCGCTCCTTCAAATAAAAACAAAACACAGAAATCGTCTTAGTCTGTGTGCCGATCTTCGACTAAAGTTGACCAATATTGAGCCAGATATCCAGCAACTCTGCAAGGTCGAGAAGCTCATCCATATATCATTAAAAGTAAATAGTAACATAATTATATCATTTCATTTATTTGTTTAATAAAAATTAAAACAAAGTTTTAATTTTTATCCACAAAATTTAATTTTTTATCTATATATCCGGCCTGGTTGGCCGACTCTCCAGCTAAAAGGCTGCGAGTTCGAATCCCGCCGTGGGCATGGATTGTTTGTGATTGTCTGTGAAAATACCACTAGTATTTTCACACACAATCACAAACTTAATAATATCGACAAGCTTTATATGTTCATTGTGCATCACATAGCTTGAATTTGGCACTTGGAAATGCTATATCTGTGACAAATAAGAAATTGCATTGGCATAATTGAAAAGGTACACAATTTCTTCAATACCCCTAAAAGACAGGACGTCCTTGTTGTTTATAATATTATAATATTAATATCTTTTAAGATTTATAATATCTTTATTTAGCTTGCAAAAAATATTTCCGTGCACCTTACCATTGTCTAAAATAATGCAAAAATCTGACAGTGACCTCTTAATTGCCCTAAATTTTGTTGATGTTGTGGCTCAATTAAATACCGTTCGTGAAACACCAGATTCTTCATTTAAAGATATTTACGATGAAGCATGTAGAAAAGCCAATAATTTTAATATTGACATTAAAAAGCCAAGGACTTTATCAAAACGAACATTAAGATCCAATGTTCCAGACGATTCTGTAGAAGAGTATTTCAGGAGAACTATTTCATTCCATTTATTTCATTCCATTTATTGACCCAAATATTGACTCAACTTCATAAACGTTTCACTCGGCACCGCAACATTTTGAAATATATATTTTTCTCTTCTACCAAATGGAAAAGATGCTCCAACAGCAAGTGCAATGGAAGATTTTCGTCAATTGTGTGAATTTTATGCCGGTGATTTGCCTTATACAAATCCAGCAATTTTGAACACCGAATTCAAGTTGTGGTATAAGAAATTTGAAAAACTGTTTTCAAATTTCTTATACCATGCAGTTTCAAAGTGTGACAAAATGATATATCCTTACATCTATAACTTATTAAAAATATTTGCAACACTTCCGGTAACAACATGCGTCAGTGAAAGGTCATTTTCTAACTTACGCCTTTTAAAAACTTATTTAAGATCTACCATAATACACAATCACGATTGAACGGACTGGCTTTGCTATATATACACACACACAGATTAATGTAACCATGACTGAAATAATTCAAGAGCTTTGTAAAAAGAAAACTGGATTTTATTCTTTGAATAAATTTTTATAATCACCTAATGAATTTTATTGAATGAATGAAATTTAACTGATTTTAGTTGAACGGATAAAATATTTTTAATGCAAATTCATTGTATTAAAAATATTTTTATCCGTTCAACTCCCCTTCCCCCCCCCCCCCCCAAGATTAAATCTTGGGTGCAGTAATAGTTATTGAACTACGTAAAGTGTTTTGAAAGTAATCTGAAGCTTAACAGATTTCACGGCATTCGGCATGAGTTATTATTTATTATTATTATTCTAATATAACACATCCAAGCAGTCCAAGGACTCATCGTGGGAGGGCATATTACTCCACTACAGTTCCATCTCCCTTTTTTAATTTTCCAACTACTATCATCAACATACAGTGCCATCTACCGCCCATGACTACCACTAGTATTCATTTACTGTAAAAATTTTGTGTGTTCTCATGGCCAATTTGCTTGTACGCCAGATAAAAAACCCTGCTATCTTCATATGAGATCCGCTACTCATCTTCAATTGCAAAATCTAACAACTGAGAATTGAGTTCGATTGTTGTCACTACGCAATGTACTAACAGTACATTGCACCCAAATGTGCTACGGAGATTCTAATTAAGGTTTGGACTAATTTGATATTGTTTCAAGTAATTAGTTCACATTGGCAATTCTAAATGCATTAGTGCATTTAGAATTGAAATCCACGTTTCAGAGAAAATTACGGTAATTATCCTTCGCTGAATTAAGATTCTAATAGTAAAATGTGAAGGAGATTGTTTTTGTCTTTTTTTCTTCATTAAAACAAATTGACAATTCTTTCGTGCATTTGTATCTAAAAGATATCTCCGTTAGGATCAGGGGATCTGTTCTACCGACTACGACATAGCAGGTTTTTTAATCCCACTACTAGATATTCGACACCCAACTGTTCACTATTCCTGGACCTCGGCAGCGGAGAATTGGAGCCATCGACCAGATCCCCTGATCCTGAGGAGACAGAATGAGATTTGTGTAAACATCCACTTGAGTAGTTGCGATGATCGCTCGTTTTTCTCTCCAAGCAGCATTCCTAACTATAGCCTGCCAATATGACCGAGAGTTCGTTGATTAATAGCAAGATTACCTTGAGCATAGACTAATATATATATATATATATAGTATCATTAATTATTAGCTTCGATATATATTTTTTAAAATTTTATGTGGTTCATTTTAAAGAAAATTGAAATTAAAAGACGAATTAAAATAAGTAATTTGTTGAAATCTTTATTTAGGAAGCTTTTTTTTTAGTTGGTTATAAATGAAATTTGTAAAATAAATTTCTTGGCAAATTTAATTTAACAAAAACATGACAAAAAAGAAAAAAAGAGGGTAAGTTAATTTTCTCCTTTTTTCAATTGGAATACTTTACAATTTGCAATTGTCACTTAAGATTGAAATGAATCCAATGTGTTGGTTGTCGTTACGGCAACCAACACACTGTATTATTATTATAATATATATATATATAATATATATATACACACACACACACACACACACACATACATATATATATTATTGTGAGAATCAAAGTTTTGGAAGCCGGTAAAACTGGAACGCAGCAAAAGAAGCCAGCTTCCGGCATGGTCTAGTGGTTAGGATACCTGGCTCTCACCCAGGAGGCCCGGGTTCGATTCCCGGTGTCGGAAAAAATTTTTTTCCCCTTTGTTCTACCACGTTAATTGTGTATTTATTTCTCCTACATCTATTTTATAAAATACTTTATAATATTGAAGTAATTATTGTTTACATGTATTTCTAATTACTTAATTCTTAGATGACCTTTTTGAGAGCCCTTAAGACAGGAAATTCTGCATTCATAAAAAAAAGCATATTATTGAACCTAATGCCAAAAATGCTGTAAAAATTCAAGATAATTCTTTATACACTGACGAAATTAATTTTTTCGAACAGGGTTCTAACATTAAGAGGATTACAAATAAAAAATAGTTGTATCACGAAATAAATTTTTTTATTTGTCAAGTAGTGTCCACGGTGTTCGATAGATGGCGCCACACATCGTGCAGAATCCAGTCATGTTTGCAATGGGAATTCACATATGTGAATTTATTTCTGGTTGACGATCTGTTATATTAGTTAAATACATTTTACGGAAATTGTACTTTAATGTTAAATAACAGGAAAACTGTATGTAACAATGCAGTGCAGAAGGGTAGGGAAAGGTATGTCTTTGGGATTGTCACAGGGATATAGTGCTATTTGCATCAACAACCCCCCCACCCTTGATATTGGAGAAAGTAACTGACATATAATTAAATTAATGCAAATGTGTGCTTAGCAGTTTTTTAGGACTTGAGCTTTGTATATAAAGATTAGATGACCAATATTATAAAAAAAGAAATGAATTCGAACAATATTATACTATAAATAACCAGAACTATTAATTTACGATACATTACTTGCTTTAAAATTTTTATATTATTAAAGACATCTTTATTGATGACATATGTATAACAAAAATTATTCCTCTATCCTCCAGTAGCTAGTTCTTTGGATTGCTATTTATCGCTATCAATAAAACCTCCAAAAACACTTCCCGTATTCTACAACGAAGTTGTGATTGATTGATATTCAAAACTTTCTTGCATGGTAAAAGATGCATTTTTTTCAAAAAAAAAAAAAAAAAAATCCCAGTGGGAGATTAATCTTCCTTCGTGAAACGGGCCTCTTCTTATTCAGATTTTTTTATATGTATATCTGAACTCATTAATTACGCTATTTTGAAGTATCCATTACGTGTTCAATAATATTTTTAGACGTATCTAAATTTATCACAATATAGTTATTTCAAAGGGTCGCTTTCTTGTTGAAAATTAACATACCATCAGTTGAATTTCTGTTTTCCCTACAATGAAAGATCGGGACCACATATCTTGTACTTGTAAATAATGAAGGCTCTCTTTATAAATTAACTTTGTCCCTCAGTAACTATCGGGACAAAACACAGTTCGGAGGACAACCATTCCGATGATAAACTTCTCTTTCACGATTACATTGTGCTGTTTCTCTTTGTAAACAAAATCAAACAGGAGAAAACTTCTAATCTTTTCCTTTAAAAGTTTTGGTGACGTATTGCGACAAATGAAAATTTTTAAAATGACATTTTTTTGACGAAGGGACAAAACGTTGCTATTTTGCGTCTGTGTTGGCAAACACCTCGTGGCACTACGCTTTCCTGATAAAAGCTTTGTTCCACTTCCCACTCCGGAAAGAAAGCAAAATTACTTTAGAAGAGATTTAGAATTATCACCAGTAACTTACATGCGCGTACCCAAATATGGCTCAAATTCCATTAAGTCCACAGCGGGCGGACTTATCCATTTATCGCGAGCAGTAACATTTTCCGGCAATCTGTTCACCAGGAAACAGCTCTCTGCGCTTGCTAACTTCAAGGAAGATGTAAAGTTGCACACTGTGCGTCTGATAAATTACCTGACACAAACTACTGTAAATAAACAAGCTAGATGGATACCATTTATGGCTGTAAACATAAAAGGGGAGAAAAAAAAAATTAAAGTGCCTTTTAATTTTTTTTTTTCAATAGTGTCATGAAGTGCTTTTTCGGGAGCGGTTTGAGAAAAACAGGAAAAGTGAAGTCTAATATGATAATTTCAAGTTGGTCAGTTATTTATAAAGTTAAAATATGTTTAAATGTAGTATTTTTGCATGATAACGCGCGTTAGTCAAGCCGAAAGCAACAGATAAATCTAAACAAAAGTTTTCAAATCAAACAATACTGCCTTTACAACAATCATTTTTGCAACAATATCGAGCAATAAATGAGTTCGGTTAGTGTTAAATTCGTTAAATCCACACATCTGCGCATTATAAAGTACAGTATAATGTCCAGAGGACAAATAAATATTCAAACAAGAATTATCCCGGAGACATATGCCCAGATTGTTTCCTCTTAGTTGTTGAGGCTACCTTTATTGTATGTATTTATTTCTTAATTGGATGGCGTTTCTGTTTTGCAGCTTTTTTTTTTTTTTCATTGTAATCCCATACATGAAAGGCTGTTCACCTTAGAGTTTATTAGTATTGTGGATGGACAGAAAATGAGAAAGAATCCAGTTAACATTCGATTTGAAGGCTCGTAGGTTATCTTAGGAAATAATGAGAAGGAAACCTGTTTCGAATGAACAGGTTTCCTTCACTACTCGAGAGAATGAAGAGAGAAAAAAAAAAAATCCGCAGAACAAATTGGACAATAAAGATGTGTTGAAAAACCGTCACTACGGAAATATTTGTAGGACTTATTATTCGATACTGTTTGATATTGTTGTAAAAATGATTGTTGTAAAAACAGAAGCAGCATAACATGAACGTCTGTGTGAACGATTTAGAAGCAGAGTAGATGAACAGAGCCTTGTGGAATAAAAGATGGGCGAACAGAAAAAAAAAAAAAAATCAGCAACCCAGTTGCAAAAGTCGGTAGACAGTAATGAGAGCTTACTTGATAGGTTTTTGTGCTAAACGTGGTCAAGTGCCTTAGAGATATTAAGGGCGATGACTTGAGATTTCTCCCAACTTTTCCATGGCATTTGGCCAATAGTAAGTGACATAAGACGATTTCGTATTGATAAGTAGTAGCGGAATCCATGGCAGCGTAATTTTCGTTGAGATTTCCAGGTAGTCTAGATTCTAGAAGTTGCTGTTAATGTTTATTGGGATCTTTCTGGCAAAAATCAAAAAGGTGCTGTCGAATGTTGAGTGGCATAATAGGAAGACATTTATGAACATCAATACAGGAATTGGAGAGAACGAAAAATCGAAGAGATTAGTTTTTTTGTGTGATGGTGCAACAGAACTGTGTGTGTAAAATGTCTGAAAGCAGAGTTAGAGACAATGGCATTCACGAGGGACTCGAAAACATGATTCAATTGGAGATGTTTAACTCTGTTAAGAATCAGTTCGAGACGCCTGTATAAACAGAAGAAAATGGAGATTTCGACGAAAACTAGTTAGGCTAAGCTTGTTTATTCTTGTATAAGAAGCCCGTAGAACAGAAGCTTAGAAAAGAGATGAGCATTACAAGCGTATTGCTTCCATATCAACAAGGATGCTTCAGTGCATCAGAAGCCCGAAAACAGTAATTTAATGGTGGACATTCTTAGAATGCCAGACACCAGCGTAGAGTGACTATGTCACTGTGTGTGTGTGAGGAAGGGGAAATTGTGTGCTCTGAATTACCTAAAGGACAAACATCCGGGGGAAACTTTTAAGGGTCACTAAAGAAAAGAGATCGAGCGTTTGGAGTTAAGTTATCTGGTGGCCATTTGAACAATGTGTGAAATCATTCGTGATCACAACTGCCTTGGTCCTCCATCCATCTGATCACTGCGGTCGAAAAAAAAAAGTTCCTATCTGGAGTTGTGAACGTTAAAATTTTCCAACGAAAGCGACTTCGCTATTAAAAAAATGACTAAAGAAAAAAAAAGCAAACAGTTCGGAATGATTTGTGGTATTACCCCTCCCCCCCACCCTCCTCCGCTTTCCATTACAAAATTGGCAACGGAAAGCAAACATTATCTTTGTAATGAAACAAACAATATTTTACAGTGCACACAATAACAAAAACTTTTTTTTTTTTGGCATAATTTTTTTCCAGTTCAAGTTTTGACGAGTAGGTTACTAATTTCCTGTTACTGCTGCGATTTTTATAGATTTTTAATTTTCTCTCTATGTGTATTATATAAGTTATAAGTGCATTGTTGAAAATGTCAAATTTTACAAACGTTTGTTTAAATGTAAAAAAAAAAAAAAAAAAAAAAAGTGATGTAAAACTCATCCGAAAAAAATAAGTCATTATAAAACTTTAAAAAAGAAAAAAATATCTGTCAGTGTTCATATCTGCGATGGAGCTCAAGCTACGCTAGAGGAAAAGCAATGAGCCTTATTTTTATTCCACCCATTTGCAGAAGCCGAAACACATTGTTCTCACTTCGGGAAGCATTTCCATCGTAAGATAAATAACGCGATCTTCCTGACTTCCCATTATCGAGCTGCTGCTTGACAAGCGTGCTGTCATGTTTGTCACGTTCACACACACAGCAATGGCAATTTTGAGTTATGATGGAATACCTTTATTGAAAATCGATAAGAAAAGTTAGCCATGCTTTTCTTAATGTTTTTGTGGTTCTTCCATATTGGCGCATCAAGTAAAACTTGAAATTTTATTCCAACCTCAAATACGTCATAATTACACTATTGTTGAGCTTGCATAAAATGCTGACGTAATCTTCCATTATGTGCGCAAGCGCTGTAATGGTAACAATTACAAACGAACAGTAAACATAGATTAAAAAAAAAAAACTATCAAAAGAACTGCTAAACTGTAATACCTTCAAATTCTATTTGAAGGCTTTCAGAAGTTGCTTTAGGAAAACAATGCGGCTCATTGCGAGGAAATTTTCAACGGCTTCTTAAGACAGTTTTAAGAACGCTGCACAAGTAAGATCGATCACTGTGTCCAGTCGGCAGTTCTTGGAAAGGATTCCATCGGTTAAGACAAGTGCCAGAATTGTTCGGCGTGTTAATATGGGCCGCAAGACTTCAACGGAGACACTTCTTTTAGACTTAAATAGAAAAACAAGCAGTTTTTCACTGGTCTGTCTTATTTGTGAGAGTACTGCTGAAGCCACGTGATTAAGGAGAGATAATCTCCCCATAGGAATGGCTCATCAAATGCCCCATCCCCCCAGGATAGAAATAGAGAAATAGTGTTCAACGGAGTCTGTTTTGCCAAGTAAAAATTCGTTTCCGACTGTAAACAAACAAACTAAAAGACGAACTAACTCGCCTTGTGCATCGAAAGGAAAGCAAATCTGCACCAACAATCCAAAACACAAGAAGGTAGTTGAATATTTAATGAAACAGTTTTGCTTACGTATAGAGTCATTGTGACGTAAGGTCGCTATGCATCCACGGCAATAATAACTTTTCTTTACGAGGTGGCGAAGTAGTCAATGTTTACGCTGTCACTTGAATTATCTCGTCACTGACTAATGAATTTTGTTTCACTTACTTGCATTTCCTGCGTAGACTTTTAGTCTATGTTGAATCGTTTAGTGCTAATTACAGTCTGAAGATTCTCGTTAATATTAGACTACTAACAGACAAAAAGGTGAAACGGATTTTGCATAGAAATTTATTATTACAGAACATCGCTTGTTACAAGAATGCTGATGTTATGTAAGAGTTCAGCTGATGTATTAGAAGAAAGATTTAATTAATAAATGAATGCCGACTTTTTTTTTTTTTTTTTTTTTTTAGGGGGAGAGGGGTTATAACAGTTATCCACACTGCATATTAAAAACAAAACAAAACAAGAAACTAATCTCATACCCGAACTTGCATTCGGTTATCAACGTGATAACTGCAAGGGGTGGCGACAAATAGCTGATACGTAACGAACAGAATTTCTGCCGTAAATAAAAACCAACTAACGAACAAAATGAATAGGGCTGCAGCGACGACCAGTAGGTCAAAAGTGACCACTAAAAGAGCAGTTAAGCGGTCAGAACTATGGTCCGCAAAATAAGTGAGTCCAAGGCCGAAGGGATTGACGGATAAGCTAAAAATGCGTTTTTTTTTTTTTTTTTTTTTTGATAAAGGATAAAGTTTGCCAGTGATATACTAATGGTTTAACCATTTTACAATCATTTTTATTGAATTGAAAAAATTGTCCATAACTTATCTAACATCCATTTTGATTTCTCTAAAATTGTCTTTAAACCGTTACGTGAACACAAAAATGAACAAATGCGGTTAATATGCAATCAACTAACCACCTTACACAAATCCTTTCCACTCCGATATTTTTTTCTCGTTTCGTGCATTCAGATAAATCGGGTTTGTAGCTGACTGGCGATGTGAGCCATCAAGAGAATGCAGACAATCCCTGTTTGCTTCCACCTTATAGCAATGTTCACTTGGTTCGACAAAACAGGCAAGTTATTACGGGAGAGTTTCCTAATTGGTATGCCGAGAAGAGGTAAGTTCACTGCCACGGGCACCCCCATCATTTTCGATAAATTATGAAACACTCCCGTGTTCGTGGCACATTCTCAAACTGGTAAACCAACCTTGAATCGATAAACCGCTTCATACTTCGATTTTATTTTTTATTTATTTATTTTTTTTAATACTGTTGGCGCTGGTTTGTTTTGATTTCTCTTTGGCCACTTTTTATTTCAGACACTGGACTATTTGTTTCTTTTATCTGGAGTTTATGTACGAACAGTGCATGATTTTTGGCAAGCCTTTCGACAAATGCACCACTAAGTCGTCTGCATTGGTCAAATATTTTTACAAAACGGTGTGAACTGTGATAGTTCATATCCATGTGAAAAAATGTACTTTTTTTAATGTTTTTATTTTAATATTATTAAAGTCAAACACTGCTTGTAGCAAAAGGAATTGGAAGATCGCCAGATTTTGCTTTTGAGAAGTTTTCGACCAAGTAGAACAAATTCACTACTCTAAACAACCAAGGGGAAAAAAGAGATTTCAACCGATATATTGTAGCTTCATTCAATGTACATCGACGCCTATTCTGATAAGTTTGTTACAGAAATACAGGACAATCTTAAATATACAAGCTATTTGGCAAACTTAAATCATTACAAAAAAAAAATCCTCCAGTACGTAAAATTCTTTATGGAGAATCTGCACGTTATTAACGCAAAAAATGTGGATAAACATAAAATATGGTCACATACGCAAAACATACTTTTTCTCTTTCTTTCTATGGGGATGTTTTAGCTCTCATCTTATCACTTTCAAACACGATATTTTCTCTTATCGAGAAAACAAAACAAAACAAAACAAAAAAACAAACAAAAAAAAAACAAGCTAAACAAGCCTCAACAGCAAAGAAGCAATTTTCTTATCGGTGCCGCCAAGACTCAAGACGACACAATGCGACGTTTTAATTGAGAAACAAAAGAAAACCAAAGAACAGTTCTTGACGAAGAGGAAAAGAAAAAGAAAGGATGGGATTGTTTGCGAACATAAAAGATTGTGTCTTATCTGAGACAAAATGCAGCTACTTTAATGGCGTCATCTTAGTAACGTGCAAGTATATTTTTAGCTTTTATAGCAGAATCTTAAGAAATAAGCTTTACAATCTCTTTATCTTGTGGTTAGTTTTACAGAAAGGTGAGAGAAGACTTAATGACTCATTTAGTTCAAAGCTCTATCAGGCATAACACTAGTCTTAATGAAGCAAAGTTCGGTGATAAAAACGTGCGCATAATGAGATAAGTTACAGTTCTTGTAAAGCACTTATTAGCTTTGGTTTGTGTTGAGTCTCTTCGGGCCAACGATCCATAACAGCAACCGCAAGGAGAGCTTCCATCACCTGACTATCATCATTTAAGAAATGACCGATACTTATCCATTTGATGGAAGTTTTTTCACTTGACTATGCTACCAATTATATAGTTGGCTTAATCCTTTATCCAAGTGTAAGCAAACAAAGTTTGCGCCAGTATTTTCAGGACTGGGGCAACTCGTGGCAAAGGTGGTATAAGTTCTCATCACTTGCCTTAGTATCCCATAATGCAAAGCATATCTCCTTGCGGACATGTATATTACTAAGCATTAAGGGAAGGGTCACTACCCAGACCGGTTTCGACTTTTATTGGGGTGCTGTTTAAGTAAAGACCTCTCTAAAAATTGGGAGTGGTTTGGGTGACCTTACGAGTGACCGAAGGATCGTCCAAATCAGTGACAGGCTCACCCCACCACCAAGAAGAACCCTCAACAGTGGCTCTGCACAATGGCAGGCTCACCCTACCGCAAACAGAGCCATAATCTCAGAGGTGGCTCCACTCAGAGACAGGCAAAAACCTACCCCCCAAGCAGAGCCTCTCACATCTCAGGGAAGGCAACCACTTCTGCAAAAGCACATCAGTGGGAGCCAGACCCAGAGGTGGTGATAATAAGGTGGAAGTAATGGAGAAGTCATATTTCCATATACTAGTTGCCAAAAGGTGCCACACCTTATTATTAAAATTATCTGGATTAGAGATAAGTTGATGGAAGTTTTTTCGCTTGGCTATGCTACCAATGATATATTTGGGTTAATCCTTTATTCAAGTGTAAGCAAACAAAGTTTGCGCCTGAAGTATTTTCAGGACTGGGGCAACTCATATAAAGGTCGAAACCGGGTCTGGGTAGTGACCCTTCCCTTAATGCTTAGCAATATATATGTCCGCAAGGAGATTTGCTTTGCATTATGTAAAAAAATAATCCACCTTTAGTCCACCTTTGCCACGAGTCGCCCCAGTCCTGAAAGTACTTCAGGCGCAAACTTTGTTTGCTTACACTTGGATAAAGGATTAACCCAAATATATCATTGGTAGCTTATCCATTTGAGTTCGTAAAAACACAGTACACACTTAAATTAGTAAGACTATAACGCAAACGAAAGAGCGAGAACACGCTGGTTAAAAGAACTGTGTGCAGAATTGCAGGAGCAATAAAATTGCCTTTACGCTAATAGGTATAAAACACGTTTCACCATATATCGAAGCCACTTGCACGCAAGTAAAACGAGAAACGGAACCAAAGCACTGCTTGAACTCTTTTTAAATATTCAGATAGTTTCTATGATATTATAAATGCAATCATTCCAAATCAGTCAAACGTGAATTCTCATTGTTGCGGTTGTGAGACAAACCAAATGAGTCGTTGCCCTGCAGCATGACCACGTGAGCTTAATAATTAGGATATCCTGTCAGTGGCGCCATAAATTAAAACACACGACCTTTTTGTTTTATGACTATGCGCTGTATTTCCGTAGAGATGGAGGATGGTTGTACTTTGACGCAATAGGAAAAAGGTAACATGTCAAAATATTCCAATTTTTCTCAGTAATAATTTACCTGAAATTATTCTGATATCGGTAGTTTGAATTAGTGTGAAGGCAATTAAGGTTTACATCCCGTTAACTTTTTTTTATGGTCAACTAGTAAACAATTTAAAATAAAACGACATTCACACTAAAACCTAACTTACCACGACAAACTATTGTTAGTACTCTAAAATCCTCACAGAATGGCTTTATTTTTAGAAAGTGCAAAGCCATACAACTGTTGATCCAACAGTTATTGAATAGTCATGTTCAGTAGTAGCTTAACAGAAGAGCCACTTTTGGAAACAAAGCCTGCATCAAGAAGTATTGCCGTTCTCTCACCGAACTGGGTAATCGATAATGGGAAGACCAATTTCCATTAGCTTTTACGTGCAGGTGTTTCTAACATACTCAACTTGATCTGGTTGTCAATACCTTAACAGTAATAGTCATTTTATTGGATGTATTCAGTTCTTAGAACTGTGGGTAGCATATTTTTAGCAGACGATTCTTTTAACGCAATTATATACAACAATGTATCAATACTTAACGCAACAATTAGATGTGAAGTATCCAATCATGGTTAGTTTGAATGGAGTTTTTATTGTTTGTTTCTAAAAAACTTACCATGTTAAAGTAAAAAAAATGACTCAAAAGAAATATTCAGAATCATATCAACAGACTCTGTTTCACTTTTTCGTATCGAGTTTTCGGAACTGCGCATCAAGCATTTTTTTAATCATAGTTTTGAATAAAACAAATCTACTACTTTTTCCTTATCTGTTCTTTGCACTTCATCTCTTAACCCTTCCTACTGAAAGCATCTCACGTGTTTTTTAAGCTATAATTGTTGCTGGTGGAGCACGTTTTCTTTATACACTTTCCTGTTCTTTTCTTCTTCCAGTTCTTTTGACCCACGTGTTGTGTGTGCAAGCATGTGTTCTTGGATATTTCCTGATATATTTGAGGACATAAGAAGATCAGCAAGTCATTGTGTCAGATCTCCGGTGCACACACGAAATACACGACATTCAAGTTACTTCTAGACCTGCTTATCAGAGGGCAGATGAAACTATAAATCTCTGATGATACAGACTTTCTTTTTTCTCTCCCTTCTTCCAAACCACTCCTTTCCTTTATCTCTTTTTCATCACTTCCTTTATCTATAATAAAGACAGTGCTCAATATGTCGATGGACCTCTTGATATCATCAAGAAATATATATATACGAAGCCACCCCATGATTTTCTGTTTGTATTGTAAACCCGACACATTGGTTTTTCTTTTATCATGAAGGATTTCTATATACAATTTTTTCCTTGTATCCGTAACACAAATTATTGAAATGAGTACGCTTTCTTGAAGACAGTAATCAATATGAAGGCTCACCTATAATCATGACTGAAGTATAATCATGACTGAAAAAAGCAAACATTGTAGTTACTTTGTTTTCCGCCAGATGGCGGGATAAGTTATTTGATTTTTTTTTTATGCTTTAATTTTATTTCCTTAATAAATCGGAGATCTGCAAGTAGATGTCACTCTATTCTTAAGAAAAAAAAAGTCGTTTCAATTGACCTCTAATGTAAATCTCCGCTGCAAAGGTGAACATACGAAATAATTTATTAATTGGGTACTGATTTCTTAATTAAAATTGATTTCTTTTATATGAAATAATTTTAATAAAATTAATTTTTCATATATTTTATATCTTAACAATATTTATGAATGCAATCCTCATCTTTTAAAAAGTTTTCAGAGCTACCATTTAATTTTAAGGATAAAAAATATATTAATAAATACGTTTTCTAAATTATAAAATTTAAAAGGAAAAATAAAACAGTGAGTCCTTTTTAGGACTTCCAGGGTAGCGGATGGTAATGCTGTAGCCAATGAAGTTTTAACTGAGGCTCGGCTATTGCCCGTTACCCAGCCATGACTAGAACTTTTAGCTCAATAACACCCATCCACACAAATTCTCTTCATTCAGATGACGGGATAAAGAGTCAAGGACTCAGTTCATCTCCCAGTTCTTTTAAGAACTTTAAGAACTTATAAAATTTAATGAAAGATGGCGGCTCACTTGTTAGTGTTGTGATTACGATAAGACGATTTCAGTTTGGATTCCAGGCAGCTATCGCGGATTAGGAGTTAAGATTAGGATTAGCTGAGTCGTATAAAGCCTAGTGAATGTAATATCGTTTAGTTTGGCGAAATAATGTCTTTAGTTTTGGTTAATATTCGGTAAGTAATTTTGTTCAGAAAACTTTTTTAAGTGCAAAATTTTACTACCTATGCTGGTAGATCGATTTGATCTACGGGATATTTACATTGGGCTCTAGGACCCATTTCTCAAACTTTATTCTAACAGAGTTATTACCTCCTATCAGACATATCAAAACCCCTCAATGAAAACATATTCGAAGAAGTTTACAGAGAATTTCTAAGATTAGGAAAACTATTGAGCGACAACTGGCCAGGGAAAGTAAAGCTATTAGATACATTCCCCCTACAGCAGTCACAGAGGATAGGATGGGATGGATGATTTAAATGATGGAAGTATGTTCACTGAACCAGAATTAAGACACTCCACGAATATAGAGGATGCTGCATCGCTAGATAATACCCCGCAGTTTTTAGAAACCAACACAGAATTCCAAACGGTCAAAAAGAAAAGGAAAATCTCCTCTACTGCAGATACACCCACAACAGCGGAGATAGAACCAGATAATGAACTTAAAGAAAGGGTACCCCCAGTCATCCTAAGGAGCACTGGACGTCCGTTGCATTCGCACTGAAATCTTCAGATATCACCTTCATGAAAGCCACAAACACAGAAGAAGGGATTAGCATGCAACCTAAAACGTCATCAGACTACAGAAAAATAACCAAACTTCTAGACAACAACAACAACCTGCCATACCATACTTTTGCACTCAGCAGTGAGAAAAATTTAGAAGTAGTATTAAGGGGAGTTACTGAAACATTACAAATAGAAGACCTCACTGTAGACCTCCAATTTAAGGGATTTAGCCCAATTAAAGTCATCCGAATGCGGAGAGCTGATAAAACACCCTATCCCTTAATTCTGGTGGAAATAAGCAAAGACCAAAAACATATATACAATCTCCAAACCATCTGTGATCTAGTCATAAAAGTTGAGGCATTGAAACATAAATCAACTACAACCCAGTGTCATAGATGCCAGAAGATTGGGCACGCACAAGGATGCTGCAAGGTTGAATTTCGTTGCGTGAAATGTGGTGGCAAACATGCATCAAATGAATGCCATAAACCCCGCACACTTCCAGCAAAGTGTGCAAACTGCGGAGGACCACACCCTTCAAACTACAGGGCTGTATGGCATTTCCCCAAAACCAAAAGATACAATTCAAAACCAGTAAACTTCTTCAAGAACGCACGTCCTCCCATCAAACCATAGTCTCCACAACGGATGGAAGATCGTATGCTGAAGTTACAAGATCAACCTTCCAAAAAGACCCAAAACCAAATCAGTCACAGCAAACCAACAAACCTATCCTACTGAACATAACAAGCCACTTAGGTGAAATGCTTCCTTAACTCCGACAAACCAACCCAACTCAGGAAGCCAAGGATATCATCTTGAGGCACACACAATCACTCTTTATGGAAATACTTAATGGATAAGCCTAAAAGAAAACCGAAATCGTTACAAATTGTTTCATGGAACGCAAATGGTTTATCTATCAAATTACAGGAGCTGCAGGAGTTTGCAGCAGAAACCCAAGCAGACATCATCCTCATAAATGAAACACATCTTCGTCCAAGTGACAAAATCAGAATCAACGGTTATAGCACTTACCGTACAGACAGATACTTTTCTAGAGGTGGAAGCAATGCCATCTTTGTGAAAAGAAACATAAAACATAATTCAATTGCCGAACCCCAAACAGAACACATGGAAACTACAGGAATAGAAATACATATGGAAAACACAAACAGCATTACGATATATGCAGCCTCCAACCCCCCAAATAAAAAACTCCTTGAATCTGACTTAGATGTGATACTAAATACAGGCAGAGCAGTGATTATAGCCGGAGATTTTAATGCCAAACATTCAGTCTGGAACAGCAGAAACTCAAATATTAACGGAAGAATACTCAACTCTTACACCACTTCAAGAAATATAACAGTAATAGGACCCACCGAACCCACACATTACGGAGCAACCGGACGTCCTGATGTACTAGATATAGCTATATTAAAAAACATAGCGCACAGCTATCAGATACAAACAATCAAAGACTTAAATTCTGATCATAACCCCATCATATTACAACTAGGCACCATATAAGATTTAACGGAAAACACCACCACATTTATAAATTGGAAACAGCTTCCCTCAGCCTTCCAGGAAAACCTTGGTCCAATACCGCATATAATATCCGCCGAAGATATAGAAAAAACAGTGAAAAACAACTACTGATAGCTATAACAGGTAACAAATATAACCAAATGTGCACCATCAAATAAACTCCCAGAGGATATAAAACGTCTTATCCAAGAGAAAAACAGATTAAGAAGACAATATCAGAGAACAATGGACAGCGGATAAACAAGCAGTCAACAGAGCAACAAACCAGGTTCGATATGCCCTAAACCATAACTAACTCTGGAATATCAAAATTCACCAATTAAACAAAGAGGATCAATCAATATGGAAAATGATGAAATCACTCCGTTCAAAGCGTTTTACATTTCCTCCAATCCAAGGTGAATCTAGTGTTGTCTACAACGACGAGGAAAAAGCTGAAGCATTTGCTGACAGCTTAGAAAAACAATGCAGCCCCAATTATATCAATACAGATGTAAAATTCACACCCAAGTGCGTAAAATAACTCAAAATGCCTCACTCCAATCCAACAACAAATCCGTGTCACCAACAGAAATATATGAGATTTTAAGAAAACTAAATAACAAAAAGGCTCCGGGTCCATATGGAATAACAAACAAGGTACTCAAGTTACTTCCCCGCAAAGGTGTTATGCATCTGGTAGCCATCATTAATGCCATCCTCCGGTTAAATTATTTCCCAGAGCGATGGAAAATTGCCGACGTTTTCCTAATTCCCAAACCTGGAAAAAATACACAGTTTCCTGAAAATTACAAACCAATCAGCCTTCTTTCATGAATAGGTAAGATAGCCGAACGTGCTATTCTCACCCGGGTTCAAGAGCCACCAACAGATATCAACCATGTCATTCAAGATGAACGATTCGGCTTTAGGAAATATCATTCCACAACGCTACAAATTCAGTGAGTTATCGAACATATAACCCAAGGGTATGAATGGCACCAACACTCTGGCGCAGTTTTCCTGGACATCACTCAGGCATTTAATAGAGTGTGGTATCACGGACTAATTTTTAAACTACACGAAGTTGGTATTCCATTACCACTAGTTCTACTCATCAAATCATATCTAAATAACAGAAAATTTAAAATAAAACTCAACGGTATCAAATCCACAGAGAGGAGAATCACGGCCGGAGTCCCTCAAGGCTCTCTGCTATCTCCCCTACTCTTCTCCATATACATGGCAGATCTCCCCAAGCTGTCCCCAGCTATTACCGCTCTATATGCCGATGACACAATCATTATAGCCAGATCCCTCCGTCCACACCTGGCCACAATCAAGCTGCGGAGAGCAGTCAATGAATTGGAGGATTGGTACACCAAGTGGCGTATCGCAATTAATCCAAACAAAAGCTCTGCAGTACTTTTCACCAGACGTAAAGCAGAACCGAATACAAGCATACAAATGTTTGGTAAAATCATCCCTTGGCGCAATTCTACCAAATATCTGGGAGTTCATCTTGATAGACGTCTAAACTTCAAGTCATATATGGATAGTGTCGCCACTAAGGCAAGTCAGACCATAACGCAGCTATATCCACTTTTGAATAGGAACAGCTTCCTAAGCATAAGCAACAAAATCCTCCTTTTCAAATCGGTAATCAGACCGCAACTAACTTACGCTTCTCCAACCTGGGGTCACACAACTAACTAAAAGCAACATCAACAGACTTCAGATAATACAGAATAAATGCCTAAGAATGGCATTTAATGCCCCATGGTTCGTCAGCAACATCCAGTTACATCAAGAAGCCAATCTTCCAGATATTAAGACCTACATGACAGACATTGCGGAGAAATTCTTCATAATCACCCAAATCAGCTAGTTCGACAGGCAGCGGACTACAAGCCCTCAGATCGTTTCAAATATAAAAAACCGAAATCCTCCATCGCAAGAGAAAGCTGATACAGCCTCAATGCTCACAATCAGCGGGTAAATTACCCACAATAATCTCATCACCCACAATCTAAAATCCAGATGAAAGGATAAAGAGTCAACGACTTAGTCCATTAACCAATTAAGTTCAAAGTTCAAAGTTATAAAATTTAATGAGGATTTATTTAATGAGGAGGAGACCCAGGAAAATAGATGGCAATGCTGTAGCAATGAAGTTTTAATTGAGGCTCGGCCGTTACCCAGCCATGACTAGTAGAGCTTTTAGCTCAATAACATCTTATCCACACGGATTTTCTTCATTCAGATGAAGGCATAAAGAGTCAAGGACTCAGTCCATCTTCCCCCCAAAAAATTATAAAATTTGCGCTCATGATATATGTTGCTCACACGCGTTTTAACGGTATTCTTTTTTGACTTCGGTTAGGTTATCTAAAATGCGCACGTCGGTTATAAAGAGTGCTGCTCATGTAAACAGGCCTTTCTATTAAATGAAATATAAACAATAATTTAAAAAAATAGACAGAAGACATCATGAAGTTAATTTGCTATTTGAAAAAAATAAAAATGATTCGGGAGCCTTCATAAAAAATTTAACCGGAGTTTAGTTGCCTGATCTTATACGGTGTCGTCAGCGTTTTTCAGCCGTAAAATACACTCATTTAAAAAAAACATGCTAATCTTATTCTAATATTAAATAACTAAACACAAAAAGAAGTTTGAGATCAAAACTCCAGAGATCAAAATATTGGTCTAAACATCGTAGGCTATGTTTAGATCAATAATTTGACACCTGGATGATTTGGTGGTGGTAGGTCCGATGGCATTAATTTATGTATACTGAAGACGCATATTCGTCTGTGAGTGGAACCCTTATTATATATATAAACAATATTAAAATAACTTTATAAGTTATTATATTTGCGAACCGTTTCTTGATATTAAGTTATGTTGTCTTTTAGGTTAAGAATATGGACTCTTAACTGTATGTTTGCCTTTCTCTTCTTCCTTCAGTTGATGTATGTTTACGTTGCCTAAAACTGAATTTATCGGTCCAGTTTTCTACATGAAAAGAACTAATTTCTTTCCGATTAATTCGGAGATTTGCTTTATTGTATGAAATGGAACAAAAATTATTTCAATCTTTAATGTTAAATGCTTCTCTGGCTTGCTTTTGTTTTTATATGAAATACTTAAAATTCCAATCATTTTTAAACAAACACAAAATGCCGATTTTAATAAGGTTTTATATTTATTTATGCAAGATATATTATGGGGGTTTAAATATCGCATTCTTCCATTTTGCTCGTTGAATTGGAGTTCAATGGCCTTCTTATCTCGGCTTCCTTTATTTTGTCGTGTACCTGACGTACATACTATAAGTGAGAGAACTAGTTTTTTCCCTCTTTTTTATTTTTAATTCGGTATGAGCACGAGGAAATGTCTGAATAAGAGGAAGTCACAACAGGAATGAGTAATCAGGTACAAGGTGTGGCAGTGAAAGGAATGAAGATGCATTTTGTTCGATTTCACCGTTTAAAATTGCGCTTTCGGAATGAGATCTTTAAGAGAACCAAATGGACGATCAAATTTATTCCAAAGTAGCTTTGTGAATTGGGTCTAATACTCCGAAAGCGCCCTCAAGCGTACTACTTGTGAACTATTTCCAATTATTCTTGTTCGAGTTGTGCATTATACTACTTGTTTAAAGAGTACCGGTGATCACGTGATTTTATTCATCGAATTTTGGATTGAAGACTGGAGATGCGTGGATGACTTCTAAATGGAAATTTGGATTAAAATGAAATTTTAAATTCTCGGGATCGGTATTAAAATTTTGTTAAATTTAAGTATACTTCATTTTTCTCCTCATTCATAAGGAGCATAATCCGCATAAAACTGAGGTAGAAATCAGATCCATTTTCTAAAAATTGTGCACTTTTATTTTCTGCTCTTTCAAACCCTTGTTGATTTGAATAATTTATATATACAAAAAGAAAGGATATTTGCAATAAGACAGTGCTTCCCAAACTTATGAATATAAAGCCCCCTTTGGAAAAATTAAAATACTTCACCGCCCCATCAAAAAAAAAAAAAAATCGTAATATAGACATTATTATAATATTTATTTATATTACATTATTATTTATATTAATATTATATTGTTTATTTATTATATTATTATAATATTTATTGTACAAACCCATATTTCAAATAAGAAGGATCGTATTTTCGAATTTTTTCATACGACATTTTTTGCCTCTTACCGTCTGGCGCTGAAGACGATGCGGAGTGTTCTGGTAAAATATGAGATACTATCGTTTATGAGTCTGCTTCTGCTGATTGTTCACTGGATTTTTTTTTTTTAATCAGCCGCTTATCCATCTCAGGGTTAAATTTTTAACGTGGAATAGATCAAATAATAGCATCACGTGCCGATACTGGCACGCCACAGACTAACAAGATGAAATTAATGAATTACGTGAATAAGGGAATCCCCTGCATTTATAGTTTTGATGCATGTGATCTGTGCTATCAGCGCAGTCGCCCTGCACCCAACAAGCGATTTCTTTCCCTCGCATCGCTAGCACCTGTGTACACTAGCAATGAAACATTAATTTTAAACGAGCACAAGATTTTGCGTTTGTAAGCTTTTTTGTGCTTCTTATCAATACCTTTGAAATGAAACTTACATATGAATAAGCATATATTTACTAATATTCATTAAGCACCGAAACACGCAGGAAGCAAGATTTGTGAATCAACACCAATGTGCGATTTTTTCCATTAAAATATAAAATTAACAAAAAAAGAAATAATAATAATAATAATTAAATACGTTTTTTTTAGGATAAAAAATATCTACTTAGTCTTAAAACATCTTAAATTTATTTTTATTATTTCATGGCCCCCCTCAACAGAATTAATGGCTCCCCCAAGGGGGCCGCGGCCCACATTTTGGGAAGCGTTGCAATAAGAGATTAGAAATGTAGAAGCCGTAGGTTAATTTCTAGAAGAGTTAAAAAAAAACAAAAACGACTGTAGTAAGAAACATTGTCTTCCTCCAATAGCAGAAGAAAATAAAATTGATGACACAGCAGAATGAAAAGAAGACACGACCAAGATGACAAACCAATTCTTGACGCGCAAGGACAGATCTACCCCCCCCCCCCCCATTTTAGAACAACTCTTCTGAACATTTATCCCTAATCAAAAATGAAGGTCAGTGCCAACTCAGCTAAAAAGCAACTTCAAATTAGACTTTCTATACAATTGCGGAACTTCGCCAGTCCGTTGATCATTTTTTTTTTTTTTAAAAAAGTTGAGCTTTTCTCTATTTAAACGCTTCTTTCACACTGCTAGGGCAGGATTTATCCTGCGTAATGTCTTCTAAGCACAAGATTCATAATTTTTTAATATAGAAACGATTATTTGTAGAAAAAAGAGGGGATGGTTAGTTTGACTATATTACCCACGGATGATTGGAGAGAGAGAGCACATTAATAACTTGTGTGGACCTGGGGTTAGATAGTTGGGGTGACTGTTAGTCACTTAAGACTAAAGCTTATTTCCTTCTTCAATACCAGGGAAGATCTCTTTCCCAAGGGGTATTATGCAGCCATTCGGAAGATGTACAGAAAAAAAAAAAAAAGGGAGGGGAAGGAATGTCATTGCTAACTCATAGATCCACAATCCATGCGAGGAAAAATACAAGTCCATGATATTTTTAGTACAATAAAATGTCAGCAATTCAGCATCATCTCGGCAAAATTATAAGGTCGAAAATGTATCAGTCTAGTTCGTTATACGACATCAAAATTCTTTATTACGAAACTGCAAGAAAATCAGAAGTAGAACCAGTGAAGATTGATATTATTACGAAAAATTAAGAGCGTTTCTTCTCCCCTCTCAAAAATTCTGAGCAACCGCTTGAAAGGGAATTAAGCGATGATTTTTGAAGATATTTCTTGCCTCCTTACTTTGATATAATACTAATCGAGTTAGAAATTCAGTTCCACGAAATGAAATTCAAAATAATTAAGTTAATATTTGTTACAGAGATTCTCAATGGACAGATTTCAATTAACGCAAGCCTAGTAATCCGAGGCCACGCGACACCACATCAACGTATAAAAAAAAAAAATAAATAAAATAAAATCCACGTGGTTAACAATAGACTGCACGATACTCGCAACTACAGCATAAAATGCAGAAGACAAACTAAATATTTTAAGCACTGGGCATGTTCCAATGCTAAAGTACTAATTCTGCGTGCTCATCCATTTATTAACTTTATGCATTTGTTTTGATTACCTCCGGGTTGTAAAAGACTACACATACTGCCCACTCAGGAATGTGACGTATCAACATAACTAATATTGGACACAATTCAAAAAATTGGGCAAAACCATAAAAGACGTTTTATCGATACATCTGGATAATTGACTGAACTAGGGGAGATAGCTTTTGCGTCGATAATAATGTATATTTATTTATTTTACCAATTAAAATCTTAGAAATGACAGTTAAACCTACCTCATTCTGTAAAAGTCTTTCCTCGAAACGTGGGCTGTTCAACAATCTGGAAATTAGTGAAGTGGATTCCTCCGAACAATCCCCTAGGTCCAACAACATATACAATTCCTGCCGCCATTTACACTTAACTTCCCCCAAAACTTTTTAAGCATATCAGATTATTGCATATTATATTACAGTTTCGTTTGACTGATTTACTCTTTTATAATAAAGCAAGTGGATGATAGAAAAGGCATTAATCGATAGAATGCATTTTTATTGATTGGCTGTAAATCTATGGGAAAGTTAATTCTCGTCTTGAGGGGGGGTGTAATTACTGTAAACGATGCCATATTGGAGAGGTTTAGAAAACGTGGGATTTCGTGTAGGGGGATATATATATATATATATATATATATATATATATATATATATATATATATATATATATATATATATATATATATATATATGTTAAAGATACCAAGCAATTTTAAACCCTCTCTTTTGGGCTATTGCGATCATGTTATATACAAGTCGAAGCATTTTGTTAGAAAAAATGTTGAAATTTTCCAGTTCATAAATGGAACACCTTAATGTTTTAAAAAGAATCTTTTTTTACAAATTAGAAAAATTTAAAATATGAAAAATGCTGACTATGAGATCAAGGTCCTTTTTAGAGACTTCCAGGGTAACGGATAGCAATGCTGTAGCCAATGAAGTTTTAACTGAGGCTCGGCTATTGCCGTTACCTAGCCATGACTAGAGCTTTTAGCTCAATAACACCCCATCCACACAGATTTTCTTCATTCAGATGACGGGATAAAGAGTCAAGGACTCAATCCATCTCCCAGTCATTTTAGGACGAAAAATGCTGGTGTGAGTATTATTAATTCTGCAGGATAACTTTAAAAGGGAAGTAATTTATGTGATTCATATTCAATTTCATTCTGATTTTATTTTATTGTATAACTTTGCAACATGAAAGGTATTGGATGACACCTGGTGACAAATGGGAGGAAAAAGAATTTAGGAAGTTTGTGCTGGTAGCTTTAAAAATGTGCTGCCGTATTTGTACTTGATTAATTTTTAATGATCTTAAATCCATAAATTTATTTTTGTAAGGTAAAAATTTCGGTAGATTTCACTTATAGAAGTGTAAATTTGATTCTTTTATAAAGAAATTTAATTAAATTCTCAATTAATAAGAATTTGCTTCCTTGGTAGAAGCATCCTTGTAAATGTAGTAGTATTTTACATGAAATGAAATAAAGAAATCCAAATCAACTCTTTAAGTGGGGGGATTTCAATTCGCATTTTATATTCACGGCATGAACTAGTCCAGAAGTATTTTTATTTCTATTCCCACGTAGTAAATAAATAAGTGAGTAGAATAACTGAAGTACAAACAAACAAGAACAATTTTTTTTTTTTTTGTTTATTTGTTTGCTTGTTTCCAGGAGTCGAAACCTTCCCTACTCAGTATGAAATTAGTTAACTGACCTTCAATTTTACAAAGCCCCAGTTTAACTTCTTGTGTCTTACACAAGATTTACGTGTATAATTATGTAACAAACTGGTCTAAGTGAATCATTACAGTAGACTCCGAGCTGGATTGCATACTACACACACGTACTAGTATTACATAACACAACCTGTTGTCATAGGAAAGCAAATGTCCTGTCTTAAACATGTTATGTATCGATTTTCATCAACAGAAATTACAGCAGGAAAACCGTACACTCATTTCCGAATTAAACGTGGAATCGACAAAAACATTAATCACTTTTTAAAGCAATAGGTACAGAATTTTTTTCTGAGACAGCATAACACGTGACATAATTTTTGCTATTGTTCCATTTTAAATGCAACAAAACATTCTTAAAAGAACTGGGCGATGGACTGAGTCCTTGACTCTTTATCCCGTCATCTGAATGAAGAAAATCCGTGTGGATGGAGTGTTATTGAGCTAAAAAGCTCTAGTCATGGCTGGGTAACGGCAATAGCCGAGCCTCAGTTAAAACTTCATTGGCTACAGCATTGCCATATTTAAAGGTAAAGCCGTCTCTAAAAATTCGGACGATCCCTAGACCACTCATTCGTGGGCGAAAGACCGTCCATCTCAGCGTTGGCTCCACTCAGTGATAGCCTTCCACTCACACACCACCACCGAGCAGAACCGCTCAAATTCCGAAGAAAAGCATTCACTGACAAAGCCCCTCAGCGGGCTGTGGCGGAGAACACTTTCCCTGGAGACTCAAATTGCTCCCTTAAAGCAAAAACCATAAGAGAGCGAACTCAAAACTCGCGAATCTCAGCGCCCCAGGGGGTAACAGCAACAGCCAAACCTCAGTTAAACTTCATTGGCTACAGCATTGCCATTTGTTACCCTGGAAGTCCTAAAAAGGATCTGCAACAAAACATCTTAAAAGAACTGGGAGATGGACTGAGTCCTTGACTCTTTATCCCGTCATCTAAATGAAGAAAATCTGTGTGGATGGAGTGTTATTGAGCTAAAAAGCTCTAGCTGGGTAACAGCAATAGCCGGGCCTCAGTTAAAACTTCATTGGCTACAGCATTGCCATTTGTTACCCTCTGTTTAAGTAAAGGGGTAAAATCTCAAAAAATCAGACGATCTCTTAGCCACTCATTCGTGGGCGAAAGACCGTCTAAATCTCCGCGTTGGTTCCACTCAGTGAAACTCGATCACCGAGCAGAACCGCTCATTCCGAAGAAAATAATTCACCGACAAGCGGGCCATGCCGGAGAACACTTCCCCCGGAGACTCAAATTGCTCCTGTAAGGCAAAAACCCTAAGTGAGCGAACTCTCGAAACTCAGCAGGGTAACAGCCGTATGTTTAAGTAAAGGTGATATCTCAAAAATATCGGACGATCTCTAGGCCACTCATTCGTGGACGAAAGACCGTCCAAATCTCCGCGTTGGTTCTACTCAGCGAAACTCGACCACCGAGCAGAACCGCTCATTCCGAAGAAAATAATTCACCAGCAAGTACCCCTCAGCGGGCCGTGGCGGAGAACCTTTCCCCGGAGACTCAATTGCTCCCTTAGGGCAAAACCTAAGAGAGCGAACTCATTAACCCAGGATAACAGCAACAGCCGAACCTCAGTTAAACTTCATTGGTACAGCATTGCCATTCGTTACCCTGGGAGTCCTTATTCCTTATAAGGACTGGCTTAATGGGGCGAAGCAAGAATGCTTTTCATCTTCCCCGTTATCTGTAGAGTACAGTGTAGGGATAAGGTGTTATTGAGCCATTAAAGCTCTGATCATGACAGGAAGATAACAGCAATAGCCGAGCCTCAGTTAGAACTTCATTGGCTACAGCATTGGCTACAGCATTGCCATCCATTACCCTCCCGGGGTTCATCATTCCAATACCCATCCTCATCCAACACCTACCCTGGGAGTCCTAAAAATACAATTTTGTTATTTAATGTATAACATATTCTATTTATGGTGTCTTTTAAAAATTTAATTTATTTGTAGTCATTTTCGAAAGTATATTTTATTTTCGATATTATTTTAAAAAATATTTTACTTACCATGTTTTTTATTAAATAACACTGTTTTCTTTATTTATAAATTGACAATTCATTTTAGGAATGCAAAGCGCAAAAGATAATGGATGCTTTTCACATGTCATATCAATAGCAAAAATAGAGAATAAAATATTAGATGTTCAATTAACTTGCTAATTAACAAATCAGCGCAATTAACTCTCCCATTTAGGAAGTTTGAAGTGAATCTAGGGAGAAATTCGGGATTATTATTATTATTTTGTTTCCTCAAGAAGTAAAATTAATATTTTAGCACTCTGTAGGGTGAACCAGGTTTGTAGAAATAGAACACAGCTTTCATTTGATGTTATCTCTTGCTAAGCTACATGCTGATCTCCTTTTATAACACCCGGCACGATTTTTACAGGAAACCATCGTGGGGTGATTAGCTAATCAATATTTCTTAATTGTTCCACGCCAGCTAGTGTATTCTAAATGGCCTACATCTGTCTCTTCGCTGCTATCTGCTTATGCGTAATTAACTTCTTGCAGCCATAAGTAGATCATTAGGCTATCCTGTTAGAAGCCGAGATTAAGCAGAAGAATTATGGAAATTAGTGAATCGATATCAACCCTTATTTTTTACGCCTTCTTAACTAATAAATAATGGAAATTTTCTATCCCCGCCCTCGTATTATAGGACATATTTAAAGTGAAGAAAAATCATGCAAGATACTCAATATGATAATATATAAATCAGGTTAAACTAATAAAAAGAAAAAGAAAAAGAAGCATGTTATTATATTACTTCCTATTGCTATCATCAGACTCGCTAGATATCATCATGGTGGATTAGTTTTCCATATAAGCTGAGCTCAGATTTCTGTTGTACGAAGGAACAATTGTGAACTAATCCATTTTGAGAATATGTAAAGTAGACAATAGTAGGTCCTGTAGCCACCGCTGGAGAAATTGCACGTCACAGTGCGTCTAGAGTATCAGTGTAACTAGAGATCAGCACAGGAGAGTGCATCTAGAGTATCAGCACAACTGTAGAATCTACTTTACATTGTTGAGTCTTGGAGAGACAATTATTGTTACTTATGCATTCACGTTATTGATAATACTAGAAATAACCAAAAATAAAAATAAATTAATAGGTTAAAATTTTTTCTCCCGAGTGCCAAATAAATAGATTAAAATTTTTGAAAATTTTCTCGTGCAGTCTTTACTTTCATTTTCAATAAGTAAGACAGTACCGATTACGATAATCTCTTCTTCATTTTGGGCACAGTGAAAAGATTTAACCCAGATTAAGAGATGATTAGTTTATTACAGACATAAAGAAAGCAGTTATATGAAATCAATTTCCGGAAGTAGGATAATATTCTTCAAGTAACCAATCAAATATCAGGTTTATACATTTATTTCCTGCTTATCTTCAAGCGGGAGTAAGTTTGGTCACAGTTATTGCTCCGAAAAATGATTATTTATTTACGTCACTAATATATGAGGAGGTCGAGCACACGCTCTTTATCTATTACACAAAACTAAATTTTCTCTTCTCTTTCTTAATCTATAAGATGATTTCCTTTCATCTAATTGTCTTTCTTGCTCCATTTACTCCGATTCTCTGTTTATGAGAACCATTTTTGTTTCTCTGATTTTCATAATAAAATAAGCAACGAATTGTCAACACACAACCGGCTGTGATTTACCTAAATAATGGACTTTGTGCCGGGGGGGGGGGGTTCGTCCACTTTCTATGCCATATCACGAAACAGTCGATGCGTTTTCTTATAAAAAATTTAATTTTTAAATTAGAAGCACATCTTAAACATATTTTTTGAAATCTTAAAAATGATTTATAATAATAATAATAATAGTTATTTATAATAACCATCGAATTATTGACTTCAAAATACGGTTCTGTGGGTATTATTAATAATATCCACAGGGAAGTTACCGAAATAGAAATAACTTTGAAAATTTAAAGAAAAAAATTACGTTTCCTCCCCTCCCCCATTCTTTCATTTGTGACGTAACTTAAAGGGGAGGGGAAGCGCTGCAGCATTCTGTGACAGAATCAGGAAAGACAGATTTAAAATTACAGAACAAAAGAGACATCATTTTAAGAATGACCTCATTCTGGGGGAAAAAAAAAGTTACACCGTACAAAAATATTGTCCACAAAGAAAAATGAAATTAATAAATTCAAAATGAGAAAAAAAATTAATAACTTGCATTAAACATATTTCTAAGTTTAATTTTTATTTGTAAACTGCCGCTTTAAAAGATGGAATCTGTAGCTTTATAGACTTTCAGAAAGCTCCTTTAAATGTTTCAGTTCTTTTTTTTATAAATGTAACGTATCGAAAACCAAATATTTTCTCTCTACCAAATTATGTCGATTTATGATAGTTTTGGACTGGTTATTGTTTGCAAGAGAGAGTATTTTGTCCGTTGTTCCTTTTGTTATGTAATGTCCAACAGGTTTTATATTACAGTTCTTTTATTTTTCCATTTTCTGCAGTAGTTTGTTCTTCCAAGTAAAATGCCCTTAACTTATCCCGAAGTAATAATTCCTATCAGGTTTCCATTAAAACCACAGCCTTCGCTTACGCTAACGTAATATCAGCGCCAGCAGAAAATGTTATCATCGCGTAATAGTAACAAGTATTGTTGGTGTGAATTGGTGCTTGCGTCACATAACGGAAGAGAGGAGATACTATTACACTGTACGTCTACATTTAATTATGGATTATGAAATGCTTTCTAAACGTACAAACGATCAACTGTGTTGCAAAGTGGGCATATCTGTTCGTGAGATAGTCCTAAGTTTATTCAAGAAAGGACGCAGTGATACTCGTGTAGCTACTGCCGAATGTTCCAATGATTTCAAAGAGCTTTTGCACACGTTCGCAGCGAACTTCCAAAATTGGCTGCCAAGTAAATACTGTTGCCTTTTGTCCCAGGAGACTACGGTTGCTCACTCTAGTGCTTTGTGACCTCTTTAGTTGTCCTTTCGTTTCCGGTATGTTTTCTTTCAAGGAAAAATAAACACCAACGACAGAGTTTTAACTGTTGGTCTGAGTTCGTTACTCCCACACGGGAGATGGTGTTATGAGCTTTTCACTAATGTAACGGAGTGGGCTAAAGGGGGGTAGGGAAGGGGGGACAGACGTATTCCCCGCAGGAAACTCGAAGTAGGAACTGCGGCATCGAGTCAGAAAGGTTTTCTTCAAGCCACATCTTTTCTTTTTTCTTCTTCCTTCTGTCTTTTTGAAGAATACGGAACTAGCACGTGCACTCCCTGTCCGTGCACTAAGTCTGAAGCAACGATAATGAGCAACTAGCTAGCGTCATCGCTGGTTAATGCTCGTTTGACAACTAACGCATCAAATTAGGTTACCAGTTCCCTGTAATTTAATTCTTTTCCCCCGTTTTGTCCCCCCTCCCCTCTTCAAGCCATCTTCAGTGAAACAGGCCTGTGTTATCAACGTTTTCCGCCCTAGACCGTATACTCATCGTTTGCGAGGATCTAATGGTTTCAATTAGTTCCACCATCCACTCCAAAGAATGAGATTTAAGTAACCCATTAAAAATATTGTCTTAATTATAATGGCGCACACACACAGTGAAGTAAAACTTACTTAAAAGCCTTCTACCGAACAGTAGTTCAACAAATTTGCGCAAATAGTAACGACCGGTAGCAATAAAGAGATGTGTGTGTGTGAACTCCCGTGGTTTAGGACTGCGAAAGAATAGAAAAAAAAAAAAAGTGCAATCTTTAACTGGAATGGATGTAACTATTTCTTTTCAGTTTTCTACAAACATATTTAAAAATATATAAATGGTTGAGGCATTGCGCATGTGTAAGTTTTACTTCCAGTGAAAGAGGGGAAATGCACTTTTTTTTTTAATATGTAATAACCCAAAATACTCATGAAAAAAAATCTGCTCTATAAAATGGCTGGAAAGTATCGATGAATAATTAATATTCTTTCTTATCCCAGATATGGATAATCGCGGGAAATATTCTACGCCCATACTTAGCCATAGAAAAAATATTTCATTTTCCCAATCGACATTTCCTATATTACGTGTTCTTATCCGCACGCCTTTGAATACATAGTGAGGAATATTGAATATCGTTCCTAGAATTCTCTCGATAAACACTTCAGAATTCGTTTTTGTCAGAACGGTGCGAGTTCCAGGACGATATGAATCTCCATGAGATCATTGACTCGGGGATTATTACTCGCGATGCAGACTGTAAATTAAGAACAGAAAAAGGCAGATTAAACTGCCACAGAATGGACAGTTGTTTAGTTGCAGCACTCGGAGAAACATCTGCACCGAGACTGGATACTGTTTTTGTAGTTTAATTGCTTTTGTAGGTTTAACTTGCCATGCTGACTGTGCATTGCTTGACATTGACGCCATCATTTGATTGCAGCCAGATGACCCTCAAACTTTCTCAGTGTTGCTTTGTCAAGTGTAACATTTTTTTTAAATCACAAATAGCGGAGGATAAATTGCAGTTAAAGAAAAATGCACTGTACGGAGTACGGAGTTGCATGTTAATTTTTGTGTCGGTTATTCATGAGAGATAAAGCTCTTTCATAACTGAAGACTGAGGTATGATATCTCGTCGTACGTTATGTTCGGGAGTCCAAACTAAGTGGAAAGCGAGATATGGGGTTTTGTAATCTGTTGAAAAAAAATCCATTTACGGTGCTGCTTTTAGACGACAATATTTCTAGCTTCGTCGATGGTATTCAAATCAGTCTTCTCATCTCTACTCTCATGAGACTGGAAAAGTGACTACAAAATTTCTTATTTGGTTAAAAAATTAAATGAGGATTATGAAATCTCCTTTTCTTTTTTGACATCGAGGCTGATGGCTATTAAATTCCTGTTAATATAAAATGATAAACTCTATATTTGCGCAAGAAACAGGTTTCTAACTGTGATAGCATCATCAACGTATACGCAATAGGCTTCATCACAGACCACTTTATCTTCGAGATGCATCCTAAGTAATATATTACAAAAGTAATTTATGGCAAAGGTGGACTAAGCTCCATGGCGATTACTCAATTCTTTAGGCGCAAAGCATGTCTGGTTCTAAAATAATTACCGATATCACACATAGTACAGTAGTCCTCCCTTATCCGCTGGGGATACGTTCCAAGACATCCCGAGGATAGTACCGAATCCTGTATATACACTATTTTTTCCTATACATACATACCTTTGATAAGGTTTAATTTATAAATTAGGCACAGTAAGAGATTAACAACAATAACTAATAATAAAATTGAACAATTATAACAGCATGCTGTAATAAGTTATCTGAATGTGAATGGAATCTTAGAAACTTCAGATGTGTGTAGCTCTCTCCACCTTTGCAATGATTTGCACTTGTGTTGGACTTCCTCAACCGAACTGTCTATTACTAGAAGAAAGAACCATACGGCTTCATTTCGGCGATGTAAAATTACATCGGCAAAGTGGATATTAGATCCAACATTATTTCAAAGCCGAATGTTTATAGTAGTCTCTATAGTTTCGTAAGTTAATATCTTCGGACCTAGGTTGACCGCACATAAGAGGTAACTGCTGTATTCAAATGAAAGCATTCTATCGTAAAGTGCCATGAAAGAAACACACACACAAACACATATGCTATTTTCTAATATGTTTTTTTTTATTCAGAATGTAGGTAAAGTTCCAACTTATATAAGATAGTAGAAAGAAGGCAAGTTTTAAAATAGCAAATATTGTATGGACTAGTTCTGGTCGTAGATATAGTCGGTCCATGGACTTTTGCCGATACATCTTTCTGTATATTTTACATGCACAAGCTAAGTAAACAATTTAAAATTGAAGGATTATTTCACAGGGAAAAAAGATAATTTGGTTTTATATGATGTCACAACACACATCGAAGTACATATACACATAGGAAGGATATAGAAACACAAACACATGAGAATAGGGCGAAAAAAAAAACAGTTAATGCAGGATTACCTTGAATGGCTATTCTAAATATGAAAACTGACGGAACACATTCAGCACTGGCAGTTGATTTACCTAATGAGACCACATCTGTAACTATACAAATTCAATAGGAGTCAAACTAGCAGCTAATGGAACTATTCGCAGTTTATCAAAGAACTCGTATCTTACCAGAAGAATAAAGTATTTCTTTTCTCTGCTTTATAGTATTTTAAATTATACGATCTGAAACACTGAGGTTGTTTTTGAATTGCCAACATGTTTTAGCTTCCCAGAGATTCTTGTTTAAACAATACAAGATGACGTCAGAATAATCTGCATTGTTGCAAAATAATTAGTTGTGCGAATGATTAATTATCTAAACTCTGTAAAAAATAACATATGCAGAAGCATTTTTTCCTCTGATAGTAATAAATAAAGGAGACTGATAAATGAAGAATAAATGTTTGAAGTAGTTAAGAAATCTTATAAAGAAACAGTTGGTTAAAATCAGGAAAAGAAATATAATTCCCGTATAACACGTCAAACAAAGTTATAAATAAAGTATTCTTTTGGAATATCAAAAAATTTTACTATTTTTTTTTTTTTTTTTTTTTTACGAATGTGATATTTCGTAATCTTTTATTTTATTTTATTTTTTATTTTATGAACAAATCCATGAGTTTTTCAGAAAAAAATCTTTTACTACTGAAAATAGTATTCAATTTCGTTTTGTTGTAGCGTCACTAATTTTTCTTAACGTGACAAAATGCTAGTAAACAAAAGAAAGGATAAAAACAAGCAAAGAAACACAAGTTGTCGATAATTCTGTAGAGAAAAAAAAGAGACAAAAGAGCAACACGGTCTCTTTTTTCTCCTCAACTTGTTTGAAATCTTAGAAGCAATAGTACAAAGATATCTCGCAACTACTTGTGTGCAGCAACCGCTGTGTGGTTTGTGGGGCTTAAAATAGCCGTTCTTCAATAGAGAATATTCAGCTGGTCTCAGAGAGCTCTAAATCAGGATTGGGGTCGGTGTTAAAGTACTGAGGACTTTTTTTTTCGCTGAGCTGTGAAAAAACAAACATGCATACCAGAAATAAGTGGGAGAGAATGTGTCATGGGCCTACCGATAAACTACCTGGCTTCATATTAAAAAGAAAAAAAATCTGGTACATATCAAAGAAGATCAGAACCCCCGATAGTGGAGAAAGGAAGACAAATTAACAATGCAGAAGAATTTAACCTTTGTAATAGTACACCCCCCTCCCCCTTCTTACTCCTCAACAGTTACATGCTTAAGTGATTGAAACAAATGACTAAAAGAGCAGCCTTCAGGAGGCAACCTCTGCATATTAAATAGGCCACTCGTGAATGACAAGTCGCTGTTATATTGTCCTAGCGGTGTGATAGACTAACCCAAAATGCGTAAACTACCCTGTAATGTGTGCAGCTGTGTCATACGATAAGGTCACGGGCTCTCTCTAGAGGGAACGTTATATCAGTTGAACGCAGTCTCAAATGAGGTCTGCTGGATATTTCGAAGCTCTTTCTCCTAGTTTCCTAATCTTTGAAAATTGGTTAGAAAGCTCTTAAAAAGATCTGAACTATAAATAAATTGTATATAAGTTGTAGATTTGATACTTTGTATATTTGTTTCATCCGCCCATAAATACGATTTTTTTAAGCCTATTCCTTCATTTTATATTCATCCAGTACACCAGTGTTTGTCGTACATAAACATAAATCCTGCTCACGAACTAATATCTGCCTACACTCCTTTTTATGGCACACAACTGATGAATTCGTATAAAAATATGCATAAATCAAGGAGGGCTCTTACTTTTTAGCAAAATTATATCTGATATAAGTTAAGGCGAATAGATTAAACATTTCTCTTAGGTACCGGGTATATATAAAACTGTGTGCATGTGTTTGGACATTGCTTCTCTGAAATGACACAATCTAAATATCTCAAACAAATTATTGATTCACCATAAAGTTATTGGATAAAACTAACGGAATGCAGAGGTAGTAAGCAGTAAAAATAATTCATTTTTTTAAAATAATAATGAACACGTAACCGTTTTTTTTTATTTTATTTTCATGTTGTTTTTGATGATGGATGAGAAATATTTTTGGTCTGATTGCGCACATTTTTTATCTTGCTATTATGTTCGTCTGCGTGTTTTCAAAAAACAACAATGAAAAAATTTGATAATTCTGGAAGCATGGCAAAAGAGATCTTTGTATAATTTTCTCTATAAATTATTATTTTTTTATTATTACGTTGCAAATTATACTAGCTGAATTGATGCAGTATATTGTCAGAATAAATGCAGAATTGATTTGTTTTTCGTCAAACTGAAAAATTAATCATACTTTTTTCGTAATTAATCGTAATGCGTAATTTTACGCATTATATTTTAAAAGGGAAAATTTTGGTAAAATAAGTATATATGAGAAATCCCTTGAACTTTTTGTTTGTATTGTTACAAAACATGCACAACAAAAGTCGACCGTCTGATAAAAGTCAATCTCTGAACGAAAACCATCATAGAAAGAACCAATTGAAGCCACAATTCAAAATATAGGTAGAAACCAACTGGAACAAAAGACGTATTAATATGACTTACGTGTTTCTATATATAAGAAATGGTATCATACAAGTCAGAGGATAAAAATAACATTAAACTTCACCTACTTTACAACAGTTTTTATATTTTAAGGCATAACGATGGAACTTACTTTGTTTACCATCGCATTTTCAATGAGGTATATATTTTTCTACTTGTAAAAGAATGCGTGGCTTTTTAGATGGATATCATCTTCATCTCCTTAAGATAAAGAGAAAAGTCATAACCATGTAAGAAATTTTGATAAAGTTATAAAGACATTTGGAACCGAAGGAATGCTTTAAAGACAAACACATAATTTGAAGATGAAAAAAAAAAAAAAAAAAGAAATTGATAAGATCCTAAAAACATAACTGAAACAGAAGGTATATTTGAACAATATACTGAACACATTTCTAACATAAATAATAGTTGATCAGATTCACATTTTGACCGAAAACAAACCATTATTACTCAACATTTGGATACCAGAAAGTGTTATGGAAGAAAGAAATACAAAATCTACAAGAAGGTTTGACTAGCACCACACTCGCCTACTTATCTCTCAAGTTTCTTAACCAGGACTCATATTTTCATTATAATATTATATAAGGTGTATTTCACAATCACTTAATTCAATAACATTGTATCCATCAATCGAAATCAAACACTACCTACTGGAAAGACATTGGAGATGTTATTTTTAAAATACGTTTCATGTGCAGTTTCATTATTTCTATAACAATGTTATTAATTTGTTATTAATAAAGTTAGAGCGTTAGTATTATAATTTTGCATAAAATAATAATGTACAAAAGTATATTTACGAGTTAGCAATAACGAATGTGTATTAACATATTTTAAAATTTAGGCTTAACACGAACTATAAGGTGAGATTAATAAAAATAAAATAAAGTAAAATTTATCTTAAACAGCTAAAATACAGACGAAAAGTATCGAATACACTAAGCCTCACTTATTTGGTTCAAAATCTTCTGCATGCATTTTTAGATATTTCAATACCGTTTCACTATCGTCCAGAAGATTATAGAAAGGCGAATATAACTTCACTAACAGCCGTATAGCACCGTATATAGTTTGTAAATCTTTGCTTCCAGGAAGCCCCTTTGTATTTTATTATCCTGACGCTAATTAAATATTCAGAGGAACCTGTTGTTCATAAAAGGCACGATAGTTCCCAATATTTTAAAGTAAAATTTTACATATTGTAAAATAACTGACAATTTGTTTATAACCAAGGTTTTCAAGCGGTTGTTTGAACGTAAGAGCTAAAACTGGCTTGAAATCTGAAAAGAAGCAAATTCTGATTTATAAAAAATGATGGAGCGTACATAAATACAAGCATTTCCGAAATTTGTACATTACGTCACTATTTCGTATCTCAATTGAATATTCAATTGCTTGTTTCGGGGGGGGGGGGAAAAAGAAAAGAAAGAAAAGCTGCCCAAAATGCCATCGTTATAATCTAAGCCTAAATCCTATTCAGTTCAGGAGTGGTCTTGCTTTATTATTTTTCCCGTCAGCTGCATAAAACTATCCTGGATTCGTCCTCTCTTGTGGCCATACATACATGCAAATACCCATACATATATGTATGTATGTATTATATACGCAAACAGATTTTTTTTTTAACACAATGAAATGTTCTTTTCTCATAGAGCCTTGGACACTTGATGTCTCGGACGGTTTCTTCAAGGCTGACGGAAAAAGTTGCAAGTGGCGACTTGGTGTCGCGTTCGTTATTTAACTGCTGTCAAAGGCTGTCTGGGGGAGATTGCGTGTCCTCCTCCACCGTTGCTGCAAAAGCCTGTTCTTCTCCCTGTTCAAAACCTTCGATAACGGTTTGGAGAATGAAATGAATGGTGATTTTGTAAATGTTTTCCATATTCTCAGTATAACGATCTCCCAGTGTCTCCTGGACCGCTGCCAGGAAGGGTTGCTCGATTTTCTGCAGAAAATAAAGAGACAAATAAATTCAATAGAAATTCATACAGGCAGACATTTTGAACTACTTTAAGAAATATAATACCGTTATTTTTATGCATGAAGGCAATTTGAAAAACAAATATTCACATAATCCAAAACGAAAAATACAATATATGATCTATGAAAGTGAGTTATTTCTTGCACAGACACATGTTTCAATATTTATAACATTGTAAAGTATTGTCAACTGATGGATGTCACGTTATCGACTTACGCGATTTTGTCAGACCTCTGAGAATTATGGAAGTGGCTCAGCATAGATTTAGTGAATTATCTTTTATTGTTCTGCAATGGACTGTACAAACGTTTTGTCCTTCAAGCCACAGAATTAAGCACGATGAGGAAAAACTCAAACCTTCATAATACTTGACCAGAATGTTTTACTTTCTCAAACCACAAATGAACTTGAGTCTCTCTCTTTCGTCATGTCACTTCTCAAAAAAAAAAAAAAAAAAACACGCACACACCTAGTGAAAATAGTCAGTGAGATTAAGCTTGTACTTATATACTTTTTTTTTTGTTTCTGTAAATGACAAATCTCATATTTATTCAAATAATGAAGTCCTATTCATTAGATTCACCTGGAAGTATAACTTACTCCACAGATTATATTTCCAAATGGATATTTGTAATGATTTATGAATATTGTGAAATACAAAATACGTAGGTGGCCTTGTAATAACGCTTTTTTTTTTTTTCACACAATGCTAAAGAAGACTAAACTTCAGAAGCAGTTCTATTATATCTTCGATTCCAGTCACCGACTGGAACGTCTTATAGGCGCTTTATTTCAGTTATTTTATTTTATTATTATTATTTTTTTTTTTGTAGATGCCCGAATTCCAGTGTTTTGGGCATTCCCTCTCCCTTCAAAAACTCGGATTTTTAACTCAATAATTTCTAAAAAGAAAAAAAACGAAGTTTAAAACTCACACCATTTCAGACAGTTATTGTTTAGGAACACGATATGGCGATAGTTGTCTGTTGTGCTCTCTCATCCAAGTTTTCAAATTGTTCCATAGCTACGAAAGCAGATACCTCTGCCAAGGGCAAAGATGGTCGCCTATTATTATTATTATTATTTTGAAAATCAAAACTAGAGCTAAAACTAATTTGATTCTGCGAATACCCCAAGGCAGTATTCACGTAAGCGGAAGTGAAATATTTCGGAGCACTTAATAAATTTCGATCCAATATTGTGTTTCATTATTGGAATATAGTGAACTTAAGTTTACGACTTTCCACATTTGTATGAGACCAAGAATTTTAACTAAAAAGCGCACGAGCTTTCTACCTTGCCTTTTCCTGATTATTATCCAGTTATTTTATTTATAAGTAACTGCACTATAAAACCGTTTTCATTGTATAAAAAATAAATTCTCTATGCCTTTTATTTCCAAAGTAGGTGAAGCTCATTTAGTCGTAACTAACTTTCTGAAGACCGATGGGCAGCCGGGATGCACTCTTGAGCGGACTGTCACCATCATTGATAGCGAGATTAACCTATTAATGAACCGACGTTTTCAAAGAAGAGGACAAGTGTCTCCATCTCGTGATCCTAAACCGTAGCAAGTACATATATTGTTTGAAACAGAGTTCTTCAGTTTTGAGCTGTGGGGGATGGAAACTGAAGTTTTCAGGAAAAAGCCTACTTTGCTTGTACTAAAGATCAATTAAGTCTGGAACCGGTTAGTCGATCTTTGTCGAGGGCAAATTGGGTTCAAAATGTTTATTCTTCATGTTTTAATGTTTGTTTTCGGTCTAACTAAATCAGTTTTTAATTTAAGTATACGCAAATATCTCAACGTATCATTGAATATATAAAGCGATACATGTTCAGATCTAATCTATGACGAGATTTATATTAACAAGGGCAAGTTAATTTTTTAGCCATTGATAGTAAAGTCCCCCCACTCCTTGTAAAAAGACGGAAATTAGTAGTGTATGCCCACAGATGCTAGACCCTTCGACACTTGTGCGCATGGCAGAAGGAGAATCCATTCCGATATTTGGGTAATCAATCCGTCTTGTAGGATGAGTTGTTAATTATTATACGTCGGAAAATTCACTTTTCTTTTATGAACATTGCAGTTGTTAAAGTGGTAACTATTTTGCTTGTATAACAGTTGGAAATTTTTACGTATAAACCACGTGATTTCGCTTGTTGGCGACCAATTCGTACATCCTTTATTCCTTTCTCCCCTTCAGCATGAATTGACTGGCAAACTTCCAGACATGGTTATATGAACTGTGGGCGTACAATACATTTATTCTTGCATTCTACTAACATACAAACCTAGACATAGACCAAAATCACTTTATTCAGTTACAAATTCAAAAACTAGTAATCTAAGTACAATAATTAAAATAATGACAATGAAAATAAAAGATTGAAACTATCTTAGAAAAAAGTAACAAGGAATTGAGACACATTCTTTATTATAAACTGCGTTATATTAATTATGCAGGCCGATATGAGAATCTCAAGTTACTTCACTCGAATTTAATAAAAACTGACAGAACGCACGTTGTGTGGTCTCACACGAACAAAGTCTGCATCATGTGACTACCGGGAATGAGCACACCGAGCGTCCTTGTCGCATAAATTATGCTTGCTAGAGGCCAGCGGAAGTGTGAAAATAATCCATGAATTTAAAGTAACCAGGAAAGAGATCTGCTACACTCGCATTAGGATTTCAATGTCTTGTAAATGTAATTTAAAAAAAGAATCCTTATTATAGCACTGTTTTTCCTACTCAAGTGTTTTCTTCAATCTGATGACGAAGTTTAGATGTAAGTTTGCTAACGAAGACTTAAGAACGTTGATCAAGTAAAAGGAGGAGATCGAGTGGGCAACGTATTCTCCCTTTTCTAGGAGAAAAAATAGATTAATTATCTCAGTGGTTAAATCTAATTACTGCTAGATAATCAAACTATTTACTCATGGGAAATCGTTTTACTAATAAGTTGTCAATTTACATATGAATACTAGAATTATATTAAAATTATTCATGTCGATTTTATTTCTTTATTATTATTTTCATATTTCACCAGGTTTATCTTTATTAACTAATGGATTTTCGTCAAGTACATTTCGTATATATTGTAGAATAAATTTTATTCTACAATATATACGAATATATATGTAGAAAAATTTATTATAGAATATTGCTACGTAGAATAAAAAATGCTGCGCAGAATAAAAATCAGCTAAACAATGACTCTCTCCTCATCGATAAATTATCGTTTGGTATATTTTTAACAACAATAAGCACAATAAAGATAAAACATAATTAGCATAATTTGCTATGTTTTAGCATAATTAATGTCATATTTAAGATTATGGCGCCAATAGATTCTATTTTTCGTTGCTTTTTTATGATTTACAATTATAGTTAATCAGATAAAATATCACACACAATGAGAGATGCATAAACATGTAAGGATATCGAGTCGATAGTGGAATAAGTAAAAGAAATCTGCATGACACTTATGCAGAAATCTGCATAAGTATTACGGAACCTCTTCTAAGTATCTTAATAATACTAATCCAATATCGTAACCATTAATTAAATCATGGTCTATCGTCATCACACCAGCGCACGAGGTACTAATAATACACATGATCGCTTCTTGAATCGATCTGATCTTGACAGCAGTCCTTCGGCTACTGCTAAGTTGGAAAAAGGGGAAAAAATGATAGCTGAATGGATGTGTAAGAGAGAGAAAGAAGTCCGCCTTTACGAGGTAGTAGCATGTAAGTAGGTGGTTATCGGTTATCGTATGCTGGTGAGACACATTTTATCGATTTCTTGCACGTGCCTGGTCACCTGACAAGGCATTCTGCAAGAAAAAAAAACAAAAAAAAAATGTACACTTACGGAATATTTGTAAGTTTACGAACATATAAAGACGAGATAAGTTTATTAGATTGCTTTATTGTGGAGGGTGATCGTTTTAAACTGGATCACGATACGGGAGTTTAGGAGAGATGCCAAATAAAAAGTGATCACCATTGGTTCTGACATAAACTGAGAAGCGCATCAAATGAAAAGGGACTACCAAAGTTGTTGTAAAAGGAATAAACATTGTTGGATATGAACACGGTGGAAATATTGTTGGGAATGAATAACAGTATGGAAGATCAATATCATGAAAGCCGAAAAGTATTCTGAAACAACTGAAAAAAAAAAAAAAAGTCTACAAATGGAGAAAAAATTACTAAAATCAAATGTGGGAGAGATTAAAAACAATAATCACATTGAATGCTGTCTAATCACCGTATGATAATGATAACTTTACCATAATGGATTGACTAATTCTTCAGTCATCAGATCTTAATGGTGTTAAAGCATCTTTAGAAAATGGGGGAATGAAATCAGAATTCATAATGCTCACCGGGAACAGTGGTGAATTTCGGAATCTCATACTCGATTCTTTATATATCGAGACTGATTCGAAGGCTCCCAATGGTCCAGTTCACTATTCGATGGTAATAAGCTGTCTTTAGTTTGGTTGGAGTTATGGTTCGAAGCGACTAAGTATGACTTCACTCAGTGGGTGAGTTGTGCTGTTTGTCTGGACGGTTTGCTTGCTTCGCAGAAAGTAAAACTTCATCAACTCTATATGGGATAAGCTAACTCACCTTTAGCTAAAGATCACTCAATTTACTCCCGTGTATGCGCGGTTAGCCTAGTGGCTTTACGCTTCGCAATCAAACGCCTGGAAAAGTAGTGTCCTGGGTTCGATTCCCGTCGGCAACGTGAGGAGCTTAAGGATCTTTCTCAGACATAGCCAAGTTAGCCGGTCTTGGGCGTGGACAGCAGGATTTTTCTCCACAGTTTATCTGGGGGTTTTCCTCAGGCAAACAGGCCCACCCCCTGAACGCACATGGACTACAGTCATGAATACGTCCCAGCCATATGCCGGTCCTGAGCCCGGATAAAATTGGAGGACTAGGGAAAGCAATGGTGAACTACCCCGTAAAAATCTCACCAGGAATTCTTTGTGGGAAATCCTTACAACGTCACCTACGGTCGGAAACGACGGAAAAGGGAAAATCAGTCAGTATGAATAGGAGGGAGATAGGTGTAGGAGTAGGTCCAGGAAACTGACTTTTCATCTCTTAAAATCGATAGTAGTACACGCACAAATAATAGAAATATAATCTAACCTTAGAGTCTCAGCTGCTTTAGCCAAAATTCTTCTCTCTCTGTCTCTCTTTCACACGCACACATTTGAAATAAGTGTTGGAGCAGTACTATATTTCGGAGAAATATAGTGAGGTGTGCGCGTGCAATCTTCTTTTAGCCCACATCAAACTTTTCACCCTCTATAAATACTTTTCACCATGTTGCGAGACTACGAATCAGATATTTTGTCCATTCCACATGCAACATGATCAGCAGTGCATGTGCTGTAGTTGAACATGCAGTGTTATCTTGAATGAGAAATGGGCCAAAATACCTGACTGGCAACCTCGCAACCCAGCGATGAGTATTCATTCCTTTCAAAGGTGAAACGAATGAATAGGTTTTATTAGGTTGAAATTGGAGCTTGTAGAGGGCAAGTTAAGTTTTTCGACATCATTTTTCTTAAATCTCGTCGCAATAGCATATGGACAGGATGCACTATGCTAAACAGTGTTTCGTAAAACTGCTATAGTGTTGGAAGTAGAGCATTATCCAGAAGTGCACAGCACACAAAGAGAGTATAATCCGGTTTCTGTAATCTAGAAATAAATAAACATGGAAGTATTTAATTATTTATTTATTTATTATTATTATTCAAGCTGCAGGCCTTCAATAATTAGGATGGTGGTTTCCCATCGGGCAGTGAAATTCATCTACCACTTAAACGGTCGGAATTACAACTGAAACAAGTAAGATTAAGGGGTCAGAGTCTTATGTGTTCTATTTGCGTGCTCCAGGGCCGGTTTGCGATTTTATTTATTTTTTAATCGAAATGAAAGACCGGAATTTCCTTGGAGTGGAACCCTGCTGTACCTTCGTGTGAGTGACGGTAACTCACATGCCTTTATAAACATTCTTGGTATCTGAACGAAATTCGAAATCCTAGATTCATTGAGCCACCCTCATGAAACTCTTAAAATAGCGGACGTCACGTATTAAAACCCGCTTTAATTATTATTAAAACTTGTTTTGATAAATGAGCAATAAAAAACAAGGACAAAACTATGAAAGCACGAATTAAAAAACGGCATTTCGATTCTTAATCGCCAACTTTTAACATTTGTTACTCGAGTAGCGGTTAAGTAAGGAAAAAAAAGTTTCAGCTGGCAATATACAAAACACTGCCAGTTGATTTTTCTTAAGTTAACCTAAGGATAAATAAAAATATGACGGAAAAGATTAGCTTTTGAGAAATATATATACAGTATATCAGGTGAGAGTTGAGATATAAATAAATACATTAAGACAGAAGTGTCTCCGAAAACAGTTCTAAGAAAGACCAATCAAATTAATAACAATGATTGATTATCTGTAAAAATTATTGACTGAAAAGCTATCGTTTGTTCTTAATTCTGTACGTTCATTTAGGATCCAGGAAATTATGAACTTCATTTCGATTCCTGTGACTTCACAAGAATGCGAGGCATAAAAACAAACTGCCTTCGAATTAAGTGTAATTCCTATAAAGAAACATGGTAAACAGTGGGAAGTCATTTTACATGGTGAGCTTTCTCTATACTATTCTGGAGGAAAACATAACGGAAAGTATTTCATATATCATAAATATATGAAAATTATGAAATTAAAACGAAAAAAAAACCAATTCTCAGTTAGGAATAGGATTTGTTAGGCTTTTGAGTTGATTTTTTCTTAATTAAATCCAACGTGTGTTTTTGTAGCGAACATTTTAAATAGCAGAACTGACTTGGTTTTGTCTTGAGTTTCGCCTGTCTTGAAAGATTCTGGAGATGCATTTTAATGTGTTTATGCAAAGCGATATAGATTGCATTATTATGCATGTGGAGGTTAATTTTAAATCGTGTGGTCCTTAACAATTGTTAGAATCAAGGCCCCCAATGGGGGGGGGGGATTACGGCCAATTTAAGGACTCCAAACAGTGAGGGAGTGACCCGGAGCACTCTAGCACTTCTGATACCCTTCTTTTACTCAATGTACAGCGGTTAGGAGAAGAGATATTCAATTTCTGTAGGATTCATTCTGGCAAAAGACATTACAGGAAAAAGAGCCCTACTTTGTTGTATGGAATTACGGCTAAATCAACTAATGCCGTGACACCACTTGTAATACGACTGTTAACTGCGAGTATTCTGGTAGTTGGTCCATTTTGTGGATTGAAAAACTTGAGTTTCTGTGAGAATAAAACCCCATTCTCTTCGTATGATCAACTAACTGACCTTCGGTATAAAAGTTCTTGTCCGAACCTGGATTTTTCTCTTTCGACGCTTTAAATAGGACGTTGAAGTTGTGTCCAGATGAATCCACCGTACACTTTTTGCACACGGACTGAAGAATTAGAGTTTGAAGACAAACATATGAGACGTCAACCTTTCATATCTTGTCTCAGCTGTATCAGCTAAAAAAATTTAATGGGGAGAATGTTCAACATAGTATGGTTCGGGTCTAGCCTCCCCCCCCCCCTCGTCTCTTTCTTAAGGGATGACAAAGTTTTTTGATTTCTGCAGTATTTTAATCCTGGTCTCTCCTGTAGTCTGTCATTCAGACTGTCCTCTCGCAGTTTAACTAGCTTTAGCACCCTTTTCCGTAGTTTCTCGTCTCTTCATACTTTCCTACCATCTTTTTCTTGCCCTTCTAGAATGCTTTCCATTCATCAGATCAATTGCTTTCCTAATCGCTCCCTTCTTTTCTTTCCTTATATCCCTTCTCCATACATGTACGACTCCTCCCCCCCCCGCAAAAAAAAAAACACGATTGCTCCTAACTCTTCCTGTTATCTTATGACCAATAGAGACAGTATATCCTCATTTCGGATACGATGTTTCTTTTGTAGCACCTCCTTTTGATCACATCTTCGGAGAGTCCATGTTTCTGTTCTATACTACTCTGTTGTATAGAACAGAAACATGAACAGAGTCCATGTTTCTGTTCTATACAACAGAGTTGGTCGTAGCAGTTTTGTAAATTTTTATTTTCAGATTCATAGGAAGCTCTTCATCATACGTAACTTCAAATCTTGCTTATTTACTAACTTACCTCCATCTCTGCAAGATGACTACTAAACATTTAAATCATTCTGTACATTTTATATTCAATCCTTCTATTTATAAATTTTCTTTGTACTCCACAAATTTTTGGAGATCTTTTTGGATCTTTTTTTTTTTTTGGATTTTTTTTTTTATTCAGATGTTATAACTAAATCATCGGCATACAGCAGATACCGTTGTGTTTGTGTTGTCAGCATTTCAGACAGAGTTGTAATAAACAGAAGTGTGCTCAGAACGACCGCTAATGTAATCCTACATTGAATTCGTATTACGACGTGTCTTTATGTTGTTTTGGAGCCCTAGCACATTAATTTAATTACACTGGTCATACTCAGCATCGCTGTCTTTCTTAGTGTTCATAATACGACATTCTTTGACACTGTTCCGGTCTAAAACTCTCTCGAGATCTACAAATAATTCTAATTTTTATCCTCCTCATATTTTCGAGTACTCGCCTCGATACAAATCGAAACGATTGCAGCTGTTTCGGTCTGAGCCTTTGATATCTTTTTCAATGTGTTTCAAAATTCCATTAACCTCATCCCTCTGTCATTATCACATTATAGTAATTCCCATTTCTTTCTTCTTTCTATATCGCATCAAAAAGTTCTGTAAACTCTTCTCTCTCTCTCTCTCTCTCTCTCTCACCGACAGGAATTTTATTATCCAATTACGACTCCACATCGTTCCCATCCAGAGTTGTAACTGAGATAATAAAATTATCTCATGCCCCTTGCTATCTTTTATTTTCCCTAAAGCCTCTTTTTACTTCGTCTGTAATTGCCATTTCTGATTCCTTAATAATATTTGGCACATTTCTTTAGTAGCCTTCCACACTAATTTCCATCTCGTCCCTTTGCAATTTCTTTCTCACCTGTCACGTTGTCATCTTCATCATGTCCCAGATGCTTCCCAGCCAACTCCCTTTGTTTGGATAATTCTAATTTTTATATCCGCCTTTCCCCTTCCTTATTTTATCAGTTCCAAATTCCTTTCCCATCTTTTTCTTTCGTCTTACTAACTTCTCATTTTGTTACGTCCTTATATTCCTTGCAGTTTCCATTACTTTCTGCATTCCTCATTTCCCTTTTGTTCTTGATTCCTCCTCCGCCATGCTGCTTTCTCTTTATACCACCACTTTTACATTTCTCTCTTTCATTTTCTCTCTCTATTTTTTTTTTCTTGATTAACAGAATTCTTCACTTTTCTACAGAAACATCTTTTTTTATATAGATTTTATCTTACTTTAAATAAACTTTAGGGAAGTTAAGTTTTCATAAAGAATAGCATCACATCATACAACAATTACAAACAGCGTGAATCCAATTCGTTGTCATATGATTGCTGGCCTTTCTGACCAAGTGGTTAGGCCTCCGCTTTCGAACAACAGGCTGATGACAAATCCCACTGTGGCATGGATATCTGTGAATGTCATCAAGTGAAGACAAATTTCATCGTCTAGTTTTGAGACCACCAACCCCCAGAAGACCGAATCGGCTTGAAGAGTGCACCAATTTAAGTTTCTAGGCAGCAGCAGCGTTTCTGGACAATGAACCCACCATCCATTTAAGTTTACAAGTTTTCGTGGGGAGGATTATCATAAAAATATTGAGACTAAGAGCAGTTTGCATTTCTTTTAACCCGAGAACAGTCTGAATTGGTGCCAAAAGACTCAAACTCATATCAAACTTCCATTTGATTAAGTAGGTTGAGATCAAGCGATTGAACACGAGAATGAAGTATGGCAAATTCTCATTCTTCTGAACCTATTCGCGAATGCTGCATCCTGCAACATTATGGATAAAAGACACTTTATTACTCTTAACCAACAGTAATTATTATAGACCCAGAGTGTGGTAAGAAAACTTCCCTCACCCCCACTCCACCATTGACTTGTGGTATCTAAACCAACTAATTCGTGCTACTGTCTGTTCAAGTTGTTCCAGGCTGTTGGCGTGCGCATGTTTTTTCTGTATGCCCACTATTTTCAATAGATCACTGTTTCTAGCAGGTAACTCTGTGAGGTCGCCTGCTGTTTTATTCCATCCTCAACATGATCCGACGTATTGTGTGTTTTCAAATGTCTCTTTGAAATCACTATTGTATTGACTGTCATTTATGACCCATAGTTGTGGCCCATAAGTTAGACTGAGCAATTCTTTCAAGTCTTCCCTTAGCTCACATCAAGCTGTCTTCAGCCACAGAGCATTCTCGGTATACTACTGATGCGTTGTGCGGGTAAAAATCTGTAGGGTGACAGTATTGCATAAAAGTTTATTAAAATTCATTTTATCCATTCTACAGCGATGTTTTTTTAATTATTATTTTTTTTAATAGCTCGTTAAAGCCAGAAAAGCAAACTTTCCGTTAGGGAAAGCTAATGCCATCCGTTTTATATCTTATTACGAAAAAAAAAAATAATAATAATAAATAACATAAAATAAATAACTATTCTCTTGAAAATTTTCAATAAAAAAAAGAGAAAGAAATTAACGGATGAGTGAGTTAAGATTAACCAGTTTACAGTCTGAAATATTACAAGGCTTTTTTTTTAAGTGTCCAGTATTATAACGTAAGCGTAGTTCAAGTTCATTAAACCAGATAATCTCTACAAAGAGCGATTTGAATATAGTGTAATCTTTTGAGTAATCCTTCAATCGTAGAAAAAGAACCACGAATTCTACACAGAGCTTATTTTATTATCCCCACTTCGACTTTTCCGCTACATTTATATACTGAGATATACATAAAAAAGTTGCAGTCAAGCAAAGTAAGATTAGATGCGCTATTTTCGTAACCATAAAAGTTAAAATTAGATTCCAGTATTGATTCCAAAGTAGTTTTTAAATACACTGTACACTTAACCGCTACATGAAAAAATACGCATCAAGCAAAGGACGAAAAGGAGAAAGATTTGATTGGTTAAAAATACTTCTTAAGTAAATTGTTGAAATCTAACGGTACTCGTTTTTTATTCTCGCAAATGAGCCAAACTGGCCAGAGAATATACACAACTGTTAACAATACATTATGTCAACAATACTACGAGAACATACATAACTGTTAACAATACATTATGTCAACAATACTACGAGAACATACATAACTGTTAACAATACACCAGAAAACATGCACAATTGTTAACAATACACCAGAAAACATGCACAATTGTTAACAATACACTATGTTAACAATACTACGAGAACATACACAACTGTTACTAATACACCAGATAATATGCACAATTGTTAACAATACATTGTGGCTGCAGTTGCTTCGACTTTAATTTCAATCAACTCGATTCTTTCACCGGATCTTCAGCGCAAAAAAAAAAAAAAAAAAAAGCTTTGATTAATAAATCTATCTCCAATTTATTGTAACTGAATACCTCTCTAAATTTCGTTAAATTTTTGGAATGTGAATTCAGACAAACTGTATATGAATGACTCATTAATTTTATATATTTCCCAACCGCTGGATTATAAAAATACCCAAAAACGTGAAAAAAAGAAATCTTAAAAGGCAATCAGCGTCTTTGCAAAATATTAGATTATGTTGGCGACATTCCAAAGGCTTTGCCGGCATACACACTTCGTTTTTAAATTTTTAAAAGTTCTCACAATAACACATTAAAAAGCTGTTAAGAGTTTCTTCGAGGAAGATAAAGGAAGAGGATGACATATATCGGCAAATTGGAAATACTTTGCAGGAATTTTATGCTGGAAGAAATCATAGCGAGGTAGTGTGCACTAAGAAGACAAACTGCTTCAAATTATCCATGCGCACTTAAACGTAGAATGTAGAGAGAAAGTGGGAGAGAAATTAGCTCGTGCAGGAGAATGAGTTAATGTTATAGGAACAGAAGGTTTTGGCAACATTCCTGTTGGACTAATGACGGCTTGGAAATGAACAACATGCAGCTTGTAAAAGAAAATGAGGAAATCAAATACATACGCGAAATAATTAAAAGATTTGTAAGAAGTTTTAAATTATTAGTAAAGTTTTACTATCTTATCAGTTGCAACTGCGCCAAGGAGTTGAAATATAGTGGAAGAGCCACAGTGGATTAGAATACTGATACGACTGTTCTAATCTCGTGTAAGTTGACTTTCGTAATTATGTAAAATAAACTTGGCAAAATTTATAGAAAAAGAACAAAAATAGATAAAAACTGATGAAAAAATGCTACAAATGGAGTCAAACGATCACCTCATTTACAAATTAATTTCATTGAAGTGAAATTTCTCGGCTGGTTATTGATTTTGCTTTTCAACCAGCAGGATGCGGGTCGGATCCCTCTGGGACATTGATGTTTGAGATAATCCAGGAAGAGGGTGATTGGATTATCTTACCCACAGTATACTAAATGTACGATAGGACACAAATCTTCAGTGCGTGTGGGATTGACAAAAATAATTAAGTATTCATTTTCTGATTTTAATTTGAATCGGATATAAGAATCATTGCCTCTAACCAAAATTCTACACTAAATATAGAAAATTTTCGAGCCACTTCAGGCCTCCAATAAGCTGACATTAGTGTCAGACCAATTCCCTTACTACGAAGGCATTGGAAAATTCCTAGAATGACATTATTATTTATTTATTATTATTATTTTATTTTGCTGTTAACTTTTATAACAACTTCAGCTATACATTTTCTAAGTTTCTAATTAGTGCAAAAAAAAAAAAAAAAAATCACATGCTAAAAATCATATATTCAAAATTTCTTTTTGAAAGAAACTTTTAAAGAAAGTTTTCTACAGAAAATGGACCGAGCTGAAAGGTGAAAAAAAAAAACATCTTAAAAACCAAAGCAAAGTAGTAATCCAGTAGTTTATAGAGCAATAGGAAGTATACTGAGTGAATGCAAATATAAATGTAATAACGTTTTCAATTTAAGAATATAGTCTACCGTGGAACAGAAAGTGGCATTCTTCTTCCTTTGAAATGGAGAGAACGAGGAAGCAAATACCGCAAGGTTGTTAGGTAGGCAGGTCTCTCGAACATATATTTGAAAGACCGACTATCAGAGGTCGTAAATCTTCGCTACTTGTCTACTGTTAACCATTTCAGAACCACATAAAACAAATGGCAACTCGTTGCTGTCCAAATAAATGAGAAAGCGTCAGGAAAAGACCCTTAATAAGAACGCAAGAAGGTCTAATCTCAAGTGTGGCAACAAGGAAACAAAGAGAATGAAAAAAAAAAAAACAGTATTGGATGCACAGCTATGAAGCAAGGAATTGAAGCAAGATGTATGTACTGAGGATGCATTACTGTCGGCCATTAAATATATATAACCTCTTGAAGATGTTGAACTACTATGGCTAAGATGCTCGAGAAACAATATAGTACATTGATGAACTTATCATTGTGTCATATATTTCGATGACATTAATAAAAAATTGGGAATCAAAAAAATAAAGAGGAACAGTTTAATCAAGTAATGCATTAGGTTTTGGTATTTTTTTTCTCTCTTTTATTTCACAGTCTTGATTTTATAAGATATGATTTCGGTAAACGTGTTCTTCCATTAAAAAGATCAATAAACTGGCACTTGCAAAGTGTCTGTATAATAAATACTTTATTATACATGTATTGTTGAACAATATAAAAGTGCCCGAATGAGACATAGCAATATTTGTTTTCATGCGACTTGCTCAACTTGTTCATATAATATTCGAGCAAACTTTTAGCATGGTAATTATGCACGTTTCAATATAATGCTCACATTATATGAAGTTTTAGTGCAACACCTCCATTGTATTCATAAAGATTGACTGACTTTGCTAAGCAGGATTTTGTTCCTAGGAAAAAGAATGATTCAATAGATCCATAAAATCTTCATTACCATAATTTCTCAGTTTAAAATTGGGCTTAACGAAAAATGTTCATAAATAACTAAATAAGAATAAGCAAGCTAACATGAAATAAGACATTTTGATAAAGATGATGAAACGACAGAAATTTTGGCACAAAAAAAAAAAAAAATGAAAGTAGAAAAATCCACATGGTTTATTTTACCATTTTTTCTCTCCCGAACTTCGTTGTAAATGTCAAGTATGAAGATATTATTAATATCGTGTACATAAGCCTCTCGAGGATTAATATTTTCATTTGTAAAAATAGATTAACGTTACATGTAATATTTATATTAAAGCAAACAACAGAGAAATCATTAGAATACAATAAATTTTTGTTTTGATTTGACTGAGACATTAGATAGAATACAATTAAGACTTAATAACCCCATTACAATTGAGAAAAATACCAAAAAATTTCAGAAATAATTAAGAATATATACATAACAGTTCTATTATACAGCACAAGGACAGAAATAACCAAATGAATTAAACAAGGTGACTAATTAAGTCCCATCTTATTTAATTTAGTGATGGATGAAATAATTAATAAAAGAAATAAACAAAATGGAAAAGTGTAGAATACCGATTAAAAATGACAAATTAAGAATAATTGCATATGCTAATGATATAATCTTACGAACAGAAAATGACTTTCGAAGATTATTAAATGCTTTCAAATGCAGCTGAAAGAAAAAAATAAGAACATCAACAGAAAAAAAAAACTAAAACAATGACAGTTGCCAAGGAAACCATAAGATGTAAATTAGAGATCACAGGAAAATAATTGAACAAGTTAGTAAGATAAAATAATTAGAAATAAAACTAAACTAGTGACGCAGAGGCGAAGCACATGTTGAGATTCTACGGTACCGTATTGAATCATTCGTAGTTACCTGCAAGTATATCCTTGTAGAATGAATTAAGTACATGATCCGATAGAATGAAAAAACATAATAATAAATTATGAGATATCTGAGTTTTGTAGATTACGAAACAAGATTTATATACCGTACAGGGACTTAAAGGTAGTGCAAGCATTCGCATAGTTGCAATTTTTCTGCATTTAATCTATTTAGTTCATCATACTTGAATGATCTCTCCTGGTTCTTCAATAATCCAAAAAAGAATACAGATGTTGACTCGAAAAGATGATCAATAAAGTCATTTTGTTGAAGTGAGATGAAGATATTATTCTTTACAAAATGAAAGTAAGGACACTCTGAGGAATTCATGATACCAGAGTAGAAAGTCTTCATGGACAAAGCACCATTTTTCGCTAAGTTTCTAACGTTTTATTACTCTCAGAATATTCTGAGCAACGTGGGAAGCAGTGAAATTGTCTCCACAACGAAGAGTTCTTTAGAAAATTGATCCTTGTGTGCGCATGTGTAAAATAATAACAATAAATCTCCACGTCTTTTGAGTGTCTGGAGACATTGTTTTTGTTCAATATTATTTTCTTTTGAGCAAAAACAAGTAAGGAATCGACAGACATTGTTTTATCTTTTAGAAGAAAATGAATGAATTTGATGCAGCATGAACCAAAGGATGATTATATATTAACTACTGAAAATAATGATAATATTAAAGAAAACAAATAAAATAGGGAAAAATGATAAATTCGATAATACATGCATACTTATGGAATAAGTATGCATGAAAAGTTATGGAATGTTGCGTCTGTAGTCTATCAAGCAAGAAATATGGAGATGGACTGTAGAGGTCTATGACCTCCTGTAACAATGCTTATATAAGAAGCGTAGACTTCATTTGTCAATGTAAACAGAATACAGCGAGTGTGAAGCTGAAACTATAAATTTCGGAATTATCAAGATGAATAACAATCATTTACTTACCCAGAAATATTCTTTTTGATATCCTGGTATTTTGGTGTGCAGCTTTCCAACAGAATGTAAGTAGTCTAGAAAATAATCGACGTTGTCAAGGGCTCGGATGCTTTCATCTAGTGTGGACATCACTATGGAGGCGTGTTGGGCAAGTTCCATATTTTCCCTGTGTAGTTCGTGTGTTCTGACGTACTGAAATTTTTCAAAAAGATGAAGAATGTCCTCGTTTTCTTGGAATAACCTGATATCAATCACGCAAAAGAAAAAGATTATAGATTAAATTGATATTTATAACTGTTTTTAATAAAGATATGCATATAACAAATAACATGAAATCACTTAATGAAACAATATCAGTACTAATAGTAAATATTTGATCTTTGTAGCATCAACGTTATATTCTGTAATGAATTTTTATATTTTGAGGAGTGAGCGGGATATTAGAAGAAATTATTTTATTACAATAATTTTATTGAAAATTGTTACTTTTTTCAAATTTTTGATTAATTTATAATTTATTACTAATCATTTCCCTTTGATTATTTTAATTAAAATTTAAAATATATTTTTGTTTTTTTGGGGAGCAATTATTTTTCCTGTCCCCTTCATGGATCGACCCTTGGTGCTGAAGGAAACAAAAAAATTCATTTCTTCAACCTTGAATCATGTCACAGAATTAAAAAAAAAATGCATTAAAATAAGATATTAATGGTAAATAAAATATAATGTACTAAATATTTTTATAATCATACAAAATGAAAGAGACTCGACTGGAATTGCTGGCGGTAATACGTACCGGCGCTCTTTTTAAACATCGAAGATCGGTGAACTTTCTGGATCGAGAGTTGAGGACGAGGGGGGGGGGAAGGATTGTGAGAGGTCGAATAGTTCCTACTGTAAGATTATTTATAAATGAATTATAAAATCCTATAATCGGACACATATTTCAAAACCAGACGGCGTGTGAATCAATTCTTGGCAGGACGTTGCTGCGTTAAGATCTGAAGTGTATATTTACATTTCATCTTTCTATTTTACATATATTTATTGCATGATGTTACTTTTATGTACGGGTCTTATACTACAATCGATTGTGTTGATAATCGTGCGAATTTATGGTGTGAAATTTCTGTAAATTGATAGCAATAGAATTGAACGGGAGTCTAACATCTTAAAAATGCAATGGTTAATAAGATTGTCTCGAATACCTTCTTTGCTTTCTCCTACTTGAGAATCTGATTCTATAAAGAGATCTTGAGTATTACAAAAGGTCAATGATTTATGTAGGAACAAAATCGGCCAATTTATTTAGGTTTTCATTTAGTTGGACAAGTATTAGCAGCTACATGTTGCAATATCAACTGAATGTGCACAATTGATAGCAAAATCTCAGCAATAACCAAAATGATATTACTGTGCAAGGAATACTATTGCATCTGTTGTATTATTGTCCATTGAACTGATGATCCAGATTAATCATCTCAATAAGCAAGAGCATTTCGCACCAGCTGCAGATTAAATATGGGTTGAACGTACAGTAATAGGCTAGGATGCATCCGTGTGTTAATATGCTGTAGGCGTGCGTTTTCCTTCCAGGCCTGCTTGATACAACGGGGAGCGAACAGAATCCGAACAGCCAAAACAGTACAATTCCCTTATTCAATATATGTATATAATTCTCCCAGGTCATTTTCATAATAACATTTAAATGGATTAAGCGTTTACGACATGAAATAGAGTATCCATCAGATGGAATAGTGCAGGAAAATAGGATGCTGCTTCACCAGCTCGGGAAAAATAATTCTGAGTATCTGCCTGAGTATTTCGAGAGCTTTGAGTTATCAACAATTAAAATTATTGAACTTCTACAGTATGTGTGTTCATTTGTGTACCTAATATAATTAATGAGCAAATATTATTACATTGTAGAGCTAATAGGATCTTTGATAATGACCTTCGTTATTGCTAAACTAGATCCTATCGCTGCGAAACAGCGAAATTGATTAACAGTTTACTTGTTTACAACGTAATTAACCGTGTAATGACAGTATAATTAGCCTCTTTGGAGCTTTGTTTTCCTTTTAAATTAACAAAAGCACGTAAACAATAATGTGGAATGCAAAGTCTCGAATGGGTGACATCAATTAGGCGCAATTATACAAAGGAAATTTTTATATGCTATAATTGGCATTCGCAAGCAGGCAGGATATTTACGAAGAGAAATAACGTAATTAAATCTTAGCATTGCTAGGCAAAATATCTTTGAGCGTCTCAATCGTCTAACAAACCCCCCCCCCCCCATACATTAAAAAATAAAGAATTATCGCATTCATGACCAGGATCTCTTTTAATTTACTTATTGTAACAAAACCCCCATTTATACGGGACGCAATTGCATCAATACATCGGAGGAATTCCCATTCGCAACTCGCAACTACTTTTCGTCATTTTAAAACTATTCCCTAATCAATGCCATGATCAACACCAAGTAAACTAAAATCAATCATTTTGAATATTGTTAGCTACTCATCCCAATTGAAGTTCCACTAACAATCGCTCCTCTTACCCATAATGCATCATTCTAACTGTGTTTATTTTATCTTAATGTAGTATTTCTGCCAAGCTGAATGAAAGAAGACTGTCGTTCATCAACATTAATACAACATCCTGCGTTATGCCTTCTACATTTTTCTCTTTTAAATTAACTTTATTTGATATTAGTGTATTTTTTTCTGTACTGTTTTACATTAGGATTACAAAACGTATAATAACCAAAATGGAATCAAACAAATGCGACTTAAGCTCCGAAAACTTTGGAATATACGACTTTCTTGTTATTTTCTGAGATCGGATATCATTAAGAATAAATTAGCTTGTATTTCTGAGATAAAAATAGCAACTGCGGTAACCATAGCTTACGAGAAATTTCTATCTGTCGGAAACTCCCGCCCCCCCCCCCCTTTCTAGACTTTCCGAAGTTAAACATTTGTCTCCAGAGCATCATTAGCATGAGGCAGGCAGCAAGTCAGCCATGAAAAGTTGGTCCCACATGGGACCAACTTTTCAGGCGGACATTTCTTGGAAATTGTGTGCGTTTCGGTGTGACACTGAATGACTACTTAGCTGATCGGATCTGACATCATCCGCTTTGTGTGTGTGCACTCGCGTGCTGGGTTTCTCGATGTCTATGACAACAAGTTTAACTCATGAATAGAAAGGCCGTATTAGCAAAGAAATTAGTAGAATTTTACGACTGGGGGGGGGGGGTTGCAAGCGAAAGGCAATAGAGTTGCTTGTATATCGTGTCAATGATATTATTAAGAGTCTAATCTATTGAATTCCTTCATTTGCGCCAACTGACGCTCTTGCTGAATTGCATTTTATAAATTACAGCTACCCTACCAGGAGCATGCATACAGCGAATAAGCAAACAATGAAACAGGTCAAAAATAATTCTCGAACGTAATCATATTATGTTATTTATCGAGAATGATGTGCGTTACCAATTCAAAGTTTTTTTTTTTTTTACAAATTCGGGATATTAATACTTAAATTTAGAACGTTTACAATGTAAATATCTAATTATTCAGTAATACTTAATAAAGAAGGAAATACTAAAAAAAAACAAAAAAAAAACGGAAGACTAAACCTATTTTCTTTATTTATTTAAAATTATCGGTTACTATGGGAGACAGCAGCAAATTACTTGTTTCCTAACCGCGAAGAAAATTAACTGACATTTCATTGCGAATTAGTTTCGTAATTGAATTTTATACGAAACTAAGAATATAGGTAAGTAGAATATTTAACTTAATCAGCCAACACAAGGGACTTATAACATTCTCAATTTATTTAAATTAAACTGAAAACAATGTCAGATCGTTTAAAGAAAATTAAGCCTTGATATTTGAACAAACAAAATTCACTATGTAAATAAAGCGAATCGATTACGATAGTGTTCGCTGCTTTTTCATGAATAAATAACGAAGAATAAGTTGACAAATGAGTAATGGATATTGCTATAAACTAGAAATGTTATTTAGATAAAGTATGCACGTTGTGGAAAAAGACAATTTAGCTGTTAGATAAAATCCGTGTATAAATACTTTAGCGGAGTGCAATATATTCGTACCGTTTAGCCGATAACGTGTTGATTATTTTAGTTTTATTCTAGATTGAAAATTATTATGCGCAGTGAAATTATCTTTACTTCAAAAGACATAAAATAGAGTAAAAAGGCAATTTAGATGTAATTGAGTGCGTTTCACGAAAATATTCATCCTCACTTCGTCACTTTATTTTGCAATTGCTCTAATGGAGTGCTTTTCTGAGTGTTACAGCAAGATGAGTAAATGCAATGGCAGTTGGAGAATATTTAAACTGAGGATCCTGTTGGTAAGTTGCAAATGAATGTACAATAACCTAAACCAGAATGTACAATAACCTAAACCAGAATGTACAATAACCTAAACCTAGACCTTCAAAAGAAGGTCTAGGTTGCCATATTCTTGACTTGAATTCGGTACTGACGACATATTTATTTATAGAAGAAAATAGCACTCCCTTCCGCCCGAAACTAATAATATAAAGGTAAGATTAAGAGACTAGCTGCGATCAAATGGCGAGTGGATAGAGTATTCACCCTCGCATGGGAGAGGCTATTTCATTCAGACGAAATTACTTAATTTCCCACTTAAATTCGAATCCAGTTCTTACCAACGCAGGAGAAAATGTCGCGATTGCAGTACAGACGCGTTTTCTGCAAACGGACCATCTTACCAGTAGGACTAGGGGATTCGTTCTTCATAACTGCTAACAATCGCCAATTTCGTCATGCAACGGGCTTCGTTACGTCTCCTGGAATATGGATGGTGGATCAGCTACGATTGGCGTTGCTTTGCGGGTTGAACAACGGAACCAAAAATTGTTATTTTGTCAAAAGTGCTTTTTTTCGGTTTCGACTCACGATGTATTTTTGGAGGCCCTGGCGTCACTTTCACTCAAGTGACTATGTATATTCCCACTTCCTAGTTAAGAGAATGACAGACAATCCACGGTGTTAGCACAAGGCGATTGAGTTCAGACTGCAAATACCGATGATTGAGCGGGAATACTCGAGTTCGTTTGATTTCTCACCAAATATTTGATTTCGAGATTAAACACGAATTGATTAATTCGGACTCGAGATTATGCTAACGTATTTGATTTTCCTTAACACACAAATCGTTTTAAGCATTTACTAGAATCCATTCTCGTAACTAAGCAGCACTGCAGGAAAAAATTAATGAAGTCCAATCCGTCGAAGGTTATCTGGTTTGTACTGACACCACTACGAAAAAAAATAATATGATAGACAAAGTATAGGAAATACAGAGTTAACTCCTTCATATAATTGGCTTGGTCCTTTTAGAATTGTAACATTTGTCCTTCATTTCTTTACACGTTCTATCTAACCAATCTAATTCTCTTTACACAAATTCCCTATTATTTCTGTAGGAAGAGTCCAAAGAATTCGTTGATCCGATGATTGTAGATTTTTTTTTTTTTTTACGTTGCAGAATAGTTGACTGTGGCTGAATCGGTTTTGGTGTAGCGGGTCCATACTATATTCATCAATATAATTAAAAAAAATGTTTGAAGATATTTAATAGCCATTTCGTCAATAATAATTCCAGACTTTTATAAGTCGATATTAACAAATCAATAAATGTAATTTCAAACCATGGCATGTGTACAACTGTTGAAACGCCACATAAACATTGCATTTTTCTTCCAAACTATGCCCAGGAATATTTGTTGCACATAAGTTGGTAACAACTGACAGTTTTTAAACCAAAAAAAAAAAAAAAGATGCGCCACTTCCTTGTTCAAAATAATTCTATTAATTTAAACACATTAAAAGTTATCTTCTTCGGAGACCTTGTTTTCAACTAGTTATTTCGGGTCTCGTATTTATTTCGTGTGTATACACACCCTTGCCTCTGGATACAAAGTGACTAAACATACACCGTTTGTGACAAGACTCCCTAATACAGCTACCAGAAAGTTAAATGGCACAATTCTAGAAATAAAATATTTATTTTAGTTCCAAAAGTTGTATAAAAGCTAAAGATTATAATCCTGTCTATCATTAACATAATTTATTAGTTTTATTTGCATTTTTTCTTGAAATGAAACACTTGGTTGTTTGTTAACGACCCATAAAACGTAACTACTTATAACAAAGCTTCAAGACAATACATAACAATATGGTTTTGGTCACGACACTCTCAGCTCACAGACATCGTAAAAATATACCTGAAAAAAAAAAAAAAAGAGAGAGAGAGAGAGAGAGAGAATGCTTAAAAAGTTTCCTCCACCAAATCTCATAACCAGAACTTACATGAATTCCACTAAAATCGTATATATTAATATTAAGAGAATTTATTCCTGAACATTTCTCAAGACTTCCTGCTCAATTATACAACCCCGTTGTGCTTTAATGGCCTCAGAAATATTTTGCAAGAATTAACATATTTTGCCAACATGTACATCTTCATTACTTTTTTCTTTATTGCTGCCATTATACCTTTTTATAACCCCTTACTGGTCCAAGGCTATCAGCAGTATTAGCATTCAGGACCAGCAGACAACAATATGTTTCCAAGAACTAATAAAGAAGTATCGTTGTTATAAATATGACTCTGTAATGGTATAAAAACCAAGTCTTCGTAAAATATTGCAATGTTGTGCAAAATATTACCCGATATCTAAAAGATACTGACTGTGATGAGGCATTATTTTTATCATAATTTTACAAGACTCGCCTAAAAGATAATTACAGACGTTTTATTCTTTAATAAAAAATATTTTGTAGAAAAGAAAAGAAATTTAGTGCTTGGAGTCCCATTTTCTCTAGTGTACAGTAGCAAGTTGGCGAAAGAGTAGACAAGGTTTTATATTACAGCAATTATTTTTAAAGGTCAGAGATACAACTGACGGCATTACTCCAGCATATACAGTGTCTTCAAGATGGATATATTTTCCTCTTTGGGCGGATGTGCATAAAAAATAATCATTCCCACTAACCATATTTAACGATGCAGCCTATAATCAGTCGCATATGCAAAGCCAACAGCTGCTGTTTAGTTGGTGTAAATTAAGAGAACTCGTTCCAATAATTGGTAAAAGCGCAAAATTTTATTGTTGCATTTTATGCATTTTTTCGCTTCACATTTTTATCTCATTATTGGATTAAGTTCATCTTCAAACGAGGGAGTTAAAAAATAAAAGAGCTTCTTTTTAATACGCTTGAGAATTTTATTGAAATCCTCTCCAGAGAACACCGAAAAGGTCGTTTGCTAGAGGGATGTTTTTCTAACCCACTTCACTTCGACGGACGCCCAGAATATTTTAGAAAGAGGTGACAGAAAACAAAGAATAGTTTTATACGAAAGAAGTGTCACATTTGTAATTCTCTTTCTTGTTATTCAGTGAATTAATAATCACTACATAAAGCAGACGACTTTATTATGCATTTAGTGATCGTGTTACCATTTTAGTAACCGAATATTCAAAGCTTTCATTGTTGAAGTACTTCAAAGAGGTTTTTACACTAAAAGCTCTTAAGCTGTAATACGACAAAATGAATAATTTATTCTGTAATAACGAAGTCTGGTGGGCGGCAACACATTTTCAATGTAAGTACTGAGGAACTGTGGGTACTACTACTACCCCCCCCCCAAGCGGAATCTGGACAGAATGAATAACGTGCTTAAAATGATTTATATTAACCTAACCCTTTCGCTATAATATGTAACAAGGCCGATGACCAACTTTTATTTATATTACAAGCGCTGACTATACACACATCACTGAAAAAAGTATTAGAACATCGCCTGTTTCAGAATGAAACATACCAACGTGTGTAATTTCCTGTTGTCACGTGTGAAACTAGTGAAGGGCTATGTCAGCTGTAGACAACATTTTCGACAGATGGTAATTTGTAGGTGGCGCCTCAGCAAAGAGATGCAGGAACTAATGGAAAGAAGGGTGTCACTAAAACCTCAAAGAATCTAGGGAATTCGAATTAGGAGCATAAAGAGGTGCACAGTCCCTCTTTCTACTGCCGTTGATGTTTGGCAATCCACAGCCGGCTTCATCTTCTTCAACCCATCCATTCTTAGGACCGGTAGAGTCCAATGGTTAGGAGTCGCAACGAATACAGGTGGCATGTCACTCCTCTGCTGCATACTAAATGAAGGTATTTATGCCTACAGGTCTGTGTGTTTGTTCACAGAGCCGGTTTGCCTGTTCTAAGGGGGGGGGTGGTAAATGATAGTAAATTATCAGTCTCTAACCCGTATGAGACTGATAATTTACTATCTGATTGAAATACCCGATAAAAGTTCCTCATCGTACACGGGATTCGAACCCGGGTCTTTCTACATGCAGAGAAGTATCACGATACTCTTTTCCGATCAGATGAGTAAGTGTGGTGAATGAGGGGGGGGGGAATTCCTTATGACAGAGCGAATCATTCCATCTGAGAAGTCTGTAGTGGAGGTGTTATAGTTAGGGGTGCTGTTTCTCCTGGTATGAGTTGGCCCTTTGGTGCGTAGAAGAATTAACGCCAGCAGATATGAACAGTTCTGGACAATGGCGCGCAAAAGTGTTGCCATTTTTCAGCAATCACTGGATCAAATAACTCAGCTAACTCACTTTCAAATAAAGAAACCTTTATGAAAGTTCTTCACGTCCTAGACTGGATTTGAATTCAGGCCTTTCCTACCTCAGTATTGGATAACTGCCAAAAATGCAATATTGGCAATGCTATTGTGATACGGTTTGAGGGGAAAGAAGAAGAAAAAAAAAACACTTATCTCTTGAAATGAATGTCTGTTCCAACCCATTGGAACCCCAGAAGGAGTTTGATACAGATCAAATAGAACAATTTCATTTCGACAGACTTGGTCGTGTGGATGGAAGAATTATCTAAAAATACCTGACTTACTGGTACCATCATAAACTGAGGAGCAGGATGTTAGAGGAAGGAGAAGTGTTTGAATATCAACAAGTTAAGTACCTAACGCATTACTAGGTTATAGTCTTTATAAGGACTGACTTAAAGGGGCGAAGCAGAATGTTTTTCATCTTCCCGTTATCTGTAGAGGACAGTGTAGGGATAAGGTGTTATTGAGTTATAAAAGCTCTGATCATGGTAGGGGGTAACATCAATAGCCGAGCCTCAGTTAGAACTTCATTGGCTACAGCATTGCCATCCATTACCCTCCAAAGGTATTAATCACCGCATCTCACGGTATATCTATTACTAGGTTATATTGACAATTGACATTTATGTCTTTAGGGGTGAAGCAAAATGCTTTTCATATTCCCCCGCTATCTGTTGTGGTTACAGCGAGGGTTAAACTTATGAGCACTTCGCTCTCCCTGAATGGGCATGGAGATTAAGCATCGTTATAGGAGGCTAATATAGCTTTCGGTCTTTTATATTTGAATATGTCCGTTGCCAAGTATGCTGCAGCTTGCTGAACCAAATCGTTGGGATGTGTGGACGTCTTTAGGAAAAACTTGGATGCTAAGGATTGTAGAAAAGAGAAAATATAGGGAATATTTGTGTCTCTATGGAGTTGATTGTTTCTAACATACCACAGGGCGTTCAGAATCTTTCTCAAGCACTTGTTTTGCACTCGCTGTATTTTGATAATGTTAGCATTAGAGGTGTGGCTCCAGGCAGGAGAGGCATAGGTGATTATAGGACGAATTATCATCTGGTATAGTTGCAATTTGATTCTGTTGCTGAGCTTATTATTTCTATTAATTAGCGGATAGATCTGAGCTATGGCTTTAGATGCCTTTGTGCACGAAGACTTGATGTGTTGGTTGAAAGATAGCTTTTTGTCGAGAATTACACCCAGATAATTTGTTTCTGTCTGCCAGGGAATTTTAGTATTGAATAGTAACACATTGGCCTTTTTGAGAAAAGAAGGGCTGAGCTTTTCTGGGGGTTGACTTCAAATATCCACTTGGAGAACCAACCCTCCAGCTTTAGAATGTTTTCTTGAAGCTTTCTGGTAATGAAATGGGGTTTGAGAGATCTGGTTATTATTGCCGTATCGTCCGCATACAGGGCCAAAATGGAAGTCATCGGATTGTGTGGGATGTCTGACATGTATACAGAAAACAGCCAGTAGAGATCCCTGCGGCACTCCAGCAAAGATGTGGCGCTGAGAGAATGTAGAACCGTTGATTTTTACTTGCATTGATCTATTCTGAAGATATGAATGAATTAAATGAACCATTTCTAGTGAGGTACCGGCTGAGATAAATTTGTGCAGGAGTCCAAAACGCCAGATTTTGTCAAATGCTTTGGATAAGTCTAGGAAAACAGCGCCTGTGCACTGGTGCCAGTTGTAGCTGGTGGTGATGTATTCCACAATTCTGTGGATTTGCTGGGTAGTACTATGGTGTTGACTAAAACCAAACTGTTCTTTAGGGAGGATGTTTAGGTCATTTACTGAGGTTTGGAGTCGTGAGAGGATGACCTTCTCTGCAACCTTACCCAGATTTGAGATGAGACTAATTGGACGATAATTTTGCGGTAGGTGTGGGTCTTTGCCTGGCTTATGTATAGGAATTATATCAGCCTGTTTCCAGGTAGAAGGAAAATAGTGAAATCTTAAAATTGCATTTATTATACTGGTCAGGTGCACTACTGCTTTTCGGAGCAGAAGTTTAATCACCCGATTAGTAATGCCGTCTAGCCCGGGAGCTTTTTTGTTCTTTAATTTTTTAATAATGTCATATATCTCAGCAGGTGATGTTGGTGTAATATGATCAGTGCTGGAGATAGGAAGTTTGAGTGAGTGTCTGACCTTGCTGTGAATCTTATATATGTGGTCGAAGTCAAGGTTTCCATACGAAGGCCTGCATTACTCCTCTAAGTTGTATGCTATAACTTCTGCTTTGTCTACATCTGTGTTAGCAAGGTCCTAGTCAGAGAATATTGGGGGAAGGGATCTGTCTTTGTTTTTGATATTTTTCAGTAGTCCCCAGATGGAGTGATCAGTAGGTGAAATGGAGGATAAATTTTCATCCCATACTTGGTCTCTATGGGCTTTGAGTGCATCTCTTACTGCCCCATTTAATCTGTTTAGATTTATTTTATCTTGTGGTGCACACGTGTTACGGAATCTTTTCCTAGCTCTGTTTTTGTCTCTGATCAAGTTCATGATGTCTTCAGGCAAACGATCTGGTTTGCGGGCAGATTTGTAGGAGGAAGCTACCTTTAAAGCAGAATTCATTTGTTGTGTGAGATTTGTAACTGCAGTTTCTACTTCTTCTTTTGTGCGTATGTGAGGAACAGGTCCAATATAATCCTTGAGTGCTGCTGACAGTCTTTCCCATGCAATGTAGGCGTGAGAAGGAGGACATAGGTATTCTTGATTTCCCAGCTGTAGTAGAATTGGATTGTGATCGGATGATAGTTCATCCATAGATATGATGCTGAATTGAAGTTTAATATCCTGAAGGATAGCTATATCCAGGATGTCAGCAGTGCCGAACGTACTAAGATGAGTTGGTTCGGTGGGACCTGCCACAACAGCGTTGCTTGATCCTAAGTAATTGTAAAGGATACAACTATTCTTGTTTGTGGTTGTACAATTCCACGCAGGATGCTTGGAATTCAGATCCCTGGCAATAATGGTGGGCTCTCTGATGCATAAGATGGCATTTAGATCAGAGTGAAGTAGAGATTTTTGGGGAGGGTTGTAAGCTGAGTAGATTTTCAGTTTGCCAGTGGAGCTGGTGACTACTTCCACTCCTGTGATCTCAAGGTTAGTGGTTGAAGGAATGCTCACAGAGTGGGGCTTAATGTAGTTTTTAATGAAGATAGCAGTGCCGCCGCCTCTGTAGAGTAGTCTGTCATTTCTGTATAGGTGATAGCCCCTTATTGTAGGATCGTCTGAGGCTTTTAAATGAGTTTCCCTGATTAAAATAACATCTGGTTGATACCTAGACGTGAAGTCTCGGAGTTCCAGAATTTTGTTTTTGAGGCCATTTGCGTTCCAAGCAACTATCTGGAGAGATGCTGGAATGAGTTTGTTACTATTCATTTATGAGAGCTGCGAGGATGACTTGTGTTTCACGAAGAAATCTTTTAGTGGACGTTTCAGTAGGGTTTGATAGGCTGAAATTTTGTAGCATGTTTGCTAGTGAGGCCGTAATAACAGCTGTTAGGTTTTTATGTGCTGTTGGTTGATTTTGTTCAGGAATTGGTCCAATTGTACTGGTCACATCGGCATAGCTTCTTGTTTGCTTTCGGGTGTCTCTATTATTGGAGGTCTCCGACTGTGGCCGCTGAGTCTCCGGTTTTGATGTCTGGGCCTCTGGTGTTCTTGTACTGAAGGAGGAGGGCTGTTTGATTGCCTCCATCCGTCTGTTCTTTGGGTGCTGAGTACATCCTTTGTAGTTCGCAGGATGAGGGCCACTGCAGTTGGCACATTTGGCCGAGGTTGTCCTCGGCTTTGTGCAGGTATTGGTTGGGTGGCTGTCTCCACATTTTAAACATCTATATTCCGCTCTGCATAGATTCTGGGCATGGCCAAACTTCTGGCACCTGTGGCACTGCCCAGAAGATGATCTTTTACGGAGTGGTTCCGGTGTGACTATAAGACCACAGACTGTTTTTAAGTTGTAAATATCCTTGTATATTTTATGAATCTCAACAAGGACTAATGGCATGGGCGTCCTGTCTGCTTTTGTACATTCTGCTGACTTTGACTGGAGGCAGATCCTGAGAATTTAGGTCAGCTGGTATTTCAGCTGTGTCAATGTCTTCACAGACACCATGAAGGACTACTTTTAAGTTTTTTTCGGAGCTGAGCGCAAAGGTATGATACTGGATGCCTCTTTCGTCCAGTTCTTTGGTCAACCTTCTATAGTCTGTCACTGTTGCTGGCTGGATCTTTGCCTTCATCCATGTTTTTGGCCTTAATGAAGCCAATATGCAAATTGGACATTGTGGATCTTAAAGCTGCCCACTTATGCTTTTCTCTAAGGATGATCGGAGGCACCTTTTCTTTGGGGGAAATAGCGGCGTCCGAACCCTGTTCCATTTCAGTATTGTCATTGTGGGGTTCATCTGTTGTTCTTCGCTTTTTGCGTGCGCGCACTTCTACAAAGTCTGAAGGAGTAGAAGGCACCGATTCTAAATGATCTTCAGCGACAACGTCTGAGACACATTCGGGGGAAAACGTGTCTTACAATTTCACTTTTCCCGGCCAATTATCACTCCGCAGCTTTCCTAGTCTGGGGAATTCCTTGTATACTTCCTCGAATTTGGTCTCATTCAGAAGTTTTGCCATTTCAAGACACAGATGGAGAAAGAGTAGAGATTTCTCAGGTGTCCCTAGCAGGTAAAGATAATCCTAGCAAATCCCGTAGACACTCTTAGGTGTCTACCAGCAATAAAATGTCACTATAAGAAACAAACAAAGGCGATACTAGCGGCTGTAGGCCTAGCGAATCGCCCTTGTAATTACAAATGACTTACCTGGATAAAGCACTATGGAAAATAAAGTGATAAAGTGACTGTTTATGGTAGCAAGCAGTTAACTACTATTACTAATGAATAAGCATAAATAATAAATCGCTAAAAAACATATCAATCAAATTCACAATTCATCATCAATAATACACGACACGAAACACTAACACACGATCCGCCATTCTTTTGCCTCTCTCATTAGGTTAAAGTCTGTCTCAATATTTATTTGTATTTATACGATACTAAAAATTAAAAGGTGTTTAAGTAATACTTTACAAATTAAAAAGTTATTTAAAATATTTAATTTTTTAGATAAGAATTCTAAATAACGTATCATTTACACGATTTCTAATAAATACAAAGCTTTTTTAAAATAATTTAATTATATTACTAAACTGTTGAAAATAACCACATGACATCGTCGAATAACCGACTAACATATACGGAAATCACTATACGCACGTTACGAGGTCTACCGTAATTATTTCGTTTCCCGGTTCCCCCCCCCCCCCCCCATCCTGACGGCACGAATTATTTTATCGTCTTTCTTGAAAAGACATAAAAAGGAGTGATTAATCCGACAGAGTTTATTTATATAATCTTACACGGCACTGTCCTCTTTCTGAGTGAATAATATTTGCGACAATTGTGTAGTCCATGTTAGCGGAACGAACCCATCTAAAAATATTTATTACCCGCATTAAATATACGAACTCGGGTTACAATAATCTCCAAAGGTGGGATCAGCTGTTAGCAGTGAGAGCGAATATTCATTTAACAATTGAACTTCCTGCTTTTAGTTCTCCCGGAGTCACGACTTTCCATTTTGGACTTCCGCAATGTCGATAGCATGCGCTGAACGTTTCTAGACATTCGTACGAAGATGCCGTCAGATAAATAATGATGAATGTTTCCTTATGAATCAGTGCTGTCCTTTGCAAAAGGAAGAGAAAGTGTTTCTTTTGTGCCACCTGGAAAACCGAGAACAATGGAGAACGTAATAATAATAATAAGAAAAAAAAAAAGAAGCGTAATAGCTGTGTTCTCCCTAAAGCTATTTTCTCCACCTACAGGTCTTGGGAGCGACACAAACTGTAACACACTCTTAATGATAAACAGATCAAATCTAGAAGTAGGTTGTCAATTCTTTAAACAAGGCATGAGAAAGAACTCAGCAGTGGTTACACAGATTATAGAATTTTTTTTATTCTTATTATTTTAAGATTAATGCATCATTTTAATGTCGGGAAGTCTTTATAAAGGAATCACCTCTTGAATGATTTTCTTTCTTTCTTTTTTTTTTTTTTGCACACGATACAATAATCAGAAGGGATTAATGATAACAATAACCCTCAGGACAACGTACTATTGAAAACAATTGTTGAATAACCTATGAAATTTGAACTTTCAAAATAAATTATTTTTCGTAATTGTCTGGCGAAAGAGACGACAGTACACCATGGGATGACTTTGCAGCAACACCCATATTCTGAGCCGAATACACAATGAGTGTGTCGAACTACGAAGATTAATTATATTTTCACATATAGGGCACTGTACGTGGAGGACTTCATTGGCTGATTAGTGGCAGTAAATACTGTCATTAACCTGCTATTATCTGCCACTGTGCTGTTTGAGATTTATCATTAACGAACTTTGTCCTAGTCTTCGGAGGTTACATTTTCCCCTGACAAAAAGATTCAATAAAATAAGCAGATAATGAACTAAACCCATAGTTAACTTTAAAAGTTACTTTTTCTCACCTTATTTATAAAAAAGAACAGTATGGAAACAAAATGCAGCGTGGATTATTGAATTTTTTTTTTTTTTTTTTTTTTTTTGTGGCTAGATGGGTGATGCAAGAATGCTTTTCATATTCCCTGTTATCTGTAGAAGAAAATGTATGGATATGGTAAAATAGGGCTATAAGCTCTGATCATGACAGGAGCGTAACGGCAATAGTTGAGCCTCAGTTAAAACTTAATTAGCTACAGCGTTGCCATCCATTACCCTCCCTGGTACCCATTTCAGTAGCCTCATACGACATGCATGGACTACAGTGGGATTTTTAAGTAAAGCCACCTCTAAAAATTAAGACGATCCCCCGGACCACTCCTACGAGTAGCCGAAAGACCGTCGAACTCAGCGTTGGTTCCACTCAATGGCGAGCACCCCACCACTGAGTAGAACCCCTCATATTCCAGGGAAAAGCATCCACTGGCAAGACTCACACCGGAGAACGCCCTCCCCCCAGAGACTCAAAATGCTCTCTCAGGGCAAACCCCCTCACCGGGAGCAAAATTCCGGAAGAAACCTAAGAGAGCGAACCTCTCAAAACTCAGCGTCCTATTTTAGTCGCCTCGTACGACATGCATGGGCGATAATTAAGTAAAGCCAACTAAAAAAATTAGTTGACGATTCCCAGACCACTCCATAGTGGCCGAAAGACCGTCCAACTCAGCGTTGACTCCACTCAGTGACGGGCTTCCCCACCACCGAGCTGAACCGCTCATATTCCAGGGAAACACATCCACCGACAAAGCCCCTTAGCGGCTGTACTGAAGAACACCCTCCCCGGAGACTCAATATGCACTCCCAGGCAAACCTCCCGAAATCTAAGCTCTCCCCCCCCCCCTCACCAGGAACGAAATTCTGGAAGAAACCTGAGAGAGCAAAACTCTCGAAACTCAGTGTCCATTTTAGTCGCCTTTTACGACACGCATGGGTTGCAGTGGGACTATTCTTATCCGGCCCCCACATGGGTTGATTAATGAAAACGCTTTCCTTTTAAATTTATTTTTATTTTTATTTACATTGCATTGTGGTGTTAGAATGCTATTAGAAAATTTCTGTATATTTAATTCCCTTGCTCAAGTTTACCCAATGATTAAATGAAATACAATTAAAGAGCACAAGTTCGGTTTATTAATGTGGCATTTGTTGGTCCTTTTGATTGCGTACCCATCGGATGAATTCGGATAACAATGAAACAGCGCATCGCAGCAAATTCAGCGCGTGACGCTGAGCTTTTATTAGAATGAAATAATGCAGAAATTGCTGAACGAACATAAGTCTGAGTGCAAGTCTGCATTTTGACGTTTCTTGACGAGTATAATGAGTGCTACGACTAGGTATTTTTGTTCCAGGGTACAAAGTGATAATCATGTGCCCCTTCTTCAAAACGTGCATTGAACTCTGAATGTTGGTCAGAAATAAACAGGAATGTTTCTACAGCACGATTTAACATCATATAATAAAATATAATGGAAAGAACAACTGAAAGTATTCAAGAAAAAAATCACTTAGCCTCATCTCAAAAAACTCCACCAAGGATCAATAATGGCTGCTTATAATTATTACATCACAGCCATTATTGATCCTTTGTGGAGTTTTATTTTATTTTATTTTATTTCTTTTTCTTTTTTTTTTTTGGAGATGAGGTTAAGTGATTTTACAACTTCGAGAAAATTAACAAATTAACTTTGCAAATCGAAGTCTTGTTCGATTACGTTAAACAAAAATACATTACACAGAGTAACTTTAGCATATACAAAAAATTATGCACGTTCTGAAAAACAGAACAAAATCGCTAAAAAATTATACGATATTCAGTTAAACACGAGACAAGGTTCGATATGATTCCATTAAAGCAATTCGATGTACTTTAAGCACTTGCTTTTGGATATTCGCCATGAAAAAAAAATGCGTTATATCCAATCAGATAAAGGGGAATAGCTTGCCAACATTTTTGTTAGAGAATTGTCTTTCTAGAAAATTACGTCATTTCTTTCAGGATGTGATATTATTTCTAAATGCGTGAACCATCAAGGTACACTCTAATAAAATAACATTTGCTTAAAAGGGTAATTTGAAACGTTCCATTTGAAAATAGTAAATTCTGAATTTTGTTTGGCAAATGTTCCACCATTGGTGTAGCTCATTTTTTAAGAATTTTTTTTTCAGATGGTATTTAAATTTTGGTTGCGTGACCTAGAACGTAAAAAAGCAAAAATACTTATTTCGTAGCAAGAACAGTATTTTTGATTTGTCTGTTTGACGGGTGAATTTAAGGATTGAAGCGCTTTTAATTTATTAGGAGTGTAACGAATTTGGTTAATGCAGAATAAAAGAGACATTAGCCAAAATGTCAACTAAATGCATCAAAAATGGATGAGATTTGGATCAGAATAACAACAAAAACGTTGAGCTCTTCTCACCTTGAAATTGGTACCTCAGCCTAGATCTACATCTTAATCTAGAAAACACCAAAGTTTATATAAAAAAAAGTACAGTCCTGGAATGACAACGTATTGGAATACATTTGGAATATACATTGAAGAAATGCATTTCTTCAATGTGTATGACGATTCTTCCCTCCAAATCATGCAGGTTTAAAGTTAAGCTGATTAGTTTAAGCCTTAATACCATCTTTGACTGCTTAAATTAACACCTTTAATCGAAGTTAGTGTGTGAAAAGCTGCAGTAATCAAGTGGGAAAAGGTCAGAGTAAAAGAACAAAAAATTACTGATTAAAACATTTTTTTCCACACTGAAACGAAGAGTTTTCATTGAAAGAATCTGAAAATGCAAATAAATGTTTTTGACGGAAGTTTCACGCATGTCATTGAACCGAACTTCGTGATCATGAAACAACTACCCTCTTTTGATCACATTTTTACGACCTACTGACAGGAACCTAATGGAATCAGAGTAATTTAAGGTTTAGCTAATCTAATCGTCAGAGCATCTGTGATCTCCAACTCCAGAGAGACACAATAAAGGCCTGCATTATTGGATGCAGTTTCAACTATTGGCCATAAATTTTCCAGCAAGCAGTCGAATGATCTCCCAAGCTCCCCGCCGAGAAAGTTCAGCTACACAATTTCCTTCAATACACATCGCATACTTTAACAGTAGTAATAAAACGACCGATTTCATTATAATCTAATAATAAATTAATTTCGTTATTGTTCCTTAATTTTCTTTTATCCGTTATTGTTTTAATTTTATTTTCATTCTTAAATTACGGTGAAATGACATCAACATTCTTTTCGGCTACATACGATCCGCCATTTCATTTTACGTCTTTTCCATCCAGCACCTAATAATCTCTGACCCGTTTTCATCGGAAAGTTACTGCAAGTGCTTTCTGTGCGATGAAAAAAGTATTTTCTAATTAAGAAGAAAATTATATCGATCTCTGAGATGATGGCTTCGTATAATTGCTCGGATTGTGGTATGTTGGAGGAGGGAGAAGAAATTCAAACGTGCTGAAAACATGCAGAGATAAAATGAAAGAGAGAGAAACGAACACACACACACACACACACACACACACACACACACACACACACACACACACAGGATACAGATCATTCATTGTTGGTTTTAATTTTATGTGTCCCTAACATGTGTAGTACTCTTAGAAATAGTCTATCAGTATTTGTGACTTCTCTCCATCTCAAAAAAAGAAAAAAAAAGGGAGAAGAATTAAGCAACCTGTTTTGTCATTTTCCACACCGCATCATCCTTATGACATAATTTCATCTTTCCTGTTTACAACACAAGGATTACCAAACCCTCGTATATATACTGTTACTAATGACGTTGATATTTATTTTTGTAACGATTTCTGCATTCACTGACCCCTTTCTGTTTAAATTTTTTGACATTTGACTATACAGGGTAAAAGTTTTGAGGCCGAACACACTTAACTCCTCTTTTATTTCTACCAATATAATTAGCGTGTCTCCGTACAGCAAGAATTTCTTTTATTTGTTTTCGAAATGCAAATTTAATCATTCTGAAATAGCTACGAAAGACACGCGGAAGTCCTCTAATGATGTTCTTATTCCTATGGACACGAGAATAACAGGTCATGATTTGTGTTACTTTCAAATCTAAATTATGAATAAAAGATTGTTAAAAACAAGTACGGTGTAATAGTTTCAATTGTTTGATTGTCTTATTCGGGGTTTAGAGAGATCTAATTGATATGTCCAAATAAATTAGGGTAAAATTCGATAAAATATCATTATGAATGATGCCCTATACCTCGAGAAGATCATAGTCAATTACATAGTTAATTAGGTCAATAAATCAATGAGAGTTATTTAACTATTGGATTTTAGAATGTACTGTTTCATTTACTTAAGATTCAGGGTAATTTTTAAAGGTCATCCTTAAATGGGTCATTTGTTTTCTTTCGAAATTTTAAATCCTTTTAAAGAGTCTTAAATGTAAACATGTCCGCGGAGTTAGCCGAGTGGCTTTGCGCTTCGCAACCATGCCTGGGAAAGGAGTGCCCTGGGTTCAATTCCCGACGCCAACGTGCGGGGCTTAAGGATCTTTCTCAGCAATAGCCAAGTTAGCGGGTCTTGGACTTGGAGAGGAAAGTTTTTCTCTCCAGTTTATCTGGGGTTTTTCCTCAGATAAAAACTGCGGCGGCCCGTAGGCGTGTGTTCAGGGGCCGTAAGCAGGCAAAGCGGCCCCGTGAAAACACACAGCTGCAGTCATAGAATATACCGAGAGGCATAGGGATAGTCATCTTATCCTCGAGACGGGTACGACTTATAAGGGCTTACGATATAGGTTCCTTGCGTCGTAGATGGGATTGTATACATAATCTGTAGAATTATTTCACAACAATCACAGTTATTAATTATAATATTATCTTTCGTCCTACTAAACTGTCACCGAGTTCTTTACCATCGCCATATTTTACGAGTATTTTTACTACATTACATAACTATTTTATTATTTTTTTTAAGTGGGCATTAAATGCACAAGCTATCTTCCCCTTCTCATACTATCATGCAGGATTTCCCCTGCTGAAACTCGATTTTTTAACTCCCATACAAAACTTTATAAGAACACACAGTTGAATATGTCGAGGCCGTTCGTGGCTTTGCTACCCTCAAAATAAAGAATCCAACTTCGTTGTCTACTAATAATATCCTTATTACGTAGACAACGAATCAGCTGATCATTTCAAACTGCAATAATTGGAAATGATCAGCTGACTGAATTTCAGATTCAACGAGGGAATTATACCAGAAATGACAATCTTAAAGCGGCTCTATAGGGAAGGTCCCGCTATCGAATCAAATGTGACAAAAAGTGACTTGTTATGCTTGTTCTTTGTAGAAACAAGCCACCTGAGGTGGAATGATCGCCGATAACCTACTACGTACCTTTATTTTATTTATATTTTAAGTGAATCCCACTCAGGAAGGTTGCAAACCTATTAGTGGCGCACTCAGGATTTAATATTGGGGGACCCGAGTTGAGTAGACAATTTGAGAATACGCACTAATACTCAGTCATACGACCTATGACTGAGCATTTGCAATGATCGCTAATTCATAAGTAGTATAGAAGTAGAAGACGCGACACAACATAAATAAAAAAAAAAAGAATTTTAATTAGGAAAAGATTTTATCCAAAAATATTTTCCTAATTAAAACACTAGAAATTTCTTTAAAATTTTCTAGTGTTTTTTTCTTTTTCTTTGGGGATGTAGAGTCCTTGTTCCTCCCCCCCCCCCTCTGGGTGCGCCACTGAAACCTATATTACATTAGCATTTTGTAGCTGGGCTGAGGATCAGATAAGCCGAATCCTGCTCCAGAAGTCAAACATGAAATTTTTTCAAGCTACTTCACGAAGGAGTGTCCCAGGTTTGATTCCCGTCGAAGACGTGAGGAACTTTGAGGATCTTCCTCAGGCATAGCCAAGTTAGCCGGTCTTGGGCAGTAGGGTTTTTTCCCGTCAGTTTATCTTGTGTTTTTCATCCCGCAAGCAGGCAAACTGGCCCCGTGAACATACGCTGCTACAGTCAAAAATATATCCCCCCCCCCAGCGAGAGGTCGGCTGGGAGTGGTCCTAACAAGAAGTCGTATCTAAGTAGCACGCGGACCCTGCATAGGAAGCGGGAATAACGCGTAATGAAAGAAAGAAAGAAACTTCACGTGATCACTTATTGAGCAATGAACAGTGATGACATAAATTTGAATTCGAAATACCAAAATCTGATTTGTTTTTCGGTAGTTCTCCAGATTTGTTTTGACGACTGATTCTTTAAGATCTTTTGTAGCCGGGGTACTCAAGTCTTTCAGACTTGAGTACCCCGGCTACATTAATCTAAAAGGGTTCCCGAGGTTACTTAATCAGTCCCCATTATGGGCAAGTGGTAAGCCACTTAATTCTCACATTTCAAAGTATCACTTTAATAGTCCGACCATGACTGCCGCTGAAGTATTCTCTTTAAACTTTATGCGCTAATTTATTCCTTGTTTACCAGACTACTACATCCCACTGCTAACATAAAGCACAGGAAGTAGCAAAGTGCTGCTACTGTAGTGTTACGAGTTCTCAAGAACATTTTCGCACAGGAAACTGTATGGTATTTAAATCACAACGCAAGCAAAAGACATGGAAGAGCAGGAAGCGCGAGACACAACGCTCCAACAGTAAAGCGAAAAGGGACGCGGATGATTGGCCGAGCAGGAAAGAATCACTGTTTGTAAATAAGAAAGTTTAGCTAAAGAAAGAACAGAGCAACGTTTAGTATGAATACCAAAGAAAAAATAGGAGCATTCTCTTAAAACAGGTTCATTCCTTCTATTGCGTTATGTTTTAAAGTTTATTATCATTTTTATTACAACTATTATTAAAAGTAAGAATCATTCAATATTTAGGTAAATATTTTCTAAAATTAGAAATATCTTTAAATATCTTCCTCCACCTTTTTTTTTCAAATATATCCATATAATTTATAACATTTTTAGATTTGCATTATTGTTTTATCCGTTGCTGATTGAAGCCTTGTAAGGATGATTTTTTTTCCGCAACTTTTCTAAGGCTGATAAGTCTGTAGTTTTCTGAGAGCTGGGAGTTCTTTTCCAGTCTTTTTGATTGGTGTGATATTATTCTTAATGAGCAGTTCGGATTCAGAAAAAACCATAGCACCGTACAACAGATACACCGACTAGTCGAATTTATCACTGAAGGTTTCAATTGGAACCTCCACACAGCTGCGGTCTTTATAGATGCTGTGAAGGCTTTTGATAAGGTGTGACATCAGGGTCTTCTCTACAAACTCATCAAATTCAATATATCAATTAATCTAGTAAAATAGTTCACATATACCTCAAAGACAGATTCATGCAAGTCAAAATAAATGAAACTGTATCAACCAGATGCAAGATTCTAGCAGGTGTGTCCCAGACTCACTTCTGGCCCTCCTGCTATGTTCTATCTACATAGCTGATATCCCTAAAAACCCAAGTTCAACAATCACAGTATTACATTATATGCAGATGATACTGCTTTATTAGCAAGATCTCTCAACCCACAACCTGGCAATCAAAAGACTCCAAAGCAGTATTCATACATTGGAGAAGTAGCTGATGGACTGGAGGATCCAAGCAAACCCACAGAAGAGTTCGGCCATACTGTTCACTAAAAAGAAGTTTCAGACCAAGGAAGACATACACCTGCTAGGAATCAAGATTCCATGGCAGAGCGAAGTCAAATATCTCGTGTGATGCTTGACAAAAATCTCCAATTCACCAGTCATATAAAACACATAAGCTCGAAGACATCCAAAGTAATCGCTCAGCTCTACCCCATGAGCAACAGAAGAAGTAAACTGGATACTCGGAACAAACTACTCATATACAAGATGGAAACACGCAGTCATCACCTACGTATCTCCTGCTTGGAGCCATACCTCGAATACCAATATTCAAAAGTTGCGGAGAATACAGAACAAATGCCTGAGAATGATTCTGGATGCCCCATGGTTTATTAGAAACTCCCAGATTCACAGAGAAGTCAACACATTCCTCCTCTATGACCTAGCAGAAAAGTTCTTCACCAAGACAAACAATCATCCAAACCCGCTGATCAAGCAAGCTTCAGACTACAATGAAGCAGAATTCTACAAATACAAAAGACCCAGTCAATTCTACGCTCAGCTGAACACAGCTAATCTCACTTCCCTTCATGGGCGAGCTTAAAGCTCAATAACTCTCCACTCAAAGAACTTCCCTCTCAGACAAAGGGGAATATGAAAAGCATCTATGCTTCACCATCAAATCAGTAGCGTTCTGCATTCGTTGAAAGCAAGTCACTTTTATAATGAGTCATATGCAGAGGATTTTATAACGTTATTACAGAGAAAATTTCAAGCATTTAATAGGAAAAATGCAGATAAGAAAAAACAAAAAAAATAATTTTTCAGATGTTAGGAAAGTTATATTGCCTAATTCAGAATGCATATTGGTTTCCTATATGGTACTTACACAGGACCTCACGGAAATGCATACTCTACACATTGATTCAAATTTATGAAATGCAAAATCAAATACGCTTAAACAAAACGAACAGTTTCATTCTTTTAAAATAATTCATCTTGGAAATCGATCCAGGACAGATGGATATTGATAAATATCTCAATTTTATTTTTAACGGATAAAAATAAAACACGCAGAACGTGTACTAAAATGTTGTTATAATAAGATTAACATTTCTCCAACGAATATACCAGAAAGTACATATTACAAAGACATTACATAAGAAAACAAAATGATGCGCAAATACAAATATTAAAATGTGAAAATCGGAATTTGTCACCCCAAATTTTAGGAGTATTTTTAGAGTAGTTTTTTATTGCATCGTCTTAGAATAAGATTATTCCAGAAATTGAAAATAATAGATGTAATTTTTTTAGCCGGTTCCCGAATTAAACTCGGGATTTAATCCTGCATCTCAGAAAAAAAAATCGACTAAAGAAGAATCCACATAATTTCGGACAACACTACTATTGTTAGGGTTTAGGATCACGAGATGACGATAGCAGTACTCTCAACCCGATGCTTCCAAAATCATTCATAGCCATGAGCTCAACTTCGGTATCCCCTGAGGGTGAAGTAAACACTGGATGCCTCCTGATTTCCGAAACTTTGTTAGGACTAAAAAAAAAAAAAAAAAAAAAAGCCCCACCTATAAAAAAAGGTAGAGTTTTTTTTTTTGTATTCCCTTTCTCCACCTATTCCCCTTTCATGAACAAAAGAGTTAGAGAAGTAATATATGTATATTATTATAATAATACATCCACAGTTTGGAAATCATCTGCAACAATAATAAGAAAAATATGTTTTGTAATAGAATAACTTCAGTGACAACATTCATTATCGCAAACACATTAACCTAAATTTAGTTTTGATTTATTTAGTGTATACAGTTTATGTGTGATCAATGGATAATTTATTATCATTTCAAATCGTTCGGCTCAATTCTGTCACTTGAACAGACCGATTTAAACCAAATTTGAGATGACAATAATGATTACTTGAGCCAAGTAAATAATCCATTGGTAAAATTGATCTCGTCAGAACAAAGTTGTGCTTATTGTTGGACAAAACGAATAATGTAATAAGTGCTTAAGCATGCGGCAAAACACATCTCGTAATGGTTTAGGACAGTGATTCCCACCCTTCGGAGCGCGCGAAATACCTAAAGGGGGGAGGGGGGGGGCTTGGAGGCTCGAAGAAAGTGGAAATCAAAGGAAAAACTGAAAACTACTTAATTGAAACAAAAGCATTTTTATTGACACAAAAACAAAAAAAAAATATATATAAAATGCACTCCGAAAATAAAATAATAAAATGTATAAAATCCACCTTATTGAATAAACTAGTTACTCTTACGGGAACATATCAATATTGCAAAATATACCGAGCAACTAATTAAAACTAAATAATTACAATGAATCTAAAAATTAATGGCTTCCTTGGGTCTGTGTTGCGGAGCAAAGCTTTTCATATGATGGTGATACATTGGAAATTGACACTCTTAGTTCTCTCTCTATATTTAACTGAGATCTTTTTCATTTACAGACAAAGCTTTTTAACTAGATTTTTGCTTTTCAAAACATTTCAGTTTGGCAGCAAAGACCTCTCGAGGTATTTTAACATACGATGTGTTTCCACATGTCTTTTAAGCTTATTCGGTTTAATGCTATCAACCGCCAAAATTTTCGAACAAACAACACACAGGGGTCTTTCTTCATCATTTACTCCAGTTTGTAAAACCGAAATCTAAATATTCTGCTGCATACTTTCTTGATTTTACTTTCGGAGGGATATTCTGTGAACCTGAAATTGTTGACATTCGACGCTCCACACATGTCTGCTTACGTCAAATTAAAACTTTATCCATTTTCCTACACTAGAAAAGATTGTTTTTATACAGTGTATCAGAGTCGTTGCGAACAGGAGTAAATTAACGCCGATCATCGACTTCTCACTGTTACTGCCGTCTTGCCATTTCAAGCCTTATTTATACTCGCGGAAACATTTCCAGAACATTCGAGATTTCTCGTGATGAAATCGCGAATGTTTCCGAAAGGCCGATACAGCCAGTGCAGTGATGCCAGATCTATACAATTTTCGAAAGATTTCATAACGTATCATTTTTTGATATTTAAAAATTTTAATTCATTCCTAGTTTTTTTTGTTGTTGTTGTTGTTGTTGTTTTGTTTTGTTTTTGTTAACTTTTATGGGTTTTTTCAGTGTCTCAACACAAGAATTACAAGGGAGGAAGGTGGAGGGCGCCACAAAAACTAATATTAAAAAATGGGGCACACATGAAAGAAGATTGAGAAACACTGGTTTAGAAATAAAAGTAATGTGATCATATACTGTTGATGGAAAGAAAAAAGTAAAATTGAATAATAAAAAGCAATGATAACGACAGTCTTATAAAATTAATTACGAAAGAGGTATGTGTGTGGCGGGGGGGTATTCCTACAGAAATTTCTGAGGTCGGTAGAAATATAACAGAAAAACATGGGTCGGAAAGACCTGGGTTCGATTCCCGTACAACACGTGAGGGCTAAAGGTGAGTTAGCGGGTCTCATAAGGAGGTAGGTTTTTTTTTAACCCACTCGAATTTTTCGTCCCGCAGAACAGACAAACCGGCCCCGTGAACACACACTTCTACAGTCATAAAAAATTGTCCTCCCCCCCCTTCCCCAACGCCAGACTTTGCGACAAGCCAGTTGGGGTTTTCCCACAATCGCATAATCATAGCGAACCCTGCACTAAGCGGGATAAAAGCGCTATAAAGAGAAAGACCACGAAGTTGGTTCAGTGAGTTTTAAGATGGACTGTAAAAGGGTGTTGGTTAGCAGTGACTCTTCGTTTAATGATTTTGGAGAAAAGTGGAGGAATAATTGTGACCAATTCTGCAGAGCACTGTCCATGAAAGTATCTGAATAAGAGGCAAGGCAGAAACTGAATGTCAGTGAGTGAGGAATTGAAGTAGATATGTGGAAAAAGGTTTATTAATCAGCCGTATATTGCCCTGTTTTGGATAGAATCGAGCAATCTTAGAGAGGATTTTGGTGCACCACCACAAATCTGGACAGAATGGGAAAGGAAAGATTGGCAAAACAAGTATTCTCTGCCAGGTTTGCAGGAAAAAGATCCATTACAAGACAGAAATATATGATATGATAATGTTGGACAGGTAAAAAACTGATTTGGAAGAAAATTGTAGATAGGAAGTTAGTAATGATGTAAATATTTCATGCACTATCTTATCCTGTACATGTCAGAAATTTGATGACGACCCCAAATCTGAGAGCAATATTCCATGGGCGGATTTGGGCTTAGCATAGAGTTAGCAGCTGTCTTGTGGGAAAAAGTACAAGAAGTTTTTTGGCGGCTGCAGAATCTATAGTTGAAATGTGGTTGTTCCAGGAAAGATCGGAGGTTGTGCCTATAAATCGAACAAATTCCAAGGTTTATTTATATATATACACCCACACATCCATATACCAACACACAGACAACAGACAACCGAACACCCTGTATATATATATATATATATATATACAGGGTGTTCGGGATAAATTTGACAGTTTCGTAAGGAAAAAGAAAATCTTCTTTGTATCTATTAAATTTAATGAATTGACAAAAAAACATTACAGGCAGAGTTAATTACAATACTATCAACAAGATTTACTCAAAATAACCACCATTAGCATCGATCACAGCTTCAATTCTGCTTCGGAACCTCGAACAAGCTGATGCTACAGTCTCCCTGGGAAGGGCCGCAAAAACTGTTTTAATTTTATCCATTAACTGGGCTTTTGTATTACTGGAAGTGCGATTGGTGTCTTTTTCAACTGCGCCCCATACAAAATAATCCATGGGGTTAAGGTCTGGGGAGTTTGGAGGCCAAACATTTGGACTGGTGAAGTCGTAGAAATTTTCAGACAACCATTTTTGACTTTTCCCAGAGGTGTGGCAAGGGGCCGAATCCTGCTGCCATACATACGGCCTACCATTGGCTACCCTTGTTATCCAGGGCTTGACTACAGTTAGCAACTCCACGAACAAAGCCCGAATTCCAATGCCAGGGTTCTTCAACACCTGTTCCTGCAGATTTGCGAGGAATTCTGCTGTACGAACGCAATCAGATCGTCTGCTAGGGATCTTTCTTCTTGCTACATCCTCGTAGTCACCATTGCAAGTCTCTAGTTCATGCCTGATTGTTTTTACTGTATTCAGGGAGCATTGGGCAGCAGTCGTAATATCCTTATTTTGATGGCGGGCACGAATCATCATGATACAAGTTATTCTCTTCCATGATTCAGGTGGGTTCCAGCTATTCATCCTTTCTGACATCTTGTATATGAATGAAGAAGGGTCCAAACTTTTAAATGAAGAGAAGTGTGTGTTAATACATGTAACTTACGGAAAAATATAATTAATTATAAATATGTCAAATTTATCCCGAACACTATAACAATATAACAAAACTTCTTATGTTATTGAAGTGTTGAAACCAATATATTTTAATTTACAAACTGAGTTTTTCATTACGAAGTTTGTGATAACTTCGTTACATACTTAAGTCAGAACTTTTATATCTAAAGCAAATATTCTGTACGAGAGATTGAATGCAAGAAAAACTTTTGAGGAGCACTCAGCTAACGGATTTTAAGAGACAAGAATAGCCTCCTTATTTGTTCTTCTTCCTTTTTTTTTTTTTTTTTTTTTTTAAAGTTTTGTTTCATTGGCCCTAAGCCTCATTGACAGGTTAAATCTTTTTTTAGTGTTTATTGCATCAGTCGAAACTGCAAGCCACATCTCATCAGATGAATGCTAAGCAGTCGGATGGAGTTTTACAATAATCCACATGCATTATTTATTTGACAACACTGTATACAGAGTCGCACGCCTCGAGAAGAGGACCTTAAATTCTGCACGCAGAAGTAGAAATTAAATAAACTTAAAAGATCATCAGAAAAGTCCGAAAGAAAGATTTCCACATTTTAGCGGAGAAAATGGAAACATTGGAAAGGAGAAAATGAAAGTGCTATATCCACAATGAAGCTCTTTTGCATTGAATTAATCCGAGATATAAAATGTTTCTTATGACTTTGGTGATTTTGTAATTTGATTATGTTTAACAATATAAATAATGAATCTGTCGTTATAATAAATTTTGTTGACGATTTGTTATTATTAAGGTCGACATACTTATTAGAATAACCCTTGTTAGAATAACACGAGAAAGCGGGATGAATATTGTAAAATGTCTATCAATATTTAATAGTAGTGGTCGTATGCTTAAAATAACAACAATAGTCTAGTCACAGAAGAGCGAATGCAAACGAATGTAATCCACTATACGCCACCTACAGACAATAATGCAAACGATAATAGAAATGTTAACTGCATATCATTTAATATCATTGAAAAATTAAGAATGCATATTTTTTTATTAAATTTACAACATACTGATTTCGGCAACAAATCATTATTGATTATATTGTGGCGAGTACGATATACGAGATATTAAATAATTATAGCAAGAAAATGATATATTTCGACTAAATTCTGATTTTAAACAAAGTATAATGACATGTAAGTTAAAAATTAAAATAACAGAACCGCAAAATAACTGGTTAAATGCTCTCAGTAAATTTATAGTAGTTCATATCAATGTTACGGTAAAATATTTATGATGTTTAGATCAGCTTCATTTTCTTCCCTTATCCTACAATATTAGCTAAAATTTAGTATAAGTTAATCTTTATACTAAAATAGCCATTAGTTTTAATTCTCTTTTGTTTATCAACAATAAACGAAACCTAATTAATTCTCTCTTGCATGAGTACACCCATTAGTATAATATATGTTTTTTTACATTTTATTCTTATCAGTCGATTTGTGTGATAGATTTTTCTTAGCGTAAATCTTATATCTTATAATAAAATTTAGATCAAATCTAATTTATACATCACTTTAGTTTTGCAGCCGGTTGTTGGAATGAAATCGATATTAAATTCAAGTGGTAGTGAATCTCTTAAGGGCTTGCTAGTTCTATTAAGATATTCAAAATTCTAAGAATAGCTTAAAATGATGACCATAAGGAGTTAATTACTAAACGAACATTTACTGTGTGGGGAGTTAAATTCCTCGAACTGTAATTGTCCATTAAATTCTGAAAAGCAGCTACGCTTAGAATCTTTCCCCCAAGATACTGCGGATCGCTAGCACAGCAAAGAGGATAATGGAACGTCAGATCTGTGTGACTTCTCATATGACGCATCACCAAAGAGGAGGGAGGGATGAAGAAATGTTTGTGAGTGGGATTTCAGTCCAAAAGGAGTCTTCGGGTTCGGAAAGCTGAGGGGTTATTAGAACACCAGTCCATTTGTTAGCAAAATAACAAAAGAACATTAACTACCATTCAGGGCTTTTTTTCAGCAATGTAATGCAATATCCTATCCTATTTCTCTAAGCTCTAAAAATTTCTCTAAATTCTAAAAATGATGTATTGAAATAGGGTATATTATGAATACATACATATTGTATAGCAAACTTTAGAAAATTTACTAGAAATGTACATAAATCTAAGTGATACTAAAGTGTAAAATAAAATCCCTCTATTAAGTATAATAAAAAGTCCTTATAAGGACTGACTTAAAGGGGCGAAGCAAGAATGCTTTTCATCTTCCCCGTTATCTGTAGAGGACAGTGTAGGGATAAGGTGTTATTGAGCTATTAAAGCTCTGATCATGGCAGGAGGGTAACAGCAATAGCCGAGCCTCAGGTAGAACTTCATTGGCTACAGCATTGCCATCCATTGCCCTCCAAGGGTATTGGATTGAATGAATCATCTGAATCATCAATCAATCACCGCATCTCACGGCCGATTGATTTCCCCTTCCACACCATCCCAAATCGACCGTATTGACCTGTCAGAAAGTTAGATTTATCCTAAGTAAACTTAGTAGGTGGCTAAATAAATAATTAAATTATGGAGTTTAACAGATTAATTTTTTAAACCTAACTTAAAATAATATAGGAATTATAGATGCTAAAGAGTTATATATTAATATAACTTTTTAATTTTTAATTTTTAATAAAATTTTTTAATTAAAGCTTATTTCATTATTCACTATGAATGTATCAACATGCAATCTTCTTGACTGGTAAATTTCTTTCAAAACACAAACTTCAGTTTTCTTTTTTTTTTTTTTTTTCACTGTGTGTTATGTGTATTACAATATTGTATAATAATATATCAAACTAATGGCAGAAGTATTATTTTTTGTTCTTATTTTTCACACACATACATCCAGCTTTATGCAATATATATCCAGCGGTTTTTGACGATGTAAATTTTGCACATTGCGTATTGATACTTTAATTTGTAAAGTGGCATGACGGTCCTACGTAGTATACTCGGTGTGTAGGAGTTAACTCAATCAAAAGAAGGTCTTCATCGAAATACACGTTGCATATTTTAAACAAATATAAGAAATAGAAATTTTATTTCATCTTTATGAACTGCATATCCGTTTGTTATCAACAGTGTTTCGGATAAAAAAAAAATCTTAATTTGCATGTTATGATTACAAGCGTGGTAAAATATTAATGTAGTGTAATTAGCATGCTAAGGCGTACAAATTATTTTGATAGAGAAAATTAGAATTAAGTCAAAATATCACTGAGAATATTAACCTGATACTTTTTAATGTGCTCTTTATGAAACCAACCATCATGAGCCAAAGTTTTGCACTGCATTAGGACATTTTTTAATATTTTATTATTTGGTAAATTGAAGACATTATTCTCTAAGTGGAACGCTTCATTTGGGTTAGTTCGTTACATTGACAACAATGACAATTTCTGAAATTAGTGTGACGTAGGAATTCAGCGCGAAATCTGGATCTTCATCATCATTTACTAATTAAAAAAAAAAACATGCCAAAGAGGAAACCGCAATTTCTTGAATTATTAGAATAAGAGTTGGTTCAGCCATTGCTGCTAGCACACAAACACTACACACATCAAGCACTAATTCGAATAAAAAAAGAAGTAATCTTATACCCTTTGCTGTTTCGTTTGTCAAATGAAGAAACGAAAGAAAAAATAAAACAGCTTAGCATCACAAGGCCGATGGTAAACAGAATGGGAGGAGGAGGAGGAGAACATGCAATTTAACTCCACTGAACTAAAAGAAATTGTCCCATATATTAAATCTCAGAATGAAATTCTTTAATATAAGGATAGCGATTTGGCGGAAATGAGTAACTATACTAGGGGAAGCACTTACTTGACAAACATGTTAATTCCTGTTGGCTCCATCGCTCTAGCAATTCCTTTCCATGACTTTGAAATGTTGAACCTTTGCTTCGCTGTGAGAGGAAGTCGAGGATCTGGAGGAGGAGGTTCGGGAGGTTCTTCTAACGGAGATAATGTGTCCCCTTCTTCGGACTTACGAGACAAGGAAGCGATTCCTTTAGTAAGAGCAGCACCCATGACTGTACTTTGCAATCCAGAGAAGTGGAAACTCTGTTGTCAGCTGCTGCTGGTCGATATGTGACGCATGCGTATTTGGGCGGATCACTTGAACTTGGCCTTGTAACTAGAGCATTCGCAAAAGGGAAGTGAGAAATTTCAATATACACTTCATATCGAGTTTATTGAAAATGGCATTAAGTTTTCTAATAGCAAAAATTATCCCCTAATAGATGAGAAGGCGTTAATACCATTTAAGTTGACAATTTTTAATCCCCCCCCTCTCCTTTTACGTGTTAATGGGATGAACGAATAGACATCGACTTAATCTACACTTCGTATGCAAAGCCTGAAATGCGTTTCAGCTTTAGGGATACTTAAATATAAAGATATTAGTAAACTGATATTAATATGCCAAATCGACATTTATATGCAAGAAAGTACGTCAAAATAAAACACTCTTAACGCGTCTTTTCTTTTTATTACCTCATCAGAAATCTTTTTTATTATTGTTGCTGTCATACAAAGCATTTGTCAATCAACTTATCACAGTTATTTTGAAATAAATAATTCAGATTACCACTAATAAAACTTTATTCCTGACATCATAATAAAATCTTATTGTTAATTATAATTAATAACTACTTTCTTATGTTTTAAACTTTATATGAATACAGTACTGTATTCATATAAAGTTCTTCCCAGCTCAGGTTAAACAAATACGGTGAAGGTGGACACCTCTCTGCATGACATCTCTCTCTCTCTCTCTCCCCACTGTTATTTCAGAAGTTTCAACTGCTCCAAATTTTATTCTTCCTACAGTATTTTTATACTACTGAAATATGATATTGAATATGTTTTTCATTTTTTTTTCTAAAATTTCAAGCAATTTATTCTTGATTATTGAGTCAAATGCTTGCTTAAAGTCAATAAAACAGCAGTAAAGATTTCTGTTTTTTCCTACATCAATTCTCAATTCAGCTAATTGTAAAAGAGTATAAATTTGCATTAGCTGTAGATCAAATCTCTCCTAAATCCAATTTGCTCTTCTCCTAAATAATGCTTACGAGTTGCTTTAATTCTGTTTTGTATAATTCTGGTAGATAATTTACATATATGTGACTTAATAAGGTTATTGTTCTATAATTTGCACATTCCTGTATACAGCTTTTTTATGTATGCTAATTAGTCTTACCAATTTCCATTCATTAGAAAATTTCCCAGAATTTAAGACTAAGTTGAATCATCATCATCATCATCATCATCATCTCATCCGTTTGATAACGGGTTGAGTCCACTAAGAAGAAAAGTTCTCCACTTATCGCGATCTTTAGCCATCTCGGTCATGACTCTATAGCTGGCCAGATGGGAATGTTCTTTCAGCAACTTCTTGGTCTGCTTCTAGGTCTTTTACTTCCTATATATCCGTTCCGAGCTAAATATGGCAGTCTATGAGGGGACATTCTCTGGATGTGACCAAACCATTTTAGTTGATGCTTAATGATTGTATCTATTATGTCATCTGGGAAGTTTAAATCTATTCTGACTTGCTCATTAGTCTTGTGTTGCATTCAGTGGGTGTTATTACTTTTTTTGAGGCATTTCATTTAAAATGCTTGAAGTTTCTTGATTGGTTGTTGAGTTACTCTCCAGGCTTCTGAGGCATAAGTAGCCGAGGGGGTGATAATTGTTTTATATAATTTTAATTTCAGATTTGTTGGGATTTTTTTATTTTTCCATATTTTATTTTGTTTATCCATGCAGGTCCATCCTAGGTTTAGCCTCCTGTGCTTTACTGTTTCCATATTGTTGAGGTTACTAGATATGAGACTACCAAAATAAACATACTTATTAACTTGTTCCAAATGGTGATTTTCGAGATTTATGGAAATATTTTCTTCTTCTCTACCTATCTTCATTATTTTTGTTTTATGAAGATTTATTTTCATACCATAAGTTTTACAGGAGTCATTTAGAATATTAATAGTTTTTTCTAGCTATGATTTAGAGTCTGCTAGGATAATGATATCATCGGCGTATTTAATGTGATTAATGTTGGTACCATTGATTTTTACACCTGGTTCATCAGCTATAGTTTTACAGACTTCTTCTAGGAAGATGATAAAGAGTTGAGGTGAGAGAGGACAATCCTGCATTACACCTTTCTCAACTCTGAAATCCTCGGTTTTAATGTTGTTCGTTTTAACAAAAGCTTTGGTGTCTCCATAATAATTTGTAATAAATGTTGAGGTATCAGAATCCATTTTTACGTTTTTTAAGATAGTGATCGATTTGTTTTTATTAACTGAATCAAAGGCTTAGTTGAAATCTACAAAACAACAGTATATGGGCAGGTTGTATTTCCAATATTTTTCTGCTATATTATTAATGGTGAAGATGTGGCCTGAATCCTGCTTGGTTTTCCTCTGTGATTTTTTCTGTAAGCAGCTGTGTTCTCTTTTGTATAATTCGGATGAATAGTTTATAACTATGACTTTGTTATGGGTCTATAATTTTCACATATTCCTTTGTCTCCTTTTTTGTGAATTGGTATAATAACTCCTGTTTTCCAGTCAGTTGGAATTACTCCAGTATAAAGAATTTGATTAAATAATTTCATTAAGAAGTTAATGGCTTCCTTGCCACCATATTTCCAGAGTTCTATAGATATTTCATATTTGCCCGTAGCTTTCGAAAGTTTCATTTGGTTTATTGCATTTATAATTTCTGATGCAGTTATGGGTGGTGCCTTTTCATAATATCATCTCTTCCGTTATACTTTCCTCCTCATGTTCTTTTTGAAATAATGTTTGATAGTAATCCTTCCAAATTATTTTAATATTTTGTATTGATCCAGTTTCTAGATTGTTTTTATCTTTCATTGTTAGTGGTTCATCTTTAAAGATCTTAGTTAATTCTTTTATAATTTTATATACAGTTTTATTGTAATTTCTTTTATTAGCTTCTTCGCACTTCTTGCTTTTTCCTCCAACCAATTATTTTTGGCAGATATGCACATTTTATCAATTTTGTTTTTAAGATTCTTATAATGTTGTTTATTTTCTTCTGTATTTTTTATATTTAATATATGCTTTGCTGCTCTTTTTTCTTCTAAGTATTTAAAATTTCAGGGGTCATCCATTCATGATTTGGCCTTGATGTTGTACCAAGTATGTTGCAGTAACAATTTTTTTACCTTGATTCCATGTATTTTCTATATTATTATATGTTAATTGTCTAAGCCAGAGGTCGGCAACGCAGTGCTCGCGGGCCCCATAGCGCCCGCAGTGAATTTTTAGTGCGCCCTCAGAGAAATTATTGTAAACTGCTTTGGAGCTCGCAGCGGTAATTTTGCAGCGTAGATCGCAGTATATCTGAGAGATACATTCATTACTAGTATGTGCTAAAATGCAAGAAAACAAAGAAAAAACACTGCAAATATAATACATGATGGTACAAATTAAGTGAATATTGAATCCAACATTATTTCATAGCCGAATATAGAAACTACAAGAGTTTCGTGTCGAATATATAGAAACTAAAAGTTTCGGCAGATGCAAGCATAAGTAGTGCCTCATGGGCAACTCGTAGTAAAGGTGCGGCAAGCTCCAGACCTCTTTTCTTAGTATTTTCCATAAATGTGAAGCACATCTTGCAGAGGTCAGCAACCTTTTTAATATGCAGAGCGCAATATAAACTTTGAAAATTACGGAGGGCTCATAACACAGGCATTTTTTTCTCTCATTTCAGGCTTAGAAATTCTATGATTAGTTGTTTTTAAGAAAAATGAGATTTCAAATCTTAACATTATTTTATTTACCTCGCTTTTACAACATATTTTTGTCGCATATGAATGAATATAAAATACTAAAAAATAAAAAAAAAATGAATACAAAAAGAATATTGATGTTAACAATTAGCATGTGTCTGTCAGATCAGATGCGAGCGCCTTGCTTTATCAATCATAATGGCAAATGTATTTGTTTATTATGCAATAATAGTGTGGCTATTTGTAAAAAAAGTAATATAGAAAGACATTTCAAAACCATTCATGCCAATTGTAATTTTAAGTTTAGTCATTTAAATCAGCAGGAGTCGGCAACGCGGCGCCCACGAGCGTCATGGCCACCGCAGTATTGCGCCCTTCATATTAAAAAGGTTGCCGACCAGTGGTCTAAGCTCATTTACTATTAGCGTTTGATAGTTGTCTTGCATAAATTTCTCTTTCAATTTTGACAGGTCCATTTTGTTGATAAGAGCTCGTGATTTAGGGTACTCGAATTTTAGTTTAATTTTTGCCGCAAGCAGTTCATGGTCAATGTCGAGATCTGGAGTTTTTAAAGTTCTAACATTTTGCACCGATGATTTCCAATTGCGTTTGATTAAAATGTAATCAATACAGTTCTTTATTGTACCATCTAGTGAGGTCCATGTGTATTTGTGGGAAGGTCTATGGAAAAAAGGGGTATTACAGATAAATAGATTATTTGCTTTACAAAATTTAATCTTTCTCCTCTTTCATTTCTGTTATCAACTCCAAACCTGCCCATCACATCCTCCATGCCTGGGGTGAACTTCCCAATTTTGGCATTAAAATCTCCCATCACGATTAATATATATTTCTTATTAGTCTTGTCTTAGTTGAATAACTATACTAAATAATGCTTTGCTGTTTCTCCTCCAAACTTCGAAAACTCTATCAGTATTTAATCTCCACCCAGAGGTTTATTTGTTTTCATCTGTCTGATCACAGTATCTGTTTCCATCCTTAACATTTTTGAGGCTATCCTCAATTTTATTATTATTATTATTATTATACGGACATCTCCATAGAGTTCGAAAACTCATCGTGGGAGACCCAGTCTATCATGCTTTTCCTGAACCTATTAACAAAGCACTCACAACTGACTCTGGCAACCCATTCCACTCATTCACCACTATCCAAGCAAAAAATGTAGTCTTCGCACCCATACTGACCACATCTTTATTCAACTTCTAGGGATGACCCCTTTTTATAGTCTCTCTATCCAAGTATTGAAACACTTCCCCTGCATCTATCCTATTAAATCCTTTAAGAAACTTAAATGATTCTATCATATCCCCTCTTTTTCCCCTATCAACCAACTTCTGCAATCCACACACCTTCAATCTATCTTCATAGGGAGCATTCCACAGGCCACTCACCATGTTGGTCACTCACCTCTGAATCCTCTCCACTGCTTTCCCATCCCCAAGAAACCCTGTGGATCAGACTTAAGCACACTAATCCAGATTTTACCAATTTTGTTTTTCATAATTTTTCATAATTTTTTATAATAATTTATGATTTTTTAAGACTTTTTAACTTTTGCGAAAATTTATTTAAAATTATCCATCTGAATTTCAGATTTTTTTTTAACTTCGACAGTCAGATTTCCAATTTATCTAATTTAATTTTGCTTCTCTACATTTAGATGTAATTATATTTTTTAACTGCTTGTGGATTTTCTGTCAATTCAAGTTATTCAAGTTATTAAGCCAATTATTATTAGGTCTCCATATTTTCTGTAATGTTTGTTTTATTGCATTTTTTCCTTTCCCCAAAAATTCTTCTGTGTTTTCACGAGTTAAAGCTCCCGTTTTATAATTAATTTATTTTATCTAAACACATTTTATGTGTTAGAGTCTTTTAATTTGGAGGTGTCAAGTCTTAGAGGTCTTTTCCTGTTGATGGTTGCTTTGAATATAAGTTTTATTTTTGCTGACAGTATTTCGAGATCGAAATCCATATTTATTTTCTTTAAGGATTTTATATTTTGAAATGCTGTTTTCTATTTTTTATCGACTAAGATGTAATCAGTTCAGTTTTTACACCAGGTGAGATCCATGTGCATTCGTAATCTAACCCAGTTGTCTTACAACGTTCAAGCATTCTATCGCCTCTTTCATCAATCCAAAATTATCCATTACTCCTTCCTTATCCCCAGAATACTTGCCTGTTTTGCATTGAAGTCTCCCATTACTGTCAACATTTCTTTTCTTGTTAGTATTACCAATTTGTATTTGCAGAAATTGATAATATAAATTAAATTATTGCAAATAAGTTTCTAACCATGTAATCATGTTTTTTTTTTAATCATGAAATTGGCATACTGTGTATAGTTCTACGTTTATGACTTGAAGAGCATTAAAAAGGTAATACTGTAACATCAGAATAGAAATACTCGCATATATTTATTATAAAAAAAGTTCAACAAATGAACAATCAATGTATAAGTATAGCAAACTAACTGATTTAATACAAAGGTCAATCGAATTCTACCAAATAACGGCAATCAGTTTATTGGCCACTCGTGAGTGGATGATTTGAAATAGCACGATACAGCACTCGGAAACATTTGAAGAGGCCAGTTACTCAATTTTAAAGGCCTTCATATCCAATAAAACCGATCCTGTGCTTACTAACCAACGAGTTTATTAAGGTCCTTGAATAACATTTCGGCTCTTAGTCAGCATGTAATAAATTTCTGAAGGACGCCAGCAACATGCTCGAGTCGGTGTACAGTAGAGCAACTGTAGGTGCAGAATACAGTTTTAGCAGCAAAGAAGATGAAATGAGAATTCCAACGTATGTCAAAACTGTTCATATTTCCGTATTAGGAATGGTTGCTCTTGAAGTTTTGCATTCCACTGATATTCAAGAATTCGTTTGAATCACCACTAATATTTGGATGGTTTCTTTTGTTGTTTTGGCGATCCAAGAATTCCTTGAGATTCCCAATTTAACTGAGCACCAAAATGTCTAATTTACCCTTTGATAAAGGCACTCATATAAATGATATGAATGGTTATCATTAACGGGCTTGACCTTCCCGAAAAAGTAGTTAGCATCCACACTAACTAAATAAAAATTATTTAGTTAATTAATTACTAAATAATTACTACACACTCTAAATAAAAATTATAATCGCTGTTAGAAAATCAAACATAGCACAGAATGGCCACCAGCGTACATTGAAGATTTTAAATGCATAACATTCGAAAGAGGATAAGGAAAGTATTAAGATATTTAGAATTTTAAGTTAAACACAGCGAAATGCTCTTTAGGTTTACTATAAGCGTACTACAGTAACTATTTTCATTATCTTTCCTTTTCACCAGTGTTCTCTTTCGTATGATGTGCTAACGTTTACATTAGCCGGCAGGTCAATATCTCTTAATGATTGGGTAAATAGCATTTCCCGAGTAGAGCTCATTAGGGTGCTCCTCTTTTCATTCTCTTATCTAAGGTAAACCCTAAATCTTTTCACAATCGGGGCGCTTTTAGGGAGCACTTCCTATGTTTGAAAGCTGTAGATATAAAACAGAAAGTTAAATCTATGTGCGTACACAGCGTTGCGAAGTGCCACTAGCAATAACTTGTGTTAGCAATAACTCGCGAATAACTTCTGCACTTCTGTTATTCTATCTGAAGTACAGAGAGTAACAATAATATAGTGCAAGGATAATAACATTAATGTTAATAAACAACAATAATGCAAAGATGTGTAGAACAAGGATAAAATAACACAGAAGAGTATACTTAAACAGAATCATATTATATTCACATAATAAAGAATTACTGACACTTTGAAAGCTTGTTCACGACAAAAAGTGGAAAGAATGCTCTCTCTGGAAATGAATTCGACTTAACTGTTCGACGACGGAGCAAGTAATGAGTTGATATGTGGAAATGCAGCTTTTTGCTGAGTAACTGTAAGTACCCAATAATTTATTCTCTTGGAATATTACTGTTAGCGAAATCCCATTAAAAATAAAGGCTTTTAATGGTTGATATGCCTGATCTCTAGAGATTAATTCACATTTGTATAATTATTCGCATTTTTTATGCCACTTCCATCTAGAAAGATGGTAAACCTATACGGTATTAGTACTGTGGATGGAATAACAGTTTAATTATTTTTATATTTATTTATTTTTGCATATTCTGGAAACCTTGCTTTAGAGACCACGCATGGAACGTTTTTTCAAGCCAGCTTCAGGCTTCCGATAAGCAGGGCGTTGGTCAAACACAGCTCAATTAAATCATTTACCATTTAAAGATAATCATAAACATACACGCCCATAGCGACATTCGAACCCGCAGCTTGTCGACTGGAAAAGTGGATGCGATGATCATTCGGCCAACTGGTCCGCGATCCATTGCCATGCCACTGAGATTTTGCAGTCCATTTCCGTAGGAATATTTCTCTAAAAAATACAGGTAGCTGATTTTTTGAAACGATTGCCTTCGGAAATATTTTCTGTTGTTTCTGTGATAAAAATGGGAGAAGGAAAGACAAAGCCTAACTGTTCTCATTGCCAAAAGGGGCGTAGAAACTGCAATATTTATTGAATTGGATTCGTACGTAACCAAATGTTTTCCACAGCTTATTTGAAAACATAGCGAGACAAATTCTTTCAATCATTGCATTATTAAAGATATACACCAACTTCTTAAATTTTATAGATTTCTAAAGTCTCCATTAACACATCTTTAAAAGTCAAGAATGCATTCCTGTCAAAAGGTTGTATCTTTTGTAATATACTTTATGTTTTATTTTGTGTGAATGACAAAATTTCGAAGATGCATATCTATTCCTCAAGAAAGCAGCGAGGATCAATACAATTCCAGAACAATTCACAGGATGGAAGTTGGCGTCGATATTTACATCTTGCTGGAATGATATGCACTGCGTCCAAGTACTTTAAGAATATCATTCAGCTCTTGAATGTGAAGAGTGTAATCAAATTTTAGATAAACTAAATGCTTGAAAAGAAGCAAAGACCTATTTGCATGTAAATTATATAATTTACAATTATATAAAACCATTTTCCCTTCTCTCTCTCTCTTTTTTTTTTTTTTTCCCCACCTTCAAGTTCGGATCAGGCATTTTAAACACGTGTCAGCAAGAAAGTATTCGTGCAAACACTTGCTAAAATTAATTAATAAAATTGCTTAATAACTGTCTGTGATAAAAATAATCAAATTCAATGATTTGCTCTGTTTTCTGATAAATATTTTCGAGACCGCGTGTATTTGCATTACAGGTCATATTAGAAATGCAGGTAGAGAGAGAGAGAGAGAGAGAGAGAGAGAGACAACACCTTGTCTAGACAACTGACAGACAACCAGCATTGATATCACTAAAGGAATCTTGCTTGTTGCTGCTAGGAGATGAATTAAGGTATCTTTCAAAATATCCCTTGCTTCATCTTTCAAAATCTATATTGGAATTCTACTTAAAACACTCACAGGTTCTATTAATGAAGTTTTTTCTTCAGCGAATTTGATGCAGAATTCTTTAATATGAAATTCAATCAGAACTAATAAATGCAGATTCACTTGCAATAAAATGAATCTCAACTGAGAAAAAATGATGTAAGAGAAATTTAGTTTTCCCCTAAGGCTTTCAAATTTTTGTCTAGTAATGACTGATTTTATTTATTTATTTATTTTTTTTGTACGTAATTCTTGACAATGGAATTCCTGTACCGATATATCTCATTACCGTCACGAGTTTGTTCTAACAATGAGATCCCAAAAAAGATCAAACACGCCCGCATAGTGACGCTTCCCATAACGCACGTCATTGCACATGCCTGAAAGGGAGTGTGCTGTGCATTATGGGACATTAGAACAACTTGATATGAAGGTGACCACCTATATATATATATATATATATATATACACACACACATGCAAACCCCTAGTTGCGAAGTCACTTCCCGTCCATTCTTTTGTTTGTTCATGGCAGAACAAAATTAAAAAAAAAAAAATGAAATTTCTTGTCAAATGTAATTTGCTTTAATTTCAAGAATTTACTGAAGAAACTTTCTCTTCTCTTAAGAATTATAAGAATATATTAATACACCATTTCATTACTTTCATATAAAAATATGATTTACGAAAGTGATTTTATTTACATTTGAGATGGAGAGATGATTGTATTGTTTTGGAGATCGGACGTGTTATCTTAGACTGTGCCTGGTTGAATTTTACACAAGGTTATTCGGGAAACTCACATTGCACTGGCGCTAACACAGTTTGATTCCTACTGCCTCCTCCTCTGCATGAAACATGCAAGAGGTCTGATGGCAGTGTAGGCCCCACCCGCTATGAGGATCAGTGGTGGATGTATGGTATTTTAGGGAGGTAGGTTTTCACTCTGTGGCCAAATGAGTTCTTGACACTCCTTTCCCCATTTAGTAGGGCATCACAAAGTTAAACATTGCTAGTAGACCACCGTAATCTACAAGATTTTTTGCTGGCAGTCCCTAGCCCTGCGGGATTATATTTGTAGGTCAACAGGCTTACTTCACTGTAAAGCTCCCACATTCTTTACTACTCTCAAACAGTTTCAGCTGCCAGGAGACGCCTCCTCGATATGGAAAACATCAAGGAACAGATCCGGATCCTTAATAAGGAGCAGTCTCTAGAGGTACTGAAGTTCGTAATGGAAAAGCTTGAATCCGACTGGCCAGGTTTTATAAAGCAGTACACTCAAACTAATGATCAAGATGGAGAGGAGGAGGAGGTAACACAAGGAGAATTCATCAAAATTATTCAAGTTCTACTATCAAAATCCCCTGCCAAAACAACTCACAGGGGGGAGCATTCAAACAAAGACGCAGAACTACAGAGGACCAGATGGATGAAGACTCACCAACACCGGAACACCGAAAAGGTCCCCCCCCTGTTATATTAAGGGACAAGGATAAATGCACCATTGTCTCATCAGCCTTTAGGGAACATAACATCTCATATTCCTGGGCTAAAAACTTAGAGGAAGGAATCAAAATTGACAAAATCTGGTGGTGTCACCGAAGGTGTTACCCTTCGATGACACCAGTTGTCAATCTCTAACACCTTCGAAGGTGTTAGAGATTGACAAGATGCAATAAAAGATATACGAATTGACTGATATCTGTGGCCTCAGAATTTCTACTGAGTCGCTAAGGAAAAAGTCCTCAGATGGGCAGTGCCATAGGTGCCAAAGGTTTGGTCATGCCTAAAAACTATGCAAAGACAACTTCAGGTGTCTAAAATGCGGCGAGGGTCACCAGACTATCACATGCACCAAACCAAGATCCACAGCAGCTAAATGCGCCAACTGCGGAGGACCTGACCTTGCCAACTACAAGGGGTGCATTGCACATCCAAAGAACCGCGGGTCAGCAAAAGCTGCCCTCCCACACCCCGCAGCGACACTCAAAGCAGCCGCCCAGGTCGCCCCCCCGGTTCAAATAATCTCCAATTCGACAACTCAGGAAGGAAAACAAACTGCAGCAGTGACCAAAACTTATGCTGCGGCCGCATGAGCTAAGACTATTCCATACCATAAACAAATAAGCTCTAATCTAACGTCAGTATTAACTGCCTCACTAGCTACCATGTTACGGGAATTCAGCATGACAAATCCTCCGCCATCCTCCACGAAAAGATTCCTGCAAGATACCCATTCAATTCTGACAGCCCTCAATCATGAATAAAAGGAAATATAAGCCTAACTCCCTCATCATCACTGCGTGGAACGCAAATGGTCTTAGCAACAAAATCCTGGAACTGCAAGAGTTCACTCACAGATACAATTCTGATATAGTCTTAGTAAATGAAACACATCTCAAGCCAGCTAACAGTCCTAAATTATGGGGCTTCGTGATGTATAAAACAGACAGACTTACCGCTGGTGGTGGAGGCACAGCCGTATACATGTATATCAAAAATTATTTAAACCACAACATTCTTGCCAACCCACAAACCAAGAATCTTGAGATAACAGGTATTGAAGTTCATACTAACAATACCGGCAGCATCAAAATCTACGCTGCATACAGCCTACTAGCATCCCACTGTTGGCATCTGATTTGGATTCCATTCTCGGCTCTACTGACTCCATTATTATTGCTGGAGACTTCAATGCCAAACACACAGCTTAGTTCAGCTCTACAATCAACAATAAAGGTCGTACACTAAACAGTTATTCAGCACAAAATTCAAGTTATAGCCGGACATACAGAGCCCAGTTGGAAGCTCAGATGTACTTGACATAGTCATCCTCAGAAACATTAGATACCATTATCAGCCGGAAACACTAAATGAACTGTCTTCCGACTACAACCCCATCCTGCTTAAACTCGGTACGTTCGAATTTAAGCAGGATGGGACAAACTCTCCAGAATTCTCCCAGAGCACATCGGCCCAGTCTCTGTTATTCACAATAAAGAGGAGATAGACTTTGCTGTAAGCAACCTAACCAGTCAAATCAAAAAAACAATAAATTCAGTTATCCAAATTACAGTCTTTCACCCGATCAGTCGGATCCCCGAGGAAATCATGGACCTAATAAGAGCAAAAAACAAAGCTCGAAAAAGATACCACAACACAAGAGCCCCACAAGATGAAACAATACTGAACAGATTAAATTGGCAAGTCCGTGAAGCTCTTCAAAAGCATCAAAACCATGATTGGGAAACCACACTGACTAATTTAAACCCAGAGGACAACTCCATCTGGAAATTCTTGACATCTCTTCGCACTAAAAGGCAATTTATATCCCCAATACAGACCAAGAAGGGAATAGCCCACACAGACAAAGAAAAAGCTGAAGCTCTAATAGACAACTTTGAAACACAATATAACCCTCTTATGAAAATTTAAACATCAACCTTATCTACAAAATTCACTGTCGAGTCAAGCAAGGCTTAAGACAACAAAAGGATAATTCAGAACCTATCACACCTACTTCCCCAGCAGAAATAACAAGTATTATAGCACATCTGAACATCACCAACAGAACAATCAAATTACTACCCAGAAAAGCTATAATTCATTTAGTCCACATAATCAACGCTACTCTCAGATTTCAGCACTTTCCCACAACCTGGAAGATTGCCGACATCATCCCTATAAAAAAGATTAGAAAGAATCCCCATCGCCCAGAAAGCTACAGACCCACCAGCTTTCTACGCTGTCTTGGTAAGGTAGCTGAAAAAGTTATACTCACAAGGCTCCAATCTGAAACGGGCAAGTTAGGAATCATTCCAAATGAGCAACTTGCATTCCGTAAAGACCACAATACTGTACAACAGATACATAGACTGGTTGAGCAAATCACAAGAGACTACAATTGGAACCCCCATACAGCTGCAGTCTTCATAAATGTTGCGAAGGCTTTTGACAAGGTGTGGCATCAGGGCCTGCTTTATAAACTCATAGAATTCTACCGTACCAATTAAGCTAATAAAAATAATAGATGCATACGTCAAAGACAGATTTATGCAAGTCAAAATAAATGAAATTGCATCAACTAGACGCAAAATCCTTGTTGGTGTGCCTCAGGACCCTTCCCCCCCTTTTTTATTTTCAATTTATATAACTGTCATGAAGATGATGACGCCGCTCTACTAGCAAGATCACTTATCCCCGACTGGCAATCAGTAGACTCCAAAGCAGTATTCATATACTAGAAAAGTGGCTGATGGACTGGAGGATACAAGTAACCCCCCAAAAAAGTTCAGCTATAATGTTCACCAAAAAGAAGGTTCAGAGCAAGAAGGACACACGCCTATTAGGAGTCAAGATTCCATGGCAGACTGAAATTAAATACCTAGGCGTGATACTTGACAAAAACTTCAATTCAGCAATCACATAAAACACATTGGCTCGAAGACATCTAAAGCAATCGCGCAACTCTACCCCATGATCAACAGCAGAAGCAAGCTGGATGTACGTAGCAATCTTCTTAATATATAAGATAGTAATACGCCCAGTCATCACCTACGCATCTCCTGCTTGGAGTCATACCTCGAATACAAATATTCAAATACTGCAGAGGATACAAACAAATGCCTGAGGATGATTCTGGATACCCATGATTCATAAGAAACTCCCAGATTCACAGAGAAGTCAACAATCCATATATTTCCTCCTTCTCCACGATCTAGCAGGAAAGTTCTTCATCAAGGCAAGTAATCACCCAAACCCACTAATCAAACAAGCGTCGGACTACAATGAAGTGGAATATTACAAATATAAAAGACCCAAATCAATCTTATGCTCAGCTGAATGCAGCTAATCTCAATGCCCTCACAGGGCGAGCCTAGAGCTCAATAACACTCCACTCAAAGAACCTCCCTCACAGACAAAGGGGAATATGAAAAGCATTAGTGCTTCACCCATCAAATGAGCAATGTTCTGCATGTTCTACACTTACAGGGTGTTCGGGATAAATTTGACAGTTTCGTAAGGAAAAAGAAAATCTTCTTTGTATCTATTAAATTTAATGAATTGACAAAAAAACATTACAGGCAGAGTTAATTACAATACTATCAACAAGATTTACTCAAAATAACCACCATTAGCATCGATCACAGCTTCAATTCTGCTTCGGAACCTCGAACAAGCTGATGCTACAGTCTCCCTGGGAAGGGCCGCAAAAACTGTTTTAATTTTATCCATTAACTGGGCTTTTGTATTACTGGAAGTGCGAGTGGTGTCTTTTTCAACTGCATACAAAATAATCCATGGGGTTAAGGTCTGGGGAGTTTGGAGGCCAAACATTTGGACTGGTGAAGTCGTAGAAATTTTCAGACAACCATTTTTGACTTTTCCCAGAGGTGTGGCAAGGGGCCGAATCCTGCTGCCATACATACGGCCTACCATTGGCTACCCTTGTTATCCAGGGCTTGACTACAGTTAGCAACTCCACGAACAAAGCCCGAATTCCAATGCCAGGGTTCTTCAACACCTGTTCCTGCAGATTTGCGAGGAATTCTGCTGTACGAACGCAATCAGATCGTCTGCTAGGGATCTTTCTTCTTGCTACATCCTCGTAGTCACCATTGCAAGTCTCTAGTTCATGCCTGGTTGTTTTTACTGTATTCAGGGAGCATTGGGCAGCAGTCGTAATATCCTTATTTTGATGGCGGGCACGAATCATCATGATACAAGTTATTCTCTTCCATGATTCAGGTGGGTTCCAGCTATCCATCCTTTCTGACATCTTGTATATGAATGAAGAAGGGTCCAAACTTTTAAATGAAGAGAAGTGTGTGTTAATACATGTAACTTACGGAAAAATATAATTAATTATAAATATGTCAAATTTATCCCGAACACCCTGTACATTTGAATCCCGTGTGGTGGCCAGGATAAGAATATCCCCGCTGTAGCCCATGCATGTCGTACGAGGCGACTAAAATGGGCACTCAGGGAGGTTAACGGATGGCAATGCTGTAGCCAATGAAGTTTAAACCTAGGTTCGGCCATTGCTGTTACGTTCCTGCCATGATCAGAGCTTATAGCCTATATAACCCCATCCATACATTTTCTTCTACAGATAACGGAGAATATGAAAAGCATTCTTGCTTCACCCATCTAGCAAAAAAAAAACAAAAAAAAAAACAACCAGATTGGACTTACATTTGAATGCGATTTTTTTTTTTTGATATTTTACTTAAATCACTTTTGGTCGCATACCTTTGGACTGTAGAACAAGCAATTTCCAAATTTTTATAAAACGATATACCCACACAAGCAATACAGGTGAGGGTATATCATGTTTATTTAGCTGTTGTTAGAAGAGTCATCTATATGGATATCGCTTTTAATACCAATTGGGAAATTCAAAAAAAGAAATTAAATGTCTGAGTTTCAGTGTATTTCCACGGCATGCTAGATAGGAGGAATATTCCAGTATGCAAATGTTCTACAGTCAATTTTTTTGCTGAATATCATGATTAAAAACTGAAGTTTCTTCCATAAGAAAAGGACCTATTTATCTGCATCAAAGATTCTGGACTTGATTGAAAAAAAAAGTCCGGAAAAGTTAGCTCTAGTCGGAGAGCAGAATCGAAGCTACAAGAGATCGTTCATTTGCAGACCTAGTGCAGCGAAAATTATCAAACCTTATCTAATATCGTGTACTAAAATTTAATTTACTTATTTTAAATACTCAGTTTTATTTCAAAATAGGTATTGCTTTTCAGCATCCATGGTTTTCGTTTTCAGGAGTCTCAAAGCAAAAAGTACTTTGGAAATATAATTAGTCACCAGGCTAACAGTACAAGAACAAAACTCCAAATTAAAAGAGAAGTGTTCTTCTCTTAGAAGGCCACTTCGTCACTTCAAATAGTTCCATCTAAGTTGATCAACGCGTGCATAAATATATTTGGTCTTTAGTACGTGTGAAGGCGATAATCTTTTCTGAACTACAATTCTGACTTTTTGCAACTACAATTCTCGGCACTTTTTTCCCCTCCTACGTGCAAGAGCAATTTTTATGGAATGTCGAAAACACCAGTAAATATAGGACTTGATGAATTTTTCATACATTCTGTGCGCATGCGCCATGCAGGGACGAAGTGAAAATGATTTTGAGTGATACTAAACTTTGGTAAGGAAAACACGTCAGTTATGAATGATATAAATGACAGTGATCTAGACAGATGCCTGACATACTGAATTAATTAATTACATTGATTAATGATTAATTAGATTTATACGAAATCAAATTTCTTAATCATGACAAACTGTTGACTATCAAGGGAAGGAGATGACATGAAATTAAAAAAAAAAAAATTAAAATGCGAAGATAATATAATGATGTAACTCTTTATCATAGTAGCCTTTTGCATAGTAATTCGAAGTTCACAAGTATGGTAACAACCTGGCCTACGATAGAATAATGCAATGTTTTGATACTGGGAGTTATAACAACAATTTGCTTTGTGTGCTATTCCTTGGCTTTTTCCGGACGAATTTCATGAAAATATACAAACTGAAGTTATTACTTTGGATGTTTACGAGATATTTTGCCGAATTTTATCCCATGCAAACGGTTCTTTTAAAAAAGAATACTGAGATGTTTCAGATTCTTACGAAAATAGGTCGAGTCATCTCAATTTCCTTTTTTAAAAGAACTTTTTGCACGGAATAAACTCGGCAAAATATCTCGTCAACATACAAAGCAATATCTACGCTATAGGTGGAGAGGCTAACAGATTTTTTTGTTTTTAAAAAAATTAAATCAATTAAAAAAATCTTTAGACAAGTAAACACCCATTGTAATTATGAAACTTCTACAGAGAAAAAAAATTGTCAACCTAACCTCCTTAAAATAACAATTAAACTTAAGTAGCTCTCGTCTAGAATGAATCAAAGTCATCGCTTATAAGAACCCAAACAATTATTTTCGCCTTAAACATTTAGCAAGAAAAAAAGTGAAATTCACAGAATTACTATTCCAATCAGAAACTCTAAACTGTTATCTTGTAGACAACGCTCGACTTATCTTCTTTGTATTCGTGTCACAGTGGTTGGAATAAATCTTCGATGCCATTAATAAATGCTTTCTTTAATTTATCCTCTGCTGGTGACTCGAGATGTCTTCGGCAGCCAGTTCCGATCCTTCTCTCGAACAGTAGGCCGTGCTATCACCCGCCAAAGTGTGTGGCAGGATGAAGGAAAGAAGAGTGGCGCCAGTCTAAGACGTCAGGAGACAGTAACAGTGGGACGATCTTAAGTACAAAAGATTTGAACGGAACAGAAAAGGCCGTCGAGAAATAAACGTCAACGCTAAGTCGCGTCAAGAAAATAGTCTGCATTCCCTTCTAGTATCAGTCTAATGCAGGAAGATTCTGTTAACGAGAATGAGATAGATGCTTATTACGTCATTTTTTTTTTTTTTTTAAACGAGCTCTTTAAATAAAGGGACTTGAAACAGCGAGCGCCAAGTTTACTTTTGTCTTCGTGGACATGCGTGAAAGTAAAGGGTCAAATCTTTTGTCGGCAAAACAGACTGTTATCAATCAGTTGCGAAATGGAGAGAGTCTTCATTTAAAACAGGCATCTTTGTGTCTTATCGACAAAGGTCATGACCTCACTTTGGAGTTTTCCGGTTCGTTAAGCATTCATGTTTGCTCATTCCAAGCATTCCCGATTTCCTCTCGATCTTTAGCTGACATTTTTAGGTAGGTATGCCGAAGTGCTCGAACTCCATGTTTAATCCTTCGCTTTGCGATATTTTAAAAACATCAATTATCTGCATTTTTAATGCTTAATCTCCTGTGTAAGCATTTGTTTCTTTCCTTCATTCCTTTTTCTAGACTCTGAATAAACATTTAATTCGATATTTCGGGGTCATTTTAGAATACAAGATAAAGAAGTATTATATTCAAGTCTTGTCTTTTTGTAGTTTAAATGAGCACATGATACAAAAACTGCTATTTATTTGTATTAAATAAGCAGATAATGGCCTGATATGATAACTATGATGAAAGACGAAACAGATGAATTTGTTTAAATTTACTGTGTAATTGATTCATTGAATTGTTTACACACACACACACACACACACACACACACACACACACACACACACACACACACACACACACACACACACACACACACACACACACACACACACACGATCTTTCATGAAATTAACTATAACATTGTTTTTTAAATTATTCTTACTTTTAATTCTATGCTTGTATGCTGCCTTAGGTGGCTGAGCAGGTCTTTGTTTGCAATAACTATCCGTATTAGTACTCAGCATAAGCTCTAATTTAAAAAAGGCTTAAAATCTTTTAGTGTGCAATTTTAAAATTTTGTTAAGCCTTTTATAAATCAGAGCTACGTTTGTATTTGGAGTTTTAGTTTATGTTTTTGAGAAGTTTTAAAATAATTCCATCCCTCCTTTTTATGTTTGTTCAAATTTTTTATTTATTCAAAATTGGGGAGTGAGATTGGCAGAGGTCAAGAAACAGTTCTTGAAGTTCGGTCACCAAGATGACAGCGCCTTTTCAACAGGATTTATTTTGTTATTCATTATTTAATTTATTTCCAAATATGTTTTTGGTAGTGGATGTTTTTTTGTCGCCTGGTGTGAGGCCATTACCCTACTTGATGAAGGCTGAAGTGGTTTGGAAGAGTTCCACGTTGTCTGTAGCAGTGCAGTCTTTCCAGAATATCCGAACAGTAGTTGCTTAACGTACGATAGGCTTACAAACTTTCGTAGTGGAACTCCCATAAAATACGTCTATGAAGTGCTTAGATAAATTATTATAATAATACAAGAGAAACTTGATAAAGCACAAGTAACTTTTTTATGTGATTTCCACCTAAGAAAGGATTTTTTACTTTTATTAATTTAATTAAATTATTTTTTTTTTACATAATCCGGACGCTCTACGGCTTTAAATTAATCCATCTTAATGGCTGCGCTTCGTCAAATCACTATTATCACAAATAGGTTATAACGTCAATAATTTGTGAAATCTAAATAAAAGCATTAGTCAGTATTGGCATCCCTCTTCTTAAGCCTTATTCATGTTTCACACAAACATAAAATATACAATAAAAATGACTTATCCCAATCAAATCCTTAGGAAGCATCAAGCTGAAATATATTACGTTAGAAAGGTAAGGAGGAGATGGGTCAGTTGTCTTCTGTTATTATCCAGCAGATAACTGCATGAATTTTCGATGCATTATAAGACCGATTGCATATTTTCATATCAATTTGTTTTACGAGAGGGAATAAACTATTGTCGCATAATGTTTATGGAGAGTAGAGGTAATTGCATTCCACAGAAATTACCAATATCGAAAATACTCCGATTTGATTTCAGGTCAAACAACAGCAGGGATTTAGGTTAAAAAGTAATTACAAATCCTGCGTTATTTAAAGACTGTACAGGAAAACATAAGACTGGGAAAAGTTATTAGTTTAGGGATAAGAACTTGGGCAGATGCCTATCATGACTATCCAAAATTAGAAATGAGAGCAATAATTCGCATGACAAGAATAAAATCGGTACCAAACATAATAACACTTAATGGATTTGGGCTTATCGAATCATGTGGCTGTCTTCGGATACCTCGTTTATTACGTGCGTCATTAGATCACCTTGAGGTTAACTGCACTTAGCAAAGTACTTTAACCGGCTTGCAAACAGAACACAATGCAGTAATTTTGTAACAAGACGTACAAAAAATATACTAACGGGAAACACAATGAATGTAGCGGAAAAATCATTAGCAAACCAGAAGCATACTTGGCGATTACTTAGAAGACATAGCAGAAGAGGAATCTTGATGTAATATAATGGAAAAAGAAGATAAAGTCTGAGTTAAAATACGAAATTAAGTGGAGATACATATTGAGAAATTCCTGAACAGAAATATGTAAAGCACACGTCCAATTTTTTCATTTAAAAATTCTAGAACGAACTAATTACGACTGACAGCTTGGAAAGTATTTACAAATGTCGGAATTGCATTTACCACATAATCTCATATTAGATGAGATTTGTACATTTTTTATGCTTACCAAAAATTGCTTTTCAGTTGCAGTTTTTTTTGTCCATCAGTTGTAAAAAACCAGGGTTCAAACCCATTGAAGAAAGAATGGGTTTGAACCCTGGAAGAATCTTAACGAAATGTCAGTTGTATTAACATATCTGATATGAAGGAGGAAGGGTTTATCATCCCCAAAAGCAGTCAAACCAGCTAGAGAACACACGCGTTTAACAGACATAGTACACCGGCCTTAGTTACGTATCATTGCATTCTGATATTGTAAGAGACATTCGTAACACAGCAGAAACATGAACTAACAAACAGCGCACCAAAGAAGTGAATTAATTCCACATTAGCTTTCTCTTTCCAGTCCAATTGCAAGCTTAAGTATCGTTAATGTAACAGACAGCGGCCTCATGCAGTGATTCAAATGCTAGCGGAAGGAATTAATTAGGAAACAGATGGGAATAAATCACTAGCGTACATCTCCATTAACAATCATTACAGATGTGCTAGTCGCGAACGAATTTAGTTGATAAAGATGAATTAAGATATATATCTTGTGACTTTTCGATGTAAGATTGCACGAATAGGGCAATAACACATACCGTTCTCGTAATCATTAATAATTTAAAATAAATGAGAAGGTTTAAGTAACTCACTGAAGCAGATTTTATACTAGGATTACGAAGTGTAGTTCTTAATTTTAAATATGTTTGCAATCTATGCTACCTCGCCATAATCTATGCTGCTATACGCCATCTTGTATCTGTCCGTCAACGGGCATGAAACGACTTGAGAACAGATGAGGATCGCACAGTTTTATGCTCAAGCTCTTGGAGCACAACTAGTTTCCGATTGTACATCATATTTTTCAACAACTCCAAAGATAAACGCCATTAGAGGATGACTGGAGAAAAGTAACGAAAATTCAAAACTTTCTCTTTGCTTTATCCAGCGATGTGGAAATTGAGCATCAAGAAAGGCCCTGACATCGCGATGGAAATGTGGTAGGGCTTCATCTTTCTCGTCATCAATTTCCTCATCCCTGCATCTGACGAGGGACGCTCGCGATTTATGTTTGAAGCATGTTAAAGCACAAAGCACCAGTGATCGTTCTCTTACACAAAAAAGGTTTTAAATTTTTACCAGGACGGGATATTTCATTTCCATTTTCATTCTCCTTTCTTCGAAACCAGTAACAAAATACGATACATCAATGAAGATCGTCCGAAGTCATGGCGAATACGGTTTCCATTTAGTAGATCTCTTTATGAGGTATACACTTTCTCTCCTATTTCCGGTGATAAACTTTTATTTTTATTGCATAAATGCACGCAGTGTAGCAGCACTCTTTCCATTGGTTAGGGTTTTAATAACATCTTGTTGTAAGCCTTATAAACTGCCATCAGCTTCGAAGTTAGAATCTTATTTAACAATAAGATTTAGCATTCCTCGATTTCCAGTAGAAATGCAAAAATGCTTAAATCGAACATTCTGAACATTAAATTGAACACAGAGAATTCTGCGCTATTGTTGCGGTTGGTAACATGTGAATAATACGCAGTCAGGCTAACGCATCACATCTGTTAACTGCGTGCCACGTGGAAAATGTGTATTTGGTCATTTGACTACTAAAATTCATTTCATGTTTCACACATAAAATATATTGTTACGTAGGTGGAAACAATAGAATTAAATCCAAGTCTCTTTCGTTATTATGAACTTTTTGTTTCTTTTTCCATAAAATGTAAAGAAGTGAATGGCGAGCCCAGTTTGCTGTTCATATGCATGAGATGCAAACAAAAACTGCTCTAACAATTACAGCTAGCAAAGAGAGAGCAAATTGATGTGCAGCTGTGACGGGTTATTCGTGTGAAAAGCTGACTTTTCGATGACAGGCGTGTTTATCGAAGTGCGAAAATTTTAAAAGAGAAAGAACGCTGTTGTGATATTTAGTTAAAAGAAGACGTAGTTCATTTCTTCTGACGTGTCTGCCCAACTCGGTAAAAATGGTGTTTAATCAGAAAATCTTTTGCGGTCCATTCGAAACTCTTTAAAGCGAAGTAAAACACGGTATTACTTAAAAAAATAATAAATCGGTATAAGCACTGAAGCGATTCAGAAATTTCGTTCTGGAAATCATTATCAGTTACATTAAAACTGATGAGAGAATCGTACTATTATTGCATCCAAATAGGGATTTATATCGGTGGATTTAAGTAAATTTTACTGCGAAATAATCTGAAATTACAGTTACGATAACACCCCGGGAATCTTCAAGAATTTACAGTGTAAAATTGGAAAACACGCACTCATATATCTGTTCCAAGTTTGAAATGTTGTTCAATCTGTAATCAAATGGTTGAAGAAGAAGAATTAAAAAGTATTAACGTTAGTTTTGAATCTTTGTATACTCCTTAGTAAATACGTACTACCAGTAACAGTGCGTCTGTTAACAGCTGCAGTAGAATAAATGAAGAAGATGAATCATTTGATATAATTTGGTGATACATTATGAATGGATGTTAGCCAGTTCCCAGGTTTAGAGAAAAATATGGCCGTGAGCAGAATTATTTATGCTACTTCTGATAAACAGTCACTACGAAAATACATTTACGAAGTGCATGCAGCAAACACAGACCTTGTGAGACGTTAGGGCATCGGTGGAATAAATCGGTGATGAAGGGAGTTATTTATCAACCTATGCTCTGGTCTACACAAATGTGAACCTTAAATTTTTACGCACATCATCCAATACGGACGGTGAACAGAAGGGCAGTTGATTGGTTGCTTGATATTATGATAAAGCAACTGAAGGCAAAATGCACATTGGGTGTGTATTCTCTGTCCTTTTTTGGCATGGACAAAACCCCAATTACCTGAAGATTAATTTTCTATGATATCTTTAGATTGTATAGCTGACCTTCAGTTGTAAAACGTAAACGAATAAGTGTTGCTAGCACACCCAACACGTTTCGAATCGAACAGAAAGAGAGACGAAGGTAAAAGTTGGAAAAATAAAAGCTGTTCAAACTAATACCTGAGTGCAAGATAAAACCTGCGTTTTTGGATGCTGAGTGGACGATATTTGCGATATGTTTATGCCACGAGAGATTTGAGATTAGAGTGATCTCAAGAAGAGAAATCTCATTTTGTCTAAGGGTATTGTAGAAAATAAAGACCGGAGAGAAAGGATTTTTTTTTTGGAAGAAATAAAAGAGGATTGTGTTTTACTAGCACTGAAATTAACAAGCTTATCAGAACTCCACTAAAGAATAGTTTTGCAGATCAGGAGTCACGAGTTTAGAACTGGATAGTTTGCAAGTTTCGGTTGTCTGTAGTGCAAGGATTGTCAAATGAGACAATATATTGTCTCATCCGAGTACAGTCAAATATGTGTAATACTGTCATCAGAAAAACGTTGGTTTGACTTACAGTCAAATGTAGAAGGTAACTGATATAGAGAAACATTAGAGTACGTAAAACAATAGAGCTTTGTGGCACATTAGCATTAGTTGTATAGTTGAAGAGAAACATCTATTCGCCTAACAAAAGCTGTCAATGCGGTTGCAGAATTCAGAAGATAAATCAAGCAATAATCACTTGAGAGTCCCAATATTTTTCTCCATGGCATTTGTCCAAAAGTGGGTAACACAAGCCAGAAGATCTGCTATTATTCGGCAGTGGTGGAATTCACACTGGCGATCTTTCACCGAGAGCCTCCAACAAAGCATAGAAGTATAGTATTAACGATTTTATCAGTTACTTAGAAAAAAGTGAAGTAAATGATATTGGATGGTAATTAGATGCACAGTACCTCAGTCTGTTTTGACTAACCCTTTAGTTGGAAATACCCAGATTCGAATCGCATGTAGGACGAGAAAAAGACCTTTCAAAATGAAGATGAGTTAGCCTATCTTATATGGAAGTTAAAGATCTTTTCTTCCCAGAAACTCAGGTTCTTCGTGACACAAATCAGTCAGGAGAATGCACGTAATTTACATACGGAAATAATATTTAGGTGTAAGACTAGCTATCTTATGCTAAAAATACGGTACGGTTCTGAAAGCTAAGGATATTTGGCAAGTCATGGACCTTTAGAGCCAGAACTATCACCGATTGCTATTAATTAGATAACAAAGATTTAGTCCTTTTTGGGAATGGTTTGCGTATGGGACAACGTCCATGCTGAAGGATAAATAATAGTGAAATAACAAAGGGGGGAAAAAGCAACAAAAAAAAGGTGCTCTGGCATCTGATCTCTTTGTGGCCAAAAGTAATCAAACGGGTATTCAATGTATGTGTTAGGAATGATAGGAGGACATTTAATAAGATTATCAGTGTAAGAATTAGGGGAGAGGTAATAAGAAGCTAGAAGATTTTTTTAAATTTTATTTATTTTATTTTTATGGATAAAGATGAAAGGAACCATTCACGTGCAAAAGAGGTGGAAGCACTGGACCAAAGTTACGGCCAAGTGGCAATCGATCAAAAAGCATATTACCGTTTGGAAATAATGCATTTCTTGCTCTTATCCGTTTTTAAAAACAGTTTCGGATGTGCACATAAACAGGAAAGGAAGATGAAGATTTCGATGAACGCCAATTGTAATACGCCCGGTTCTTTTCTTTGTATTGTCTTGGCACACTTCTTTAGACTTAGAGAACCGAAGCTTAGATTGGTGAGGAAGGGAGTTAATAACTATTTGTTGTTATTCATCAACAACAAATACTTGTTAATCATAGTTACTATGCATAATCTGAAAACGGATCGACTTCTCATCTGAAAGGAAAACAGAACAGAAAGGTAACCAGTAATTAGAAGTTTAGATTGATACGTAAGTCTTGAGATAAAATGGAGAAAATTTCAGGGCTAAAGACTTTTTCGCTTCGGGTTATATTAAGATTCTCATAATTTCTTTCTGCCAAAAAGAAAATCAGAAATATTAAAGATGACTTATAGTAGTAACAGAGATTTAATTAACTGGATAATCAACTCAGCAGTTAGAGAAGAGGTTAACGTTTCTAAAATTTTGACGTAAAGATGTTCGGATGAAAATAAAGAAGAAGCAGAAGAAGTGGAAGGGAGCCTAAACAGAATGAAATACAACGAACTTAGTGAGGGATAAAAATATACAATTATCATTAAGCAAGGTCTCTGCTTTTAAAAGTGTCCGTAATGTAGATAATACTTGTTGGTAAAGTAATGAATGCTTTATTACAAAGCAGTTGTTTTCGATGAAAGCCAGACAATATGCTTTATTATCATCCCACGATATTTGTAATGTATCATGCAAAGCAACACGGTTGGCTGGTTGTGAGAACGAAGCTCCACAAGAGAGAAATTTAACATCCGTTGTATTATGAATTCTCTGAAAGCGACCAACATGTAATAGATCTCGAAGGGTTACTAGTGAGGAAGAGCTCGAGGGAGTTCGGTGATAGACGAGGATGACCAGGAAGTATGGTAGGTAGGTGAACCACGTGCAGGATCGTTAGTGATAGTAAACACATTGGTTGCTATCTGCTAAATCAATGCAGCTGGAAAACGGAAGTCAGTTGGAATTATAAACATATTTTACGAAGCAGTAATTTCACCATCAGGCAACATACCCGGAGCTTTAAATATTGAAAAGTCAAAAACTGAAAAACCATTCTAATTCTACACAATAATGTGTAGAATTAGAATCGAGACAATCGAGAGAATTTTACCATTTTTTAAATTTTAAGTCACTGCGATTCTTTCCAGCTGCAATGTTGAGGTGGCGAGAGAAAGATAGGTTACTTACCTGTACGGTGTGCCTACTCGCGTTCGCAGATCTTATTGCTAGCTTAGTTTCAAACCTTACTGAATAAGTAAACTAAGTAAACACTGATCGGAAATTATTCAACTTCATCATCAAATGTTCCTTAGCAAAGTTCAACATTAACAAACCGAGAGGGTACGTCGATCACCTCAGTCCACACGTCTGCACACAGTTAAGGCAATAAAACGTTGTTAAACAGTAACGGTGTTGAATTAACGGTGTTGAATATAACGCCGTCAAAATTATTCAGTTACCTGACTTACAAATACAGTAAGAACAAAAAAGCAAAACGGTTATAAACAAACAACGAAAAACCGAAACTAGCAGAATAAGAATACCATACTTAACATTTATGTGCCAATATACGCATACCATCAGTTTTAAGAAGATTGATTACATCCATAAAACTTCAATTCACAGGTTTAAAAAAAGGTTTCAAAATGATAAAAAAATTATGTTAGAGAGTGTTGTAGCATTTGTGAAAAAAAAAGTTCCAATAATGAGAATAATTCCGTAGCAATACTCGTGAAGAGTATTCGGAAGTGATGAGGTCGTTTGAGTGGTTGGAAAAATCATTCAAGTATGCAAGAAGCTCCCTAGTTTTCCCTTTCAATCGCTTCCGACCATAGGTGACTTTGTAGGCTTTGCCCACAAAGTACTCCTGGTGAGATTTTTACAGAGTAGTTCACCATTGCTTTCCCCAAACCCCCAATTTTATCCGGGCTCGGGACCGGCATATGGCTGGGACGTATTCATGACTGTAATCCGTGAGTGCTCACGGGGCCAGATTGCCTGTTCTGGGGGGGGGGACGAAAAACCCGAGTTTCTGGGTGAAAAAAATTCCCTACCTCCGTATGAGACCGGCTAACTCACCTTTAGTCGAAAGAGACCAAGTAAAGATTCCTCACGTCACTGACGGGAATCGAACCCATGTCTTTCAGACCAAAGGGTTTCGTCTCTACTGACTGAGATACGAGGGCTCCATTTAAGGAACAATACTTTTCATCTTCAACAAGAAGGGGGCGAGTTTCGGTAGTTTAGTCGGTATTGACGACGATCTTGGTTGCTAAGATCTGGGTCCGATTTATATCTAGGAAGTGAACCCTTTTCAACCTGAAGGTGAGTTAGCCAATTTCATACGACGAAGGTAATTTTTTTTTCCCTGTGAAACTCGGGGGTTTTAATTTCAAACAGCATGCAAATCATTAAATTACACATATAATACATTGCGTCTCATAGCCTTAGTTACTTTGGCCATAATTCCAAACAACTGAAAGTTAGTTAGCCTACCTCAAACCCAAAAGTGTCAGGATCCCTTTCCCAATCTCACCCGAAAACCAGAAACATGTATTGACAGAGTGAGTAGACAAGAAGATATGATTCGTCGTTCAATTATTAGCAATAAGGATTAATAAATTACTCGGCTTACAGGTTCCCGGGTCCGATACATAAAGGAATACGGGATGAGAAATTCTTCTGCACATACCCTTTATAATGTTGGTGTTAATTAATGTGATGAGAAATTTACAAACCGACTGCCGTTATGGAAAAATAGACTCTCGGCTAATGAATGACCAAATTAAGTTAACGCACTAAACTATCTCAACCTACCATTCCGAAACTTTTAAAAAACATAACTTATACGAATTTATTTTAAATGAAGAAAATTAGAAAATATCTGATTTTCTAATGAATCAAAATATAAGCGCCCATCATACGGGATTATTCGTCCCGCCTACAACTGATGGGTTAAAAAATAGTTCAGTGCTTCCAAACTGTTACAGTTATTAGAGAAATTTTAACAATTACAACTATTATAGACTTAATTTTATTGTAGAGTATGAATCAATAATTATATTAATTTTTCAAATTTAATTCTACCAAATTAAAATAATCCTATAACAGTTAAAATCTACCATAAAACAAACCAACAGAAACAATTTTCGGCATTGATCCAATTCTTGCCTAAAATTTTATTTGTAAATTTAAAGGAATGTAGGTTTTTTTTAATGAAAAGTTTCAACAATTCAAAACAACCAAGTATAACAATCGAAAAATTGAACGTTAAACTATTCAGAAGTCTTGAAAGACTTTGCGATTAACGAATAGAAATATTGATTTTTATAAGACTCTATTATTTTCACTTGCTTAATAATTGGACTGTCGCTTAGTTTTTTTTTTTAACATGCATTTTGGCAACCAATCTGGCGATAAACTGTTAGCAGAGGAATTATTGTTCATTCTCGACAAAAAAGTTAACATTCAAAGTAATTCGCCTGGATCATTCGTATAATGAAAGGCAAAGCAATCTTCCCTTAAGAAGAAAGATGAGGGGTGGGGGGGGGGATGGAAAGAGAATAGTTTTCGATTGCAGTGCAATATCAGCAACTAGTTGTTAAGTGAAGCTTTAATAGTTCGAGAACTACGATATGAAATGAAAGACTGTTTTATTTGTGCAAACTGCTAGATTGTTTCCGAACAAACAAACAAACAAACAACTATTGTTTTATTTTCGCATTGAAGTGGAAAATCTTTTCTATAAGCATTTCGAATAGGGAAAGCCCTGGACGATTCCTCATTACCAACTCTGATCTACATTCTATTAGAAGCAGCAACAACAATAAAAAAAAAATTAACTCTATGCTCATGACATAGGGATAGAAAAAGAAAAAATATTTAGTATTGTAAAAGTATACGTGTCACAGGGATAGAAAAAGAAAAAAAGACTTAGTATTGTAAAAGTACATGTTTTATAGTATATGACTGGTCGGTGAGTGAGAGGGAAGAAAATTGTCCACAGGATCGCGATCTGCGGACTACAATGATTATTTACTGTTTGTTTTATCGCTTTGCTATGAAATGCATTTCCAGTGGACCTCTAGACTCATCTTTATGGAAACAAAACATGTTATCGATTAAATGAGTGGGGAATGGCTTATTGGGGTAATTTGAAGGGAGTTTTATTGATGAAGTAATACTTAAATCATTTATATAGATGTCTTTTTCATCTAAAGATGACAGGAAACGTTATTCATCATCTTGCCTCTCTCTCTCTCTCTCTCTCTCTCTCTCTCTCTCTCTCACACACACACACACACACACACACACACACACACACACACACACACACACACACACACACACACACACACACACACACACACACACAGTATCAAATCTCCTCTGCAATCGAGAGATATCCCACCCTTTCCACTTTCCGACGACGACACAATGAGATGTTGTGCTCCTTTTCGAGGTCCGTAAAGCGATTCGCTCGGAGAGTGATTAGATGCTACCACTTCACATGTGAAGAGGAGATATGTCACAGAGCGCTTCGTGCCCCAGGTCAGGGTTACCAAGTACTGATTGACATGCCGTTTTGGAGAGATCTGACATATTAGTAGAGAGTCTAATGAGGTCGGAATAGCATAGAAAGCTACTATTATGAATGACGATCTTTTCCTCCGATCCAAAATAAATAACTGCGTCCGTTTATTTATTTCCCACTGCCTAGACTGACGCCACGCGTACACTTTCTTTTACTTCGCTTTATAAACAGATCGACATGCCTGGTGGCTCTAGCATCTTCTGCCATCTGATTATCATTATTTATTAGAATGTAAATGCGCATTTGAATTTTAGTCGACTGTATAGCTTTGGAGAATTATCTGAAATGTATTCACAACGTCGTTTCGCAATATAAATGCGTCTTCGGTTTCAATTTTTTGTTTATTAGTATCTTACGGATTCAATGTCAACTTTTATAAAATAAATAACAATGGCCTACTCATCGAAACTTGGGATTTGAATTAGAATAGCTTATCAATCAAAGTTTGCCTTTTTTTTTGTTTGTTTAGTAACACTGACGTCATTGTTGGTATCATCATTAGTAGCGGTAATAATAAATGCATTTCTTTTCACAACAACAGTGTTTCGCTCTCAATGGTTTAATAACTTTTTTATTGTTAACACTAGCATTATTGCAGTGCGACTTGATTCGTTACGACTTTTCACCGCTAATACTGGAGTCAAAGGACAAGGTCTACACTCCACAACTTAGTTCATGTCCCAAGTTCAACAAGCACCACGATGATGAGTTAGTTTTTATGTAGAGAAAAATAAAAAAACCCTGAAACTTTAAGTAAAACTATGATTTAATAATTATAAAGTTTAATAAATGAAACGAATCTTTAAACAATGTACAATTAGTTCTTTGAGTGATCTGTAAGTGCACATGTTTTAAAAATATGTCGAAGGTTGTTACGTTTCGTTATGATCCTCAGGGCACATAATACTTAATTGGGCTTTAAATTATACAAAGCTTGCAATGCTCAGCTGCCTTTTATGTTTACTTTAATCACGAGCCTGCTGTCGATTGACTGTTATCAAATATTCATTTGCAAATGATTACAATACGTGACTACAATATGTCAAGATAAGCGAATAGAGTCAGAACATCCAGCACGAGTAAAATAGAGTGACATTAATGGGCTGTTGGTGAGGATTTCGTAAAGCATAAAATATTTGAAGGCAACGAAAAAAAAAAAAAGGAGAGAGAGAGAATTAAAAAAATACAATGAAGTGTATGAACCAGAAATTATTAATAAAGTTTTTAACTCACATTATCAAAAATAACTTGAACTTCCGAAAAACTGTGAATTTAAAAGTATTTATTATTTCAAAAGTAATTATTTGGTTGTTTTACGTCACAATTCACTTCTTCGGTTATAACTGTAACTATAAGAATGGCTATTGAATGAGTCAATATCTATTTAAAACAGCAGAAGATAATTCATTAACTTTCTTCATTTTAATAACAAACATGAAAAAAAAATGTGGCGTTCCCAAAGATGATCAGCCTTCCTTTGGTTTCCTCCCCCCCCCCCAATAAAAATAACTTATAACATTTTATCGTATGCAAACAAGAAAATCGAATTGATTTATAATGAAGTCGGTATGGATTTGGGTCAATTAGAAGAAGTGATGCCGGGGCAGCTAGCTTCGGATAAATACTCAAGTTTCCATGAGAAATACACTTCCCATCCCGTTTGTAATCGAATAAATCACTACTTGGTATAGTCAAAGTATAAATATCTATCGTATAATCGGCATAACTACATATAGCCATTGCATCGACATCAATAGAAATAAACGAATTGACAACTGACATTTATGTCTTTAGGGATGAAGCAAGATGCTTTTCATATTCCCCGCTATCTGTTGTGGTTGCAGTGAAGGTAGAATTTATGAGCAGTTTGCTTTCCCTGGATGGGCATTATGTCCTTACAGGAAGTTAAAATGACTTTAGGTCTGTTATATTTAAACATATCCGTTGCTTCGTATGCTACAGCTTGCTAGACTAGATTGTTGGGATGTATGGACGTCTTTAGGAAGCACTTAGCTGCTACAGATCGCAGGAAAGAGCAGATGTATGGAATATGTGTCTCGAAAATGGTCTCTGAACGAGACCATTTTCGAGGAGGTTTATAATGAAATGAATTCCTCAGATTAGGAAAACTTCTGAGTGATAGTTGGCTGGGAAAAGTTAAGCTTTTTGACTCATTCCCACCCTCTGCAGTCACCGAAGATAACTCGGACGATACAGGTGAGGAGCTCATTACTCACTTTTTTTCGCAAACTGACACTGAACATATAACCGCTCATATAGATTTTGGTATGAAAGAAATAAACGAACTTGAACTTAATTGGTTGATGAACTGAGTCCTTGACTCTTTATCCCTTCATCTGGATTTTAGATTGTGGGTGATGAGATTATTGTGGATAATTTACCCGCTCATTGTGAGCATTGAGGCTGTATCAGCTTTCTCTTGCGATGGAGGATTTCGGTTTTTTATGTTTGAAACGATCTGAGGGCTTGTAGTCCGCTGTCTGTCGAACTAACTGATTTGGGTGATTATCCGTGATTGTGAAGAATTTCTCTGCAATGTTTGTCATATAGGTCTTAATATCTGGAAGATTGGCTTCTTGATGTAACTGGATGTTTCTGATGAACCATGGGGCATTAAATGCCATTCTTAGGCATTTATTCTGTATTATCTGAAGTCTGTTGATGTTGCTTTTAGTCGTGTGGCCCCAGGTTGGAGAGGCATAAGTTAGTTGCGGTCTGATTACCGATTTGAAAAGTAAGATTTTGTTGCTTATGCTTAGGAAGCTGTTCCTGTTCAAAAGTGGATATAGCTGTGCTATAGTCTGACTTGCCTTAGTGGTAACACTATCCATATGTGACTTGAAGTTTAGACGTCTATCAAGATGAATTCCCAGATATTTGGTAGAATTGCGCCAAGGGATGATTTTACCAAACATTTGTATGCTTGTATTCGGTTTTGCCTTACGTCTGGTGAAAAGTACTGCAGAGCTTTTGTTTGGATTAATTGCGATACGCCACTTGGTGTACCAATCCTCCAATTCATTGACTGCTCTCTGCAGCTTGATTGTGGCCAGGTGTGGACGGAGGGATCTGGCTATAATGATTGTATCGTCGGCATACAGAGCGGTGATAGCTGGAGACAGTTAGGGGAGATCTGCCATGTATATGGAGAAGAGTAGGGGAGATAGTAGAGAGCCTTGAGGTACTCCGGACGTGATTCTCCTCTCCGTGGATCTGATACCGTTGAGTTTTATTTTAAATTTTCTGTTGTGTAGATATGATTTGATAAGTAGCACTAGTGGCAATGGAATACCAACTTCGTGTAGTTTAAAAATTAGTCCATGATGCCATACTCTATCAAATGCCTGAGTGATGTCTAGAAAAACTGCGCCAGTGTGTTGGTGCCATTCATACCCTTGGGTTATATGTTCGATAACTCTGTAAATTTGTAGCGTTGTGGAGTGATATTTCCTAAAGCCGAACTGTTCATCTTGAATTATATGGTTGATATCTGTTGCCTCTTGAAGCCGTGTGAGAATAGCACGTTCGGCTATCTTACCTATGCATGAAAGAAGGCTGATTGGTCTGTAATTTACAGGAAACTGTGTATTTTTCCCAGGTTTGGGAATTAGGAAAACGTCGGCAATTATCCATCGTTGTGGGAAATAATTTAGCCGGAAGATGGCATTAATAATGGCTACTAGATGCATAACCCCTTTGCGAGGAAGTAACTTGAGTACCTTATTTGTTATTCCATCTGGACCCGGAGCCTTTTTGTTATTTAGTTTTCTTAAAATCTCATATACTTCTGTTGGTGATACGGATTTGTTATTGGATTGGAATGAGGCATTTTGAGTTATTTTACGCACTTGGGTGTGAATTTTACTTATGAAATTTATATCTGTATTGATATAATTGGGGCTGCATTGTTTTTCTAAACTGCCAGCAAATGCTTCAGCTTTTTCCTCGTCGTTGTAGACAACATTAGATTCACCTTGGATTGGAGGAAATGTAAAACGCTTTGAACGGAGTGATTTCATCATTTTCCATATTGATTGATCCTCTGTGTTTAATTGGAGAATTTTGTTATTCCAGAGTTGGTTACGGTGGTCCTTTAGGGCATATCGAACTTGGTTTGTTGCTCTATTGACTGCTTGTTTATCCGCTGGGTCCATTGTTCTCTGATATTGTCTTCTTAATCTGTTTTTCTCTTGGATAAGACGTTTTATATCCTGTGGAAGTTTATTTGATGGTGTACATTTGGTTATATTTGTTACCTGCGTTATAGCTGTCAGCAGTTGTTTTTCAAGAGTCTTCACTGCTTTTTCTACATCTTCAGCAGATGTTATATGCGGTATTGGACCAAGGTTTTCCTGGAAGGCTGAGGGAAGTTGTTTCCAATTTATAAATGCGGTGGTGTTTTCTGTTATATCTTGTATGGTGCCTAGTTGTAATATGATGGGGTTATGATCAGAACTTAAGTCGTTGATTGCTTGTATCTGATAGCTGTGCGCTATGTTTTTTAATATAGCTATATCTAGTACATCAGGACGACCGGTAGCTCCATAATGCGTGGGTTCAGTGGGTCCTATTACTGTTACATTTCTTGAAGTGGTGTAAGAGTTGAGTATTCTTCCATTAATATTTGAGTTTCTGCTATTCCAGACTGAGTGTTTGGCATTAAGATCTCCGGCTATAATCACTGCTCTGCCTGTATTTAGTATCACCTCTAAGTCAGATTCAAGGAGTTTTTTATTTGGGGGGGTTGTAGGCTGCATATATCGTAATGCTGCTTGTATTTTCCATATGTATTTCTATTCCTGTAGTTTCCATGTGTTCTGTTTGGGGTTCTGCTATTGAATTATGTTTTATGTTACTTTTCACAAAGATGGCAGTGCCTCCACCTCTAGCAAAGCATCTGTCTGTTCGGTAAGTGCTATAACTATTGATTCTGATTTTGTCACTTGGACGAAGATGTGTTTCATTTATGAGGATGATGTCTTCTTGAGTTTCTGCTGCAAACTCCTGCAGCTCCTGTAATTTGATAAGTAAACCATTTGCATTCCATGAAACAATTTGTAATGATTTCGGTTTTCTTTTAGATTTATCCATTAAGAATTTCCATAAAGAGTGATTGTGTATGCCTTAAGATGATATCTTTGGCTTCTTGAGTTAGGTTGGTTTGTTGGAGTTCAGCAAGCATTTCACCTAAGTGGCTTGTTATGTTCAGTAGGATAGGTTTGTTGGTTTGCTGTGACTGCTTTGGTTTTGGGTCTTTTTGGAAGGTCGATCTTGTAACTTCAGCATACGATCTTCCATCCGTTGTGGAGACTATGGTTTGATGGGAAGACGCTTGTTCTTGAAGAGGTTTACTGGTTTTGAGTTGTAATTTTTGGTTTTGAGGAAATGCTATACAGCCCCTATAGTTTGCAGGGTGTGGTCCTCCGCAGTTTGCACACTTTGCTGGAAGTGTACGAGGTTTATGGGATTCATTTGATGCATGTTTGCCACCACATTTAACGCAACGAAATTCAGCCTTGCAGCATCGTTGGGCATGCCCAATCTTCTGGCATTTATGGCACTGGGTTGTAGTTGATTTATGTTTCAATGCCTCAACTTTTATGACTAGATCACAGATGGTTTGGAGATTGTATATATGATTTTGGTCTTTGCTTATTTCCACTAGAATTAGGGGATAGGGTGTTTTATCAGCTCTCCGCATTCGGCTGACTTTAATTGGGCTAAATCCCTTAAGTTGGAGGTCTGCAGTGAGGTCTTCTATTTGTAATGTTTCAGTTACTCCCCTTAACACTACTTTTAAATTTTTTTTCACTGTTGAGTGCAAAAGTGTGATATGGCAAGTTGTTGTTGTCTAGAAGTTTGGTCATTGTTCTGTAATCTGATGATGTTTTAGGTTGTATGCGAATCCCTTCTTCTGTGTTTGTGGCTTTAATGAAGGTGATATCTGAAGATTTCAGTGTGGATGCAACGGACGTCCAGTGCTCCTTGGCCCTTAGGACGACTGGGGGTACCCTTTCTTTAATTACATTATCTGGTTCTATCTCCACTGTTTTGGGTGTATCTGCAGTAGAGGAGATTTTCCTTTTCTTTTTGACTGTTTGAAATTCTGTGTTGGTTTCCACAATCTGCGGATTATTATCCTGAGATGCAGCATTCTCTGTATTCGTGAAGTGACTTGATTCTGGTTCAGTCAACATACTTCCTTCATTAGAATCATCCATCCTATCTTCTGTGACTGCTGTAGGGGGGAATGTATCTAAGAGCTTTACTTTCCCTGGCCAGCTGTCGCTCAAAAGTTTTCCTAATCTTAGGAATTCTTTGTAAACTTCCTCAAATATGCCTTCATTGAGAGGTTTTGTCATGATTGACAGAAGGCAACAACTCTATTAAAATAAAGTTTGAGAAGTGGGACCTAGAGCCCAATGTAAATATCCCGTAGATCAAGTCGATCTACCAGCAAAGGTAGTAAATGTTTCACAGAATGAACACTTACTTCTATATATAATATATAAATATCCCGTAGATCAAATCGATCTACCAGCATCAGTAGCAAATATTTTACAAAATAAACTTTTCTTCAGAAAATCATAACGACTATTTAAATCACTGATCACATATATAAACACTTGGCAACCGCCATTACGCCACTCTCCAAATAAACGAACTTTAACTTGTCGAAATTTTATATAGTTTTATGATGTAATAGAAATGGTGTACTTATAATTATTCAAAGAAAAGAGCAAAAATAGGCTAAATTTATTAATTCATACTTTTATATGAAAGTATATTAAAATTACATTATTCTAATATTAGACATTTGAGATTTTATATTTTAAATGAATAGTGAGCTTAAGATAATACACCCGTTGACATCTAATTAACTTATACTACTTAAAAGATGAATTCTACTGTTTGCTGGCATGTTCTGCTCTTGTTAATGTTTTGAAACCGCTGTCAGGCCAATGAATCCTGAATCAAAATGCTAATAAGAGGCAAATGTACGGGGAATTTAAGTAGTATAATATTTTAAGTAGTATAATTCAAGTTATATCAACCGTCTGTCTAATGTAATTAGACAGACGGTTGATATAACTTGAACTTCTGAAAAACTGTGAATTTAAAAGTGTTTATTATTTCAAAAGTAATTATTTGGTTGTTTTACGTCATAATTGACTTCTTTAATTTGCCTGTTGTATTCTCATAAGTCCACTGTTCATTTTCAAAAATTTAAATCCTCAAATATATAGCGTTCAAAGAATAGTGGATTTTTTGTCTCGAAATTGAGTCCTTTTGCGCCCTTTCTTCAACTAATCATAAATACACCATTACGACTACTTCAAAAGGTAGTATTATAAAAAAAAATAATAATCTAGCAGGTCTTCAAAACATCCTGCATGTTTTCAGTATGACGACTATGTATTGATGTTTACAAAAAATAAGAAATCGTATTCTGTCTTGCCTAGATTGTTTGCAATCATAAGAAATTGGAAGTTCCTAAAGAAAACAGATCTTTTTTCATCTTTTTGACGATTTTCAACCAGTAGCTATTATAAATCATCAAATTAAATAAAAAGTGAGTGCATAAATTATACATTTTGGTTAAAACCTGACGGTTTCTCCATCTTGATTACAAATACGGTAATTTTTTTTTCACTTACCTTTGATTACCCTTATTTAACTTTCTTTATTTTAAGTACTTCTCTATTTCTATTTTTCAAAAAGTAGTGGGTGTTATTTTAGTACTAATTATTAACCATTTTCCGACTTGCACCCGAACGCAAAGGGGAAGTTCATGTACTTCTCTTCTACAATACTTTGAACTAACAACTATTGCCCTATCTGGTCCAATAGTTCTCGATCTTTGTTGTTCCAGCTTCCAAGTGTAAGTAGGTATCGGCACCCCAGAAAAAAGTCCTTTGTAATTTAATACCGTACATTTGGCGACTTTAATTTGTTGCCAAGTAATTCAGTTAAACGTGTCTGTAGAGTACACTTTCCACTGTGGGGATATCACGTTGTCTTTCTTCACAGCTATTTATGAGCGCACGCTTAGCTCGGCACTCTTACGATAAACGAAATTACGAAAAACAAACTGAATGCTGCTGGATTAACACTTCACAACACCTTAGAGAATGTCTGACTACTCTTGCGATAATCTTATTCAAAAGCAAATACCATGCCATTAATCATTCTCTTTTAAGTCGTAATATAGTGATAATGAGCAGAAAACACACACACACACAATAGTTGCAAGATGACCATTTTTTCCCCCGTTGTAGTGAATTTTAGAATTCGAACCCTCGAACCCAACCTTTATGTTGATACTCTCCTAAAAGTCTCCAACATTTAATCATCCACCAAATCTAATAAATATTCGTTTCAAGTAGTGCTTGGCAGAAGGCCTGTCGCACCCCGATTATTTTCCGCAAAGTTGAAACGCATTCCGTTACTTTTCGGAGACCTTAAAACTACCTGGCTACTTCGATGCTGTCATTCTTACTAATGGACCCTCGATTTCATCATGGCAGTCACGTTTACGGCTCTATCTTAAAAAGAAACGGCGGACGCACACAAACCGCTTATTACTATGAGAATTATCATCTACTCTCAGAATAACTAAAATTGAAATTCTGTTGAGCAGCAGCTGAGCCAAGAGTGCCTTTAAAGTTTTAAATAACATTTTAATTGATACAGTAATTGTGGATTGATCCTTGTCCAATGAAGGATGGTTCAAAAACAATTAGTCACGTTAAATTCTAATGAACTACTTTATAAAACAATGTAAAGCTTGAGGCCTAGCTGGCCATGTGATTAGTATACCCATTCCCAAACTACTCGTTAGATACTGCTGGTTCGAATCGCCACGCAGTTCTGAATGTCTGTGAAAGTTTTCTAGAGTAGAGTCTCCGGATTATGCAGAAAAAAGTACCCCAAATCCTTAACCTACCTTATTAATCTATTACAGATTTATACTTCAATGTATCATGCTACAAATATTTGCTTTTTTTTTGAGTGTGTGGGGGGGGTTATTTTCTATTTATGTATCAACAGTGGGTATCGGACTGCGCTTTAAAAGGCACAGTCATCGTTGAGAGGATATGCTGTCCCTATACTGGATTTGGAGAGGGGTCCATTATTTGAGTACTCGGTGTATAAATCGATTTACACACCGACCAGCAGTTCACTTGCAGAATATTAGCTATCATTGTATTTAGAGGATTTCTGTCTGATCTCTGATGAGCACCAACAAGTCGAAACAGATGCCCGCCCAGTGAAATATCAGAGGTACTAATCATGTTTTAATTAGTACGTGTTGTGTCACCAAAACCCCCATTCCAAAGATTTCTATTTACTTAATATCTGGTAAGATTTAAATGTCTTTAAGAAGAAGAATGTAGGGTTGTCTTAGAAATCTCTTTATTATCGAAGCGAGAATGAAGACTTTTCTAGAAATAACTACATCGCTAACAAAACGTAAGTATATTTTCTGAAGAGAGATTAATGAGGTAAAGATAAATGTTTTACATACATTTATGCATTATCTATTGCAAAGTTTTCAGATAACAAACACATAATATATTATTATCAGCAAAATGGATCATCACTGGTTGCAAATCACTGGTTTTGTTGATAACAGTATTCTACGTGTTTGTTCTTACATGTACACAAGGAAGTGAGAAAGTTCAGAACCCTAGGCGGGAAGATTATTTTATAAAAAGACAAGGATGAAATCGGACTATCTTACACGGTACATCGTGTTAGATCTGTCTTCCTTGAAGAAGATCATATCTCTCAGGTCTTTATGCCTTAAAGATAACAATGAACAGAGATCAACTACTCTGATTTCTTCACCTTCCGTGGCATTTGGCCAAGAACAGTTTGGCTGAGCAAGGCAAATCCCCCGAGAATCGAAAAGAGCGAGGCAGGAAATTATTTATCACTTAGGGATTTTGAGGTAATACAGAAGTTGACCATTGATAAGATTCACTTTTTTTTTTTTTTAACGTGCACAAAAAAGAAAATTACTTTTGCTAAAGATGAGGAATGTCAGATTAAGGATTCGTTTCTTTCGTCAAGTCGATCCTCATCTTAACTAAAGGTTCTGCTTCTTTTTGCGTGCATTTTCCACAGATGGTCACTGTTCATCGGAAGTGGCATCTGTAGTTTACCTTCGCTGGATAAAGACACTTGTAGCAACACAATCTGTCATCATCCTTATCTTTTTTATACATATCTCCTAAAATGTACAATTTACAGGAATTCAATCTAATATTAATATTGGATACGATGAACCATTATTTTCGTATCTGAGATTGCCATGTCGAAGAGATATCGAAGATTATGAAGAATGTAAGCGCATTGATTTTTAATATATTTGTATTTTAAAAAGAGACTTGTTAAACTGAAATTAAAAAGTAAACTATATTATTGCGTTAAAATGTTGGGCTGTAAATGTAACAAGTATTTACAAAAAGGCTTAAGGTACGTTTCGCTGATTTATAATTCTAAATATTTTAACCCGTATCCCAATTTTTTTTCTGTAGAAAATTCTTTAATCCGCTTTTCTATAATGCAAAAGTCAAATTTGTTTCTCTGTTGTAGGTTTTTAGACGTGATCAGTCCAAATGATTTCGGCATGCGACCAAAGGATCATCTTTCAGCTCCTCAAGTCAGGAGAAGAAAATTCCGTTGGATATCAAAACTATTTGGTGTGTGTGTGTGTGTGTGTGTAAAATGAATTCCCGATCACTGTGGATACGCAGAGAACTCTGATAACTGGTATTATGCAATAACTACATACACAATTTAATTAAGTATTTCTGATTTTATTCAAAGCGATGCATTATCTTTCAAACTACCGTTTTATTTATTCCACCTTAAAGATAATCGCAGCGACTTTAATAATATATAAAACGTACAATGTCGAGCAGAAGAAAGGGTTTGTATGTTACTAGAACACAAGAAATTATTCTATTTGCGTCAACGCATACAATGAAGATAAGAACACTAAGCATATCCCTTGCAAAAGTATTTACCGACTTTTAATTCTTTTTTTGAACTCTTTCTCACGATAGCAAAATTCAAGAACTGGCGGACACCAACATTTATTTCCTAAGTAGAGAATAAAAGTACCGAATAAAAAGAATATCACAGATCATAATCAGGAGACTAAAGAATAATATATTTCGCCATCCGGGAATAATTCTATTGTCCTAAGTGAATTATATAAACCTTCATCGCGGAATGGTTTGTAGGTCACATCACGCTGTAAACGGGAAAGATGTAAGCAGATTACCGAATAATAAACACTGACTTAGAAGCTTTAAGAGAATATGTATACTCACATGATTATCGTTTGCTTGCTTAGCGAATTAGAGGGTCCAGTACTGTAAGATATAAGAAAGTATATTAAACAAGTGACCAGAGTTTAGTGTTGCCGATTTTATCATCAGATGTCGCCACTAGATTTTTAGTAGAATGAAAAACAGTATTGTCTGGAGGCTCTCCGCTGCTTCTATGTTTCTTGGCCCTGCGCCAGTTTCCAAAAAGAAAAAAGAGTTCGTTCTTGGCTGCAGACAAAACTGTGATGAATCGCCATATTGTACATGAGTCATAACTCACCCACCCACTGCATGGGTTTACTAATCTCAAAATAACAAACTCATCTCCCTGGTGATGATGGCCATCCGCGTTGTTGCACACAATCATTAGTTCCGCTTCTGGTGTTGGCTAATTAAAAGACGTCGTCTTTCGTCATTAGGAAGCGAGAAAAATGGCATTTTTCATTTGAATTTATTTGTACGTACGCTTAAGTCAACACGACCCGACACAGTGGAGCTGCGATTTTACAAATATCAGATTAATCAAGTATTTTCAGTTATATAAACAAGCGCACGAGTTCTTACACGGCACATAATAAATGGCGAATAGTTATGATAGTTTAAAAATTCCAAATGGTGGTCTGCATCCAAAGGGAGAACGGATATTTCATGGACCACCGATTTGAACCCAACTCAGTAATTTACTTATAAAGTAATTATTTTGACTGAAAGTAGTTTTTAATTGGACATCTTAATATTTTGATTTATAACATTTAAATAATTGGAGCGCAAATTTAATTAAGCGAATCAGTGCCTTCACGTTATTGATAATATTCTTATATTGTTATGAAGTAACATTTAAAAGCCAAAACACGAATAAAAAAGGAAAAACTTACCGATAGCTGATAATTAGAACACGTGGCGCGTGTCTCGCTAATTCAAATACTGGTTGCAACCAACAATGAAGAATTCATTAGCATGCATTGGTTGGTTCGTCACATATAATGGAGCTCGATTTTATAAGCATATTTTCAATATTAAATTTATCATCTGCATTAAGAGATTTGTTAGGTGAAAAGTATCACAATCTCGCACAAATTTATTATTTTGTATTTCGCTAAATGCAAACTGATTACAATATACACTTATTAACAATGAGTTCCGTTCACTTCTAAAACCGAAATCATTGAACATTTTAAGTGGGATCAGTCATAAGAAATGTCAGCTTTATTTTATTCAGGAAAGGGCACTGTGTTTTGTCCTCAAATATTGCATTTTTTTTACATTTACTGACTATCTAATGAAGAAATCGTCTTGTTTAAATAGAGTTTATTAGAAACGGCCCTTCATAATAAATCCAGTTTGATTTAAACGGTCAAATTAAAGTACAGTCATGCTTGATTATGCAGAAAAAAAGAAATTAAGTTGGCATCAAAGTTAACTTTTTTTTTTTTTTTTGCAATTTATTTTTAATGAAAACTAGTAACTGGTATGTTATTAAGAGGTAATCCGTAAATGATGTCGGGCTAGGGGAGAAGGTATGGAAACGGTGACAAGGAAGGGAGTGCATCTAGAACGATGATGTGTCACAGAGGAATTTAGTTTCAAATTAGAAACGCGGCATCTTAAACAGTTCCTTAGAAAACTGCTATTGAGTATTACTGTTTGTAAATTAAGCTTTCAACGAAATACTTTTTATTTGTAACCTGTAAAAAAAAAAATCTTTAATGTAGCTGACACACACGGCTTGTGTGTGTGTGTGTGTGGGGGGGGGGGGGGCTTATGAAGCTTTATATTTTGTGACAAGAAGTATGAATAAGAGGAGGATATTCGAAAGAAGTCAGACATGGTTCAAGAATGAGTTTAAGTCGTTAAATCGCGAATGGAATTCCAAAATCATAGCGAGCTTTTCAGAGACGAATTCAGTAAGGGACGGGGAGGGTTCTACAGAAATTAATCTCCGAGGGCGTTATTGGGTTGTGAAGATAACGTTATTTGAATGATGTTTATTTTTTCAGTTTATTTAATGCTAAACATTCAAACTAAGGTTCTTCTAACAACTTCCAACTAATGCACTTACAGACTCAAACTTCTGTACTGTTGAGTAGATACAAACCAGCCGAAAGTACACGTCCAGTTCACAGACATAATCCACTGCCCTCATAGCCTTGGTGCGTCGGCTGTAAGTATAATCAATCATCTTTAAGAGAATGACTAACTCAACTGACAACCACCGTTGTAAACATTTTTTTTTTTAATGTGGTTCCCACCGACAAAAGGTTCTCTTGTTGTAAATCTATAGGACATTCGTACCATGGTTGGGCTAAGGATTTTTTGTATTTTTTTTTTAGTTTAAATTAATTTTCTGTACTTTTTACATAGTTTGGAAACCCTGCTCTAGAGACCAAACCAGGAACTTTTTCAAGCCACTTCAGGAGTTCAATAAGCGGAGCGGCAGTCTCACACAGGGCGATGACATTCATCTTCCACCTAAGAACAATCACAAACATCCATGGCCATGACGGGATTCGAACCAGCAGCCTGTTGATTAGAAAGCGAATACGCTAACCACTTGACCCATCAGTCTAGTCGCTTATAGACAGGCGAAACCTTCATTGTTTTTAACTAAGTTTTGACCAAGATTTTCCAATTTAATTCCAACTCTCTTTTTTTTTTAATAATGCTCTTAGAGCATTATTAAAAAAAAAAGAGAGTAGCCATTCCTCAAAAGCACTCATTATATATCCCTGGAGAATTATTTACAGTAATAATTGCAGAATTTACTCAATTCTACTATGCCTACCTACAAAATATCAGCGTACAGCGAAATTATAGTATTTGCGCTACTGTCTGCTTCTCTTATGATAGCACACCAAATGATTGCGGCGTATGTCTGTTCGAATGAGCGACATACAAAATTACACTTTCCTGCTTGCCATCACAAAACCACAGTCGACCTACTTAAATCAGAAAAAACAAATTAAGATTTGTTTTTCTCAGCGGTGAACTCCGAGTTTGAAGATACGGTGGATTGCGACGAAAATAATCCGAACAGTTATTAAATAAAAGGTTCAATTTAATCTGCCTTTACATTGCAATTAAGACAGAGAAGATAAGACAAGGGAAGATTCATATTTAATAAATAAAGTAATCATGGAAAACTTAAAAGGAATTTCTCAAGGAATCTGTATATTGTAAGCGAGTGATATCGTTTGGACGTAATCGAAGACGCAAGTTTTTAGTCTATTCGACATCAGAAACCTATCCGCGATACTTGCAATAAGTGTCAGTAGGCGGAACTAGAATATGTGAATAGAATATCACAATAATGATTTCGGATTGCGTAACTGGATGCTCCAATAGTAGCTGACTGCCTCCTGCTCATCTGCAGAGGAACTTGTTGATGATCCTCCGCGGTGGATCACCTTCCACAAAATGATTGCATCGATCAGATAATAAACGGTGATAATCACAACACACTGACCTGCATGGAATGATTGATTTACATCATTTCGGCCACGCTAATAATTAAAGCAGTGCTACGCTAAGCGGCCTTTGCTGACGAAGAACGACATTTGCGTGCCACACAACTCTGAAATGGGAAATGGCCAGAAAATGGGATACGTGCTTTGAATACAGATTTTTATGATAATGTTTGGTTCCGATTCGGTGCGTTATCAATTAGACACGAGATATTCGTAACAGAAAATTAATTTCTGAAAATCGAGAAACATTCTACACGATGGGGGAGTCTCCTTAATATCTATGTTATGGAGATAAGATATTGTTTTTCAGAACGGCACAAAAAGTGCTGTTTTACGTTAGCTTGCTTGAAAGTGTTGGCTAAAGCTATGAAAGCAGTAGTATGTCCGTTAGTTGCACGTGCTCTTCTGGGTTTGTGTTTGTCAACCAAGTCTCCAACCTTTTCCCCTTAAAACTGCCAACAAGAAAAGTAACGTCTGTTAAACAAACCATTAAAGAATGGTTCGAACAAAAAATACATGTTATTTCTGAAGACCGAACGGGAAAGTATCCTGAAGTGAATGCATTAAAAATATCAGTGAAGCGAAATGTGACTGGCGCCAGTACGATAAACATCCTTTCGGAATACTGCGCGAGTCAATATTTGATAAAACTGAAAATTATGTTGGCTGCCTGAATTATCAGTGATAAATGCAACCAGAGGCACTCCAAATAGTGTTTTATGGTAGATTCTTTTTCTGAGTTGCGCGATTTAAAAACCAAGTTTTGGGAGAGAAAAATATCCTTCTAGTTTGAGTGATTAGTGACCTGAAAAAAAAAAAACCTCTGCAAAAAGTTCCTCTAGTCCGTACCTAGAAGCGAATCCATAACAGTTTTTCTTCTAGCGGTCTAGCACTATAGAACCACAGACGTTGACAGACTTTATTTTACTTCACATCTTTAGGAAAGGCCCGTGAGTTAATTTTATGAATTAAATAACTCAAAATATAAAATAATGTCTGACAACGTCTGTGGCAGGATGTGATTGGCTTATAATTTTGATTAATTAAGAACACGAGTATTAATATAAGTCTCAAGTAATTTTTTTAAAAAGAAATTGTTGAACAATAAAAAAAAAAAAATCGGCATCTGTTAATGCTCAATTATCAGGTAGTGGTAAGTTAGATAACCTGAAGAAAAAATGTTTTTTTTTTCAAAAATTACCAAAGCCCCTAGTGAGGATCGAACTCACGACCCCTGGTTTACAAGACCAGTGCTCTAACCACTGAGCTATAAAGGCCCTGAAGGTGTAATTTTCCATTTTGAAGGATAATCGCTATTATGACGCAAATTCTCTCTCTTTATGTTATCTTATTTATTTTATGAATGTGTCTCTCATATAAATCAAATCAATGATAAAAACAATACATCATTTTTGCGTAGATATAAAACATGCCATCATTCAGATTATCCCCCCGTCCTTTTAAACAGTTAGCTTTAATGCTTTCTTACTTCAATTAATATTTGTGCCGTCAGCAATTTGGCGAGTCATTTGAGGAATACACGGTTCTAAATGAAACTTTTTAAAATTTCGCAAAGTCAGATTTGTTAATTTAACTTAATTCTATTGCTTAAATGAATCACCAGGAAAAAATGTCACTTAATGAAAAAATAAAAACGTAACCACTTAATGGAAATGATAATGACCTGACCCTCGTGAGAATATTCTAACTGAATCTGGTGCTGGAATCCAAAAGGGCGTTAAAAAAAGATCTGCAAAGAAGTGACATCAAAAAGTAAATAAACAAGTTGATGGAAAGGATTATAGCGCTCTCAAGTGTGCTGAAATAAAAAGCGATACAGAGTGACAATTATGTGCGTGTTAATTATTATTAATGACGACCGGAACTCGAAAACTATGAGTATTAAAAATATAAATATGAAAAAGATGCGAATGAATATAATGACAATATATAACTCCCAAAACCTAGCGTAAATGCTTAGTGTTGATGGAGATTTCACATGAAGGTTATTATTATTAAATGGGAAGAGATACATTTCATAATTTTTTACATATCTAAACCGAGTCCTTATCACGATGGGCTGAATAAAGATTGCTTCTAAATAAAGAATTAAAAATTTCCGTTAGTATTTTAAAATTATGCACTAAAATGAAACATAAATTTGGCGCCTTTTTTAATTTACTGAAGGCACTTTGCGTAAAATATGCATTAAGCAACAAAGTGATTTAGTGCACAGAAACTAAATGAAAATATACTTTGAAAAAAATTAATGTATTACCCACAAGATGGCGCCAGTTTCCAAAAATGCTGTAGCAATAATTACATTTTTATTTTGGAAAAAAAGACAACATATCTTTTGGATTGATGAATGAGTGCAATAATTATATCAAGATTCAAAATAAAAATAAATAAATAAAATAAAATAAAACAGCACAATGAGCCGACATGATATACATAAAACGAAAACTCATTCATCAGTATTCTTTTTTTTTTTTTTTTTGCTAGGTACGAATCTGTTTTCGTCATGGGTTATTCTGCCTAGATTATTATTTTTTGAAGTATAAGAATGTAAAAAAAAAACACAGAAAGTCACATTTTTAACGGCTTATTTTTCTTTTCAAAGTTGAAATTGCGATACAAACTGAAAAGTGAACGGTATTCAGAGTTTTTACGTTGTGTATGCAAACGATTTGAACAGTTGTCAGTGGATGTAATGTTGCTATTTAGTTTTATCAGTGAATAAAAGAAAGAATAAAACAGAAATTATAGCTTAAAAGGAACTAGATTGCAAAACTACAATTCATAAATTTAAATTTAAAATTATGCTGAGTGCAGTCGACCTTACACAGACTTCATTACTTATCTATGTAAATATAAGTCATGTTTCCTAGGAAGTAGCACGAGAATAATAATCTCGTGCAAACCTTTATTATGCGTTTTAAGAGAAAATCTGGACAAAAATAAGAATAGTTTTTTTTTATTATTATTATTATTATTATTATTATTATTATTTCAGTATGCATGCATAGCAGATTCGCGGAATCAACTACTGCTGTTTAGAGTAAATCAGCTTTAATGCCTTTAAAATTAAAATAATTTTTAAAAGGTAGTTTTTAACTGAATCAATTTAGAATCAGTCATAAAGTTTAGTTTTTAAAGTTATTTTCTCAAATACATAGATTCTAAGGATCATTTATATTAAAAACGATTTAATGAATTTCATATATATTACTCTGTCCAGCAAGAAAAATTTCTAAAAAATCTTCAGTATTTCATAAATGTAAGTTTAATATTTAGCAATAAAATTTATTTACAAAATATGCAATAGAATCATCTCATACATTATTCAAAATATAACTGAAATATTTAATACTTTTCATAATAATATGACGATATAGACAATTCATAGCGCTTTCCCAAGACAACAAATTTGGGCGAGCTTTAGTGCTTCACGAGAGAAGTTTGACAATTTCACGTGCTTTCCGCATTCAAATAGAAATTTAACAATGACAGAAGAATATGTAAAATTAATGAAGAATGAGAAATCTGCAAAGTCTAACAGAACTCAAATATGTGCAGTAGTTCAGCTATGCGTGAAATTAAAAGTTTACACTTGGAAGGATTTAAATCACTATCGTGATGCCAATTTCTAGTATCACCACTTTTAAAATTATTCTCCACCAAAACGGGATGTCACTGGGTTGGGCTCAGCACGGAAACTTTTCATTTAGACTTTTAACGGACTGTACTCGTAAAGTGATTGATCATCAAAGATCACGAGGTCTGTTTCTTCATTTAAACGATTTCAGGTTTTAAGAGTTGTTGCTGTTGTTGTGCGCAACTCAAAAATAGAATGGATGAAAGTCTTGCAAGTATTCATCCACTTAAACTAAGATTATATCGGACTCTACAGTAGGTTCCATCCACAGCTGGTGACCGTTAAAGGATATCACAAACAGTCGTATTACCCCCCTCCCTCTACTGACCTGGCGAGCAAGGAAAAAACTGCACTACGGGAGGCAGAAACCTAATTTTGTGATAACACGAAAGTTTTTTTCCCTCTTGAGAAAGGGGTAATCAAGTGCAATCTAAAAGTGACGATCTGTTGGGATTTATTTACGGTCATGCTCGTGAACCTACTCACTTAAGATTTTTAACTTGCCCCTTTGTTTGAATAAAAGTAGGCTGAATAAAAAGACTTTATGTAGATAACTGTCGTTGTTTAAAGAGAAAATAAGTAAATATATATTTTCAGTTCAACCATACCTCCACTTACATGCAGATAGTCCTGTTGCATCATTTATCTTAAAAACAATGCCCTACTGGCATCTTAAATTTTCTTTCACTTGCATTCTAAGCTCGGAAAAGTTTTTTTTTTTTTTTTTTTTGTTGCTGTTACTTTCAAAGAAAATGTTGATATTTGTCAAATAGTGTCTCCGACCTTAGTCTGTGTTGTCGCAAGGAGAGAAAAAAAAAAAAAAAACACTCCCACTCTCTTATAACTCACTTTCAGCAAAAACGCCCTTATATTTTTCGCATCCTAAACTGGCTTTAATCCCACGTCTTTTCTTTCCAAAGTACACTCAGTTGTCCCCTGCTGCTCTTTGGAGGTGCACTGATGACAACACACTACGCTCCACTAATAAATCTTGTAGAATAAATAAAACTTCTAGAATATCTGCTGGCTAAATACCGATTGAAACACTTTCGTGTGTAAAGGATGAAGGATGATGAACTGTCTATGCTAACATAAAATTGAATAAGATCATAAACTTTCTTAAAATAAAATTTCTTTGGCATCCCTTACATTAAACGATTTATCTGGATTGTATTGCTTTTTTTTGCGTCGTATCATTTTTTCAGTATTTATTTTATTTTTTCCAGATATACATTTTTATGGACACTGTTTATATTAATTTATATCTGACATATTGGTTAGAGCTATTTAAAAATAAATAATAATTTGAAATAAAAATCCCTAATTTTATTGGCAAAATTACCACTTTTAGTGGTTCTTTTGAATGTATAAATACATTTTTAAACATTAGTCTCGGAAGGGAATAATACCGTAGCCATTCGGCAGATGTGAAGGTTTTTGTATTCCTCTTTGTAGATGCTATTATAACAGTCGGTTGCTTTAATATGTCTGTTACTGATGTCAAAGAGCGATAAAACATCTGCAAAAAGATAAATACAGCCAAAAGGAACATAGCAGTCTGCTCTCAGAATTCATTCATGGACTATCATACGTGCCATACTAACAAGAAACTAACATGGGTTAAGGCGACGATTCCGATCTGCGATACTTACTAAAAAAATAAAAATAAATAAAAAAAAAAGGACGTCAGCGTTTTCTTAAACTTAGAAAAGGAATTAAATAAATATTGAGATTACATTTATTTATTATTATTATTATTATTATTATTATTATTATTATTATTATTATTTACTTATTATTATTTTTTTTGTACGCATTTAAACTTCTCGTTTTTCCCCTTTAATATTTCATTTTAGTGAAGTACAATAACATTAAGCTGGTAAAAAAAAAAAAATACTCTGTTTTAATAATTCAATATTTTATATTAAAATACCACATTCTGTATATGACGCGAAGGGCTTTTCATTGGAAGGTAAGTTGAGAGATCTTGTACAGAGGTTGAAGGTCTTTCCTCTGAAATTTTGGTTTGTCATCCGCATCCAAGAAAATCGGCAAGGAGAACACACGGCCGATTTTCTGGGATGAAAATCAGCCGAGTGTGATTCATCTTCATCTTAAAATTATGGTTAGCAAAGGCCAATTTGAGTAAGTGGTGGGCCGTAATGGCCTAAAATTACAACTTTTCAATATTCTGTATATTTTTAAGTTCATAGAACTGAGCAACAATAATAATGAGTAGATTACTTTTTCGTGTGTGTCTTATTTCAGTAAAGTAATTAAGAGTTATTGCTCCAATTGTTGAAAGTCAACCAGAATACTGATGTGCGTCCTAGTAACCGGACGAAATGTGAAGGTTGTCTGAATAACAGAATACGTACTTTTTTTTTTTTAATTTTTAACTGGAATGTATAAAATACCCTCAGATGTCACAGTACACGACCGATTTAAAAATAAATTTCTCAGTACATTTTGAAATGCAAAACACGCAAATTTTAAGCAGGGCGTGCGTACTCCTCCCATATTTCAACTGCGTGTGTGTTCTGTCGCCACTGTTAAACGGGTTACGGACTGAGTTGAGTTAGTTTTGGATTTCATTCCGACTGATTTATGGTCGTTGTGGTTTTCTTCGCAGAAGAGTAGCCCAAATGGTTCTTTAACTGTCCTGATATTTCGAACGTGCAAATTGAAATGTAAACAAAGTCGTTCGTGGTTTAAAAGGTGTGGGAAATCTTTCCGGTGCTTGAGCAACTAAGTTCCCCCTTTAATTCAACGGAAAAATCCGAAGTCAGGCGTATAAAATGACGGCTGCGTCGACTAATCATTAGAGACACATGACCGCAAACAGAAATGTGACCTCTCCTCCTTCTATAAAATATTGTTTTGTCGGGAACAAAGTGAAAAGAGCTTTGCGGAGAGTCGGGATGACGGAAATGCGTGTCTTTTGTCACGGATGAGCAATCAAGACGTCAATCGCTCACTGGAGTAATAAGCCTGACTTCCCACTTCAATGCAATTGTTACACATGGCTTTCCTGCAGAAAATAATAATAAAAAAACGAGTTTCAACTATGCCTGTGAAATATCTCTTGCTAAGAGGTAGAAAAAGAAGTCGCAAAGTCGAATTATTTATAAATTACTGTTCACGTGTATAGTCCTGTTTTCATACTTTGCTAATACTGCTATACAAGGCAAACAGATATAATACTCAAGTCAACTATAATTCAGATTCTTAACTGCAAATGCAGAACTTCTTAAGGACTTCAAAAAGTGGTAATATAACAGGATGCCACATCAGTAGCCAAATCCATTAATGATATTGGTAAGAGACTGCATCTTCCAAAATTATCAGCCGATGAAAGCGCGACGATGACACCTGAGCCAAGAATCACACAAGAGGAAAGCATTCTAGTCCGAAAGGGATGTTTGACAGGGTGATATGTAAATCCTATTAGCCAGATGTAGAACTGACCATCTAGGAGCTCAAATATCAAGTGGGAAGCCTACTTTCTAGTAATAAATCAGACTTCCTGCTTTTATGCGCGCTGCATCGAGGTAAAGAACATTGTGATTGATCTGTAGTCTGCCAGTGCGATGAGCTGTTTGTTTGATTTATGTTCGACAGAACACTGGCTTAGTGCCTATCCATCGATAATTAGTTTCAAACATTATAAGGTTTAAGAGTCATAACCTCTGATAGTAAAAGGTTTACAACGAATAAAAACCGATGCCATCCAGCAGATGGCAAATCTTGGACAGCAATGTTTGTGTTTCTATGTATGCGTGTGAGAATGATGTTCTGGTGGCTTGAGCCTTTGTTGAAATAAATTTTTACATGCATCAGCCCCTATAATTTTTTTTTTACTTGTTTGTAAAATACCATTAAATAAAAGGTATTTCATCGTCTACGACGCATTTATCTATCCAGCGTATTTGCTTTCTGCATGGCGTCATTTTTTTATTTTTTATTTCTATGGATTAAAAAAATGGGAAACCAGGATGAGAAAAAAAAAAAAAGAAAACCAGAGAATCCGGTTGGTATAGACTCATTCGGAAAACGTGCGATTCTACTGTGTTATAATTTGCCATTAATTACAAGGCGCTGGTTGTCTCACGACTTAGTACAGTAATGCGATGCAAGGTCAATGAACAGAGATTCCATTCCTATCTGCTCGACTCAATTCTCAGAACTGAGAAGGCGCGGACTCCTGGCATCCCCTCCAGAATTGTAATATATTCGTCCCAACCTGGTAGACACACGAAGACAAACTTTGCTTATTCAGGCATGCTTCCAGGAATCTATAGCGGTTGTAAGCTATTAGTAGGCCATGCATAACTACAATAGTTAGTTACCATGTGACTAAACAAGCGCATGCACGCAAGGATGTGTGCAGAATAGGAGATGGGGGATGGAACAGTCTCAGCACATGTAATTCAAAGCAATGATGCAAATATTGCTCGCATGTCGACCACTGATATAACACCTGCAGTTTTTTTTTTAATTCTTTTAAAATCAATGCGAAATACAGTATGATCTACAATAGATGCCTTTGCTAAAACTATTTTATCAAGTATCACACATCCTGCAGAAAATAAACACCACGCCAGAAAGGAAGCCTCCGAGTGATGACATGGAGCTACCCAAAATTGCTAAATTTATTTACGACTGATTTTTAATAAAAATAAATAAATAAAATATAAAAAAAAAGTACTTTACAACATATTCCATCAAAGTGTATACAAATTCTTCAGAATTATATCCAAATTAGGCTCATTTCTGAGACTAGATAAGATTTGTGATCTACTTAAAGAGCTTGGATGTTAAATGATGTAATTTCAAAAGCAGTTCTGATTACTATTATTAGTCACTCTCCAAATCTACCTAGGTAGTTTCATCATGACATTTATTTTTATCTGCAAGCGCACATATTCTTTGGCTTGAGTTTCAGTAGTTTATTCAAAAATAATCTTTAGGAGGACTTTTCGTAAGGGTTTATCCTTCTATAAACTTGGGTTAATTCATCCTGCAAGATAAGTAAAGCGGCCAGAGGTCCACATGCAATTAGCAGAGATAAAACATCGGATTCCAAAGTTTAGTTACTTCTGTCACATTTCCAGACAATAACCGCTTGTTTTGCAGATGGAAAGAAAAAAAAAACTGCTACCTTTGTGCGAAGACAAAAAAGATTACCTTCAACTGCAGAATCCCTTAACAAGAATCCCCACTTCATGATGAGGTTCAAACCCAGGTTTTTTACCAACCAAAGGGTATATCGACCTTCCGATTGCTCTACGGAGGCACTTATGGCTGGTGACTGTCTGTTTTATTTTTTATTTTTTCAATTAATATGCCCTCTGAGTTCTCATCTGTATCAGACCGATGTCAGGTTTTTAATTTAAACTAAGGATTACGTCGTTTTTACGAACGAAGAAACGAGACGCGCGCGTGTGTGTGTGAGTGTGTGTTATGCCTCGTCACTGAATTCTTTTAATGGATTATTATTTTTTTCTACTCTAAGAGCAAAAAGATTAATTTTCGTATGAAAACCAAATCTGTCCTTTCTGTCTGAGACCAGTTAAATCAGCATGGATTGAAATGGCCATGACAGTTCCTCCTGATACAGTTAGGATTAATAAAAACAGGCAAGAAAAAACATTCTCAGTAATTTTATTTATTTGTGTGGGGTTTGTCCCCCGCTCCTTCGCCGTCCCTTAGGACTAGTTGAACCCTCTAGTGAGGGATTAAGTATGTAGTTTGTGACTGTAGATCTGTGAACACAGGCAAACAGACCTGTGTTCACAGGTCTGTTTGCCTGTTCTGATGGATGAAAAACTTCAGTTTTCGGGTAAAAAAAAACCCTACCTCCGTATGAGACCGACTGGGTTTGATTCCGTCCATGACATGAATCAAACCTTTCGGACGAAATGGCTTCATCTATATCGACTGATCTACGGAGGCTCAATTTTCAGTGATGAATCGATAGAACAGATAACATTTTAAGAACTCTTAGGGATCATCGCTATTGTCATTTAAACAGAAATGGAAACGAAACTAGTGTTTGGATCAAAAATGAACGAGAAAATTCTTTGTGGAAGACTTGAATGTATTTTGGTTAACCAGACATTTGTCTGCGACCTAAAGAAATGTTTCATAAATGATTAGCATGCCTAATATATTATGAATAACTTTGAAAAACTGCCGGAAGAAAACCACTAACGAAACCTAGATGTTAATTCGTAGCGTTCTCCTATGTATGTGTATTTTGAAGGGGGGGGGGTGAATTGCAAGAAATGTTTTTTCTCAATCTGTAGGGAATGCTGCTCGTTGAAATACACGATCATATCAAATTCGAAGGATCTGTTTATTAAATAGCTTTTTTTTAAAAAAATAATAATTAGAGTGAGCAGTACCATCAAATATCAGCTATTTATTATTAAAATTGGTGACAAAAAGATCTAGAATTAGGAAGAAAAAAAGGAAAACAAAAAGTCCATCGGAATAAATCAAATGGGTGAATCACAAATTAAAAGGAAATGCGTTTTTTTTTTTTTTTTAAATAGACTCTTTGCTTTCATAATAGAGTCGATAAAAATAGGCTCCTCGAATATAGGCTTAACGAACAGATTCAAATCTGGGAGTTGAATGAATTATTGCCTTTTTGCTTTTCTGTCATCAAAAGAGAAATGATATCACAAAAGCCCATACACACTTTTCATGTTTATCCTAACTCACATCATCAAGGAAACACTCCTGTGGCCTCATTCCATAGTAAAATTAGTAGGAAGTGAAATGTTATCTCTAAGACAGAAAATATTCAAAAGCAGATAAATAACAATAACGACTGGAGAATTGGTGGCGAATATTTCGACTGATTTAAACAGATGATTATTTTTTGCTGTTGTAAGCACTCCGATTGTCAAAAAAAAAATCAGAATTTACTGGAAGATAATATTTTGTAATATGGCAAGCGATGAGGTATGTCAACTTAAGGCAACGCTAATTACACCAGGAAGAAAGCAACGAACAAACGAAGAATACTGATCGGTACCGTTCAAAAGAAAAAGTCAGTGCTCTGCTTACAAATATGAATTCATTTAGCAACTGTTCCAGTTCTATATTTCGATAACCTCTATCTAGAAGATTCTATTACAATAAATCACCGGAATTAGCAAAATTGGGAGATTCACAATGTGATAAGACATGTGATAAGAATGTGATAAATTTAGGATTATCTGCAGTTCGCACACCATACAAAGCAACTCACTTCATTTACAAACCGCACATGAATTTGAATAACAGACATTTGCGATACGAAAAAATCAAAATGAAAGTTTTTTTTTTTGTTGTTGTTGTTCAGATAGAAACAGAGAAGCATTCCAATTTATTGTATGAAAAAAAAATCACATTCATAATTATATGATGGTGAATACCACGTACGTATATTTGATATATGCCATTATTTAAACCAATTGAGACGGGGATATAAAGAATGTGCAAGTTTAGAAATATTTAAGTCAGATTTGTATAATATTGAACCTCAAGAAGGTCCAAGAGTTGGCAGCATTCACAAACATCCTCTGACACCTTTTCATTCACCACAGGTGCTTAATTTAAAAGTTATACCACAGGTGCTTAATTTAAATGTTATTTATTTGTATACGTCTTGTACATGATTTTGGGTTGGAAGCATCAATCGACCGTGAGATGCGGTGATTGATTCATTCAATCCAATACCCTTGGAGGGTAATGGATGGCAATGCTGTAGCCAATGAAGTTCTAACTGAGGCTTGGCTATTGATGTTACCCTCCTGATCAGAGCCTTAATAGCTCAATAACACCTTATCCCTACACTGTCCTCTACAGATAAAGGGGAATATGAAAAGCATTATTGCTTCGCCCCTTTAAGCTAGTCCTTATAAGGACTATTACAATCCTTATAAGGACGATCGATTCTGGAATGAAGAGAATCTACCGTGAGATGCGGTGATTAATACCCTTGGAGGGTAATGGATGGCAATGCTGTAGCAAATGAAGTCCTCACTGAGGTTCGGCTATTGCTGTTACCCTCTTGCCATGATCTGAGCTTTAATAGCTCAATAACACCTTATCCCCACACTGTCCTCTACAGATAACGGGGAAGATGAAAAGCATTCTTACTTTGCCCTTTTAAGCCAGTCCTTTAAGGACGTCTGTGTGCTATATGGTTGATTTTGTTTCGAGTTACTGGGTTAAAACCTGAATTTATTCTAAGGTTTTAGTGAGCACTTATGAGACTACTGTATATAGAGAGGTATGAATAAGGTTTAAGAATTAACAGCAGGAAGAGATACACTCAACTATGGATGCCGATGATATATCGCTAATCTCATTCTCAAAAGTTTAACTGAGAAAATATAATTCGTTATTCAGAAAGGGTTTCCCTTTCTGAATAAAGTAACTAAATAATTTTCGAAATATTAACAGACTCTCTGAATATTTATAAAATGCAGATCATTCGTCTATCATTGACCTTCTAATAACAACTACTGTTGTGTGTCAATGCAGTTTGCGTATAAATTTTATACGCTACGCTGCATCGGAGATAATATTTCCTTCTTCAGAGAATAAACAGAAAAAATTAATTTAACTCATCAGTTCAAGACCGCAGTTTAAACTATACTTACCTAAGTAAAAAGTTAAGTACGCTAGGTTTAATTTTATTCATTAAGTTATGGTTTCTCTCAACATTGTTCAGCATGAGAGATTTAATATCTCTGACATAATTTCTTGATCGGAAATACTATTCTCTTATATGTGGGTTACGTTTGTGGCTTCTTATTACTGTGAAGATAGCACGGAAAGTTACTGGCTAACTTAAGAGAGGAAACAGAGCGTAAAGGAATTCATCTTCTGCTCACCCGGTTGATCTTGACAGCTATCTAAGAGATTCTAATCTCTATCCCAAGCTTAATTATTAAACTGATGGTTACGTCTGTTGGGTGGATCACTTTTATCAAGCGCTTCAGTTATTCACGACAGAGTTAATTTAGCACATCAGGAATTTAATAACTCAAAACCAAATTAACGATTCTTTTCATCGTGTTTGCATTTTAGGTTGTTCAATTATTTTCAAGTAAGCATTTATTTGTCGCTAATATAACCACAGTCCGTAAAATATAGTTTGATTCTAGTTCTCTTTATCTAAAGATACAAATAATGCCACGGATGTGACGCAATGTTTCTATAGCAACGATGACTTGCGCATTATCACGAATGAAATAAATCAGCATTTTTAGCTGAGTGTAAAATGATTGTTACTATTTTCAAATTCTGAGTTCCAGTAATTTGATCTGCAAATATTAATCTGAGGGGAGGAGGAAGAATGATGTAGGTGATTATTGTCTTTCATCAAAAATCTAGCGTAAACAGATCTGATATTCTACATTGCATTGCAAGTCATCATAATGCAACATTATCATTCTGTGTTAGTAATGCCATTAGCTTGCTTCTTGCAAAACCCGATTGATGTAATATAGTTCTTATTTTATTTTACCCTCCTGAAGAAGTGTACTATAATAAATACGAAACTATAGAGATTAAAACTTAAATTACTCAACAGTCTTCATGTCACGTTCATTTAAAACGACAGGAAGTCTGATTTAGAACTACAGAAGAATGTTATCAACCTGTTAATGTGGACACTGCTCATTAAATTGCAGACACCTTGAGGAAATCATCCGATATTTTTTTTAAAGTTATTCATGCCTGAATAAGCAGATGGATATAACACATCGCATGCCTTAACACACCTCTGCTTGACTGTGACTCATAATCGGTCAGTCTATAAATAAATATGAATTTATAACCTCCCATCAAAACAAGATGAAAGTAATTTTAATCCTTACATAACTACCGAGGCTTTCTCTTTCTGCACCCTGAAGTCTAACTCCACCGTGAAAACAAACAAACAAACCATCAGCACATGGTTAAATAAATGACAAACTGCATAATAAAGAGAAAAATAACATTTAATTACTTGTAGGAATCAGAAAGCCTGGTGCAGTCACCTTAACTGCTTATCGTTATGACACAGTTATCTGAAGTATCTAACAGAGCCACTGTCCCCGATTTCGTGTGAAATTGAGTTCCAAGTACTAGTTACGTCAGCTCAATTACCCATTACACAGTGCTTAGTTCCTGTCGCTGACACTAGTGGTAGACAACAATCGAGATTCGTGGAGTCTCACAGATGCTATCTGCTAACCACGCCTCAACAATACGCGCGCTCTGAAACCACTCTTCCAGATAATGAATGTCCTGTGATAATATGATGGGAACAAGATTAAATCAGCACTGTTGTACGCACACACACACGCATCTAGGTACTCTTTTCAGGTAAATCACCAGTAAAGTTCCCTACGCCAAATATTTCCATGCTTTTATTGTCAGATACAATTTCATTAATATGATAGTTTACTACCACAATAACATATTAGTTACCAAAATTAGCAGCAGGCATTAATTCTGGTCCTACACAGACGTTTACAGTTTAAAAATCTAGAACAGAGATGGCCATACTCTACTAAGAGAGTCTTAATCTTAATTGCTATAATAATATGGGACGGCTGCAGCACACGCATACTATTTTAAAGCAATTGCTTTTAGGTTAATCTTATAACAGTAAAGTTCCACTCTAACTGCTTGTTACGTGATAGAACGAACAATAGTCTTTAACCTGTTATTGTTTTAATGTGTAAAATATATTACGGACAAGTTAATTGGCTTATTGTGCAATTTAAAAGTCCAAACACACAGATGGATTATGAGGAGCGAACTCCTCTGAATGAGGATGATCATTTGCTAATAAGTAAAACGTGCAGAGGTGGAGAGGTTATTCTAATTCAGTGATGACGTGGATGAAATGGTCTTGACAATACCTGCTACCGAATGGGAGCATTCCACTTGAGCAGAGAACATTAGCTGTCCATTCCAACAACAGACGGTTAATACAAAACATAATGATATCATATTACAGTAAAGAAATTACACTAGATTTTGATGTTCATATATTCAAATTTTTAGATTTATATAACATGAGAATACATTTAAGCACAGATTTCTTTACTCTTGCACATCCCATATGGTTATTCTATATTATTACCTTAACTTCGACTTTATTCTATGAATGATATCAGTGAGAGGTAAAAAATGCGTAATATGCAAAATATTCGTTAGAAATAGCGATGAGAATTCACGTCATTCTTTTATCTGACCAATAACAATTCTTTTCTGCCTTACTACACTCACAGTAATGATATTAGATAGATTCACAACCTTTAGTAGGTGGGATTCAACATAACAAAAGTGATATCTTTTTGCACTGCGCGTTTATCCCGCTTCTAATGCAGGATCCACTCCACGTACAATTGATGCGACTTTTGTTAGTACAACCCCCTCCCCTGCCGGCTGTGCCGGGCCTTCCACTGTGTGTGTGTGTGGGGGGGGGGGAGGAATGTATTTTTGACTGTCGCAGCGTGTGTTCACGTCGCCAGTTTGCCTTTTCTGAGGGATGAAAAATTCTCTACCTCCTTATGAGACCGGCTAACTCACCTTTAGTCGAAAGAGACTTGATAAAGGTTCCTCACGTCATGGATGGGAATTGAACCCAGGTCTTTCCGACTAAAGGGCTTCATCTATACCGACTGAGCTACGGAGGCTCTAACATAACAAAAGTGATATCGTATTTAAAAAATATTTCCCAACCATATCCTTATAAATATCTAAAAAAAAAAATCAGGAAAAGCATTATTTATATTGTGAGTTTAATTTTTACCAGTTCCTGGGAAAAAGAAAGGGATTCTGTTCATTCGTACCGCAAACTATAAACCTTTAGTGTTGATAATTTGCATCTCTGGGCCTCCATATGCATACAAAATAGCAACGTGAGAAAGCAGTCATTGTGTTGAGGACAGCACTCCTAAATCCAGTAAAACACGAGGCGTATTCATGAAGCATAAATTACTATAATTTCAAAAAAAATTATACCGATGACGGATATTTTTCATTGTCCAATTTGGAACTTCTTTTCCCTGTCGTGTACCAATGAGTCAACCCATAGGTCAGTTGCTGTAGGGCCTCTCAAGTGGTTTTTCGTGATTAACTTCGGATAACATACTGTATATAATTTAACTGTTTTGTTCCTTAATTGTCATATTTCCTCTCTTTTCTCTTTTATTACCAGTTACATTCTGATTATACTTTAGCGCACTTCGTCTGCAGTTAATATGATTAGTCTGCATACATAAATATCAGTATAGTTTATGAGATTGAATTTGGCACGTTAGGCCTAGCGATCAATGTTTCTCACCACTTAGCACAATGCTATAAGCATTTTTTAAAATCACATTTAGCTGACATAGAAAGGGTCATAAATTTAACATTTTAAATGCAATTTTAAATTTTTATTACGTGTAGTGGTTGAACATTGAATACATACTATTATGTATGTCAGCGTGTATATTTTGGAATTACAATAGGAGCTTGAGAGACTCGCCAGAAGGCATCTAAACACCATGTGCTAAAAGTATGGCTATATCACCTGTAAGAGAAACTAACAAAAACTGTACTTGGAGGGTCCTGTCTTTATTTTTAATATTAAACTTAGCATGCTTTAATAGGATACGATTTCGTACAGATTCTCTCTCTGCCAGTTCTGTTTTGTTTTTGCGAGAAAGTGGAGACAAGAGACCAAATCGGGAACACTGTCCCGGTACGTAGGACAAAATATTTTCTTCCTTGATAATAATCAAAATATTCTGAAGACTTTCATCATATTTCGTGGTCTTTTTGATTGTTTTGCAGTCGGTAGAGCGTGCGCGCGCTGTGATTTTCTGTGTCTCTGTCCGTACCACTAGTATGCTTCCGTTTCATTCGCTACTTATGGCAGCAATCAAATACAATTAAAATTTGTTAGCTTTGAATCCTTTAGTTACCTTTAAAAGAGAAATAAATAAACAAAATACAAAAGTCGAAATAATAGAATGAAAAAGAAAATTCATAATGATCTTTCTGATGTTGGTAAAGTGCTAGCCCAAATACTTTAAGAACGTCGAAATTGTCTAAGATGTAGTAGAGAAAACCTGAGTTGTTTTCCGCGAACATAAATATATTGTACAAAAATGGATAATTTCATTTTGATTCTTACAATTTCGCCTTATTGACCAGCATAATAGAACCTAATGCAGCAGGAGTAAATATACGTTAGAATAAATGCATCATTTATCGCTTCAACATAGCTTGGAACTAGTCCAGACAGCTGTGGTAGTTTAGGGAGCGTTGACCTAATGGAATCAACACGAGATAGGATAGTTTAGATTGTCTAGACACTCAAATAGGTTACAAACAATACGAAAGTCTTGGGTAACACCCTTCTGTTCTGTCTTTTCTAAGGTAAATGGGGGGGGGAGAAGAGAGCAGAGGATGGATGTGTATCAGTTGCAACAATGCACGTGGAAATCGGATTTTTTTTCCCCTCTTTGTTACACAGATACCTTTGGACTTTTGCTCTTAATCCTATCGAGTGAAGAAAGACTAATATAAGATCTGGACGATCGGGACGCAGTAATAACTAAAATGCCATTAACTGTCACGTAGAAAGTTGTAGTCCTCATTAATATAAGACTGCAGTTTCAGAATATAAATACTATTCATCTTGATTATATTTGCAGGCATTGCAGCATATTTAGGAGATAGAATCGCGACAGATAAAATGGGTCATTCAAATAAATGCATCTGAAAAAGGGTTGATGATTTTGGTGACTGTTTTTTCTCACTAAATAATTGTTTTGTCTTGATTTCATCTCGCTCACACCGACTTGTATTAAGTGCTGCATTTAGTGTCAAAGAAACTTTACCAAAATAGAAAAATAAATTTATACTAAAATTTTCGTTTCCAGGAGAATTTTTATTATTATTTTATTTTTGAAACAGTATAACAGGACAAAAATATGTCATTCAACAGAATAAATTTCTTGTTTCTGCGAAAACAGAAGCAAAAATTCTGTTCTAAGAGCACGGCACTATCTTGGCATAAAGGCCTTTAGACCATCTTGTTTGTGTCAAGATCAGTCATTCAGAAGATTCGCAATCTCCTTGTTGTTTGTATCTATCTTAACAGTAGCTGCCCGTGTTTTACAGTCTTGGAAGAAATTGGAGAAATAATGATAGCCGGTTCAGCAAAATTTTATTTAAGAAAAAACCCACAGAAGAAACATAAGTGGCTGCAGTGAATCCGTAAGAAAGCTCATCAATTAACCTTTTTTTTTTTTTTTTTTTGATAGCATCAATGACAGATTATTGCTGTCAAAATAATATCGATACTCAAAAATGCATTGTAAAACGTAAGTACGTACAGTTCCATAACGCATAATAATAATAAAACGGCACTGCTCGCTTCAACTGAATAAGATTGACCCGAGTTCAATTCTCGTTATGGTGGGAGGAGTTTTATATGAGCTTTTGTAATTGATGGTCAGTTAGTCGATCTCACATGGAAATAGAAAACAGTTTTTCATCCTGCATAAAGGCAAGTCAGCCAGAGAACAAACAATTAACTGGGGGGAGGAATACATTACAACAAACAATAGCTTTATATTGGTTTCATAAGATGAGTTTCAAGGTCACTGTATTATCCTAATCTGTAGCCTCCTCTCTTTTTGAGAAGGTTGCAGCTAATTACTAAGGAGATATTGCTTGTTTTGAGGAATGAAAACCCGAGTTACCGGGAGAAAATACATTCTACTTCCGTATGAGACCGATTAACTCACCTTTAGTCGAAAGAGACCAAATATAGGTTCCCCACGTCACTGACGGGAATCTAACCCAGGTCTTTCCAACCAAAGGGCTTCGTCTATACCGACTGAGCTACGGAGGCTCTGTTGTATCATCATCATCCACTAAATAAAATTAACAGTTTATGTTCGTGGAGATTATCGTCATAAATTTTGGGATTAATTGTTCGAGAATTTGTTAATGGTCAGTTATTTTCTCATGTGGAGTTTCCACCCTTTTTCTCCCCTATTGGGGCGAGTTGAGTCCCCTCATTGGGGGGTTAAGTATTTATGGCTGTAGATCCGTGTGTGTTCACGTGGCCGGTTTGCCTGCTTGCGGGATGAAAAACGACAGATAAACTGGCGGAAAAAACCCTACTGCCCGCGCCTAAGACCGGTTAACTTGCCTATGGCTGAGGAAGATCCTGAAATTCCTCATGTATTCGATGGGAATCGAACCTGGGATACCTCTTCCCCAGTCATATGGTTGCGAAGCGCACAGCCACTAGGCTAACCGCGCGGATAGTTATTTTCTCATAGCACAAAGTGATAAAACAGATGTCTTTTTATCTCTTATCACATTTTTGTAATATTTTATATGCTCTTTTTCTAAATGACTCTACTCCTAATTATCTTTTATTTATTTTTCATTACACTGCTGTCGGATATTCCATACCTGATTATGTGCGCTATCGTCTATCTTTGTGGTGCTTCTCTAGGATTGTAAATATCAGTACCAATATAGTTCAGTGTGTCAACTGCCATATTCACACCACAGCTGTTTACCCACGCACACCTTGTCAAAATTTTATTCAATGCCTCTTAGCATTAACCTTGTTTTTTGTTGCAATTTAGAGCCTTCAAACTCGATACACTTTATATGACTTTAAAGGACAGTCGTTTTTTTGTACAGTACTTCCTGCGCATCACGCGTGCAAAAAATATAAAAGAAACGTTATTTTGCATACACCACGACGTGCATATACAAAACAAGTATCGCAAGTGGAGATCAACCCCTATTTGAAGTTGAACCACTTGGCAGAAGATGGTGGGAGGAATACGTAAATAAATAGCAAGCATCGATTGAAGACTTTTTCTCCGATTAACCCGTTTCTTAACTTATTATCCACCCATTAAAATTGCTCGCACGCGCGAAGACCACGTCGAGGTCACTCGAAGTAAGAAGGGTCAATGGACGTAACACTTTTTGGCCCAACCTGTAAGGAGTCCCGTAAGGTCAGTCGGACAGGTAAATTGCTCGAAACTAAGTAAAACCGCCTACATAAGTAAGAAACTTGTACTGGAAAATCTTTCAGGAAGTTATTAATATGGATTCATGAAAACAAAGCTGACCACCGAGCTTCTTCTAGAAGTTTAATTTCGGTGTTCCTTTTACCTTCTTCACAAGAATTTCCAGGTTTTCTCAGTTTATTGCGTATTCTGAGAATTAGGATTATTTTTAGAGCTGTTCTTTTTCTGACAACAAAGCTGAACAATTTATGTGACTATGTTTATAGTTTGTGTTTTTTACCAGGTCAGAACCGTGATATTTTTCGATTTTTTTAGCCACTAAATTAATTTAATGATATTAAATTTTATAATGGGCTAAGGTAAGATTTCCAACAACATACGTTAAAATTTGCACTCCGACTTATTCGCTATATTGAAAATTACAAAGCTCGAAATTTATGAAAATAACGTCTAAGAATGACAAAAAAATCTCAAATGAAAATTGAAGCACCCTTCGATTTTTACTTTATTGTTGTACTTTTCTTCTTCTTCATTTTTGTAGTTATTACTTTAAATAATGTGACTGTTCACGCGATAAGAAGTAACTCCCGGTAAGAAATTCGATGCAAAACAAGGTTTTTATTAACATAAAGACTTAAGAAATCACTTAAGAAATTGAACCGAAAAAAGATGAAGGACTAATAATATTCTCTAAATTCATGTACACATTTCGGTGGCTTTTTTTTTCATGACCTCATTTCATATAGTTGATTTTCAAAGAAAGTCTCGTAACAAAAAGAAAACATTTGCATAATACGTAATCTCAGTAATTAATAACGATTGCCGAGCTTAATAAATTGCTTGTGGCAGTGGATATTATTTTTTCCAAGGCTTAAAGCTGTAGGTCCTGTAATTTGTTTTGTCACCATTTCAGTGACAAATGCAGGGCTCAAACCTCGATTTTTAAATGGAATTGTGTTAAATTATCAAAGAGTGTGTTTAGCTACCTCCAGTTTAATCTTGACCTACTGAGAAGGAGGACAAAACTGAGTTTAACTCCTAGATTTTTTTTTAGAATTTATTACAGTAATATTTTTTATGAACAAAAAGAGTGAATACATTTGAAACATTTTAAATTCTATTTTCGTAGGAAAGATGAAGATATCAGTGAATTTTGGCATATCTGGACCGCTTTTCAAAGTTAGACTCGTACTGACAAGAAGATTAATTAGAGATTATAATTTTAAAATTGTTTGATCTACTTAACGGATTCTTCTCCCTTCTTATATCGCCAAGTAATTGATATTTCTTTTTACTTAAGAATCAGATATGTTTATAACTGAAAATATTAAGGAGTTATAAAAGCAAAAATCTCCCCATCCCAATAAACTTAAAGCCGGTTGTCACGAACGTATATTCACATTCTATACAAGCAATGGAGTATTATAATGACAGGTCAGCAATCAGCCAGCTCATTTTTTCTGCTTGTTGCTTTCATTTAGGGCCGAGTGCTTGATATGTTTATCGACATGTGTTAGTACTGAAATACTGTACAGATGTAAGAACATCTGATTTATTGAGGATCAGAGCAGCAAGTCATTTTGCAGAAAACAGGCTTCCCAACACCTTAAAAAACAATCCGGTCTGAACAGTCATTGTTGTGAAACATTTTCCTACCATCGTGGACTACCTTTAACAGCGCACATTACGCTACAAACCTGTTCTTAACTTAAAAAAAAAAAAGAAAAGAACAAAAGCGTCCGAAGAAATGCCCTCACGCAACAACCAGGATGAATTCTATCTCCTAACTCTTCCCTTACAAGTGCAAAATTGCTGGTCAGGTCGACTGCTAACCTATCTTCTCCGGCTACCAATGAGGTGTCACTAACCCATATCCCACCTTTTTCTAGTGAGACGCGAGCTTAATGAAACAGGAAGTCACATGCGTGTGTGAAAGGATAATTCAGCGCCCCCTGTCGGATTTAAACACTTGTCCTGACCTACTTTATGAATCCCCTTTCTTCTTAGGACGTCCTGCTTTAGTAGTAATAATAATAACATACTAAATCTGAGATTGTTCTTTTGCTAGTCTGATTTTTGGGGATAATTTCTGTGAATTGAAGTTGTTACAGAAGCGTAAGGATTACGTAGTAAATAAAAACAAGTTTGAGCAACTGTTGGCTGTTGTTTATATAATCCAAAACATGCTTTACGTTTTTGGGGAAAAAAAAAAAAAACATAAGACATTTTCGATTATTTTTAAGTAATTGAAAAAGAAGAGCGATAAAGTTTGAAGAAATATGTTAACATTTAACAAAATTACAATCGTAAAAATTAATTTGTATTTTAAAATTGCATTTTTGCATAGCAAATCAAGTAACTATTCCAAATTCGGGTGTTTGAAGCCTGCAAATAAGACATGCGGGTCTGCTAGATGTCAGCATGTTATATCTGTTAATTTCGTGAATTTATTGGCAGAAGAAAGACAAAGCCAAGAAAAATTCTTCTCGTCCTTGACCGAATCTAACAAAGATTTCCCTAATCACGAGACTGGTATTATTTTACCGATTGATCTATGGAAACGTCATGTTCTAGATGCTACGTTGAAGTAAGGAATTTTAAAAATAAGCAGAGCGTTGGAAGAAAGAAGATAAAAGGTATAAAAAGTATTAAATCTAAATGGAACATTTATCCAAGAAACGGGATGCCATCTCGAAAAGAAGTGCATGATGACGTCAGAATCCACATCTAGTAAGACACCCCATTTCATCTAAGCAAATCACCATAACAGCATGTGAACAGCGTTACATGCTGTCAATGCAGTGAGAGAGTTCTTTAAATTACATACGAGTACATACAGATATTTCTGCTGTTTGTCTTGGTGGCTCGTATCAAGAAAAATATTAGTCAGTATCACGCGCTTCAGTCTGAAGAGTCTGAAGAGATGTTGAAATCAATTTCCTGGAAGAAGTAGTTTAAAAAAACGAACGCGACATGCACGGAGGGATGTAATTTCTTATAGGCCCTGAAAAAAATCAATTTAAAGCGTTTCAAGATATAGTGGATTAATGAAAACTATCCCGTTTCTAATTTATGGTTGTCAGGTATTTGTGGTACCCGCGATTTGTAGGTTTGTAGTGATCTAAGCCACGTTATTATTTATAACCGTCTTAATGACTGTCGTATTTCAAGTGTTTATGTGTCCGAAAGTTTAATGTGTATAACACAGCACGATTTCTTGCCATCGGAAGACCATGAAAAAGGATTGAGCAGTTAAGTGATTTTGATTCAATGTATTATTCAGTACGTTTGTTCTCCCTACTCAGTGATGCAGTAGAAACCAATGATCTTTTGGCATCTCAAACACAATGGGATAAACAGAAATACCTTTATTGCACATATTATTATATTAATATTACATTCGGTTTTCATATCACTTACTAGGGGGCACATGGCATGCACAGAGATAATTTCAGGTCTAACTGCTCAACAATCAAAATCTTTGTTGCTATACATGCAACAAAGATCAGCCTTTGTTGCATGTATAGCCTCCATGCTTCCTACGCTGTGGAATTACTTCGGCATATATATTTATGAGCTGGAGAAGGCTGATCTTTGTTGCATGTACCAATTTCATTTATTCCTTTGTCTTGAGCTCTTTCATTCGAGTTCTGAATTTCAACCTCAGCTAAGTCTTTTCGGATATTATCCTCCCAGCATATCCGGTTTCATCCACGCCACGTATTTAACCTTGTGTATAGTCGTATACGAAATATACGATTCCAGAAGCAGTCGATGAATTATCGGTCAATTGCTGCACACCGTCTTGCTCCCCATTTAGCATGAAATTTAACTGGAAATATAACCATCCCAATCTGAGTCAGTTTATAAGATAAATAAAAGGAAAGAAGAAAGATTAAAAAGCACGAAGGAATTAAAAATCCTACTCGGATTTCTAACACAAGTGGGTTAAAGATACGAGAAGGATCGACTTGTTTGGAATCGTAAACCGGACACCCCCCCCACATAGCGCCACTAAATGCATATTAATTGAGAAAGGAATCTGATGACCATTTCATTGCGTAAAATCAAGACGTAGAACTTGTCAGTTTAAATTATTAGGTTTTAAGTACGTTCTGCACGGCAATTTTATGCTCCCTCATTCTTTCTCTTTTCACACCAAGTGAACTTTCTCTTTACTCGAAGGCACACTTTCATTTTTTTTTATTATTATTCGCCTCAAGCGAAGAAAATCAAGCAGGTTAATACGAGTAACGTGTGTTTGGGTGATATACTGCTTTGCCCTGGAGCCAACATTAAACTCTCTTCTATAATAGAGACAGGTTTAGTGATTAGGTAAGTGGGAAAGTTCCTTTAAGGGTGATGGACGTTTTTATTATTTTGCTAAGTAACTCATTCATATAGATTCGATTGACAAATCCCTAGATTAGAGGGGGGGGCACTCCCACAATACGTTATCCTAATACAAAATGCGTTAATACATTAACGCATATTCAAAGAGTCGAACAACAACAACAAAAAAAATGCACAAATGAAATTCAGTGCAAGAGAAATCTGTCTTCAATTCATAGCGATTTTGCAAGAGCCCAGAGAGCAATATTGTCCTGTCAAATATACACTATGTTGACAAAAGTATTTGGACACCTACTTGTGCTAAAAAAATGCGTTTATTTACATTTCTACTACCGAGTGGAACCACTTTGGACTGAATGACAGCAACTACCCTTCAAGGTATGCTTTCAACCAATTTCTGATATATCGCAATAGCAATATTCTTCCATACCCCATTGCTGATGTTGATGACGGCCGCTATGGTCTGGAACGAATTTGGTGCGTTCTGATTTGTCCCGAAGATGCTCGATCCATTGAGGTCTGGACACCGAGCCGGCTAGTTCAACACTTCAACGTTGTTTTCTGAAAACAAGTTTCGGACACGTAGTGCAATATGGTTTTGTCGAGATGAAACATGCATGGTCTACTGCCGAAGTAATTCCACAGCGCAGGAAGCCTGGAGTTGTCCAGGTAGCCATCAGACGTCATGGTTTTGGTCACGTCCACTAATGGGCTGAGCCACATTCAAATGAAACACCCTCATACCATTACCAAATGGACCACCAAACTTGACAGTTGCAATGATGCAGTCCTGCCGGAACCATTCCCGGGTAATCTTCTGATCCAAAAACGACCATCAGAGTGGAACGTTCGAAAGTGTGATTCGTCGCTCCATTCATTTACAGCCAGGAACTGCGTGAAAGGACACCAATTCAAACGTCGTTTGGCCTTGATTGCAGCTCTACCGTGGTAACCTAAGGCATGAAACTCTCTGCGGACAGTTTTTTAATGGCATTTTCAGGTTGACTGTGGTGTTCTGCAGCTGATGACGTGCGGGATGCTCGTACATTCCGAGACAGAGCTTGTCGATTTCGGTTAGTGGGTGTCGGTGGCTTCCAGGGCATGGCAGCACCATCAACTTTCCATCGACGAATGACATAAGCAATGGTGGATTTCGGTATATACTGAGACAGATAGCAATGTCACTGACAGAAAGACCACTGATGTGACACCCAACTACCATCCTACGCTGGAATTCTATCATTTTAACTGAACGAGCATCCTCACATCGAATACAGGGCAAAACATGCAGTGCATCGCACATTTTATTATCACACTTATGCAGCCGCCCCTGAATATTTGCATGTGGTAGAATCTGAAATTTGCCTGACACTTAAGGAGTCCAAATACTTTTGTTAACATAGTGTATATGTTCATTCCAAGCATAACTATACACCAAATATTTAAAATAGTCTTAACTTTATACCTTTGCTATTAATATCACACATTTATGTAACGATATTAGGAACCTCTTTATAGTTTCAATGGATACTTAGTATAGAAGCTGCAGTTTGAGGCAACAACAGGCCTAATTCACCTGCAATTGCATCTATGTAGATCTATTAATTTCTCCAACCCAGAATATTCCTAACTTCTGTTCTGGAGAAACAGCATCGCACAAAACCAAATTCGTAGACAACAAAAGTAGCAAATACTTCAATCATTCATAAAGAGAATAATGATTTTTTTTTTTGTTCTCGGCAAACTAACTTGAACTTTTAGTCGGTGAATAAATTATTCAGTGACAGATTCAGTTCAAGTTAGTTCGCCTAAAAAGATGCAATTCTATTCATTTATGCACGATTATAAATAGTATTAAATAGCTTAATTTGGTTCTATTAATAACAGACGAGTAATTTAATATTAAAAGAGCTATGTTAAAATGCGGACCAGTCAATGTAATTGATTACGAAATCACAAGAAGAACGAAATTTAACACAGCGGATGATAACAAATAAAAATAAATTAAAAAAAAATAATTAAATTTTGTTTTTAGACTCAACTAGTTTTCGAGACACTTATGTAGAAAATATTAGTGTATTAACATAGTTTATTAACGTAAATTATTCCCAGCCCAACTTACACTGAATAATTAACATTATTCGCCGTTAGTAAGAACCCCGTCATTTGCACACTGACTCGCAATATTTATTCGTATCTGTGCGTGCTCAAGGTTACAACAGCAATCTAAACCTTACATTATAAGCTACAATCTAAACTCAAAACTAATTGAAATCGAAATCTGAATTCATTATAGTAAATAAATTTTTAAAAATTACCTTTATTAAGGATGCTCAGCTGTCTTTAATATATTTCGTTCATTTCTCACTGTAGTTGGCCTTTTATTTATTATAGGGTTACTAAAATCCTTTCAACTGACATTATTTTTATATGGACAGAAATTACAGCAGTTTTTATATAAACGCATACAGAGTTCAACGTAGACGCCATTAAGGTTCCGATCCATAATAATTAGCATAAAAACTGAATTAGAAGCGGCATTCTCATCATATACTCGACCTAAGAACAGAAGCAGTAATTGCAAGAAATAGTACAGTATGTGCACAACAGCCAGGAGAGAATCGCAGTTCTCGCGTAAGAAAATACAATATGAATGTTCAATAGGGATTGGAAGCTGTTATTTTTGAATTGGATGCGATTTTTATTTTAAAATATTGGGAAATAATTTATTAATGCAACTAAATTTAATATGGTTTATTATTATTTATTTTTGCCTGTAGATTTCCGTTAACCCAGCTTTAGTATCCTCCTTCCCCCCTATTTTTTTTCGTACAAGATAGAAAGAATCTCAAGCAATTGATTTTTCCCAACTGTTACAGCATAGATTATTCATTGAAAAGCAGGCTGCAATTTTGTTTTTATTTCAACAGTTATAAAGTCAATTTGAATGTGAATTTGGAAGATCTCTGAGAAGTTATAGGAAAGTTTATAAACAGCTGGTTCAGGAAGTTATTCAAGAGCCATCAGCAGCTGGTAGCTTAATGATTCCTTTTTTAAGCGGATGCCATTCCATGATTCTAACAGGTTCAAGGTCAACCGGCTGACTATATTTAGTTTCAAGGTCAAGTGACTTCATTTAACTTCTAGGACCTAGGTGAACGTACTCAAATAGAGAAACATGAGTCTAAATATTATTAAAATAAAAGAAAAAGATAATCTCACAGTATTTAGTATATAATTTAAATATTTTTAGTTTTTAATTAAAAATAATTTAAGTATTTTTAATTATAAACAGGTTCTAAAACAATAATCTGTTTGGTCTAAAGATCAGACAAGGGAAATTAGACAGTCATACCGATACATCTTATAACAATAATGGAGGCTGCGGAAGAATGATCATTATAGATTTATTTCTAGTCGCTGGCTAGAGAATCTTTTCTTGGTCTCTCCTCCCGTTCTCTTCGTCGGTTTCATACGTAGATGGTAGAGATTTTCCCCCAGAAACTCAATCCTGCAAAACGGGCCCGAATAACACATGCAATTTTCAGACATTCTGGCCTCAGCTAATTTGCTTCAGCCGTAAATCCAGAATCCCGAGTCAGTCACTCTTTGGAGCAGACAAGTCGGTTTTCTTTTCCTTCCGGAAATTTGGGATCCATCATCCAAATTTAATCCATCTTAGAAAAATCTATTGTAGAACTCGCACTATTACGTATAGCAATATGAGTGTTAAGTTTAGGATCACGAGATGGCGACAGTTATCTGCCGTACCCTCTCTTCTTCCCCCCCCCCCCCCCCGATATCTTTAAAATCATCCAAAAACATGAGTTAGTGTTCGGTAATGGCTATGGATGGGCCGTCACAATATTTAAAAGTTAGTTAATGCTATAAATAACACCTCCCACTGCGTTTGGAGATCAAAAGACGTTAGAAGGATTTCATCAGAATATCCGGGTTACACGGACACACTATTAAAAGGCTTTGTTGTTTGTGTTACTGCAAAGAGCTGATTGTATGAATATGACTTTTTTTCTTCTTTAAATTGCTGGCCGCCAGTAACAGCACGTGACCACTATTTGATCAGTTGCAAAAACTTTAGAGGTATATAATTATTGCTTTTTTAAAATGGATTTTGAACTTCTTTCTTTTCTCAGGGGGGGGGGGGGGAGTTAACGGTAAGAATACTGCCATGTAGCACAAGCCCTGATTCCGGTAGCGTTATTGTCTTAAAACGAAACTTCTTGTTGTGATTGAATAAGGTGGAATGCCAACTTTATTGTAACACGTGCCTATGTTAAAATGAATAGTTCATTTTGAGAATAGCTTGGCAAATATACAAGAAAAAGAAAGTCGTGAGTTATTTATAACTACTCGACAACAGTGGTATCGAAATAATAACCAGAATAAAATATTTTCTGTTTTTGTCTTTCGTAGTGTCATTGACTTAAACTCGTGAGTCTAACTTCAAAATGTGTTAGCAATGGAATGAGCGGTTTGTCCGACCTTCTTACCCTGTATTTTCACTCGGTCTTGAAGCGCGCCAATATTTGACAGGCCTGTAACATCTTTCCTTTTAAATGTACGATTACTGACAAGAGAGCCGGTTTTTGAACTTTTCATTTGGGGCAGAACGTCTGTTATGTTTCTGTTCCATATGAGGCTTCTAATCGCATCAAAGTCGCTTAATTTCCTGGATTCCCACCGTTGTTTTATCTGTTATCCTATAGCACAATGTATTGTCTCCAAGATAAACATATGTTTAATTAGTGTAACTCTCTCTCACCCCTCCCCACTCGCCCACTTTTTTTATATTTTTTATAATTATTACGCTTAACAATAAATGCCTGTCTTAACTTTTAGGCTATCATTAAGTTTTCCCATCCTGAGGGAAAAAGTTCAGCAAATGATGACTAATTAGAAAACAGTACCTTTGGCTATGTTACGATTCCTTAACTAAAATTCATAACTAATATCAGCAGATGAAAATTGCTCAGAGCTTAAACCAATAACTGTTATCATCGTTGTGTAACGTGTCTCATTAAATTTAAAGGCAGAGTCATTTTTGGATAATTATTTATATAATTCTGCTACATAAAGTCTGGAAAGCAGGTTTGCTTTCCTAAAATAGCTCATGTTAGACCGTATAGCAGATTAATTCACAATAAAAAGTAGGCAACTTGCGCTTTTGGTATCACAGTCTACTCTCCATCACGTACTCGTTAAACTTAAATGCAGTATCTCTAATTTAGATTTTTTTTTTTTTCAGTTAGATGTAGCACGAACTACCACTGTTCTATTTTTCTGAGAGGTTTTGTGCGCCTCATCCCATTTATCTTATATTCATCATCATCATCATCAATGTTTTCTATGCCACAGGGAGACCGAACAAAAAAAAAAAAAAAAAAAAAAAATCTGATATTTTTTTTTTGTGAACAATATAAAATTATACTATGTTTCCATTATGTGATTTTACTATCCCTTTTCTTTATTAATTTACATATCATTTTCACTTTTATTATTTCTTGTTTAGTTTATTATTATTTAGAAATTCCAGGGAACCTGTCTTCGCATGTCGGCCTATAGACGCCCATGCTTATTAATAGTGTAATGGTCACGCATAATGCTGTGTGGACAGAGCCGATTACACTCAATCACAAGGACTTCATGGCTACTCAGTGAATGGGACAGGGATATAATACAGCCCACATAATTAGAAACAGTGACTGATTGCTTTTTATGCAAACATATCGTTGTGGTGGGGAGGGAGGAATTTCATCAATCTAGACTTATAAAGGCTGTTCAACTATAATCTTCGGTGGTAAATTCACACTTGACATTCTGTCATACATACTTCAAAGCTAATCGTGAAAGTTGCTTAATTTGATATGTCAAAATGCTGACACTTACCATATTTACTCGAATCTAACTCGCACTTTTTTCTCCAAAATTAAAGTTAAAAAATCGTGATGTATGCGGAGATTTTCGGAAACTGAAGTTTTTGAAGAAAAAATTAAATCGACGTTTATAATTAAATTCTCAGTATTTATTATAATTTGTAATTGCTTACATTATTTATAAAATGAATGCATTTAAATTTTAATTATCAATATTATTTACGCGATCGGCCGCCCACCTTCATCACGCGACATATTTGATTCTTTAGCGACAACTATGTCCGAAATATTTTCTTCAAGATCGTAGCAGAACAACATGACCATGAAAATTATTTGCAGTGTTATACAGAATATATATATCCTGCTAATTAAAATTATTAGATAATTTATTAGATAATAAATAATTAAATAAATATATTCTGCTATATAAAAATTCTCTGCTAATTTTATGTTCAAATTCAATTTCAAATCAAAATAAATGCGTCGTTCTTATGCCGAGAAGAGCATAAAGAAAAAGCGACAGATTAATTACCACAACAGCAGTTTCCATTGGTTTCAAGTGCACTGGGGACGTGTAAAAGTCTAATAACATGCTCTTAGTAATAGCGAAATAAATTTGTTTAAACAAGCAGCTTTCGTTCCATGCATGCACTCATGGGGACAACTAGCATGAAAATGGAATTAAGTCAGCGAATAAGAAAACACAGTGAAAGAAACTGCAGGCGCCAATCAATGAAGAACGGATGTTAACTTTCATATAAAAAAAATCATTAATGGTGAATATTCTTCTTTAACTTGACATTATTTTTGAGTGAATGGGAGGATTGTTTCATGGAAAAATTTTATTATTTTATTTCGTAACCAATAGAAACGAGCTTCGTTTGAGCTATTTATTTCAACAAATTTATTTCACTCTTACTAAGATCATGTTATTCTTGAAATGTCAGTTGTTAACGAGGCTAGAATGGAACTCCGTTACGACCAGCACTAATTATTACATTACAATATAAAGTATTCATGTTTTCTGTCACCAGGTGGAGTAGTATTGTTACTAATCAACGTGATACCGAAGAGGGTTTCATGCCCATGCCCTGCCAAGTAAACTTAGACTTATAGTACCATTAAATCGTATTGCCGGATGTGTGGTTGGTTCCTGACCTCAACTATAAGCTTTCTAAGTATGCACTTCTGTTGTTAGTGGCAGCACACTTGAGTCAATTCGTGTGTCATTGACGGAGGTCATTGTTACGACGAAGCCAGGTTACTAAGGGTAGCCGATTTACCGTCGGCGTAACTGCATATAGGTCGGTTTGAAAATGAGGTCAACCCCCATTGTTTTCTGACACAGAGATGGAACTGACAGGTTCGGAATATTTTACAATGTTTGTTGGAAAACAGAAGGCAATGTGTGATGTGCTCCCCCCTCCCTTCCCCCCTGTTACTAATCTGTTAATTACATAGCGAATGGCATTAGGCTTCTGAAATACGGTAACCTAGTGACCAAAATAGTATCACAAGCATCTTCTCCAGTTGACGGGTCGCAAACAATGTCATCGTATCACTGAGTGTGTGTGCGAGATTTATCCTAAGACAACTTCAAAGTAAATGCTCAAAGAACTTAGATATACACTGCCAATATTAGAAGGGTTGATTACTAATTTAATGAGCACTCGGCCTTCTCAGTACACAATCAGAGGCACAACATACATAAAAATGCAGTAAAAATGGAATGAAGTACGTTTATAACATTTTAAGTACAGTACTGTATTGACATTTATCAATTCATGACTTGTTTAAAACAATGGCTACGTGGCAGTTAAAAACAAAAACTTACTTTTCAATTAAAATTGATATTATATGGAAAGTGTTCTTAAGTAAAGCATTTCATGTAGTGAATAAAAGAAAATAAAAAATAAATAAACTAAAAAATTTCATGAACATTATAAAACCACAAAGTAAATTTACATAATTATATGAAGAGCCAAAGGCTTCAATTCGACGACATATGACTTGTTTAAGTTAAGGGATATTACATCCCATATCGTTTCTTAGCCTCAAAGAGTTTCATGCCGAATATAGTAGAAACTATATAAAGTTCGGCGATTCCAAGCGTAAGCAAATACCTGGATACGGCAGCAACTGACCCTAAAGGTAGTGCAAGCTGAGGCAACTCATGTCTAAGGTGAGGCAAGCTCCGATCACTATTCTTGATATTTACCCATAATGTGAACTTAGCTCCTAGTAGCTGTATTTCTGTTCTACATTATGAGAGAAGGTCACTACCCAGATCGGTTTCAACCTTTATTGAGGTTTGTAGCGAACAGAAAACTTACAACCCTTCTATGAGTATTGCCGAGAGGCAATACTCATAGAAGGGTTGTTATGATTATTACATAATAATAATTTAATATAACTGCAAAATTAGTGAAAAGAATAACAGTTTGCAAATTAAACACATAACCACCATGTATTACAAGAATAGTTACAGTTATCAGCTCAACATCTATATAGTCCTGGAAGTCTATTGGGGAAAAACAAGATGGTGAAGTTCCGAATAACACAGGTAGATCATATGAAAGAGGGTTTGATTCGGTAAGTTTGAAGGAACTGTGTACGGATCAGAAACAATACGCTAATCCAAAAAGCAGAATCTTCTATTGTATTTCGGAAGGAGTCGCCAGAATCTTTTAAAGCTGACTGCATCTTGAGCAGTCATATCTACAATGTAACTTCGCCTTGGCAAATGTTCGAATTACTGAAGTTCAACTTCTTTTCGTAGAATTCTGCACAAGATGAGAGATGAGGATTTCGTCCTATTTATCATTGCCTACTGAAATCCCTTTTACATCATTATCACAACCAACACGTGCTTCGTGCTCTCGTATATTTGACTTTTCGATGTACCTTTGAACCGACGCAGAATAAACAGAGTATTATTATTATTATTATTATTATTATTATTATTTAAATTAACGCCTGTCTACATATTCCTTCGTAGATAATGACAATATCTTGAAATTCATAATATGTATGAATACTAAAACAGTGTCAGTTCTTGTTCGTTAGTTAAGCCTTTAATCCCAATAAAAGAGGTTAAATGATCTCATTAGTTAATCCTCTGTTTGGGATTAACAACAATAAATTTCAGAATCTCACTTTAATATGCAGTTATTGTTTACTTTAGTAAACAATATTATTAATAAGGTTCCATTACTAAAAGTAGATCTGCAGAGGAACATAAAAGGTATAAATGCCACTGCAGAAGCTGTTTTCATTGAACTTTCAAATGAATAGGTGAATGTCTCATGAAGGATCATTCATCATAAAGATGATGGATTGCGTTATTGTGCGTTCTGGAACTGTTTTGTTCCATTAATGTTATCTTTTTTTTTTTTTTCTTTTATAAGAAAGGCCTCCCCCTGACCATTTGATCTACTTAATAATGAACAGTCATTTGCCTCAGAATATGGAAATTTAATTTTTTTTTTTCACTCCTGTAGTCGCATTTCAAACTCTAATCAACTTGGACAACCATAGGAAAGTGTTAGCGAAAAACACCGTAAAAAAGAAATGATTGTGAAAAGACCTTCTTGATGATCTTAATGAGAACCAGGTTGATAGGAGAGCTGTTTGGATTTCCCTCCCGGCTATGTTGCAGTTTAATTAGGGAAATCCACTTGGTGATAACCAATAAACGATGGATGATGCCCAGAGCACTTCAGAGAAGTAGGTAAGAAGAACAAGCGCTTCCCAGGTGACTTGGATGAAGTTGCACCTAAAGCAAGTAAAAGTGGGAGGGGAATCACCTTTTTGTCTCTACGGCACGAAAGGTCACTAGCAGGTCACGATGAAATCCAGACAACTGCAAAGCTGGTACTGCACAGAACATTGTTTTGTAGATCACGTCCGGAGAAGAAAGACGTGTGGTCATATATTCCATAAGAGAATGATAACCACATCAGCGACCTCTTTAAACCCACTAACCGGCTTACATATCCTCCAGTTATATCATGCGGTTACTCAGGACATTTTGTTTAGGTTTAGAAACAGTTACATGAGTCAGATCTCGTCACGCAATTAATTCAGTCATCTAAATGCTATATTCTTATTATTATTAATCAAAATTAACTTCTTAAATTAAGGAAAGAAATAAAAAAGAAAAAAAAAACAGAAAAAAAGAGAACAAATTGTATTTGCAATTTCATAAAATGTAACAATAGAGAAGCACGAGCTCCTCTTTTTTTTTATTTCTGATTAAATGCTAGAAATTAATAATTAACATAACGCAATCTGTTTCAGAACTTATTATTCAAAAACTTTGTTTACATGTTCTGTTACGTTACTTTCTAAAAGATTAGGCTTCCTTTTCCTGTTCACACGGTTTCCGATAATTCTATAAAATAGTATTTTTTTTAGATGTTTTGTTTTATCTCATCTCCGATTTATGAGATAAAAACTTCCCTGTTTTGCCGCAGTGCATTGAAGCTTATAGCAATTAATAGATAAAGTTTTGTTCCGTGGTATTGAGCACCTCGATAAAGGAAAACTAAAAGTTTTCCTTTATCGAGGTGCAAAAAAGTGAATTCATTCCTCTTTAAATGCGACTTTATCGCTACTAATCTATGTAATTATTCCATTCTATACATGTTCACACGATACGCAAGTTGCACATGAAAATATAACGAACACAATGGCGATTAATATTTTTACTTATTAATCATGAACTAAATGCATCGAATAAATAATTTTTATACAAATTTTCGTTTTCGTTTAGTCCAACGTTTCAGTTTAAAATCAAATGTGTTTATAAGTTACGAAAAATAAGTTAATTTAAAATCTTTACCTGTGCTTTAAAATGTTTCAGCCTATAGAGGGCGTGTTGATCTAGAGCATAGTCCATCATAACTGAATGCGAAAATAATAATTTTAAATGAAGAAAAAAGTGTAATTGTATAAAACGAGATTGAAAAAGTTAACATAGGTTAATAAAAATAAAAAATAAAATCAAAACGCACAGAAAGTTCCTAAATAATTCGTAGCTAGGAAATGAAAAAGAATAACGGAATTATTTTATTTATCAATGTTGTTTATTCGGAAATACTCTAATAATATTTTTTTTTATAAGTAAAGCTTGCTTGTTCAATTGTTTAGTTTCTTAAATATTCAACAAATTTATATATATATATGTATATATATATTTTTTTTTTCATTTATATTTTCTCCTTCTGTAGTTCAAGTTAGTGAATAGTTTGACATAAATGTGCAGTGGGAATGCTGATTTATTCTTCAAAATTTAAAAATTTTCAAATTTGTTTAAAAAAAAATGTGACGGGGGTGGGGGATTGTGACTGTAGCATGCAGAAGCGACTGTAAAATCTGGTGCTTGCATTCCCAGAAAGATGGAAAAGGGATCAAAACGCCCACGAAAATTAAACATTATTTAAAGACTAACTCCTTACAGAAGTAAAAGAATTAGTGCTATAAATGATTGTAATGATCAGGTACGCTTCTATGAAGCGTACCTTCTATGAAGCATATGTTTCTATGAAGTGGCTTAGGAAGTAAGCTACATACAACACAGCAATTATAGCTTGTCTATTCATGAAACATTGTACGAGTTTCATGCCTATTCATGAAACACAACATGCAAAGCCGGTTGAACCCAAAGAAGAAAATCCAGGAAAATGAATCAAGTCTAAACATTTAAAGTTGTCGAATTTAAACTGTTTATTTTATGAATTAAAATTCAAAATGCAACGGGAAGAGGTTGTTTATTTTATTTATTTATTTTATTTTTTTTTTTAAGCGAGAACACTTTTGGTGTTTTATAGCATCTCGTGCTGTGTAGAGCGAATAATATTAAGATGAGTTACTTCTCGGACTCAAATGAGATTTAAGAAAGTGAAATCATAAAAATAAATCGACCTGAAATAATATGCACATGGCCCAGTTTCAACACAAGGTGTTTGTACACAACACAGCGGTCTCTTGACCAACATTCGTGATTTTACTGGCTTGTAATTCCGACCCATCCCCCCCGCTCTCTCTCTCTCTTCTCGATTCTTTCTTTCTTTTGTTTTTAAAATAATTAATACGTCAATCTAGTCGATGAAATCACCTATAAATTTCTCACTGCTCAAGTTTTTCAGGTTATCTTCCCTGCTGAATGCTAATAATAAAACAGACAAATTCACGGTTTCGCAGACAAAATAGGTGACATCATTGCAGTTTTGTTCTATATTTAAACTTGTAACTTAAGGGTGCTGTTTACATCAGCATTTATAATTATTTAGAAAGGCAAATATCACGATTTTTTAATAACCAAATGCACGATGCTTTGCAAGATATCAATTAAGATATAACCTATAGAAATGATATGACAAGTATTCATATAAAATGATTAAAATTAAATCAATATTTTTCTCCCATTTCTTATGGGCAAAATACAATGAAAACAAAAACAGTAGTTATATCAATCTTGTAAACCTCACTATTTACACCCACTATAGGCATGATTGTTTGTGAATGTATTTAAGTGATGTGTAGCTTTCGTCCTCCGGTGTGAGACCACAATGGGAGGCCTAAAGTGGCTTCTAAAGTTCCATAGTTTGTCTCTAGAGCTGGATTTCCTTATTATCTCACCTTGAGCTCTATGGTACTAATGGGCGGAATTTATATAAAACAAGAGAAAAAAAACATTTATTAAGGAAATTGTGTTTGTTTATTTATTTATTTAAATTTTTAGTTGTTATTTACTTTATTTTGTCATTTCCTAAAGCGATAACAAAATATGTTATCGCTTAAGAAGTTAATTTATAAAAAATACTTCGATAGTACTTTAAGCTAAATCGGAGGGATATACGCGACACATCGTTATGGTTTGTAAAAATTAATAATTTCAGATAAATTTAAAGGTATTTTGCTTACAATTATTGCTGCGTACATTTTAGCTAACTGCTCCTGTCTGGTGAAGAGCGATATATAAAAGCCAACAAAGGAAACTCTTGACACAAATGGGGAAGGAAGGTTGGTTTAGATTTTTTTTTTTTTTAACGTACGCAAAGTTATGACGAATGTTAGACAGTTTGTACTATCTCTGTTTTCTTTTCTCTACTTCTATTTTTTTTTTGTTAGTTCTCTTTTCAGATGAAATTCACCAGTTTTTGTCAGCGCACTAGTTCTTAAAACACATTAACCTCTGTGTTTGCATACTGCTTAACCGAATCAGGGCACCTGCTTCTATCTACATGTATACGTTTTAATATGCTTGTATACGAGAGAGAGAGAGAGAGGAGGGAGGGGATTCTTTACTTGTAATCAATCACAACTCAACTATAAACAACCGTCTTATTTCCTTAATTTGTTTACTTGCTTTGATTTTTTTTAAACTATTTGTAGACTGTGTCCAGCCAGTTCGTGAGTCACGTATTATCCGATATAGAATTAATCAGGTTTTCTTATAAATTTTGACGACAATCACTTGAGTATGGAAGGTTAAATAACTAAACTATATTACAAGTACTGGGTAAGGGTTAAAGGTTTGGAAGAAAGAATGTTCAAATGAACAGAGGCAAATAAAAGTGACAAGAAAAAAAAAAGTCTTTTGCGGTTAAAATTAAAGGGGAAAGGAGCGACATGTTTCAGCATATTTTTGAGAAAACGGCAGAATTATAGGAACCTATTCTGATGTAGTTTCCTATAATTCTTTGTCTATAATTCGATTTCAAATAGAACTTACATCCATTAATTCAGAAGTACGTCTTATCCAGAATCAAGCGTGACAGCGTGCAGGTATCAGCTCTCCTGCTAAGAAATTCACTTTGACATTTACATCAAAATTATGGATACGTTATAAGAAGGACTGGTGTTCCTCTTATAACGTGTCCATAATTTTTGGCGCTTCTTATATTATGGACATGATAAAAAGGACACCAGTCCCTAATCTGTCCAACCTCGCTGCTTCATCTAGAAAGAGTAATATCGGCTTACCATGTTGACAAAGACTTTAAGCAAGAATACTACCATCTTAAATGAATCACTCTATTAACATGTAATAAATAGATCCACGCAGATCCTGTAAGTAGGTCTTCTTCTAATAGTTCGTTAATGCCTTCTAATGGTTTGCTAGAATACTTTCGGGAGAAAATTTTACAGCGAATCCAACTTTAATATATTTGAAAGAAGATAAATTATAACAACATTTAACCTCATAAAAGCTATTATTATTATGAATCACATAATACATAAGGAGCAAACATACCTATAAATTATTTCTATGCTATCTTAGCTATATAATGAATTCTTTAATACAGAAATGTTTCAAAATTTTGAAATTTAGGCGTTTCTTATGTAAACAGCAATGCGTCTCTCTCTCTCTCTCTCTCACGGTCTAATGTTGCTCTTAATAGACGCCACAGGTTAATTTTGTTATTTATTATGCAAGTGAGCATTATTTCTTGGTCGTTAGCGATGACGATGAATTCACAGATTTACCCCCCCCCCCCAAAAAAAAAACATACACAGCATGAAGCTAAAATTAGAAAATGACAGAAGTTAGATAAGTAAAAGATGTTATGCAGAAGATGAACAATGTGACGTAGATAAATTGCACAAAACGTCAAGAAAAACACTTCATCTGAAGAAGAAATAAAGAAAGAATGCTATGGTTGATTTTCACACATGAAGAAACTCGAATATCTGGTTAGACTGTTTTCATTTACAGCCAAAGCAACTAAGGCGAGGCTAGTGTCATTATGGTTGTTAACTTAATTGCGTGTTCTTTTGCTTGTATTTGTAAGATGAAAAAGCCGAGTTTTCTGGAGGAAAAACGCCCTTCCTCTACGGTATGAGACTGACTAGCTCACCTTCATTTGAAAAGTATTTAATAAAAGTTCTTCTCTTCTTGGACAGAATTCGAATTTGGTCACCTAAAGGGTCGCTGATACTCAATGATCGAATATCGGGAGACCTCAGTCTACTGATTTCGTAAAGTGAAAGATGGTAGATGGAAGTCATTAAGAATTACGAAAATATTAATGACAGACCTACGTTTCACACGACAAACATGCACAGAAAGATTGTTCTGTAGAATGTGATACTTAGTAAAAGGAGTCAGTCTTATGAGTAACGTGTTAAACAATCATCTTTATTCCATTTCATTATTTTAATATTTAAATCTAATAGACTAATATGAGCCTATGTAGTTTTCAATTGGTTTCGCCGTTTGGTTGGAAACACCTGGGGCGATTCCCATCTCCGGAATGTGACGTATTATCAGGACTCTTCATCTGAAGGGGAGTTAGCCAGTCTGGTATTAAGGTGTGGAACTTTCTTGCTCACAGAAACGAGTTTCTCATCTCGCAAAGCAGACAAAAGAGCCAGAAGCACGCGCGCACGCACACACACACACACACACACACACACACACACACACACACACACACACACACACACACACACACACACACACACACACACACACACACACACACACACACACACAGACATAGAAGACTACGGGAATAAGGATTAACCACAGTATTCGATCTGATCTGGTTACGAAAGCCTACATGGCACGTCGTGGGTCTATGGGAAAGTCTGAAAGAGAACAGAATACTAAGTTTTGATTGTTTGCATGACCGAATACATATTTTCTATACCTAATGCTGAACGCCATGCGAATATTTGAAATCCCGTCCCAGTTCTTGATAGTATGGTCAAGAACTCCCTTGAAGAGCTCTGTATATATTCCGTTTGTGGAGCACATGTTTGTTCTTGTTAGGACCACTTATAAAACTAGTCTGCTGATATACGAAATTTCTAATTATGTGAGTAAATCTGGAATACTTTTAAATTTAAGAGTTTATTTATTTATTATTTTATTATCAGAAGAATTGGGACGAATCCTGAAATTATATAAATTTCAGGATTTATGCTACGCATTTATAAAATCATTCTTGAAGAAGATGCTTCGTCGGTAGCTGTTTAGTATAATAGTTTTTTTACTTCGCAGACCGTGCAGAATAATGGAAACAATAATAAAAAGATTTACTCACAGGAAAGGAAACATCAATATCATTTACTTTGCTTGTGTTACGATTTTTCATTTTGGTTTACAGAAATGATGATGCCACTAAATAATGCTTTGATTTACTGAAATGATGCTCTCCGTAGCTGGAGAGCTTTTGTCGCTATTTTCATGTTTTATTTGAAAAAAAAACCGCTTAAAATTAGCAAAAATATAATAAAATAATAAATAAATAATTTGTTGTATTTGGAGCTAACTGTGGCATCTAGATCTGGTCTCCTTGGGCTGCGTCCGATGCTCAGTTTTGATTTCAGATTTGAAAGATAATCATTTTGCAATCCACTTTCACTTTCAAACACCATTAAGTTCAAACATGATTCCCCCCCCCCCATTTTATTCGAGATGTAGAGTCTGTTGCAGATAGGAATCCTCATTCTCTTCCAGCGTCTCTCCATCCATTCCCGTATCATTTTTATGACTGCGTTATCCGCTATTCTTTCGATGAGAAAAACAGAACCCAAGTTCGTTTCTTTTCTTCCTATGACTACCCATCGTTTTATTGATTTTATATTACATTGCATCCAGATGTCTTCATTCTTTATTTTTAAAAATCTAGTTTTGCCAACTGTTTCTCGTAAGATTTTCTCTGACATGTTTCATCTGAAACATGTCTGAAAAATGTTTGCATCATTAATTTGGTTGCAGGCAGTAGTGAGCTAGAAATTTTAACAAAGAGCTCGCATCGTCGAGCAAGAAAAAAAAAAAATTATTAATACAGCTTGTGTAAAAATTCCAATCAAAAAGTATGAGAAGACAATCAACTTCTAAAGGCTATTATTTTAAAAAATATTTCATGATCTAAACATGAAATATTTGCACAATCAACTGTGTTAATTTATTTAACATAAGAAAAACATTTTTTTTTACTATCAAAATATAATAAGAAGAAATCTTTTATAATATTTTATAAAACATTTGATTGGCCACTGATTTTATCATACGATTGGCTACCAGAAGGGACAAGAATAAAGATAGCACATGCACTTATTTTATTTTCAAACTTGGGCGCATTCGTTATAGAGGAGTTGAAACAATAATTCCAAATAATCTCTACACTGCCGAATAGACTAATTTTTGTTAGGTTACCGTATAGTTTGTCGCTTAATATGTTTCCAAAAAAATTTTTTTTTTGAAAAAATAAAAAAGTAAACAAGAAGAACAAGGGGCTCTCAAACTTGAGAAAAATTTAACAAAGGGTTCGCGCGAGCCCCTTATAGCTCACCATTGGTTGTAGGGAATTACGATTGAAGAACCCAAGGATATGAGAAAAATGTATTAGGTCTGTTAAATGAGTACATTCTTCGGCCGGTTTGCCTGTTTTTTTTTCAGGAGAAAAATTCCTCGAAACTCCGTGCGTTACCAGCATTGTTTTCGTAGCCAGAAACTTGTTTCCAAGATGTATAACATAATTGTTCTGATAACTGATTTCACACGATATTCCTAAAGACCTGACCGATTATAAATGCATCTATCTGTAATGCTACTTTAGAAGTAGTAACAAATCAAAAGTCATACCGAAAAGAATAATATGAAGATTAGGTTCCTGCTAAGCAACTATTACTGTTAATACGCAGATTTAATCTTCACGGTGCCGAACTGTGTTACAACTTTTCGCAGATTTTTTATCGGAATTTCATGTAAATTTTAGAGATCAACAAATCCTCGTTTTTTTGTAAATTTTTTCTATAAAATTGTCTTACATCAAATATCGCATCAGTACGTTGTTCGTTATGAAATCTATTTATCTGTTAGTTTCTTTCCAAATAATTTTGTCAATAATTTTATGAAAACGTGTATTAACGTGTTTTAATTCTTTTTTGGATCTTATATTCTTTTAGGATGTCTGAATTCGTTTATTTGGCGGTTATTTAATTTGCTTCAATATTTTAAGTTTATCTTATTATTTATTTCTGTAAATTTCCATTTTTTAAAACTTTTTAATTGCATGAAAACATTATTTTTGTAAATTTCATGCACTGCTTGTAAAAATAATCTTTACTTATCACAAAAGAATCCGGTTTCACAATTGGTTCATTCATCCTTTAACAGCCACTTAAGCGCTCACAGGCTTCCAAGTATTCTTGGATTTCCTAACTGTAATACGAGAATAAGGTGGTTACCCTTATGTCTCCACTTATTCTTGTCTGCAAATTGCGTGTGTTCTGGGGTACGAAAAAACCCGAGTTTCGGAGAGAAAAAAACCCTCTACCCCGTACGTGACCGGCCAACTCACCTTTAGTCAAAATAGACCAGACAAAGTTTCTCACATCACTGACGGGAATCGAACCCAGCTCTTTCTAACCAAAGGGCTTAGTCGTATACTGGCTGAGGTACGGAGGTTCTACACAATTAGTAACACACCAATATTAACTTAGAAAATAAAACAACGATTAGTAACTATCAACAGGTTGACTGCCATAATGTTAAAGATGTTTATTAAAGATCTTTGAAAGTATGTTTATATTAGAAGCCAACCACTGTGCTTCACATCCCTATTATTACACAGTCAGTTATGACTATTCTGCAATACATAGTCCTTCACCCACGTTACGTATTATTGAGCTGTTGGTTAGTTTTGGTAGCACCCTCTGGTGGCTGTCATCTTGCAAACAATTTTTATTCCAGTTAAATTTACGTAGATGTTTTAACCCAACCGAAGTTGTCTACGACTCAGCACAATTTAGGATAATTATAGAATTACATTCAATTTTAATAATCATTAAGTTAATAACGCCGGTCACTATTTTTTTCTTTCTTTCTTTTGTAATCAGAAATGTTTCCCATGAGTTCTAGGGCATAGATTACCAAAATGATCGCACAATGGCATTTCAAGTTTGGAAAATGGAATTAGTTTTATATTCATACCCACACACAAAAGTGAGACCACTTGTGAATATAATGTTTGGAGGAGCAGTACAGCATGACGTAATATCTATTCCAGACACGTGCATATCAACTGTTTTAACGTGTTACGTGACCTAGTCTTATCTGTCACTGAGTCTAGTCTTTGCTAATCACATTTCATTCAATATAAGTTTTTCTTTTTTTTTAGTATGGGTTTCCCTTCGTAAATTTGTCTCCTAGCTCACTTTCACTGGATGTGTGTGTGTGTGTGTGTGTGTGTGTGTGTGTGTGTGTGTGTGTGTGTGTGTGTGTGTGTGTGTGTGTGTGTGTGTGTGTGTGTGTGTGTGTGTGTGTGTGTGTGTGTCTTTTGAAGATAATTTGAAATGTCAGGTGGATAGTGGATGTATGGCAGTTTCCAGCTACGTTCTAAACAATGTATTATTAAGTATCTAATTCTACACATGTCTGATAGTTCGTTTTGAAATCGTCCCATTTCCCAAACTTCTGTTTTTTTTTCTTCTTTTTTTTTGAGCTTGAACGATGCTGAGCTGTCTATTAAAAATGAACATATGGAATTATCACAGGACGATGAAAAATAAATGTAATCTCCAAGAGAAAGGAGCGCGCACCTGATAACTTAATCTGACCCAGATGGCCAAGTGGTAGCGTCTTCCCTTTCCCAAACTATAAGAAGTGGGCTTGAATCTACAGCAGGGGTGTTTGCTATAGATGCCCTACGGATCAAAAATATAGTTGATCCCTAGGGTTGGTTCCTGTACCGTGCTAGCTAACTACCGTACTCCGAAATTAATCTTCTGCTAAGAATTTAAAATGACTGAATGATTTTGCCTTTGCCTGAGAGCAGGTAAAATTTTAGTGTATAGATTAGGGAGGAACAACTTGTTCCAGAAAGGATACATACACCTGCTAATCAAAAAGGTCGTTTTTTTATTTTTTTTTTATCTCTGTGACATTAAAGATGAATGGATGTTTGTTAAGAGTGGTGAGTTTTCATCGATTCATCAAAACTGAATCTAAAAGCTTTATCTGCTACAGTAGACACGTATATTATCAGTTCCTTTACAAAATAGATATCAGACGCGTTATCTCTGAGACACGCTCCGCCAAGATGCCAAAAATTTGATTTGATTTGGCAAAACCTCATTGTGATTCAAAAATTACGGTATAAACATACTGATGTATTTACGTAAGAATCGGTCATGTCAATAATAACACTGATCTATATCAAACACAGATTTATATTTTTTTCGGTTTCGATCCCCCCCCGCCAGTTTAAAATGCAATTTTTTGTTCGTATTGCGTTTCTAGTTAATTGCTGTTCTATGAACTGCCTTTCAATGAATTGTTTCCAGGAATGTTTCTGATTACTAACCCGATTAACAAACGATTAACATTAGGTCTTGTATTAGTTTCCTAATAAAATTAAAAATTAAAATTAATAAATCAATTGCCATAGTTCCAAATAAAAACAACAAGGCCACTAACTACCTACTACTAAATAGGTAGATGTTGTTGTTCTGAGGTTATGAGGCCATGTATTATAGCAAGGTTTTTCTCCCGAAATCCCAGTTTTCGGGAGAAAACCCTATCATCTCCGTATGAGGCCAGCTAACTTCCCATTAGTTGAAAAATCCCTCAAAAAGGTTCTTTGCACCCCGGACGGGATTCGAATCCAAGTTTTTTTCCAACTGAGCATCGCTAATACCAGCTGAGATACGATGGAGGAGGCTCCTTAGAAAAAGAAAAATAATAAGAATACGATAAATGCACATTATCCGCCTTATTTCTTCAATAATAACACTGATGTATATCAAACACAGATATGTGGGATATCATAACTATTTGACTTTTTCTTAGTTTTTTATCTTAGATATATAAATTAGTTCATTTTTTTTATTGAAGCAGACAACAGCGAAAATTTCATTTAATTATTACTAGCTATCTGGTCAAACACTCATTCCTGATTTATGGAATTCTTTCATCATTATGGATGCTAAAATCGTCGATCTCGAAAAAAAATCATTATCATCTATTTATTTTTATTTAGAAGTTGGATGAAATGGTTTGCTCATGCTCTGGACAAAGATAGATTTTTAGTAGATGAAAGAAAATTTTCATTGATATAATCTCCTAGCCTTCTTCCCTACTAAAACTTAGTTAATTTTATTTATTGGTTCACAAATTAATGAAGTATCAAAACATGCTACTTTTAATAAGTCATTCCTGAATCCGAAACTGTTGGGAATGCATTAGAGCCTTTAATAAATTTGGAATGCTTTTAAACAGTATTGGAACAGGAAATCGAAACTTTGAAACCAAGACTTAATGAAAATAACCCGTGTACATCTGATTGGCACACCTTAGACATGTCCCTGGTTTTGCGTGTCCCTATTTTGTAGTGTCACTCCCAGGCCTCCACGGACTCTAAGACTCATCGCAGGTGAAAACTGAACTACTGTAGGGCGAAATCATTGCTGAACACACGAAAAATAAAAGCCTTGAAGTAGAAACCAACTACGAAAACATCTGAAGTCATATTCAAGTTGAAAAAAAAAATTTTGATTTTCAGCAATAACTTCTGATTTCATAATAAAATTTGCAGGTTGATTCAGGTTTAGACAAAAAATAAATACAAAATATCTGTCATGAAATGCATTTGTTGTTCAGTATAATACAGTACTTGTGTATCATTTGCTACAATTCTCTCTCTCACATGCACGCACGTATGCATTACATTTTCTTTTTTTTTTTTTTTAAAAAAAAAGAAAACTCCGAAAACGGAGAATCATTTTCATTTGTAGTTGCAACTTCCCGAAAAGAAAATGCAGCAGGTCTGATTATTTTAGATAAAAGGCCATTCTGTTTCCTTCTGATAAACACGACCGTTCTCTCCCCAGAGCGACAAACTCCTCAGCGCAGATGAAAAGCCACAGAAAAAAGTTGCTCCAGTTATTCCACTTACGTGATTCGAATCTTAGTCTTTCCTTCGTACTCAACAGCCAGGTCGTTGTCGATTAAACTGTGGTAGCCCAGACTTTCAAAGGAGGAGAAGGGGAGGGGCGAGGATTATGACCTCCATACCCTACATATCCTCTCCTCCTCAGGAACGCTACCGCTTAAGGGAGCTAAGAAACTGATAAACAAACACCATTGTTTCTCTCATAAATAAGCAACGGAGAAATGGGAATAAGAGAGGAGATTTGTGTGCTGCTCCAGTATCACCCGGTGAATGTCTTAAAATTGTTTTTTTCAGTTTCACTCTATCAGGCTTATGTCAAGTAATTCATTTTACTGAGCACGTGCTTGCGATCTTTTTATTTATTTATTATTTTTTGTTTAATGATATGAGATTTTACTGATTTGTTTCACTTTCGGAATAATAATTTTTAAGTCCATTTCAAAGAAAGACAGACAGACAGACAGACAGACAGAGAGAGAGAGAGAGAGAGAGAGAATAAAAAAGCCAAACAGCATAAAAATACACCTGAATAGCGAGCTAGGGTTCCTGCCAATAATGAATATTAAAAACATTTCTTCCTGAGTTTTATTTACAATATCAGGGCTACTGGAATACAAGAGTCAAATACGAACATTTTGGAATACACAAATGAAAGATGAATCTTTGTGTACTTCCTAATTTTTTCGGTTAAGTCACAATACTGAACTACCTGTTTATGGCATTGCAAGCATGGCGTCCTTTCTGTTAGAACAACAACACAGTGTGTGATATTTTATTATTATTTTTTTAAACCAAAGGGCATCGTCGATAACGACTAATCTACGAAGGCTCCGACAGCTCAATATTTAAGACATTTCTGAATATCTCTTCTGATAGAATATAGCTAAATAAATATTGTTAGCATCACACACACCCATCGCAAGAAGATGCAATATACGACACCAATGAAGCAAATAAATAGACAGGACATCCAGAATTGTAACTTCCGTTAAGTAATTTTGGTTTTCGACTTGGAAATACACGAAGAGTTATCAATTTTAATCCATTCCTTGTTATGAACCATAATTCATAATTCATTTTAATTCTTTCTTTCTTTTCTTTCTTGAACCATCCAATGAGCATCAATTAGCGCTTAAGCTGAAATATACGATGTCATTAATTTAGCTCACAGATATCAATTCGTTATAGATCATGAAATCTCTGTTGTGTAGGAGCAATATAAAAACACTAAAAGAAATAAATTTAAAGAATACTATAGTGCAGTAAGCATCGATAGACGTATAAATTTTGCTGGCCTAGCTGTCCTAATAGATAGCATCTTCGCTCTCCAACCGACAGAGATTGTGGTTTTGAATCCCTGGCGTTGGATTGAAAAACTAGGTTTACAACCATTCACAGGTTTACAACCTTTCATGAGTGGGATTCGCATAAAAAAAAGTCGGAATCGAAGAACATCTTGTCATCTGATCTGTCACCTTAGAAACTCTTTAAGACTAAGAGGTTCGTTATGTCTGTTAATTACCTGTGCTTCTTTGGCTTTGCTTGCTTTAAGAGACAAAACCTGGAGTTTCTGAGAAGAAAAGTTTGCTACCTCACTGACTAAATGTATTTTGGAATTATTCTTATAAGGAAGTATTACATTTAAGGTTTTAATGTCCGAATATAATATACAATGCATTCTATAACGATTATTATAACATACATGGAATTGTAATTAAATTTATTTAGGTCATTTCTCTCTCTATTTGAAATAACGTCATTTTTCGAACGTTTCCATCTAACAGAAATGCGAATTATACAACTAGGAAGAGTACAAACGCGGAAGAAATCATTTCAGTGCTTATTCGGATTATGCTTTTCAAATAAGACCTTTACCCACCCAAATGTCAAATTACAGGAACTGTATTCACTTTAGTAATATACGTGTTACGATAAACTACGTTATAGGAGAGTAGAGATGATAAATCTTGTAAATCTTTCTAACCGAAAACATTTTATAATGTATTTACACCTTGTTTATCCCCTTACCCCTGCGCAATCCTGTTTCCCTTTTTTTTTATAAGATTACCAGTCGTCTTTGCCCACTTAATGATTCTTCTATCGTTACTCATGTGTGCCGTGCTGCATTACAAAATCGTTACTTGGCGTAACATGCAGTCACGATCTTCCAGGGTAAACCTTGTTTTTGATGCTGTTGTCATGAGTAGTTAATGGGGCATCTCAGTAACCGCTGCACTTTCTGCTAGAGTCGAGAGTCATGACCGGTCTGCCTGAAGAAATTTAAGGAAGTCTTATGTAAGAAAGCAAGCACGTGGGACGTGTGATTACAAGCTTGCCGCACTTCTTCAGCTTGTGAAGGAGGAAGAAAGGAAGGAAACCCCTACTGGGATGGAAGTGTGATTGAACTCGGTTCTAGACATCGAAGTGTGCGATTTAGAATTACCTCCTGACAAAGTCAGTGGCCGTAGAAAGAAGAAAGCTTGCGGTTAGATGCCATCGTGAAGATATTTGTTTAAATTCATTACACGATGTAGGCAGATGTGGTTAATGAACTAGTTTTTACTAGAGGACACACTCACCTAGAAAGTTTACAAAATAAAAATGAATATTTGCCTCTCTCTCTCTCTCTCGTTGTCTGTCTCTCACCCCCCCCCCCCACACACACAGGGAGAGAGAGAAAGAACGTCATAAAAATATTTAAAATATTTTCTACATATCCAATAGAGTATAAGATTCCTCAGAAAGCAAAAAATATTCTCAGGCTTTAATATGATGAACACATCAAACTTTTAAAATGGGTTATTATCTATCATTTCAAATAAGCTGCTCTTTATACCAATATTTCTCAATAGTCCAATCTAAGGGTTGGTGCACAGTTGTTCTCGGTTATATTTGACGTCTCACGCTTAGCTTGAAATCTACAGTAGTACAAGTAATATTTATTGCCATTAACTCGCATTACCTGACAATAAACAATACATATTTCAGATATCCAATTAATTCGTTTTACTTAATTAATATCCACCACTGCTTATCATAAATTAAAAGATATTGTATATTTGTAAAATAATTATCTGCCGCACATTGAAGTCTATAATAATCGCATTTATTACTGCAATTATTCTATTAGCTGAAGGCAGGAAAATTGGTTAATACGTAAATATCTCCGTTATAGCCCTGACGATTATCCTTCTGAATAAAAAAATATCAACAATGAGTATATTTTTATGCTATAAATCAGCAGCATTTTAATGATTACAAAAAAAAAAAAAACTCTCAACATTGCATACACTACTTGCAGCATCGATCTTATGCACCTTATAAACTGTGCATGTGAAAAGATACGAGATGATTTTTTATATATGAAAACATGAAGAGAAGAATGTACGAAAATATTCAGATATCAAGACAGTTGTATGGGTGCATTACAAACACTAGAAACTTAAGATCATATGAACATTAGATTTAAGAACCTGCTAATTATTCAACAAAGACAGCACCGGATAAAGAGTTGCATATGTTAACAGCAACGTCAACGCAGATTGAGAGTAGACGCACGCAACATAAGAGATGATGAATCAGCTAGGATAAGTTTTATAAGCCGAGTTCTAGCATGTTGACGGCACTTCTTTCTTTCTGTCTCTCTCTCTCTCTGTATACGTGAATATAAAGTTACTCATTCGAGAGAGATAGAGAGAGAGAGAGAGAGAGAGAGAAAGAGAGAGAGAGAGAGAATGGAAGACCTAAAGTAAAATGAGAATAGTTTGGTTTGCAGAGAGTATATTATTGTATATTACAATATTAGCAAATATTGTATTCATAGTTTTTTAATTCTATTAAATAAAAATGTATAATATGATAAAATGTGTTATTTGCACTAAAATAGTTCGCACATGTGTCAACTTACAGCCAGTAACTACCTGAAAAGAAGTTAGCGGACCTCATTACATTTTCCCCCCTGAAAACTTGAGATTTTATTGAGGTATAAAAAGATAAACCTTCTGGAAAACATGCATCATCCACAGAGTTTAGTGATCTCATAGCCTGAATTGTCTCAACCGTAATTTCAACTGATCCAATCCAATCTCAGTAAAAGAGTTTACAGAAATGTCTTCTCTTTAAAATAAAGAGTATTTTAGAAGGAAGATAATTTTGTTTTAGTTATATTAAAACGAATAAGAACACGGAAAGTATAGGGCAAAATGCATAATGGAAGCCACAGGACAGTTTTAGTCACTGTTCTGAAAAATAAACAAACAAACATTAATTTATTGAACTCTATCAATGTACCAAAACTTCTTGAACTTTTCCTTAGAATGATGTTTCATTTATTTTTATTTTATATTTTATTTTTGTAAATAAATTGTTCAATCAGAATTAATAAATTTTTGGAATTCTTTTTTCTCCTTTCTCCCCTTCCAAAAAATTACAAAGAGATATTTTCAAGAGAAAGATATTTTATAGAATGATATTTTTTCATTGAAAACGGTACCCAACATCAAATGAAACAATACGTCAATGTCAGAATAAATAAAAAAAGAAGAAAAATAGCAAAAATTAACCGCACTTCTGATTTTTTTCTAAGTCACTAGTCGATAAGATTCCTATCAAATAGCGAATTATTGTCGGCTCAGGTTATCTGGTGGGGTTCAGATAATGCTTCCAATTCTCAGAACAGCGAACTTCTGCTGATGAGATAGTCGAGCACAAACCAGTTTACTTTTCCTTTTCATTGTTGATATTATCATTAAAGTAAGAAAACATTTCATACACATGCGATTAAGTGTGTGCTCAGCTGTCATCCTTTAAGAAAAAAAGAGTGATATGTATAAGACGTTGACTTACGGGCAAATTAAAAACAAAAGAAAACATACGCACATTAGGTTGTACAGTCGACTGTACATTAATACAGCAAGTTGGCCAAAGGGTAAGAAGAGAAAGGAAGATATTGACATTTGGCTTGAATAACTGCAGGTTGTAGTCCTTTGGAATATCGAAGCAGGAAAATTTTGTTCTTAAGGATAAAAGTAAGAAGAGATGAATCAGAAGGAAAGAAAGCTTGTTTAGTGAGATTGAAGTTGGACGGTGACAGGTTTGAGGAAAGTGGAAGGATTATGGATGTCGGTTTAGATGAACAGTGTTAATGAACAATCTGTATTAGGCAAAGACATTTTTTTAAAATATACCAAACATGCATTATGTTTATTTGTAAAAGTTACTTTGAGTTTCTAACACATTCTGGAGGATGCCATGGTAAAAAAAGTCTTGCAAAATGTTAGTAGTCCCTTTTTATGGAGATATCATAGAACAGAAATAGGCGATGTGAGGGAGAGGGGGGGGGGAGAGGAGAGTAAGAGATTGGGGTTACGAAAAATACCTTTTTAACTTTTTGAAAAATTTATTCTTACTTAAATAACTTTCTTAAAATATAATTATTACATAATGCAAAATATACTAAAAAGTTTTCATGTATTTGTGTGTTTCTCCTCAACTTAATAGTTAGTGGGGGGGGGGGTAGCAATGCCATTTTACTAGGGAATTATTATTATTATTATTAAGAGAGACCTCACGGAGTCAAGGACTCATCGAGGTAGGCTGCATACTACACGCACCAGCTATCATACTTGTTTTTGAATTCATTCACACTGCTTGCACAAACAACATCCAATCGCAATCCATTCCAATCACGCACCATTACCCTCTAGTCCTCTGAGAAAAATCTAGTCCTCACCCCATTCTTAGCGGCCTTTATTCTCAGCTTCCGAGGATGCCCTCTTTTCCTTAAAAAAATACTTTCAGAAGTTTGTAAGTCTCAATCATATCACCCTCTTTCTCCTGTTTGCTGTCTACGGTCTGCAAATTCACAATCTATCTTCCAAATCAGTATTACATAATCCTGATATAATTTTAACACTCTCCTTTGCACTCTCTCCACTCTGTCAGAATAACAACGGCAACCAGAGACCAGACCTGCGCACAATAGTCCAAGTGAGGTCTTATCAAGGCCTTGTAAAGAGCAAAATCTTTATCTTGACACGTAAACGTTCGTTTCAGCATTGCAGTTATCTTTTGATTTGTATTTGCAATCATTGCTACATGACCCCTGAACTTCAACTTCCAATCTACTAACACTTCAAGATCCCTAGTTTCATCAGTTTCTTCAAGTATTCTATAATATCCAATAGTGTTCATGGGGCCAGTATGATTGTTCAGAGGGAAGAAAATCCCCAGTTTCAGGGAGAAGAAAACTTTTCCATAGGAGATAGGCTAACTCGCCTTTGATTGAAAAAGTCCTTTTTCAATCAAATGTCATATGCGGGATTCGAACCCAGAGCTTTCCAACCAAAGGGTTCCGTCGAAACCAACTTTATAGAGATTCTGTGCGTGTGTATTTTTTTATATAAAAAAGGAACACTTTTCTTTTTCTTTTTATCCGATAAGGGGGGGGGAGACTCTTTCGCTAAATCGAAGTTCTCTCTACATAAGCTCGGACAAAGTGTACCCCTCTATTATTTATTAAGAGACATAAAACAGATTTATAGCGATCGATACCCGTTAAACACTCTTAAAACCTACACGACAAAGGAAAGTGACAGATCGCTATTAACCTTTCGTGAACTGTGATTTCTGTCATAAAAAGGTGAGGGGAAAACTTGACTGCTTCCTCAGGCAAACACGCTTCTCTAGCCTTGGGAAAATTCTTATAGTTTTACCCACTTCTAAAGCAACAAGTGTGTTTTTTCTATGGTCCGTGATTTCCTTATGAGTTTCCTTCGCTCGAGGCCAAATTTTATCACCCTTAATTGGTACGTGAGGGTGAAACCAACACGGTATAATAGAAAAGGTTTAAGGAAAAGCTCATTTCCACCTGGAAATGTGTTTATAATAAATATTAATTTGGATATGACACAAACAGAAGTTGTTTATATGTAACTCACGATTTAACCTTTTTTTCCCCTCTACTTTTTACACTCATTTACCAGTGACTTTTTAAGATATTCTTGACAAAATCATGCACCGAAAAGATATTTCTGATACTTCCTATCACATTTTTATTGCTTTTCACATTTTTACATGCGATTTGCTTATTGTTACTTTGCCATATTCGTTGGAAGTATCAATATTTTTACGAATATACAGTTTAAAGAAAAAAATTTTAAAAATTATTTTAAAATAATGTAAAGTCTTTAAATTATCCCAATGACTTCTGTTTTATATAAGAAAACACCAGCGATTTTAATTTTTTACTATTATTAATAAAATTAAGTAACTCCTTAAGTTCTCTATAAATTTGCATATTTTGGCTTCTCTGAGTAATACATTTTGTTATTTACATCGACAGATAAGTGGTAATGGGATTTTCCTATAATATGTTAAAAAAGATTCCGTTCATAATTGCATTGATGTCTTAAGTATTAAATTCCTGCTTGTTATGTTTATCATGTTTGATATGTAGATTAGGGATGTCGAATTATTTAATTTTTAATCAGCTGTGGTACTAAATATGCCATAAGTTTTAGTGGTGGGATTTGGACTACTAATCAGGTTCGAACTCTTATCTGCGAATGCAACGTTTTTTTTTTTTTTTGGAAATGTAGACTTCGTCAAAATACCGCATTCAAAATTTAATAATATTTTCAATTTATAAAACGTACTTCCACTTGATATTCACGTTATTTTTGACAAACGACGTTATTTTTGACCATTTATGAACGAAGCATCCATCTGCCACTACAATGAAGGTACAGATGGCACATATAAAGGACAAAAAAGCTGTAAGGCTGCGTTCTTGACCCTGATGCTAAATTTGTACTAACCTTGGCCCTGAAGAGTCCACTGTTCCACTGACCCACACTCATTTGTTGCATCATATAAGTATTGAGAAATTTACCGTCACTAAAATTCGAAATTATTTAAAAAACCTCATAAATATTGCACTTTTCTATCCTAATTTATCATTAATTAATTTTAGAAATTAAAAAAAAAATTTCATTGAAAATTTAGAAAAAAACCCACTTTTTAGGGATTAATACTTTGGGCATGTCGTTCGCTAAATGGAAGTGATTTCGCTAATTTATTGCACTTTGAAATTTAACAAATAGTACGTCAGAAAGGTTACATAAAGGAATATTAACGTGTGCATACAAAAGAATGTTAAAATTCACTAAGATAGCAACTCAGAAATATTTATTTAAATATTAAAAAAAAAGTTATTCTGAAATAAAAAGTTCTGCAACTTTTTTCCTGTAGGTGACGCATTGGTGAGTTAGGAATTAATTTGTACAGGAAATTTGTTTAAAAAATCTAAGCTCTTTCTTTTTTCCTTTTTTTTAAAGCATAAAACCAATTTTTATTTTCGCATCTTACATCTTGTTCTTCTTATTTCTTCCCCCCCCCCCATACTACTGTTGAGCATTTAAGAGCAGATTTGCAAAAAATATAACAGAAATGACGCAGTTGAAGGAAACATAGAATATAAATAGTCTTCATCTTAACGTGTAATTATTTCTCTTACTGTGTGCTAACAGGCTTAGTGATATACTGACTATTAAATCCTCTATGTCATTATAAAAAAGGGCAGGAGGATTTTCATTATTGAAATTGCTAGTAAATGTTCGCTTCAGGCATATTGTGATGATTTCAGGGATCCGGAAGTTACCCCATAAAAGAAAGGTATATTGTTATCTTGGAGTCTGCCTCTCGTAATGCATATTTCGCTGTAGCCTACATAATAAGTTCCACGAAGCGAGTTATGAAATGAAGTCATTTGATTCGATGAGGTTGACCTAAGTTAGCCGAGTGTAAAGCGTTCTTTGTCTGGGGTTTCATTTTTGGAAACAGTTCGGTATAATGCCGCTGTTTTCAGAAAACGATATTAAATATTACATAATATTTGTGGCAATAAAGAACAAATAGAGTAGAGAATATATGGAATAATTATTTCAACATTTTTCCACGCATAATATTAATCACGTTTGGATTTGCATATGATTCATAAACTATTGTTTCTAACTTCGTTTGAATCATAACAGATAAGATGGCATTAAGAAATAGCATTCAACTTAATAGCAGCGATTAAACTCTTGTATAAATAAAATAGTCCTGCGTAAATTCAATTCTGTTCCTATTATTCCAAATTACTTTGTACAGCAGATTCGGATCTTAATTAAATCGGTCTGGAAATGAACTTTTGTTTACGGTAATGCTACACATAATGACTTCACGGGGTGTGCCATAAATGATGATTCTTTACAGGAAAGGTAGTGTCCCAAGATCATAATTTAAATCTCCAAGGTAACATAAATAACCCATCGTATAGAAGAGGTGTGATTAATGGTTTCTATGGTAGCTGGAATCTCCAAAACCTATGATCATCGCGCCTCTGGACCTGAATAATAATAGTTCATGGTCTGAACGTTTTGATAATTCATTACCTCGAACTTCTTAAAGTGATGGCATGGTTCTATTTCTCTAAAAGACAACTCCCAGGTCTCGTTAAGTGATAAATGAAACTGTCTGTCATAGATACGAAAAATTATCTTAACACTTCATGACTCGGTATGTAGTTCAACAAAACTCAACAGTAATAACATGCTTTTTTCAGGTATTCTTCTAATGAGGGCTTTGAATTTAGAATTTATGAATATAGCCAGATTTTACTTTAATTATGCTAAACAATTCTAGCTTCGCTTTTTTCTTCCATGCTTCTCTTGTAACATTGAAGTTTCTAGTTCTCTGCAACTCTTCCCAGTTTCATGTAAAATACAAAAAACGACGAACTTCCAATTAATCACATTAATTTCTATTTCTTTTATTTCATTTCATTTTAGTTGTAACTCTTCATTTCATACCAAAGGAAGTCATGTCTTATTATCATGGCATCGGACTGGAGGCTGCGGCTTCTGGATTACAAATCACAGAACTAAACAGCCTTGCCATCTAATCCTAGAATTTCATGTCTCGCTGAATATCATTCGTGTTATTTTTAAAGGTGGAGAATTTCACATACTGTTTCAAGAAATAAAATCTTTGTTTTCTATGAAGGATGATGAATAGTGTAAAGGTTGGAATCTGTGAATGATAAGCTATAAAATTTAAGAGAAGCACCGGAAGGTAAGCGAAGCATCTATTCAAGAAATAAATTAGTTGGGACAATTGCATTAAAGAAAACATAATTATAGCTTTCTTTTATGCAGGATCTCAAAGCTGAAAAAAAATGCGAGTTATATTTTATCCCTGAAAAGAAACCAGGAAGCATTATCTTCTCAAAGATTTCTTCAGGAGACATTCTTAGAATGGTTATTAATTGTCGCCACTGTTTCTTTGATGTTTTATATTTAGAGATTCTTATACAGTTTCACTTGGTTAATGAACTATATTGAGGAATAAGGTTCATTTCTATAGCATCATTGTTTTCAAGTCACGTATCACTTAGCGACACTCAAGATTATTTATTTTTGTAAGCTTTACTATCTCACTGACAGATCTTTTTCAGCGTAATAATTCAATGCAAGATGGCTGTTCGCCATTCTGTGGGTTACGCAATGTACTAAAATTTTTAAAATGCTCTCTCAAGAGAGGAAGAAAATAAGATTAGAACCGGTTACGGAGTTAAGACTCTGCATTCGTTAGTTCTTAACTTTCTTAAGAACACAAAGACAAGAAGAGAATAAGATAATTCTTTTCTTTTCATCATTCTAATAAAGTTGGTTCTTGTTTCTTATTCCTTTGTTCTCTGAGATTATTAGACAGTCTTCAAGGAATATTTTCACGATTTCATAATGCAATGGGGAATTTGAACCCTATGAGGAAAAACAGCGAGCAATATTCCAGAATAATGTGAAATATTTTAAAAATCAGTAAAATTATGATTTCTAATAAAAAAACTGTCTAAATCTATAAATGAAGCAATTTCTGTAAATATATGTAGTATTTTACGCTTAGTTCACACAGAGGAATGCGGTTATAAATATCAGTTTTTATTACGTACAATCGTTTGCTTTTTACATAAAACAGCAAACACTAGAGGGCGCAAAATCCTAACTTTGTCTTGAACTTACAAACTGCTGCAGTAATTTGATAAAATTTAAAACTGAAATCTTTTTGGTTGAGCTAAACACACTTTACACGATGTAAAAAACAAAAAGAACTTTTTATTTTTCTTCTAACCGAAACACTCATGCATGAGGTTTATCTCTTTTTTGCAAGTAAATTTACACGACTAAAGACACCTAGAGGGCAAAGAATCTGAATATTCTAGGTTTATGACCTGGCTAAACCAGACTTTTTCAGTGGCTCAGATATAAACAATCAAGTAGCTGAAATAATTTAGTTTTAAAAGGGGTAACGCACATTTGATATCTTATATTTCCCCCCAATCTATTTCGTTAATGTTTCTGTAAGGGAAAAACTTCTGGAATATAGAATTGCTATTTCATAATGCATTTATTTGTCCTATATTGATAGGACAAAATCACTGAAGATTTTCATATTTGTGGTTAATTATAAATGAAAATCTTGGGATGAAAAACAGTACACGAGAGTCAATAAGCTCAGACGAGTTATTTATAATAAATTACCAACTAAGATATTTCACACCACACATTACGACCGACTATTGTTTATCAAGCAAAAAAATCACTAATATTTCATTCCTGCTTTATGGAACACGTCAAAGCTATAACTAATAAAGGAATTAAAAGTTAGATTTAGATAAATTACGAAATTAACTATTTTATTTTTAATTGGAAACAGTAATAATTAACTTCAAGAAATAGTACAACTAGAAATGTCTGTGTTCTACAAAACGCTTCCATATATGACCTGGGACACGAATTATCATAAAATGGCGATAATTAACACTATAATGTAATCTAAAATATAACATTCGAGGAGAACAGTTTCCTTGAACTTATATCAATCTTTGAAATCAATAACGTTTACTGCATTTGAGCCTATGTAAGATGGATTTACAATTTAACTGGATTTTCTTGACGTGCAGTTCAGTTTGAAAGCAGCGAGATGTAATTTTGTTCTTTCTATATAACATCAACTATTCACAGTCATGATACATTTGTAGAATTTTATTTATTTATTTTTCATTAAATTTCATTCTCACAGTCACAGTCCATACTCAGAGCCAACTTAGGTGATCGCAAATCAGGATAAATCAAGCAATTGTAGGGGTTTCCGTTTCGACATTACTGAGAAAAATGAACAGCCCATCAATCTATCAGTCCATTAAGAGCGCACCATCTCGTCTATGAATAATAAAAGTTCCAAATATAAGCAATCCAAAATCTAATTAATGCGATCCATCTTATCCGAGTTTTATACGCATTTGGGAGGGAATTTCCCTTACAAATACTTGAATATTTATTTCCTACTACAACATTTTGTAGAGACAAATTGGCCGGAGAACGAACGAACGAACGCACCCACACACACACACGCACACACATCATTAGCTGACTTAATATATGAGTATCGGGGTACTGTCTTATCCCATAAGTTCCACCAATACCAATCCTCATCTCCCATCTAGAGATGTCAAAAATTTATTCATATTGGTATATAAACTGAAGGATTAGAAATTCATAATTTATACGATAAAATAACACATTTCTGGTATTCTAAAAAATATCTTAGGAACTTTTCGGAAAATTTCCACCTAGTCTCTTGATATTTACAGAAATGGATGTTTATGAACCCAGTGGTGCGCGTGCGACCGACTTTACGATATAGCACATTTTAAATACGAATCGTAATTAATTGAGGACACAGAAAGTCGGAAAGTAACAGGTTACAAATGAACGAGGAAAATATTGCACGCGCCAGTTTCATCTTAACTGATCGGATTCAAAAGTGGGTAGGCAAAGTAGTCATACGACAACCTACCAATCCTTCGAACATTTCCCCCCGATAATTTTGGATAATAATGTGCGATCATTACGACAAAGATGGCACGACTAATGGAGAACTAGGGCAGAATCACAGGAAAAAAAAACAGTGTAGTTTAGGATCTGGAGATATCTCATTGTTTCAAGTGTTTCCGCATAACACGTTTTCCTGGTAAAGTCTAATCTACCACAAAAACCATTTATTGATGAGATTTCATGTTTGGTATCCGAAAATAAGATGACCAGTTTATGCTAGCGCCACTGTAACTAACTATGCAACTGTCTTTTCCCTGTACTTAAAATTCAAGAGCATATTTATTAAACGCCCACTGAATGTTTTTTCAAAGTGTGCTAAAATTAGCATGAACGCATTAATAATCCTTTTCAAATGTTTTCTTTTCAATCTATTTGGGGTCTCTAAAAATCTTAAAATATAGAATCGTATCTTTGAAGCAAGCTAGTGGATTTTGTTTTTCTTTTTTTTTTTTCTTGAAAGAAATTAGGGTTTTCAATAATAATTTCAATAATACTAGTGAGGATTAGGAACATGGGACGGCGACATTTCTCTGATATATTCTCATTATCTTTTGTCTTGTCTCCCCTCAAAATGTATTCAATAGCAGAAATAAGCAAATTAAAAGTGAACCAGAGTGAAACGTGTGGTGCGGCTTACCAAAAAGTTATTATAATGTAACTTTTCACTAACATTAGCCTGCTTCAATAATATTGAAGATCAGCCACCTACTGATGCTTAAAAACGTTTGGGCACAAGTCGCATATTTCATTTGAGAGTGGAAGACGTTTCGATCCATTTATTTAATTTAAATTATTTTATTACACAAAGCAGTTAAAATAAGCCTAAACATCCTTCGACGGCTCATTTATAAGTTCAGATGCGTGAAATATTGAAAAATATTCTGCACATTTTCTTCTTATTTCATTCTAACACTTTTTTCAAGATTTTCTTCTCGGATCATTTCTCTGGCTTCTTATGTTCTTTATACTTTTATTTCTTGCCCTAATTATTTGCACACTGTATATATTTATTGCTATTTATTTCCTCCGTCTCCCAAACGTGTTCCTTGGTGTCTCCTTTATTTTTCATATTAGTTCGCTTCTCACCTTTGTTCCTGCTGACAGTTGCGTTAATTGACCATCCCAATAGGTTTCAGTATTCGTGTACTTCCGTGTAGCCTTAAGCAATAATTATTGATATTCCGTCCACCTATACATTCTCATTTCTGACCTTCTCAGCTGTACTGCTACCCTCTTTCTTCAGTGTCCACGTGTCTGCTCCATATAATGGAGAAGACACGAGCAAATACATTCCAGATCTAATTAATATACAGTAAAATTTAAACTTTATATTTAATTAGCCCCGAGGTTGTAAATGGGCAGTTAAAGAATAATACACTTTCATTTTGTGAATTGCCATCCACACCTAATGTGACCTATTTCATGCAAAAGGGTATAAGCGTGTTTTATTTATTATTTTTTTTTATTTATCACTTTTTTTTTTTTGGTCAAGTATTATCATTGTGAATTCAAATCTTTCTAGTTGGAGAAAATGACACCTGGAATTTCTAAATTTCTCAATAAAAACCGCCGTCAACACCACCCTGCTAAATGGAGGTCTAATGTGGCTAAAGTTATGTTTGATGTTCAACATAGCATCCATCTGTGGCTTTCATTTCCTTGTTATTACATTTATTATTCCCTCAACCATTCCTCTTTCCCAAAGATCCCCTTCAAGAGTGTTCCAAATGTAGGGGGGAGGGCACAGGTCCAGCACTCTTCTACTTGGAAGATATAAAAGTAGATTAGCAGAAGGAGGCTTATCTTATCCGAAAAGTTAGTATAATCTGGCTATTATCCAGTCTGCCAAGACATGCTTAAAAAGAGCCTGGTTAGGGCATATGAGGGAGGACACGCCGAGAAAATGACATGGATACAAGGTTGAAGAATTCATCATCTAATCAGGACTCGAACCGGCTAATAATAATAATACACAGACTAATAATATAGCAGAGTTTTTTCCTCCTGGAAACTCGGGTTTTTCATCCCGCATACAGACAAATCGGCCCTTCAGAACACACGCAATTTACAGTCAAAAAATACTAGCTATGGTGGTGGTGATGGGCAGTAGATGGCGCTGATGTAGATGATTAGATAAGGTTCGGTGTAGAGGTGGAGATGGAGAGTTGTACAATAGGTGTCCTCCCGCGATGAGTCTTCGTCCTCCTTGGAGGTGTCACGAAAATAATAATAATAATAATAATAATAATAATAATAATAATAATACTACGAGGGAGAGAGATGAAAACATCAATATTTGGGCCTCGGGTCCCCTTCCGGACAGCAGGGCAGTGGTAATATGAACTTTCCCTCTCACACCACTGATTGGTATTGGTCTTGAATCTAATACTACATTATTCCTCTTTCCACCGATACCATTACCTCAACATCACGCAAAACGGAATAAGCGATAATAAACCATGCCTACAGAAAGAAGCCCCTCCCCCAAATCTCACATATTCATTTCAGAATCATGAGCGATGTTAACTCTAACATAACGTACTCACTGTTTCTTGTCCTGGTTGGCTAAGTGATTAGCGTATCCGCTCTGCAAGACGTGGGTGCGAGTGGGCATAGATGTGTATGATTGTTTTTAGGTGGGCATGAACTTCATCGTTCGGTGTATGTGTGAGACCACAGCACCTTTTATTGGAGGCTGGAAGCAACTTGAGAAAGTTCAATGTTTGGTCTGTAGAAGTAGAGGTTCGTTATGTTAAAAATAAACATAAAAATAATTTAAAAAAAAATAGAAAAAACCCTATTCTTAGCTCACAGTATTAATGCACTGTAGATTTACTATAACCTGTCTTGAGTGGGAGTCACATTAAACAATTACTTTAATCCAAAATGTATGATAAATCCTAAAGGAAACCTAGAAAACGATCAGAATACATCCAATTCAAAATGCTTACTGCACGACTCATTTCGCCATACCAAAGTACTGGGACATTTGGTGCACAAATAATACCCCACACTAGAGCCCACTTTTTGATTTTACGGCTCAAAATATCTTCGCCCTATTCTATCATATTTGTTTTCTGTCTTTACCTTCGCTCTCCTCCGATGTTTAAGAGATTCAGTTAGTTTAACTTGTATAGAGAGTGTCAAAAAATGTACAAAAGAACGAAGAAGTGTGGATTGTTTAATAGTTGGACGCACCTACAGCAACATACCAAGGAGACTTGTGGCCGGCGAACCAAGATGATTGCTTGTGCTATCGGATTTTCTACCTTTACAAAACAACGCCAACATATAACATAAAAGTGTCTAATCATATTATAAGAGTTTGCATCAACATTTTGATCTTATTGAGGTGACATCTGACGATGATACTTCACTTGAAGTTTGGAAAGCTGTTCTGCAAACCATCTTATTGTCTCTTGATATGCTACTCCGCATCCAATTTTATAACTGTTCGTACTTCGCATGCAGTCGGTCTGATCAAATTCATTGGTATTGGGGATGCGTTAACCTTTTGTTAAACAGTGTACAATATATTCTGACATGCGATGCGTACTGATGTTGATCTTTTTCATATTTCTTTAAGTTATTCAAACTATTCTTCAAAATTTCCCCATTTTTTTTTCGTTCGTAATCATGACCATGTTTCTGCTTTCATCCTTTATCAAGCTGCTGTCATCGTGATGTTTCCCCGTGTGGTTATTTTAGGTTACTCTGCCTCTGCACGATATAATTTAACAAGCATTTCTTTTCGAGTTTCCTTCTTTGCCTTTCTTACTACTTTTGTTTGTTCATTATTCGCTTTGTACTTCCCAGCTATCTGTCTCTTCTCTTATCCTGTGTTTTGAGTGCTGCCACTTTCTTTTTCGCTGCTTCCTCTATCCATGTTTTCCTCCACCTCAAAACTACAGCATCTCTTTCTTTTCTCGATCATCTTAATCTGTTTGTCTTTCCATGTATGTCTTAACTGATGCCCTGTCGCTCTCTTCATGTCTGTTCATATATCACTATCCACAGTTTATTCTATTGAATAATACTTCCTTTATTTTTTTTAATGCCTTCGGCTTTCCTAGTTAATATTTCTCTTCGAATTCTTGTGTCATTTCGTATCTGCATAATCCATTATATCATATACCAGAAGTTTGTCTTGACACCATTCTGCTATTCTTCAGATACAATTTTAAAATTATTTCCCGTTCTTCTTATTTTTCCAGAATTTTAAAGTTTAGATGTTCATCTTTCCTTTTAAATATTGATATGATCTAGATTCTCCTTTCAATAACAAAAATTTGAAAATGGAGCCATCCTATTAAGATACTGCCATTCTTGCGATGTTAATCTAATACTTTTTTCTTATTAATATTTTTATCATTCTTATTTTCTATTTTAATGCCAATCCTTTAAATCCTTGTTTTAGGGAATTCTTAATATTCATCAACATTGTGATTATTTTTCCATTACCTTCGCAATATCGACAAAGATTTTTTGTTCTGTTTTCATGTTGCAGCTGGAATTCCTCATCCACATGCAGCGATTAGCAGTTCCTCTTGTAAAACATATTTTAGTGTCATTAAACGTTCATTTGATTCTGCCCTCCAGTGATCCCTGTATCAGATTCGCATTTAGAATTCCTCCCGAGTTCACCAGTGATATCAGTAGCAACCGGTGTAACCTTTTTGTCTTGGCTTTCTGTTTTTCCTTAGCAGACATTTATAATCATCTCCTCTTCAACATCTTCTCTCATGCCGCATCCGTAATGTTCCATATATAAACTGGAAATTTTATAGCCTTTTGACTTTCTTCCTTTACTGATAGCCGTTAGCACTGACACTTGTGATCTGAGGCATGTCTCTCTTTGTCATTGCAGAAGGATGCATCTTCGACAAGAAATTTAATATCTGATATGTCATCATATATGCGATGTGGGCTTAATCTTAAGTGAAAACTGTTTCTTGTAAGACAAGAGGAAATACCGCAGAATTTGACAGATTTGACAAGCATTTACTAGATGCCTGTATATGTTACGTTACAATATGACACTGGATTTAGGGTCTTAAAATCGCAGAAACCCGAGTCTCGCATTTTAATACTAAAACTGCGAGTTTAAGATGAAGCTCACAGTGAAGAACAAAATTCGCTAAGTGAAGAACAGTTTCTTCACTTAGCGAATTTTTGTGACAGTAAAATGAACTAATATAAAGAATAAATGTTTCGCCAAAAGTTTTTCCCGTTCCCGTTATATTTACTCCTGATTGCAAGTCTCTCATTTCTTGCTTATTCTCGCCTAATAATCATATGTAAAAGCGATCGATTAATAAATGCATTTGTCGTTATCAACGGATTCTGTTTATCGCCTCCGTAGCAACGACGGTGTTTGCTTAATATTTTCTTTTATATTTAATCTTTTCTTTCTACTTTCTGCATTGAATTCCTTGATCATTTGTTGAAGTTCTCCTACAGAATTTCTTAAATGTCATCAGCAAATCGTAGGTGATTTAGTTCTTTCCCATTTACCATAATCCTTCTATTATCCAATTTAGGATTATAAAAATTTCTTCTATGGCTGCTGTAAATAATTTAAGTGAAATGGCATCTTCCTGTCTAACTCCCTTTTTAATAGGAAATTTCACATTTGGTCCCGATTTCATAGCTGCAGTTGATTTTTTATATATAAAAAATCAACTGCATGGCTTTTATATATGGCTAAGTATATCAATGTAAGTTTTGTTTTTCAATTCCTTCATTTTTAAGAGCTTCTAAAATAGCTAATGTTGAGATTGAATCAGTAGTTAATTTATTAATCATCATCGCCTATTTGCTTATTTATTCATTAGCTATTATTATTCCGTTCGCTGACCATTATTTAACAAGAATAACATAATAATACTTATATAATGCGAAATGCTATAAAGATGTCTCTCTACGCTCATTCCTCCTGAGTCATTAGAGTTCACTGACTCCTGAGCAGAAACTGAGATACCTTTGGTTAAACATGTAAATTATATGTTATGAGAGCCGTAATATAATCGTAAAATAAATAAGACATTATGATAAATGACGTTAATTATCATGTTCTTATTTTTGACACTCCGGCTGTAGAATGCGTAACTGTTTTGTTTTTATGACTGTTTTATGGTATGCAAAATGCTCCGGAGGATTTCTTCCTGAGAACGAAACTTAACTTGCAATGAATGGATCTCTAAACAGTGAAAGTGGAGTCACAAGTATCATTAACATGTGAGTACCAATTATTATAATGCTTATTAATTAACCCAAATAGCAAATGTGAACAAGAGAAACGCGACTTCCTGTCTTGTAAAAATCATATAAACTACTCTTATTTTCATTGAGATAAAAATAACTGTTTTAATAAAAGTCTCATTCTCGGTAGCCTACCGGTTATGAATGTTGATTTGAGCCTGCACTTTTCCCCAAATATACGGCCTATCCCTTCAGCGTTCTTCTGGCGAGTAATTTCCAATTAAGGAAGGAGAAACCCGAACCTTTAAGGTTTATGATATTGTTCTTTAGCCGAGATTTATTATGTAGTGTTGTGATACTCACAAGGATTGCTATTCTAACCCGCGTAGACAGACATCGATAATTTGTAGAAATAAGATGAAGAATACCAGAACACTTATATTCAAATCCTCTTATGACAAAAGACATATGCCCCAAACCATACAATCTTTCAAATCGTCTAATTTTAAAAATCTCATATCATTGAATACTACATTTAAGTCATTCTACGAAGATCTATAGTCGAAATAAAGAAGACTCACCTTTGTTTGGAATATTCTAATCTCTAACTGAGAGATTGCATTAGGATTTCTTATCCAGTTTTAAGTCAAGGTTAAAACAAAGTTGCCATTTGAGTCTGAGATAATCGCAGGCAAAGGTGATACATTATTTTTTATAAGAAAAAAAAAACGCGCAGTTTACAGATAACACATTGACGGTCTTCATTGCATACAACGAATCCCATCAATATTGACGTACGTGTATACCTGATAATAATCGTTACTTATCTGTAACTTATCCAATACTGTACAGGTGGCACACGATACTCGATGTCATTAAGAAAATTAACAATATATGTAGAGTGACACTATTCATTACATGTAAAATACAGGATAATGAATATTTCGATCTAGAATGTAAGATGAATGGGTTGCAAAGAAAGAGAATTAGATATAATATTAAATGCAGGAGGGTTTAAAATTGCAATAATAACAGAAAGAAAGAAAAAAAAAAGGCTGCATGGAAAGAAAACTTTGATATAATATATCATGGGATCAATAAAAACCAAAGAGCACTGATAGGAGTAATAAATATATTTCAAAACAGATAAATTACTACAAATATTGGGAAAAATTAATAATGGAAATTAAAACCGTAAAAATAAACACAGACTACAAGAATCAGATTATAAGTTCTGAAGAGGGAAAGGAAGATAATAGCATTGAATAAACATAAGAAATGGAAAAACAAAATTTAATAACAATATTGGAATCTATGGAGAAAATCTCAAAGTAACTATTTCTTTTAATAAACATAAAGATACGCATAAATTCAACCGGTCAATAATAGAATGGAAATCAAATAGGGATTACCTTATTTTCAATGAAAAAAATAACTTTCTTTTTCTAAATGCCTACAATTTATATGGATGCAGAAAAGTATGCAACATCCAATTATAAAATCAGACCAATAAATGACATAAACATATAATAGTTGTATGAGCAAACAATTGACAAATTCTTAAATTAATTAGAAAAAAGTGAAGAGATAGGCATAAATATCAAGTGATAATAACAACAGCACATGAAAGTTCAGGAAAGGCCAAAATTAAAAAATAAAATAAAATAAAATAAAAATATGGGATGATGAAATTAGAGAAGTAATCAAAATAAAAAAAGAGAAAACGCTATAAATGATTAGGGAGTAAAATATTAGAAGACGAAATTTAAATAATTTATTTCTAATTTAGGACAAGATATAGAAAATAAATACAACACATCTAAGAATAGATATTAAACAAGGAGTAGATATAAGCAGCGAATTTAAAGAAAAAAAAAAGAATTTCCACATTTTTATTGAGCATTATTGGACTGATAATTATCAAAGCCATTTGGAAAGCAGATAATGGAAATGATAAAGTTCGAACAACTGAAGAATTAGAAAGACTTTATAAAAAAAAAAGGAAAAGCGCCAGGGGAAGATAATTTTGAGCTGAAAATTATATAAGTATGTAGGAATAAGGTTTAAAGAGAGAGAGAGAGAGAGAGAGAGCAATTCCTATTTATAAAAAGATAAATAAAGAAAATCCTAAAATTATAGAGTTATAAATATTGTACTATCGTAAATTCTGTTATAAAATTTGTAGAATAATACGAAAGTGAAATTTGGACATGTCTCCACCTTTTCGTGGGATGGGGGCTTGCTCATTTCAATGATCTTGTGAGCTATACTGGCGGTAGCACTGCTAGCAGCAGGCCTCCCATTCCGGACAGTCACCCTGGTCCTCCAGGTTGGGGTTATGCATGTGGCTAATAATCCCTTCTCGTAAAAAAATCAACTGGTTACGAAACATGTACCAATTAATCTTGGTACACAAAGAGACACGATGGACAGGAGAAGGAAATTTGAAGAAAGAGAATCGTTTGCTACTTTATGGTATGGTGGAAACAACTCTGATAAACATGAATTTGAAACAGGTTTCATCATTAGGAACAATTGTGGTCATCTCTGATAGAATTTGGAGTTTTAATGAAAGAATAAGCAAGCTAAGAGAACAAGCAAAATGGCCAAGATGAAGAAGATTCAGTAAAAGATGAATTCTTAAAAACTGAAATTAATCCAAGAAAAAATTCAATTCCCGACAGGATATGATAATTTCAATAATTTTATTAGGTGAATTCAACACACAAATTGGAAAAGAAGAAATTTATAAAAAAATTATTGGAAACCAAAGCTTTCGTGAAGAAACAAATATTAATGGAGAAAGATTAATTAATTTGACCACATCCAGAAATTTAATAATAAGCAGCACTATGTTTATGAGGAAGAATATACACAAACAAACATGAAGATCTCCTGATGGACATACATTCAATGAAATAGACCATATCATAATCAGTAAAAGACATAGAAATTGTATTCAGAATATTCGGAGCTTCAGAGGAGCTGAGTGCGATAGTGACCATTTTGTAATTGGTGCCTTACTTAAGATTAAAATAAACAGTAAATATTTTCAAACACATGCATATCAACTGAGAAACAATATTAACAAACTAGATATAACAGAAGAGAGAAGAAACTATGAGTATGAATTAAAACACAAATTGAAAAATGTACAACGGAGGAGAATGAAAATATTGAAAACATCTGGAATCATATCAAGGATAGCATAAAAGTGGCAGCAGAAAATTCGATTGGAATTCAAAGTGAAATACAGAGTAAAAGTGGTTTAATGAAGAATGTGAATGGGCAGTAAAGAAAAAGAAAAATGATAGAATAATTGGCTTAATAACCCAGCTGATATTCATGCCTTTGGGAAGTATTAGATGAACTAGGAATACCTCATAAGATAATCCATCTAATAAAAATTTGATTAGACGGATTATTTAGCAGATATTGTAAAAAGTAACATAAACAGAACAGTAATATTAGGATATGCAGATGACATATGCCTTGTTGGAGAAAATACTGAAGACCTTAGAACAGCATTTAGAAAACTCAAAAATGCTGCTGAAAAAATAGGATTCGAAATACCTGGATAAAACTGAATATTAAATATATGCAGAAATCACAATCAATGGGGAAATGAACATTTTACCATTGATAACCGGAAATTTAAAAGTGCCACCTCCTTCAAATATTTTGAAACATTGATTACCCAAAATAATAAAAGTAGTACAGAAATAAAAGCTAGAATACATGCCTCTAATAGATCTTATCATTAATTACATCATTTATTATCTTCCAAAATTCTATCAAGCAGAGTTAAAACAGAAATATACAAGACAATCATTAGGCCTATTGTTTCGTGTGGAGCAGAAACCTGGAGCATAACAGACCAGGATGCAAAAGCGTTGCAGATCTTTGCAAATAAAATTCTCAGAAAAGTCTATGGACCTGTAAGAGATAATACAACAGGAGAATAGAGAAGACATAATCAAGAACCATATAATTCTAAAGATCCCCACTTCTAGTTGATAAGATTCGAGCAAGCAGATCGAGATGACTTGGACATGTGGAAAGAATGGGTGAGTAGAGAATGGCTAAACAATAATTCAAGATGAAGCCTGATGGAAAGCGATCCAGAAGTAGACCTCGGATGCGTTGGGAGAATAATATCCAGAAAGATGGGAATTCAGAACTGGAATGAAAAAGCTCAAGACAGAAAGGAATGGAAGAAGTTGATGCATGAGCTAAAGAAGAAAGAGATAACATGCTAAAAATGCAGATATAAACAAATACTCCGAAATAAGTCATCCGAAAAAGAAGATCGGGTCTTCCTTTGACTACTGATGACTACTGAGGCCGACAAATTCAAGGATACAACTTTACCAACTTTTCATTTCCAGGATTTAACTCACTGTCCTAGATCCTGGTAATTCAAAGATGATGAAGATACATCTTCATCATCTTTGTAGAGTAGCAAAATTGCACGTTGTGTTCGGAATCTTCAAATGATTTCGATTATCAGTTTGTACACGTGGTTTGTAGGCCTTAAAGCTCAGAAGTATGTATCTGTTCGGCAGCATTAGTAAAAAACGATATATTTCGTAAGCTAATACTAATACTAATACATGAAGTTTCACTAACAGAAACTTCATGGTTCTATGAACAAATGATCTCGCTTACTGTATTGGGTATACACGTTACCAAGTTTCAAAATGGCACTGTTCATAGTTCGACAGAAAGTATAGTATCATTTTTGGATTACTGAATTCACAATTATTGTGCGAAGAAACTGAGGCAGAAATATGGACAGAATCTACTTGAACGAAGCAATTACTGGAAATTGGATTCACCTTGAGGAGGATAGCGGCGACAGACAGTGAATTAGAATCGATTTAAAGTGGAGAGTTTAGCTCAACATAAATCATCTATTCTCTGGCTTGATATTCCGTTTTGTGAATTGAAAAAAACAAGTACCCTGGAAGGAGAATTCAACATATTCCCTCAATCCATTCGTTGAGCCACTCGTGCACCTTATTACATGGTCTACCATACACGATGTTCTAGTTATTGCCATCTTCCTCAACGTGGGATGAGTTTTCAGAAATTAGTTGTTAATGCACTGAGTTATGGCCTTAAATCACCTGGAATTATTTTTAGCCACCTAGGGAACGAATATGTTCTTTGAAGGTCTGAATCTCGTCTCTATAACGCAAAGAATCTTTATATGGGGGGCTTCTTCAAATGACGGCGAGTTAGATGACCTCATGAGGGGGACGGTACAGGGTTCTATCATCAGGCTACTCGGGTTTTCCGTAAAAAGTGTTTTTTTTCACGCATTTAACAGACTTAATATATTGGCCTCATGAGACTTAGTTCTTTCGGGTGTAATTCAACTTCTTCAGCAATGAAATTATTATTATTTTTTTATTTTAAGAAAATCAAAAACTCACTTCATTAGTATGACCATTATTTCATAAGAATTCACTGAAAACTGTAATATGAAGCAAAGAAACTAAATAACCCTATCTTTGCATTAAATACAGGATTCTCAACATGTATAACATGCGCAGAAACAAAAGCGCATTGTAAAAGAATATTGGATTTGATATTCTTTATTGAAACATAAAGATTAAATCATTTGTTAATTTGGTTGAAAATCAACACGTGGAAACAATAATAATTCACTCAGACTGACTAAAACATCATTAGTATTCGCTTTTACCAGAGACAATCTTAACTGCACCTTATTACAGCAAGAACATTAATCATAAAGGCTTGTCTTTGTCCTAGTTCGGATGCAACAGCGAAGTTGAAAAGATTGCTGACACATTTGTTTGCATAAGAGGAGAGTAAACTGAAGTTTCGTCGTATATTCTAACCATTGTGATTTTACCAGGTTAAAATAAAATACGACAATGGCGGCTTTCGAAAGTTCCCAAAACCTACAAGCTTTTGTAAATACGCATAAAATATTCTCTTGTGAGAGATTCAAGAAATATACACTTTACAGTTTATTTCGTTACATTTTTTTTTCTTTATTGTTTCGTTTATACTTGTAACCTTACAATATACAGAGATTTCATGGTCAATGTTATTATCATAAACGTATAAATATTTTTAACGCGTTCAAATTAACTGAAAGAATAAAAATGTAACGAAGCAAGCAAGCAGTCGCGCTGCCTACTTGATACGCCGTGCAGTAGTTGATATGTTTAAGAGGTCGCATACAACGTGATTTGGTGAATTGTTAACAGTCTAGAATCATGTGATGCATACCAAATAGGAAAACAATTCCTTAATAACCCAAAACGAACTCATAAAATTTGTAAAACAACTTTAAACAGGTTTTTATTAGAAAAGACAAAGATCACACAATACAAACAAATGTTCCATACTAATGTTAGTATCTTTATCTGAAAGATATTTGTCTAAAATCTGGAAATAAATTGTCGGAAAAAACGAATATTAATACGTAAAGTGAATTACAATTGTTTCTACAGAAGTTGTTATTTTACTACTAAATATGTTTGTTTTCATTTCTTTTTCCGGGCACAGCTTACTTCTCGTTCTTCTTTTTCTTCTTCGCCTTACATTAGGATCATAACCTGCTTTCTCTGTCTGTTGTTAGACACCCTCAGGATTCAGGTCATCCCCAGCTACTTCCCATTTCAGAACAACTGAGCTGCGTGATTCTCATTTGTAGCGTATTTCTATGTGCGTAAATTGCCTTTAGAGAGAAACCTCTCTTTTGCGAAATGTAACCCAAAACACCTCCTGCCAAGGTTCGAGACCGACAGCACACATAAGGTGAAAAGGCTTAAGGGTTTCCTAAAGGTTTTTGTTTCGCCAAGTTCTCAGTTCTTATGCATGCATACAGTTTATTCAGTCTTATCACGGAGTGAAACGGAACGTTTATTACGACTGTGTTCCAACTATTTCTTTGTTGCTAGTCACAAATTATACGAAATGAGTAAAAATGAAAAATGTGTTTAAGGAAACACACGAAAACCTTATTTTTGCATAAAATTCTTAAATTGGGACATCCTTTTTTTTTAATATACTAACCTCTTTATTTATTTGACAATAAATAATACACTTCTTTTTTGTACTGTTGTGTTATTTTGTCATTCATTAATTTTCTACATAACATTTTTACGGACAGTTTCTACTGAATTGGCTGCTATGATACCACCTCTCTCTCTCTCTCTCTCTCTCTCAAAATTATTAAAACAAGAGCCACTGTTACCCAACATCCTTTTACAGTCCATCTTGAAACTCTCTTTCATCCTATCCACTTCTGTTCTTTAGAACAGCCTCCCCTACTCTGTGTAGTTCAGATACATAAAAAATAATTTTGTTTATTTACGAAATCCATGTTCCCATGGCAACAATAGTTTATTAGGTGCCAGCTTGTTTCCCTTTATCAACTGCACTTCCATTAATAAATGCTGTTATGTGGTCAAGAACGAAATATGCGAATATTTTAGTGCAGTAAGACGCTGTAGCTTGGTATACGAACTACCGAAACATGTGTGAATACTGCCCTTTACAAATTCAATTCATTCAATATTTTTAATATTTTAGCGCGCGCTAAAATATTAAAACACACACACACACACACACACACACACACACACACACACACACACACACACACACACACACACACACACACACACACACACACAGTTTATTTAAACTATATTTTTCCAATATTAAAGTATTTAACTTTTATATGTCCCATTCAAGGTGTTCACCCAAGCCTATAACTAATATAATTCCTTAGTATTTTCTCTCCTCCTTCGTATTCACATCACTGCTACTTTAAGTAACCCAATGGTATAACAAAAGGACTGTTATAAGTCTATAACACGACAACGTAATCATTACGATTAGTACCAGGTATTCGGTCGTTTGCTTATGGAGAGACTTTTTCTCTCAAGTATTACACCACAAGTAGATTAAGAAGTGTTAGGGCCATATAACATGTATCCTTTTAGAGCCATTGAAGAAATTTTACGACTCATGTTTCAAACTATCTGTTGGTGAAAGTATGAAGTAAATTCTAATACGAAATTCTAGTCTGAAGGGGCAAGCATAGCGAAAAAGTAATCATAAAATAAAATAATAATAAAAATATGATAAAAATAAAGTATTACTAGTGACATCCATCACTGTCGATCCACTTCGGACCATATTAAAGGAAATAAAGAAAAACTGAACACAATTTGTTTATCTTAATTTTAATGTTCCGCATCAAGGATAGCTGACTGATTCCGGTAATTGTTCAGTATACATCTGTAAGTCTCTAACAAAAGAATTATTTTTCGGTATAGATGCTGCATACCACATAAAAACGGAGAGTGTACTGTTTCTAAATATGTAAAATATTGCAAGATATCAAATCCGTGTCATTCTTTCTTCTAAAGGAAATAAAAATTGCATATTATCATATTATTTAGAATACATAATTCCACAAGCAGCTGGAGTTTAAATCAACAGTTTCCCAATGAAAAATAAGCAGATAAGAAAATATCTCTTAGAGGAGACATTGGTGCCGGTGCTTATCCTATTGCTAATGGAAAATAGTTAGTAAAAGCTTCATTTTGTTAAAACAATTTTTGGACAGAATATTGATTATACTGACCTTTGGAGGAATATCAACAAAAGATTACTGGTGAGTGTGAAAATTATACACGTAATTAGTTGCAATTGTTCTATATTGACAAGTAATTTCGGCAATAAATACGCTATTTTGATTTACTTCTTTTGATCGCTTTACAATTCTTGTGTACCTGGCTACAGCTACCTAAAGGAAGAAGATATTGGGAGTCAGAAGTTGGGTTGCCAATTGCACAGACAGTGAATGCGTTTGATTTGTTTTGACATAAATGTTCCAAACGTATCATCGGAGAATATCATGCCTGTAACAGTAAACGATTTTGAACCATCGTATTTAGTTGTTTTAGGGTTTTTATCTATGAAAACATTTGTCAGGCAAATAAACGAGGTCCACGTTTAGAATAAGCTTGGTGGACATTGATATTTAGTGCTAATTCAACCAGGACAACAAACTGTTATAAGACATAAAGCATGACGCATGTCTCATCTTCATACCATAATAACTGTACAAGTGATTTACTGTGGTAAGTGTCAGGGTAATAATAGTGTGATGATACCACAGCTTCTTGCGCTCACATCTAGACCCACATCACGTTGCATTATTTGTATAGTTCGATCTCAGCCAGTGCTGAGTTACTCAACAGGCACATAACTACAGATCCCCAAGCATAGGGATTTCCTCCCCGTAAGTTTATTATGTAGTCTTTAAAGCAAAAAAAATATTTATTTAAAATGAATAATTTATAGCACGTTTTCCCGATTCGGAAGGAAATAAAGAACTGAAACACAGTATTTGATACAATAATGCAGTTCGTTTAGTTTATACACTAACTGTCTCTATTCTTATTTTACATACATAAAATATAATTTATTTTATAATCTCAGAAAACATAATTTATTTAACAATGGTTTTAACATTTTTATGGGATTTCCACACACGAAAAGATATAATGGAATGTTCTATACCTTGCTCTATACAAAGTATAGAACATTAGTACCGTGAGTGGGTCAAGGATTTTTTTTCTCTATTTTTATCCATATTTATATTTCTTTATACGAGAGGGTCTGGAAGGTTCTGATAAACACGTAGAACAAAAACTACATTAAAACAACTGATGTAACTACAAGAAAGAACATACGAGGATATAAGAATATAAGAACATAAGTTACCTTCATAACTCTGCTACTATTATGTTCTTTATTGTGGCTATATCAGTTACTTTAATACCCCCCCGTCGTATTTTTTATTTAGTTTTTTACTAAATTCGGAAACCTTGCTCTTTAGAGACTAAACATGAACCTTTATAAAGCCACTTCAGAGTCCAGTAAAGGAGATGGTGATCTCACGCTGTGCGACTAATCCTTCACACAGAACATCTTGTTTCAGCTTTTAGTAGTCCTCCGCAAAATGGCGTCCTCGAAGTGTATCCGTCTTGCAGAGGGGGCGACCAGATCCAAGCTATGGGTAAAATAGGGAAGATCACGCCAGCCATATGTTTCAATTGAATTCCTTATGCCCAAACTCGTGTGAGAAGGGGCGTTGTCATAACCTCAGATTCTGACTTTTCTTCGTTTTAATTGTGCTCACACTAACATCATAATCTTCATTCAATTCAATTACCACTCTCCGCTTCGTACTTGCATCTATTAGAGCAGCCATTTTGAATTACTTTTTGCAGTCTCATGTCACCGATCGCAGCGCTACCAACATGGTAGAACAAGAGATTACTACTGTTGTCAATTTAGTAATGTGTAAAAGCTTCTGTTGGGCTCATATCAAAAGAAAGCAAAAATAAAAGACATACTTTCGCATCCCTACTCGTTCATTCGCATTTTCTTCACTATCTTTATGAACAATATGCAAAAATACATGGCATCAACAATCAATGAATGTAGAATGTTAGATATCACATAATCGCATAGGGAAAGCAGTCCTTTTTATGTATTGCTATGAAAAAGAACTGCTCGGCTATCCGACATGCGGTGTACAAGGAAGAGAAGATTACATTCACCATACCCTACAATACTTTGAGCAGAAAGGATGCAAATAAAACATTTTTCTGGATTCTGAATTATCTCGTATGACATCTCTGAACGGTCTAAGAAGCGTGTATGGAGGAGGAGGTGACTGTGCTACTTTTGTATATTTTTACTGCGATTCTTGAAAACAAAAAAGCAAGCGAAAGGAATACAGAATTAAATAATATTGGATTTATACGATTTAATGAAGAATTATGTCCAATCTCCAAGAAAAGAAAGAAACGCTATGTCTCTACGGGAGGGAAAGAAGCTCGTGCTTTAAAAAAAATCGAATCCAGGTTAACTGCTAGGTGTCATGGTAGTTAACCTGGATTCGATTATTTTGCTTTGCGTTCCAATTTGAAGCTCCAGTATTCCTAATCCCAAGGCCTAAGCGAGGTTTATATGATTACTTACTTACTTACTTTTTTTTTTTTACACAGCATTAGGAAACGCAATATTCTGAAAGGTTGTAATATTAAAATAAAACAGAAACAGACGTCGAAGGTTAATTTCTCTGCACATCTAATTTTAATTTTGCCCCAAAATTTACACTTTATTACACTAAGAATCAATTTATCAGAAGACATGGTAAAGTGTATTCGATGTAAAATCAATACAATAAATGAACACTTGGTGAATAAAATGGAACTAAATGGAATCCACCAGTAACACGCAACTAACTCCATGCTGCAAGCATCGGCTGTTAAGAAACCTGAATCCGCGTAATGTTTCAAAGATATAGCAGATTGTCTCCAAGATATATTGCATGTGAGCCTGTTTATGTTTATATGTCGATACTCCAGCGCACTAAGGCTGTTTTGAAGGCAAAAGTTGATCCAAAAGTTGGTTTCGATAAGTTTAAATTTTGAACGTTTAAAGCTTTAAATGTTCGAAATCGATTCTGAATATCACATGAACCAAAGCAAGCCACTAGGATGCTGCACTGCTATGCTCTACCAGTATTATGTAGTTCTATTAATTCTATATGTGGTCACACAAAATGCTTATTACATTTCTGCATTATACAGTATGTTAATTTTTCGTATTCATTTGTACACTCTCTTTATACATAAAATATGCTAATTAATATATTTTGCTTAATCTACTAATTTTGCAGTTACTCGTGATTTTATAAAACGAAGTAGATTTATTACCACAGTACATAGGTTATGAAATACTGAGTATTGCATATTATAATACTCAGTTATCGCAATAAGTCATTTAAGAAAAAAATAACTTTCAAATCGTTGAACAATATGCATCAAGATGATAAAATGGAGAGAGAGAGAGAGAGAGAGAGAGGGTTTGAAAACAGTATTAGACGAATAATCATTTAGAAATAACACTTGAACTACTGTACCATAATGAATATAATTCGCAAACAGGAAAATTAATTTTAACATACGAGATGAGTTTGTTTGCAGAAGTACATTAAATATGTCGATTACTATTCTAGTTATTCTCACAGGATTCATAATTCAACAAGCATTTCTCAGAATGCTATCAACTAACTTCATTAATTTTCTAATGTTTACACTAATATTTACAACGGGGCTTGACCACAACCCTTTTTCATATCCACAAAATCTACTACACCTACTTTCATATTTCGACCGGACCGGTTGCATAAGGAAGAGTGAAATCCTCGAGGCTGTACTGGCCCCTCGCTTTGTATTCAGACTACGTAGGAAAAATAGTTACACAATTAAACATCGCTACCGGCTTGGACATCATCATGCAGTTTCACTAGTGGTCGTAAAAATTAGAACGGGGATGTGCTATAAGAGGAAAATCTGGCTCATTCCTCACGCGTTCTCATTCACGTGCATGTTTTTTTTATTTATTTATACGAAAGTTTTTTTTTTACGTGTGTGTGTGTATGTGTCCGTTGTCTCCAGAGAAAGATACGAAGTGGTGGTGGAGTATAAATACTGGTTCCATCCAACTCATGGACACAGTTCCACCTGTGAACAGTCAGCAAAGATGTTCTTAAAGGTAAGATCTCTGAATGCACTGCATTGCATAGGAACGGCTATACTAGTCTAAAGGTTTTAAATTACTAATAATTATATATATATATATATATATATATATATATATATATATATATATATATATATATATATATATATATATATATATATAACATTGGAAGAATTGTTAACTAACTGCATTTGTAACTTATTTTTGTTTTCTTAAGTTTTCTCATCGAACTACAAATATCAAATTTTATAGCGAGGCTTAATTTTGATATTTCAAAATTTCAAAAATCTTGCGACACAAATCTGATTGCAACTATATTTGTGTTTTATTTGGTGTTTCGGAGAGTGGATTGCATTTTAGGTTATGCTGATGGCCACGTTGGGCTGCATTGAGTTTAATATTAATAGTTATTGATAATCTTTAAAATTATGAGAAACTACTATTGTGAGTACTACTACTATTGCATCTTGGAAGCATGTGAAAGAATGTTTTTTGTTTTTTTTTTTTGCTATGGTTAGCAATGGCCGAAGAAATTTAAAGAAATATCATCGTGAAGTTAAGAATGATGCAGAATATGAAATTAATATAAGCATCATTAGAGCCTGCATAGCCTTGTCTGCAGGAGAAAGGCGTTTTAGATTTTATTACAGTTAGTGATCGACGGAAGTTTTTCTGGGCTCCTTTAGAGGTTGATTCCAGTATTAGTCCATTTAACGCACAGTGAAGTAAGCTCCCCTCTTGAAGAAACTCAGGCTTTTGATGTCGCAACTCAGCGAAACGTTAGAGTACAATCCAACGAATTCACACTAATTAATATTAAATAGAATTAAGAAATATTGCGTCTGATCTATCATTGCGTGGGAAATCCTCCGCCAGCTTGGGAGATGGCACGATGGAAAGACGATTACCCTACCGATTTCCAAAAATTAAATCTAAGAAATAAAATATGATTTATTTCATTTGGGAAACAAAAGGCGCAAAAAGAGATTTTTTAAAGTGCGCATTATTTAACTACCATACCGATATATTTTGTAATATTCAAGAAATTTAATGAAACTAATAAGAAGTCATTATGAAATAATCATTATCATTCATTTATCGTTTACTATTCATATGACAAAGGAAAAAACTTACTAGGAATTCCTCCCCAAAGATATGATGCAGCTGCTTTTCTCGTTACCCTGGCAACTGTGACAACATCCGATGAATCTTTCTTTACTCATCCGGATACTTTTTCCTGAAAATCAGCATACTGAAAAGAATGGAGTACAATCCTTTTAAATAACATTCTCAAATCCAAACTGTTCATAAGAACAGCGCATCTAAACGTAACTGTACAAACAACACAGGTGTCTACCTCTGTTTGTAATGCTGAATATATCTTAGTAAACTTATTCCTTTAATTTTCATTTATTTCTTAGTTTAAGCTTAAAATAGCTCTTCCGAATGTTAGAATATTTGTTTATTTATTCATTTCTTCCACTCAAATGCTAGTTTTAAAAAGCATGATAAGGCGAATTGCCAAGAAGAGCACATGCAGTTAATATACATAATACGCTGACCTTTTAAAATAGTTTTTGAAATATTTTATAAGTTGTGTTAATATTAATTATGAGAAAAATGAAAGATTTAACGGTGACTATGATTTACGAATTAATCAAACTCTGTGGGAAAAAAAAAACTATAAAAATATAATCTCATTGGTAAATTGTATTCCCTAATAACGATTTTGCATCTTCTGTAATACCCAATGATACTTGAATAGCTACATGGAAAGAAATCGCGGCTTGTGAATGCGAGTTATACTTTTGAGGTACGCAACGATTGAAGCGAAGGGTTTGTTCAGAAAAATCATTTTAAATCCACAACGTTAGGCTTGTTTGAAATTAGAATTCACCTTTCTTGTTAAACTTATTTTTTAATATAACTATATTTTAAAAACACCTTTCGTCAAAATTTGCCTTTCGATTACGACTATCATTAGTTATGACTTTTTTCAAATTTTATTAAAATTTTTAGTTCGCATTTTTTTTTCTTCCTCATTTGTAAGCATGCACGTTTGTATTAATTCTGAGTTATATTTCTAGGTGTGGACAGCGTTTTCATTTGGATGTCTTGTGCTCTCCGCAAGGGCTGCGGAAGAAAAAGCTACCGATCTGAAAGCTTCAGCAACTGGATATGGCGGTGGTGGAGGAGGATATGGAGGAGGTGGTGGTAAAGGAGGATTCGGTGGAGGAGGATTTGGGGGAGGCGGATTTGGTGGAGGAGGTTTCGGAGGTGGTGGTTTTGGAGGAGGTGGTAAAGGTGGCGGCGGTACTGTTCTCTTAGCTGTGCCAGTTTCCGTTTCCTCAATAGGTGGAGGAGGCAAAGGAGGTGGCGGCTTTGGTGGAGGAGGATTTGGAGGTGGTGGATTCGGTGGAGGTGGATATGGAGGAGGTGGATATGGTGGAGGAGGAAAAGGAGGATTTGGTGGAGGCGGATTTGGAGGTTTTGGCGGAGGGGGCCTTGGAGGTTTCGGCGGCGGCGGAAAAGGCGGTGGTGGCTATGGAGGAGGTGGATACGGAGGCGGCGGAAAAGGAGGCGGAGGAGGATTTGGCGGTTTCGGAGGCGGCGGAAAAGGAGGCGGAGGAGGATTTGGCGGTTTCGGAGGCGGCAGCTATGGTGGAGGTGGCTATGGAGGAGGTGGAAAAGGAGGTGGAGGAGGATTTGGCGGTTTCGGAGGAGGCGGTTTTGGTGGAGGTGGAAAAGGAGGTGGTGGATACGGAGGCGGAGGACTTGGTGGATTTGGAGGTGGTGGAGGTGGTCACGGCGGCGGAGGACTTGCTGTTATTGGCGTTAGTCTCACCAATCTTGGAGGCGGTGGAAAAGGAGGTTTTGGAGGAGGCGGTTTCGGAGGTGGTGGTTTCGGAGGTGGCGGTTTTGGAGGAGGTGGATTTGGTGGTGGTGGAAAAGGAGGTGGTGGCTACGGAGGAGGAGGAGGAGGAAAAGGATATTAGTGATGGTGTAATTAGGTGAGTTGACAAAATGCTATGTTATTCGTAGAGGCTTATATTGCAAAATTTTAGCAAATTCGTTAACTAATTCATAAAAATTAATTTAGTTTCCTCCTGGTTCTAAAGATTAAAAGTAATTCTTTTCCTTTGAACTTTCTGCAGTATATATATATAAACAAACAAATAAGTTTACTAATGTGATGCCATATATAATTTATTAACATGCCAGTAAATATATCAATCTTGTAACACAACTTCGGAATAGTTTAAATCTCAAAATTTCTATCTCGCACTTCATTTTGAATCCCGATGTTTCAGTAAGGTATGCATAATATCTGAATGCTATAATTCACTTTTTTTTAATATACTCGCATAGGTTCAACAACCACAAGGTTATAAAACGTGAATAAATCATTCTCATTTATAAGATTTGTTGCTTAGATTTAACTTTTAACTCAGAAAAGTCAGCTGTCTGTGAATACAACTTGATCTTTTTTTGTCTTCTTCCTACCGCAAACGTCCCACATCACATTTTAAAATAACAATTAATAAAACATTAAAAAATAAAAATAGTTAAATAATTAAAATAGTTTAAATAGTTAAAAAATAAAAAATAAAAATACAACTTGATCTTTTTTTGTCTTCTTCCTATCGCGAACGTCCCACATGATATTTTAAAATGATAATTAATAAAACATTAAAAAATAAAAATAGTTTAAATTAATTTCTACATCTGTTTTATTTATATATCTTTGAACTCTTTTAAGATTTTTCTTTTATCCGATTCACTCATCTCTATAATTTATTTTAGGTACTTCGACATCGCTTCATCCCGAAGGAAAGGTCCGTGTGTGTCAACGAATTCTGGATAATCACAAAGGCAGGCGTTGACTTCTGTAATATTCTGTACATGGCTTAATTTCACATCTGTAAATTATCGAAAACTTGAAATAAACGCTTTAAAATGAAATGTCCTTTAATTTTATTTTCATTTAAATAGTCTGATAAAAAGAGAAGTACCACACACACACACACACACATGCATTGTGGGTACTCTGACAGCGTACAAAGTTGTAACATAAATATCACTAAATAGGTTAGTAGGAATTTTCGAATAGGTAGTCCTTTACTAATATTAAGCGATTAAATAGATTTTGAATATTATGATATTTGTGAACGCCAGAAGAGCAAGTGTCGGTATTACCCAAAAAGCAGCTTTGGATTGGTGTGCACAACTTTATTATTGGAGGAGTTTTGAAGATTAATCCATCAAGATAAAACAAACCCACAAGTAACGAAAATGTCAGCTAATATTCGGAGACTAAAGAAGTCGAAAGGAAATAACACAATCGAACATGCATGCCACAGAGATATAAATAGCGTTTCAGGGCAACTGCACTAGGGCTATAATAGTAGATAACAATTCATGTGCCATCTCTGAGAACAGAACAAGAAATTATAATCCACAATGGAAAAATAAATATCTAAACTGTCGCCTGCTGTGAATGAATTCAGATTTTATTTGTTCCATGCCAACAGAAGGAGTAGTGATAAAGAAATCAGCACAAATCTGTGAACTCATTATGTATCGCGAAAATGTTGCAAGCTATTGGAGGTATGTGAAACATATGCGACCCATGGTAACAAGACAACCAACACTTGAGTATATTCTTTCTTCTGTTTACTGGGTGATGGTTATTTCATGTAATAATATCGGGATTTTTATTTCTATTACCAGAATTGTTCCCGTCTACTTCATTAGACTGTCTAAACATCCTTGAACTTTCATTGATTAAGTTATAACAGGCCGATGGAGCATTGATCTCTCTTACTTCTGTACGGCTTTTTGAGTGAGAGAGAGAGAGAGAGAGAGAGAGAGAGAGAGAGAGAGAGATGACATTTTTTATAAACTACATCTGTATTCATTTTAGAAACTTTCCTTAGTCTTGTATAATCAATATTAAGAGATGATTACGGCAAATTCTAAAAGCAAACGAGGCGTTACAGAATACTAGGCAGATATTCCTAACAGTTGATTGTGCATGTGATAAAGATAACTCCCAACTTCCATGTCAATTATTTGTCATTTTTATGCTACAAAAAATCCTTGATAATTTTTAAATTTCTATGCTCTATCTCTATGCTATAATAATGCATCGAAATAAAAAACATAGATAAGAATTATTGAATTACTGTTAGTTGTAGCCGTTTTTTGGACATTGCATTTTTTTCTCACTCTCCAAATTATTATTATTATTATTATGAGACAAAATACTGGTACATAGCAACTTCGCCCTCACTAATTGCATCTATGAGTTCTTTATTAATGCCTTCAACATTACATATTCAAATTGAGAAAGCATACAACCAAAGTGAATTTAAAAAACAGCAATTCTCTCCCTTAGATTCATATATCACAACAGTCATAATTTAGCGATACACTGTTTACATCAAGTAATACCGAATTAGCTGTTTTAATCGATGTATAGAAGTCATGAATAATTTTTATAATGTTTTTCAAGTTACTTAATAATTTTGGAGAATATTATTATATTATGTGACTAAATTATAACGTTTGTTATGTCTTTTATAACAAACGACGACTCATACTTTCGAAAACGGAAGTTTATAAATGTTGGCTATTATGTAAATAATTTATTAATTTTATATTAATTTTTAATTATTAATTTTATGAAAAATATGCAGATCATGCTCAGTATGCTTGTATGTTGTTAAAGTATGTGCGTATGATTTTTAAATGCACAAAGTATATATTATTGAAAAAGGCAGGTTACTTGGATGTTTTGGATTTACGGCCGAAGCAACTAATGTGTGAGGCCAATGTGTGTGTGTGTGTTATGGATGTGAATTACGTGTATTCTTCCCAGTTTGCTCCTTTTGCGGGATGAAAAATCCGGGTTTCAACCCTTCTACATCTATGAAAAAACTCTATCCAATGGAGGTGTACAATTAACAATACTCTGTAATACGAATTCGTCAGTTTCTATAAAATATAAACTAGCTCAAAAAAATAAATAAATAAAAGAAAAAGGAAGTATCAAAGGGTGGATGCATGAAAAGACGAGATCACTTGAACAACGATTATTCCCTCTGTTGCAGTATTGCACTTTACGCATTATAGTAACAAAGGAAATAAAAGTGATGTAAGAAAAGAAATGTGCATAATATCATCGCCGTTTTGTTAATAAGTGTTTGTTTATTTAAATTAAGGGGGATATTAAATCCCACATTGTTTTAAAACCGAATAAGAAACTCAGAGATTGGAATCAGAGAGTTTCATGCCGAATATAGTAAACTATAAAAGTATCGGCGATTACTAGCGTGAGCTAATGCAAGTAGTCCTAGTACGTAGTACAATACCGGGTAACTCGCAGCAAAGGTGGTAAAGTTCTGATCGCTATTCTTGGTATTTCCTATAATGCAAAAACACATTTCCTAGGAAATGTATGCTGTTATTACATTATGGTGGCAGGTCACTACCCAGACCGGTTTCAGCCTTTTTTGAGGCTTCATCAGTGAGCAGCTAGACCAAATTAATACCAAAGGGTATAGCGAAAATAACTTATATACTCTGCTATACGAGTTGTCAAACAGGTGCACCCATGCACCTGTTTGACTACTGCGAGTTGCCCGAGATTGTACTACGTACTAGGACCACTTGCATTAGCTCACGCTAGTAATCGCCGATACTTTTATAGTTTACTATATTCGGCATGAAACTCTGTGATTCCAATCTTTGAGTTTCTTATTCGGTTTTAAAACAATGTGGGATTTAATATCCCCTTAATTTAAATAATGTTTATATCGCCGAAATGAAGCCTATTGGCTCTTTATATTTAAGTGTTTGTTTATTTATTATTTAAAATTCAGAATTAGTATTACATTAATGTCTCTTTTATTCTTTGGAGATTAAAAACTAATTTCGGAAGGGAAGGCAGTTAAGCGTAATGAGGATAAAAAAAAACGATCCGCCTGCCATTTCTACACAGTCGAAAGCTTACCCATTTAAAGGATGTTTTCTTGTGGTTATGAATTAAACTATGCAATCTAAATTCAAAATGGAAAAGCGTTGTAGATTTTATTAAATTTCCAATTTACCGAAGTTATCAAAATCAATGTAGCTAGATTATCTCTATTCATATTCATATAGACAAATAGACAAAATGGTGCTAACAGATGTTGATGCATTTTTTGAAGACCCTCCAGAGAAGCAAAGTAAACAACGATAGTTATCTTTCGGTTTGAATCCCGTGAACGATGAGGAATTTCGTAGTTTTTTTTTTTTATTTAAAGCCGAATTACCCATCTCTGACGGCTTTTACAAGAATGAGTCTTTCAGAAATTACGATTTTTCTTTCCACAAAACCCATAAATCGGATCAAGAACACCTTAACTCTTCTCGATGAGACACAATACGTGACTATATTCGACACTTTAACTGCTTTGGAGTTATTATTATTATTATTATTATTATTATTATTCCTGATACCTCCAAGGAGTCCGAAGACTCATCGCGGGAGGACATCTTCAACTGTCTCTACACCTTACCTCTACTACGAATCAACGCCATCTACCGCCCACCTCCAACACCACCACAACTAGTAATTTTTGTCTGTAAATTGCGTGTGTTCTGAAGGGCCGATTTGTATGTATGCGGGATGAAAAACCCGAGTTTCCGGGAGAAAAAACCCTGCTACCTCCGTATGAGATCGGCTAACTCACCATCGATTGAAATCGACCAGATAAAGATTCCTCCCGTCGCGACGAGAATCGAACTTAGGCCTATTCCAACAATCGAAGGGCGCAATGTACCGTCGTTCTTCCAATTGCGCTACGGAGGCACTTAATGTCAGACAATAGCAGCATTCCGTGAAATGCTCGCAAATAAATCATGCAACACAACGAGATGTAACAAGTGCAATAAGCCATTGAGCGACGAGAAGGGAACGGGCCGCATTGTTCTGGATGTGAAAAAAAACAACGTTTTCACTGTTAAGGGATCGCAGAAAGCATGTGGAAAGCAAAAGGAGCCGCGAAACGGATCGAATGGCGATGTCTATAATTCCGTGAGAAAACGAAGAACAAAGAACAGACACCAAACGACGCACATCAAGGTAAGCAGCTTCCTGATCTTAAAATTACAGATAACTTTGATTCATTTAAACTCATAGTGAAAGGCTTGCTAAATACACACATGGAATAAATCAACAAAAAATTTGAGGAGTATGAACGTTACATACAGTTCAAAAACGAGACCTCTGAAGAAACGTTAGGAACCGTGCGAGAAATAAAGACAAAATTAACGGTAGCGATTGAAACACAAGAAACGCTCAAGCGCGAAAATGAGCTGCAGAAAGTGGTAAACACACTCAAGTGTCAAATGAAGCACATGGTACACAAAGAACTTCAAATTGAGGGAATAACGAAAGAAAATACAGAAGTCTTAAGCAACATAATGCAACTGATCGGTAGCAAAATTGGGATTCAAATCGCAAACACAGACATCACCTCTATTAACCGAGGCCCACAAAAAAAAAAACAAAGAGAGACCGCCACCAATCATCGCTCGTGTTACCAACAGACGTCTGAGAGACTCCATTCTTGCAGCAAGCAAGAAAACAAGTCCTACAACAACGATCCTAACTGACAAGAAACTCCCAACACCAATCTATATAAAGGAACACTGGACTCCATACTTTAAAAATCTTTCGTACCAAGCAAGGAAGACAAAAACAGAGAAAAACTACAAGTTCCTGTGGACTAAGGATTCACAGATATTTATGAGAAAGAATGAAAACACTCGAGTTTATATAATTACAAGTGAATCCGACTTACACAGCCTACCAATATAATACACTAATTCTTCACATCCTTAAGACCAAGATTAGAAATCACTTAAAAACCATATAATGGAGATCTCAAACATAGGCGAACATATCCAGTCAGACAATATAAACTTCAAGGTCTTTGACTCTTTGAAGAAATGGTCAGACAACATTTCCACCAATACTAACTTCACTATCGTACACACAAACATAAGACGTATAAAAAACACTGGTTAACATTAATAACACAAATCAACTAAACCATGATAAACATAGATGCGCTAATACTGACCGAAGTTGCAATAAACGACACAGAAATTTACGCATACAACATAAATAACTACCAAACCTACAACTTATGTAGACCAAACAAAAGAGGAGGTGGCATCGTCGCATTTATCAAAGAAAAATACAATGTGACTGAAAAACAAACTCATTTCGAACATGCGGAAACATTAATTTTGGAAATCACGAATAGCCACAACAGTATCAAATACGCAATAAACACAATATACAGACCCCCATATAATAATCCACTCAGCTTTCTTCATTAGTTAGAAGCATGGCTAAGAGGCATCGAACCCCGTAGAACACACAGGCTCATCCTAATAGGAGACATTAACATAAATACTCTTGACCACGCTTCTTCAATCACTAACACATATCTTGATATACTAAGTCAGTACAACATAAACCCTACCATTAACTCCCCAACAAGAGAAGAAATACTCAATAACTCACTAACACAATCATGCATTTATCATACGGGCTCCCATCCATACATATACATTATCAGTAATTAACGTCAAAATTGCCGATCACTACTTTGTCTCAACTTCGTTTTATTACGTTACCTATTCCCCCCTCCCACCACAACAAAAGTCGACAAAACTCGATCATACTAAAGAGCATTGTCGATAACTAAGTAAAAATTACAGACTGGAATTGCCTACTTAAAATAAATGATCCTGCTGTAAGATTATACGAGAATTTTCTAATAAAGTTCACAGAAATATACAAAAAAGCAACAAAGCCTACACTAACGAGGCGACAAACAGACAACAATCCATGGATAAATGACGACATAGTAAATACTATTACTATAAAAGAAAATCTATGGAAGAAACTCAAAAACTCACCCAGTAATACACATTTACAAACCTTATACAAAAATACAAGAAATCAACTAACAACAAAAATTCGTAGGGCAAAAAGACGCTCCAAAAATTCATGGAATATAACGACAACATGAAGCAAACATGGGCTACACTCAACGAATTAGTAACTCGAAAAAAGAAAACTTCAGCACAAGATTTTATTGCAAAAAGCTTCGGTCAGAACAACCAAGAGGAACTAGCAGACTCATTCAACCATGTTTCCACAAACAATATCACACAACTAAAAAAAGACAAACTATCAACGATCAACAAAAAACTACCGACACAAAGCCAACAACAAACGATGTATTTTCCATCCGCAAAAAAACAGGAACTGAAACTACAACTAAAACCAAAGACCACTCCAGGAATAGATAAAATAAGACTCACAGACCTTATAACACACTTTGAACAAACAAATCCAATACTTTTGAGACTCGTGAACATAATATTCGACACAGGCATTATTCCACAACAACTAAAAATTGCAATACACCAATATACAAACACGGTAAAAGAAACGATGCTCAGAACTAGAGACCAATAGCTACCCTATCAGTCATCTCAAAAATTATAGAAAAAATAACACACACACACCAGACTGCAGAACTATTTACAGAAGTACAATATGATCTCACAAAACCAATACGGCTTTCAGAAAACGAAAAACACCATCACTTTATTAGAAGACATCGCCGACACAATAAACAAAGCTCTCGACAAAAACAAATATGCCTTCTTTATACTGCTTGACTTAACCAAAGCATTTGGTACACTTGAACATGACATACTACTCACCAAACTATACTCAATAGGTATAAGAGGAACACTGCATAAATGATTCAGGAACTACCTCTCAAACAGAAAATAAGCAACAAAAATAGGTACATGTCACAGCCGGGGTATACAAATAGAACACGGTGTTCTTCAAGGTGCCATATTATCACCCACTCTATTCAACATATACATTAACAATGTTCATAACATAGCCACAAGAAGTCAAATATGTCAGTACGAAAATGATACCGCACTACTAGCAATCCACACTGACATCAACACGACTTTCTACAAAGCATAACAAAACCTAAATGAAATCACAACATACTTCTACCAAAACTCAATTCTAATCAATGGCACCAAAACACAAATGTTGATAATACACAACCCAAGAATCATACGCCCCGCACCACTATCAATAGTGGTGCCGGGTTATTAATGCAGCGGTATGTCACACATACCTCTGCATTAATAACAAAAATACCTGCCAATGTCCCGAAATCAAACCTGTAACACATGCAAAACACCTTGGTCTCTATATAGATTGCCACCTTAAATGGACAAAACATATAGAATACATATATAGCAAACTTCGGATCATCGCAGCAAAACTATTCCAAGTAAAAGACATTATTCCATCCAACATAAATCGTAAAATATCCAACATAAATCCTATATCACGGAATCTGCGAATCCCTACTCAGATACGGTATAACAATCTATGCAAACACATCAAACATCCACCAAACAAAATTAGAAACACTACACAGGAAAATCGTGTCAACAGTGATTTGGACACCTTACACGCAACAACCACTATCCGACCAGCACATGGCGAACAAACAGAATCCTGAGCATTAAAAACCTGAAACACTACATAACATTAACAAGGAATTACGTTAACATCACCTATCGAAACAACAGAGACACATATCGTATAACACGACCTACAACAACTCTCTACATCCATACACCCTTCAACAACTGATACGGTTCTTTTGTGAGATCACATCAGATACCAAAGCAACTCAACAACTTACCAAGAAATTTAAAACACATAGATAACTACAGAAGATTAAAAAACGAACTCTGGAAAATATACCAACAAAGTTAATATACCATTAACACTAATATACACATCACAAATCACCAGCATCCAATGCCTACATCCATGCATAAACAGTAACAACAACAACATAAATAGTGAAGGCTAAATCCCACTCTCTTCATAAAAGCTAACCCAAGCTTCGAAGTAGGTGGGATTAACTTGCCTCACTCATCTACACGTAATCCTTATAATCAAATGCAGAAATGTAACAAAACAGTCAGTAAAGTACATAACAATAAAGAAGATACTGACGATACTGATTTTTATATGATAATATCATTAATATAATATTACTATGTAACATGAAAAAAATAATATTATCATGAACCTTGTAAATAATATACTGAATGTTACTCAAGATGATCATTGTATTTATGTAAATATTTGAGAGATCAATAAATTATTCAGTTAAAAAAAAGGTTATTGAGGTTATTGGATATTATCTTAGGAAGACGGAATTTATTAATCCAGATTATTCTTTTCAGTAAATTTTGGTTGTTCTTGAGTGTAAATATTACTTTGTAAAACCATTTCTCGGATTCATTCCGATTAGGAATTGTTGCTTTTCTAATTCAGATCACAAAGAGAAGCTTGGGTTTATTTGGTATTTTTTCTGTTTTACGAATCAGCAAGAAAATTATGGAAGTGATCACGAATTTTACAGTCCAAAAGCAGTAACCGTAAAATTATTGTAATCAAAACAAAGAGAAGAACATATAGGAAATAACTCAGCTTCAAAAAATAGTAGAATAAGAGTTAATGAAGAGGAGAGTTTAGAACTGTTGCATAAACTGGATAAGAATTCTGAAATAAGGGGCTGATGGAATATCAGCCCGGATGGTAAAAGAGTGATCAGCTGAACTGTCTGTGCCTTTTAGCTGAACCATGATCTTTTGGGTGTTACTAAGGCTGTTACATAAGGTGGAGGAGATTGGATTTGATTATAAAATATTAGCGTGAATAAGAGGATACCAAACTCCAAGATCTCAAAAAGTGGTGTACGGGAGAAGTGAATCTGCACTAACCAGTTTCAGGTAATCAGTGGTAGACCTCACTGATCAATACTTCATCCATTGTTATGCAATCTTTTACATTAATGACATTGGAAGGAATCGAACAGGAGACATACAGTTGTTTGCTGATGTTGCAAAGATAGGTATGGAAATCAGGAATACAAGTGACATGCAGTACTTTCAGAATCATTTGAATAGGCCGCCAGTTCACTGTCAGCTGTAAATTTATGTACGTTTGTGTTTTGAGATATTCAATGGTATTTATATTGGTGGGATTATTCTAAAAGAAACTGATCTTGCTAGGGATCTTGGAGTTTAAGTAAATGGGAAGCTGATGTACAGGGGCCGTATAGCACAGATTTCAAATACAGCTCAGAGGATAATTGCAATACTAAAACGAACATTGAGATGTAAGAATAAGAAAGTAGTTTTGCCTCTTTCCAAGGCCTTGATTCGACCCCCCCCGGTTGTTCTGATACCACTTGGACTATTGTGCGCAGCCTGGTCTCCTAGTTCATGAAGTGATGCAGATACAGTGGGGAACTGTGTTGTTGAATGGGATGAGAGGCAGATTTTTCTCCTAGAGCGGTGCACGATTGGAATGGCTTGCCTTTGGAGATGGTAGGTGCAGGTAGTGGGAATGAATTCAAGAAAAGATAGCTGGTGTGAGTGATGTGTGGCCCTCCTCAATGAGTCCCTGACTCCATGGAGAGTTATCCTTTAGTACTGCTGCTGCTGCTACTACTACTACTACTACTAATAATAATAATACAGAATACTTGATTAAAGGTCGCTATATGACTGAAGTAGAGTTTTCATTGTGGCAATTTACACAAAGAGAAATAAAACAGAATGCATAAATACATAATACATAGGAATTTATCTACTGAATGTAACAGAAAAGAAAGAGAAAAAGGGGAAAGCTGGTGAAGAACAAGTTGGATTTGCCCAAATCAGGGCTCGCCAAGATCATATTTTTACCTCATAACAACTGTCAGCAAATCTTTCAAATGTACGAGAGGGGGTTCTGGAAAGTTCTCATAAATACTTAGAACAAAAATAAATGATATTAAAGTAACTGATATTACCACAAGAAAGAACACACGAGGATATAAGAATATAAAAACATAAGTTACCTTCATAACTCTGCTACTAGTATGTTCTTTCTTGTGGTTATATCAGTTGCTTTAATATCATTTTGTTCTAGGAGTTTATCAGAACTTTCCAGACCCCCGTCATATTTAAGTTTGTTTATCTAAAAATACATATGATAATATACCACTGATTTGATGTACATAGAATCTTGAGTAGAGCAATAGGTAGCTGCAATACGTAAGCTGCAATAACAGCAAGATGGCATAGCAGTGTTAACATACAGGATAATGGCTTTATGGTTGAAATCAGGTGTCAGGCAGTGCTGCACGCAATCTCAACTGTTATTTACAATCTGGACGAATGGCGTCATTAAGAAAAGTCAGTATTACACTTAGTATTCTAACAGAAAATATTAAAGTTGTGCTTTACTTCTTATAGATAATGTTACATTATTAATTAAATCTACAAGTCTTCTAAAAACTTTAATCAAATTAAATAATTTCTCTGGGAAAATTAGTATAAATTTGGTAACATTAAAAAGATAAACAGTGAATAAATAAACAGAGAAACAGAAAATGTCAGTTGCATTCTCAGCAGTGAACTAATGAATAGACTAGATGAGGCTATATGCTTTAGATATTTAGGCGCAATATTTAGAAGATGACGAATGAAATATGGAAATAAGTAATGTTTGTATGATGAGAAGCCAGCTGAATAAATTTATATGGAACGAGAGAAATCAGCCAAAAACTTGCAGTATAGAAAACGATTACCAGAACAATGCTAATCTATGGATAATGCAGTTGGGTTAGAAATGAAACAATTAATCAAAGACCGGAGACCACAAATATCAGAATTGTGAGTAATATTAAGAAAATGGATAAATAGCATCTATTCGCTTTTGGAACAATTTTGGAACAAGAAGTGTAAAAAAGAATCTTATCAAAAGAACAAAATAACATAAAAAACATTAAGAAAAGAACATTTCTTAATGTATTCAGAAATGTATTCAGGAATGCGTAATCAGAACTTAATTTTAGATGGTAGGGTCAATTAAACAGAATAGGAGATTTCTTTTTCTTGCTTATCTTACTTCCCTTTTTTTTTTTTTTTTTTTTTTTTTTTTACGGAGTCAGCGTACATGGGACAGTACCGTGTGCAATACATTAATGATAACTGTGATTTGGGAATATTCCCAGATTAGCACCAGCGACACACAGAAGCAGTTGTCTTGCTCTTTTTATTTAGATGAATTCATAACGATAGCCAAGTGGACAGTGTGACCACTTTCCAACCTTCAGGCTGTGGGTTCATCGACATAGATTCTTCGGAATGCTTTTAAATATGAATGATTTTAATCGTGCTTGTGTGAGATTACCACACGACTTATTGGAGGCTTGAAGTGGCTTTTAAAAGTTCCACATTTAATCTCTAGAACAGGGTTCTCTGTTTATCTAATCCTTAGCTTACCATCGGAGCCACAGTAGTTCAGTTGGTTTAGACGAGTCCTTTGGTTGAAATGACCCTGATTCGAATCCCGTCTATGACGCGATAAACTTTATCACTTGTTTTCATTAAATGAAGATTTAGCTGGCCTCATACAAAGGTGTAGGGTTTTTCTCCCTCCACCTTTCTATGAGGAGGAGGGAGAAAAGCGGCCAGAGGAACATGGATTATACAGTCACAGGACACTAGGGAAATGAAGATTAACCGCCTCATTCCGTCGGATTTGGGTTCGAATGCATAAATGTAAATCAGGAAGTCCACTCTCAGTAATAAATATGTCATAGGTTACCAACATTTCGCGAACCGGACTGATATAAAATTATATGTTTCAACTTAAAACTGTAAATTTAAATTCAATATAAGACTTTCCCACATATCCATTCCACGGTTGGATTTGTACCGAGTGTCTGTTAGCTCTAAATATTGTGTACGCTTTTCAACTCCGTCTAATACATTAAATTCCGACAACCAGGTCGACATGTCATACTAGCTTCTATAGAGAAGAGTCATTTCTCATTCCATTAGGATTTAGTACGAGCCTCTTAAACCATTTAAAATCAAAATATTCTCTATTTTTTTTAAATCGCAACAGAACTTTTTAACTAGTACTGATATACTATTGTTAAACATTCCTGTGTCCCTTATTTCTTTCCATAAAAACTTTAGAGACAGATGTTTCGTTATCTTCCAAAAATAAGTTCTGAATAAGTCCTATCATTTAGCTTATTCCGAATCGTGCTGTCCAGTCTCTCTGAACACTTTCATTGACGTGTCTCTTCACTTACCCGATCTAGCAGGGAAATAAAATATAACAGAATATACAATTTTGTATATAAAAAATTAGGATAGCTCGGTATCTTCCAGATGTCAAGAGATCCGAATTCATTGTTGTTCTTATGAGGGCATTTCACATCCCTTGTTTATAAGAGAGACCAGGAATGTCCCAGAAATTAAAAGGAAGCTGCAGATACATGTATCAGCAGCGATTCCCAAACTGTGTGCCCGGAGCACCGCTGCTCACAGTTTCAGAACATTTATTTTAAAACTCTTACTAAGTTTTTAGGACACAAATATTTAGTAGTTAGGACTTAACTACTTAATAAACGAAACTGTTATGTATATCTTTTTGGCCTCTGGGTGGCGTGAAAAAAAATTACTGAGACACTAAGGGCGCGTTGAACTGAAAGAGTTTCGGAACCTTTGATGTAAAGTATTAGTATGGCAGGCTGGATAACACTGCAAAATGATATATCAAACGAAGAATAAAACACAGCGTTTTTTTAGTTACGATATTTAAATATAATTTGATTGTACTCGTTTGCAATTTGATTGTACTAGTTTTTTTCCTGGTTACCTCTGTTAAATTACGTATTCCTTCCTAATGACGACACATATAAGTATCACGGTGAAAAGCACCTGCGTTCCAAGAGAAAATGAAAGTAGTTAAAAGAAAGGAACAAAATTTGAAAAGCTAATTTTCGAAACCCATTTGGATAAAGATTATAGCAATCAGGAAATAAAAAATGTGTTCATTCTTAGCACGTCTCTAACGTCTAACCTTTCGTCATATGAATAAAAAACAAGAACGATAACCTCTTTAAAGGGTAGGACAAAGGTCATCTTGTCTAACCGGAGGGCCAAGCAAATAACCTGAATTGCAGGACAATGTTTGGAAGTAATAGCAGCTAATGTAAATATCCAGAATTTTTTCCCCTTCTGGCTCAGTTCAGCGAATCCGTGTTTTGTACATGAAAAACGCTCATAGAAACGGATTAAAAACAAATTCAGTTATCCAAGCGCAGAATGGCGAACTGTATTTCTGTCCTGAGTAAGAATATTTACTAATGTTCAATCTTTTCATATCAATATTCATTTTCTAAGTTTTTTTATCCATCTTATCAACACTTGCTAATGACCCTGTAGCACATTGCTCTTCGCAGTGTTTTAATGTTTAGTAATGAAAATTTCTGTGTCATTAAAGTTTCTCGGAGTTAAATGACACGTGTTTTTCTTTCTAACGCCGATTATTTTTAGATTAAAATAAAATAGCTCGTTTCAAACTAAAGAGTGAAGGATGTTACATATTGAGCGACTAATCTTCGGTTAATGTTCTCTAATTTCAAGATGTTTTCTCTTGTTATAAGACGAACATTTGCCATCATTTCCCGAAGGTTAGTTAAAGGTACAAGCTGGATAATTGGGAGGAGTTATTGTAGAGACAATAAATAAGGCAGAGAGGAGGAATGTTATTTCACTGAAAATCGCTTCTTGGTCGAGAATCATCTGGGTGGCATTTGAAGAAGCACTAATGTGTTGAAGTCAGTGAAAGAAGCCTGTTTTGATAGTACCAAACTACTAAGAAGTTTACTCGACAAGAATGAATTTATTCATTATTAATATTGCACTGAGGCTGTTAGTGATAGACTACTTATCGATATCGTTGGAAGAGGGGGGGATCTAATCCAGCAATGATAATAAACTCAGAGGATAAACGAAAAGAACCCTATGATGATATTTTACTCAGGAGGTCAGTGTGCGAAACTCTATTAAATGGCTCGGAGATGTCTATACCAAATGCCCAGCTTTCTCCAAAACACTCACCAGAATTTTCTGTTATCTGGGAGAAAGCAAGGAAGCCTCATGACCAACTGCTGGCAAACTCCATACGCCACTAGCTCATAAGGTGAGAGTCAACCAAGTTATCAGAAGAGATGAATGGCAGAGGATTGTCCATTATTCTCGCAAATATTGTAATGCAATATAATTAGTAATACAGTAATATAATAGTAACGATACTACTGAATTTATTGCCTTTTTTGGGAGATAAATTTCAAACTATGAAACAGAGAGAGATATACAAAAATATAATACAAAAGTGAGACATAAGATAGTGACTAGCTCTTCAATAAAAGTCTATCCAACTGAAGAAACCGTTGGGGTTAAATGATACAAGCATTTTGGTATTTTCTTATCTATATCCAAGAAAACAGTACACGACATCAGATATGAATTATTTAGTGATCTTTGACTTGAATCTAGTAGAAGGAGATGTTCCTTATTAATCTAACGTGGATAATAGAGGGTGTAATGTGATTCAAAACAGATCAGAAGCCATAGATATACCCTGCTTTGTGTTCTGGTTTGCTTAGTAGCGATTGATCGCTTGCATACTAAACAAACGAGGATGAGCTAATAACAACCTTGTGCTTCATCGTTGAAGCGCAAGGTGACGACAATATTATGCATTCCAGATGTAAACTCAGATGGTATTCCAGTAGGCCAGATAATCACAGAACACCAATAGCCATATTTAGTGCTTACATTATTCTTTAAATTGTTATTAATGATCAGCATAGATGAAGTGTGTAATGAGTTTATTTGCTCTAGTATAGAAAAAGATTATTAATACTTTTTTATTTAAATATTAATTGAAATGCATAATGGAACTGAAAATGGCTGAATCTGTGTTTACAGAATTGTATTTTTCGATCCCTGTATTGAAAACTATTTCATTTTCATTCTAATGGCGGGATGACTTGTTATGGTGAAGAATCTTTCTCGCTTTCACAAAGCAGGACAGAGTGCATAATTATTTCCTCCCTTCTAAGTCTTCTAAGTCTGTCAGTTGCGTGAGTTCATAGAACACCCTGATTGTTTTGCACGAGAAAAAAATCGAACTTCCGGGGAGAAAAAAAGACGCTGTTGTTTCTGGCAAACAACATCTGAATTATCTCAATGACTAATCAAGATCGTCGCAGTCGAAATTTATCAAGCGTCAATTACCTGTTTTGGAGGTAAATTGACGCTTGGCAAAGGCGAATAATTTAGGCAATAAAATCACTTTCCACATCATTTAATCATTTTGTTTTACATGAGATAATTCTAAGTTCCGGAATTGCCATCTCTGCATTTAATTATATTATTTTAATTAATTATTTTTGTAAACAAATACCCTTAGAGATAAACTAAGGTGGTTACTAACCTTAAATCTCAAAAAGATCAAGAGATATAAAAAAATGAAGTCCTTTAAGTTATTCTCAACATTTCATGGAAGAGAACAACAACGACAACAATAATAAAAATGAAAAGATTAATAAATTTGGCATGGTTATGATAAATGTACAAAATATTCATGTGATACTCTTAAATATGATAATGTAGAAAAAAAAGATAAGCGAAAAGTTCACAACAATAATAAAAAAAAGACAGAATTAACTACACGTGAACGATAAAAAATCAAAAAAACATTTTTATTTTCTTTCCCTTTTACTTTTAGTTAAATAATCGGAGGAAATTACGGGCTACAAAATTTTAACTATTAGTTTTCTTCCTGTGTAAGTGTTACTCATAGCTATCATTCTTATTTTTGTAAATACCATTCACGAAATGCTGTTTGTACATTAGTGGCAATACTCGTGAGGAGCTGAGTTATAATAATCATTCAGAAATCCGCTTTGCAGACCAAATATGAAGTATTTTCCAGTCACTTCCAGGCTCAAATAAGCAGGCATTGGTTTCACATCCGGTGATAAATTCATGTTCCTAGGTGAAGAATTATTCGTGCTCAAGATCGGATTCGAACCTACAGCCTATTAGGCGGTGAGGGATACGCTATTCGCTCGGCCTATTATGCCAGCAAAAGTGATATGAAATGAATAAATTAAATACCAAAGTAACACGAAATTAATGAATATTAGTACAATTTATTAGAAAATAAATTGTATATAATATAAATTAAAGTAAGGCAAGAGAATACCACTGGATAGTTTAGGTTATACCAAAGGAGCTAAGGTAGGAGGTGAATTATATCTGTTAGTTGGCTAACATTTCTCAGGTCAGTTTGAATGTCTTCGAGATTTAAAAAAAAAAAGGGATTTAGAGAAGTTCTCATTAGGATTAAAATTAGTTTGGATGAGAGCAATTTTAGGTGACTCCCAGTCACAAAAGATTGTAAACAGATAGCATATTTGTACCATGAGCAGGCTAAGGATATTTTTTTTCTATTTTTTTTTAAATATTGTTTTTGTATTTTTATTTATTTGTTACATAATCCGAAAATCTCACTCTAGAGACTAAACATGAAGCTTTTTCAGTCACTTCTTGCTTACAATAAATGGGATTGTGATGTATGTGCGTGTGTGTGCATATATACATAACAAGGCATCTTGGAGTTATGTGGGCTAGATAACCTCCAGAACATTCCAAAATTACTTTCATGTAGCTATGTTGCCTGCTTACCAAATGAATGGTTGTTAAAGTCATCGAAACCATATTCTTCGTAAAGAACCAGTTGCGTTAAAATAAGTGCTGCAGTTCTGTGGATGTGTAAAGGAGTCGTAGTCAGGTGCAAAATACTAGAAAAAACTTGAGAACAATGTCAAAGTTTAATACCTCACATTTAACTTTAAAATGCCCATTTTAAATAAGAATGCTCTTCACAATACATTGTTATATAGTTGTCTAAATAAATTTCTTAATTCGTTAATCTTCCTGTTGTAAAGTACGTAATTATTGCCTCCTCATTCTGCGCTTCCTGGATTATTATCATCGTCCTCATTCGCCAACTTCCTCCGCATTATCTTCATTATCTGTACCTCCGTTAATATTTCAAATGTCAGTAATATATTATTAAATAGCACAGTACACGTGGTTCATCAATCGAAATGTAACATTCCCTAACAGATTATCTCCTAAGTAGGACAGTGTTTATTGTGAATAGACTAACCTTTATTCGCAGAGAAATGCAACTAGACTTGGTTTACAAATGTTTATCGTTAAAAGTGATTACAAGTTTTGTATGGGTGACTTTTATGTATAACTATACCTATAATAATATGACTGGTCTTGGTCAGATTTGTACACATAAATATGCAGTTCAACGGTTTGTGTAGACAGTTTTTTTTTTTTTTTTTAATGGGAAGCGTAAAATATGACTTTAGCGTTTCAAAGGATGCTGTCATTGTTATGCAAATCCCACCCACTAAAAGTTGTAAATCCATCTCACATTAGTAACGGGTGGTCTAAGGATTCCGGGAATCTTGTTGTGCCAAACACTGCACTTTTTCAAGACACTTTAGGCCATCAATAAGCAGAATGGTATGGCAATCGGAATCGATGATGACATTTATTTACCAACTAACGATATTCACAAACATTCATACTACGGTATCCGGAGAGTTCATCGAAAAGGCAATTAATCGAAAGACAATTCATCGAAAAGGAAATTAATCGAATAAACAACTGATCGAACGACAATTCGTCGAAAATGCAATTCATAGAAAAATTAATTCACCGAAAATTTTAACTTTTCGAAAATGTTATGATAAAAGTGATCCATTTAGAACAAAAATTGAACCGTGCAGAGTGAGAAAGCAATGCTACTTTAATAGGGAATAATTATAGAACAATATGGTTTCTTATTGTCTTTCTTGTCCGATAACTGTTTCATGTCTGTGCATGGGACTGATTTGCTGTTTCCGGAACTAAAAGCCCAGCCTATGCAAGCTCCATTATTATTATTGTTAAAGTAATATGCGACTTCAATACAGCAATTATTATGGGATGAATAAAAGTTTCAAATAGCGAATGTGATTCACATTCGCTATTAGAAACTTTTACAAGAAAATGTCGAACCCTTCCAGTTTCCAGTTCAGCTATATTCGGGACATGAAAGAGATAACGTGTTCAAATTATGCATTACAATAACTCTCTGACTTAGTGGAATTAGTAGAAGTTGTCGGAACAAGAAGCTGTTTGCACGGTGCAGTTTTTGTTCTAAATGGATCACTTTTATCATAACATTTTCGAAATTATATTAGCAATTCCGCTTTGGCTGGATCAATTTAATGAAATTTTAGTTACTTTTCGGTGAATTGTTCATTCGATGAATTGCCTTTTCGACGAATTGTCTTTCGATTAACTGTTTTTTCGAAGAATTTTCATGGAACCTCATACTACAGTGGGATTCGAAACTCATCACCTATGTTTGATTGCGAAGATGCCATCTTTTCATCCAACGAGGCCGCAAATTTGAGTTTGACAATTAATCAATAGATAGCCATTTGATATGTGGCTTCTAAAGTTTAACCCCCCCCCCATCACCACCTTCAGGTTATAGCTTTACAGCACATTTTTGGCAAATTACAGTTAAAGATAGCAATTTGAGTTAGGACAAGTCAATCTTCTTTTCCAAAATGAACCATAAGGACAATAAAAGCAGTTAATTCCAGCCAAAGTTCTACTCATAGTTAGAGATTACACTATGAAAGAAAGAAAGGTTGGCTGGGAGGGGGATGATGAGCAAATATTAAGTCGTGTAATTCGATAAAACCTCTGGGTTATTCTTGAATAATTTATGAGGCACCTTCATATGCCATAATTATGAACAGCAGGGTTAGAATAAAACATTTTGGTGCCCACCGGAACAGAATATAAAGTAAATTATCAAGTAAATCACACTAGACAAGAAATTGTATTCTTTATTTTATCCTTTACCCAAATGACAGCAAACAAAAGTTTGCACGTGAAGAATCATCATGAGTTGGTTAATTGTATATAAAGTCTGCTGACTTCATCACATTATTTCATTATTCCATTATGCACGGCACACCATCTTTCGGATGTATATTATCATATATTATGAGAAGAATCACTACTCCACTACTCTGCTACTTGCATATTTTATATGACTTGCATTGATTTAGCCCTAGGTATCTCCATGGGTCCAGTTCCCATTGATGAGATCTCAATAAAGGTCGAAACTGATCTGGGTAATGATCTCCTCCCCACCTCGACATAACGGATTGCAATGTGCTTCTGAAAGAAGGTTTACGAATAACTAGTTTCGTAAACACTGATCTCACAATTCTCCAGTAGGGTGAAGATAACCCAACCAATTTCAATACCATCAAAACATAATCCTGTCTTTCTTCTGGGAAGAAAGTCTCTCCATCACCTCTTATTTTGATAATATTCAATCTACATTCCAGATCAGTTATTTTCTTCTTAGAATAACTTACACATCTGGCCTTTCTTGACACAAACATATTACACCCAAAGCTCATTCATAAATGATCCATCTCTCTCTCTCTCTCTCTCTCTCTCTCTCTCTCTCATAGAACCCCTCCTAAAATCTAAAATCGCTCTCGCATAGACAATTCTGCTTTTACAATCATGCCTTTTCTATAAGTATTTTCACAAGCTCACTGCTCCACCGAACCGCCCGCTGCCATTCCATGTTTTTCTCTAATCACATAAGAACACGAACAGTTGTCGGTCAACATTCACACTTAGTTCTACCTCTAAGTTATCGAGCCAACTTCTCATCCTTCTCTTTCATTCTATCTACTAATGTTCTCTGGGACAATCTTACTCCTAAAAGGACTACAGCCTACACATAGCCCTGACAGACTCTGCAACCTCTCTTGTTAGTGATATAAAAGTGATAATTGTATAAAAATGTGGTGGCCTCCAGGTGATGAAGATGTGAATCGTTATCATTATTAATGATATAAGCCGATAAACCATATATCATATAAACCATATAAATAGTGTCTAATTTAAAAAATAAATTCATTGTTCTTCACTGTTAGTGTGGTGTATGTTTTGCAAAGTTGTTTACAACCACTTGTTTTTGTGCTAGCATGCTTGAACGAGTGGTGAGAGTGAGGATGCTTGCGAATGTCTTTACTGGAAGACGAAGGTGGCTTTTTTTTTTTCAAGCGGCTTGAAAGGTTTTGTGTTTTTCTATAGCGCAGGGGAACTGGATTATCTAATTCTTAGTCTTCTAACGGTATTATACGAGTATTATTATATTGTACATATAACGGTATCATATTATTATACATAAGATGATACCGTTATATGTACAATATAATACCTTTCGTATGGTACTGTAAAATATAATGCATAGTTGCAAAACGTAATCGTTTTGTAATCGATTCGTAATCGATGCAATGCAGTTTGATTTGAACTGTTTAATTGGTAATTTAACTGATTTGTAATGTACAATAAGGGAATATTTTCGTGTGTGTTACTATATTAATAATAATGAAATGTTGAACTTCAGTTGAATTACAAAATTAAATTAAAAATTCTAAAACGTAAATTTCAGAACCCATTTGGATTACAACAGTCAGGATATTAAATGCGCATTTTTTTCGCAGATCATTGATGAGAATCCTTGCTCGCATGAATAAAAAAAAAATAAGGTGCAATAACCTCTTTAAAAGATATTCCAAAGGTTATACTATCCGACAGGAGGTGTTTAGCGAATAAACCCGAATTATGCCACTATGGAGAGAAGTCAAATCAAAACAACTGATAGGAGTACCCGGTTTCTATTTTTCTTTTACTTTTTTATATAAAAAGAAAAAGAAAAATTAGAAAATCAGATGGGTATATTAGTTTTTCTTAATGTTTAGATTTTATATGGCAGTGTACTGTTCCTTACAGACAGACTGTAAGGAACGGTACACTACCATGTAAGTAATAACATATTATTTTTTTTTTCTGATAACATTGGAAAGTTTTCAATAAAATTGAAATATTGACATTTTCTAATATGTTATTGAAAAATATCATAATAGACATAATTCTAAAAGAAGGGGTAGATGTATGGGCTTTGAAAGTATAAATGTTAAGCTATTTTTTTCTCAAAGATATTTTCTCTTAAGTAAAAAAACCGATTCTTATTATTTTCAGGTTTTTTGAAAAATACATAAACAAATCAATAAATAAAATCGTCTAATGCTGCGTTTCCCACACTTTTTTAAGTCACGGAACACTTTTCAACTCGTAATAGATTTACGGAGCACATTTTCCGCTCCACTGGCATTCACGGAAGATTCTTGCAGAAGGCTGTTTTGTTTCATCCACCCGAACGATGCATCTGTTCGTTTCTCTTTGCTATCTTGTATTCCTGAAACCTAACTCTTATTATTGTCTGAAATACTATGAGCTTTATTGTCTCTCTCTCTCTCTCTCTCTCTCTCTCACACACACACACACACACACACACACACACACACACACACACACACACACACACACACACACACACACACACACACACACACACACACACACACACACACACACACACACACACACACAGTCCTGTTTTACAAGACTAAAACTGATGATTCTCTGGTCAGTTTGTGTGTATATACAAGAAAAAAAATAACTCATCCTAACGAAAAATCCCTTTGAAGGTACATTTTATCTTAGACGGAAATCAAAATCCTGGTATTTTTAAGAAAAGAGCGTCATCTTTACGAACTAACCAACGGCAATTCTCATTTAAGAATATTTATTGAGATGAGAAGGAATATTCGAGGTATATACGAGGAAGATAAAGGGAGACAACCGCAAAATGAGGACGATGATAGTAATCCAGGAAGTACAGATTAGAAGGTAATAATGAACTGTTCACTTTAGAGGAAAGATGTTTGACAAATCTAGAAATTTATTTACAGAAATATATTAACGCTATTTGTTTCAGTATCCTTAATTAAAATAGGCGTTTAAAGGTTAAACGTAAGCCATTAAATTTCGAATTCTAATGTTTTAGAATGAACAACTTTACTTTCCTGCTACCCTTCATCTAACCACAGAATTTAAAGGGCCTGCTCCAACCAGACCGGTTGTTTTAAGGAAGAATATAATTGGGATGGCCTTACAACCTTTTGTTTTATATTTAGGTAACATAGCTATACAAAATGAAACATCTTTGAGGTCATAGCGAACCATTTAGTATGTTAAACTGGGATCGCGCGTCACAGAAAAGAGCAAGGGATGGCTTAAAAAAGAAATTCCTTCAGATTCTTTACGCTGTTATTCTCATTCAAATGAATTCTTATGCGCATGATAGTGCATGAGAGATCATTAATTTACAGGAAAAAGTCACTGGGTAGAAATAGCGGACTATAAATACTTTGTCCAATTCATGATCGGAGTGAGTTTTCAGGTGTGAATATTCTTCAAAGATGCTCTTCAGGGTAAGCACTGAAATTCCTATTCAATGACTAATATACTTATAAATGAATATTTACACTCTCATCTACTGATTACATTCGGTATTTTTTATTTATATTTAGAGGATTTTTTCTTTCTTGTTGTATAGTCTTGCTTCTTTTTTTGAAGCATTTAATTGGCATTAAAGATTTGATTACTTACTATTAATAAACTTCCAGTATCGGAAAACTAAAACTTAAAAAAATAAAAATAAAAACTAAATTGACATCGTTTTTGAGTACAGCAGAAATGATTATTGCATGTAAGGAGATCGATTTTCTCATGGAAAAATATCGCGCTGTTGCATTCGTTTTACTCAGCAAATGAGAGAGAGAGAGAGAGAGCTAGATCGCTCCCTCCTATGGAATTCGAATACAGATAGAATAATAACTTTAAACACTTTAAAGTATTTGGAAATTTTACGAATAAAAAAAGGCTATCTTGGATGGTCCCTAATTTTGCCTTTCAGTTCATCTCACGTGTGTTATATTGGATCCATTTTGGGGTTCACTGTTGCTGTAACCCCAGCCAGTGCAATTTTCCGAAATAGTTGTTTTCAAAGCATGGGTTTGCAAATGACTATTCTCTAATATGGAGTGTTGTCATGCCGAAAAGTACAAGAACCGATCCCATAAAATTGCCAATAAGTGCGACTCGCACAAGTTGTCTAGGATATTTGTATTATTATTGGACGGCTATAGGACGTAATTCTTCCATGAAATCTCAAACCATTCAGATGTGTCATGGGAACATATGAGATTGCTTGTAGTCGTTCACACCTTCAAACAGCGATTATCTAGAGGAGTGACTGCTAGATGAGGTAACTAGCCTTGCTCCAAGCGTGATGGCTGTTGTTAGGCAGTATTTTTGGCCTAACAATTCGCATTTTGTAGTGAGTTTGGCGCTCGACTTTTTCAATGCGTTACCAAGTGTGTAACTGGAAATATTTAACTGCTTCTAAGTAGCAGTTGTTTTCTCCAATCTCGTTAGACTGTCATTTCACTTATGAGATGCTCTTAACTCATTTCATGCTAATTACATCGATGAAAACAGCCCTTCTCTTTTATAGGCATCTCATAGTCGCATTCATTTTTCTGCAATCGGAGCTGTGTATTTTAGAAATGTTTATCTATATGAATTCTATCTATGCATGTGTTTACATTTTACACTTGGATAAAAAAAACGAGTAAGTGAGTAAGAGATCGGAGTTGGTTTTTAGATGGATTCAAATTATATTACAGACAAAATAAGTCTTAAACTCCTTCAAACGAAAGCCAGTTTAAAGTTTGTCGTTTTCCTCTCTGTTTTTAAACAGCCAAATGAATCTGAAAAAGTCCAATTTAGAAGCATTCTATGTACGTTGTTCTACAAGATCCACATAAAAGATTTGGTCAGTTGCCTCTATTCTGATTAAATACACTTAGTATTAATCGAACGAGTGAAGTAATTCTTGATATTTATCTTTCTAAACTAATAATAATTTTCATTAGAAAGAACGTCTAATGTGCATGAAAATGGAACATAACTAAAATTATATTACTAGGAAATATTTTAAGATAATAACATAGATCGCGATTTTCAATTTAAGACATAATTTCGATACATGAAATATTCTTGTAAATATCAAAAAATGTATTCAATAGTAAGGTATGCAATAAGACAACTTGGAAAACATTTTTTAAGGTTTAGAAAAATAATTAAAATAATACAATAAATATATCTTTCATCTCATTTCTAAATGTGTATTTTTTATTAATTTTATATATTCTGTATTTTATTCCTAGGCGTGCACATTGTTTTCGCTTTGGTGCTTTGCTGTCTCTGCGGTAGCTGCCGAAGAAAGAGCTAAAGCTAATGATCTGAAGTCATCAGAAACGGGAAACGGAGGAGGATGGATAGGAAATGACTTTCTGAGAGGGCCTGCAGGAAACATAGTGGCTCAAGGAGGATATGTAGGAGATAGAGGAGGCAATGGAGGATACAGAGGAGACGTTCGAGAAGGATACGGAGGGGTTCAGGGAGGGCATGGAGGAGTTCCAGGAGGACAGGGAGGAGTTACAGGAGGATATGGAGTTCAAGGAGGACATGGCGGAGTTCCAGGAGGACAGGGAGGAGTTACAGGAGGATACGGAGGGGTTCAAGGAGGGCATGGAGGAGTTCCAGGAGGACAGGGAGAAGTTACAGGAGGATACGGAGAATTTTCTGGAAAAGGAAAAGCATATGAAAGATCACCAATAAGTACTATTGTCCCGTATCCAGATTGTTGCAACCAATGTCGCCAGGTATCTTACTATGGAGGTAATTTCGGAGGAGGTGGAGTTTCGGGAGCAGGATACAGTGCAAATAAAGAACTCGCCATTATTCAAGTTAGAATCACCGCTCAAGGACAGAATGTTGGAATTATCCAAAAGGAGAACTTTGGCGAAAACGGTTTTCATGGTGGCGGCTACGGACAAGAAAAAAAATATTAATGATTGTATATCATTAGGTGAGCAGGATTCTTTCATGCAACGCTATTAAGCATTTAAACGTTACATTTCAATCAACCATTAGAGTGCCGAAATTAGTTTTGTGACAAAAGATCATTTCATCATTTTTTGATGAAAGTGTCTACTTTTTAAGGTCAGTTGCTTAGTAGATTTTTTTCCAGACATGCATAGTTTTTCATTTCTTATCGATCAAGAAACTTATTTTCCCTGTAATTGCCATGAAACTACTCTCGAGATTAGGTACCTGTGTGTGTGTGTGTGTGTGTGTGTGTGTGTGTGAGAGAGAGAGAGAGAGAGAATAAAGTATTATAAAATCATTTAATAATTTCTAAATGAAAAAATCGTATAAGATAATAATTAGATAATTGCTTTGATTATAATTAACAATTAATATTACACATTACTTTTACATGGAAGGAATAGTAAAAAGTAAGCCGATAAGTTCATATTCATAGATCTACATTCGGTACCAGACTACGACCGACGGATCTATTGGAAAAATTGGTTGATGAAAAATAACCAATTATTATTAAAAATTGCTTTAATATTTATACCATATTTTGCAGTTCATTGTTAACATATATTTCTCTAATTTATTTCAGGAAAGTCGATTTGTATCGAGAGGTTTACTTCTGTATATTATTGTATATGATATCTTTTAATTTGTAATTGACACATTTAAATTGAATAAAGTTCGTTAAATGAATCCTATTTTGAATCCTATTATTGACAGCATTCAAAAGTCATTAGGAATATACAAGTACTACATCGATATACGTTCGCAAGATAGTTAGAAAAAACAGTTTGTTTATGCCTGTAAGTCAAATACAAAGTAAGTCTTGCTACTTTTTTTAATTGAATGCCAAAGATAGAAAATGAATATAAAATTAACTTAAACTGATTTCTGTAAGTATGTGGAAAGGAAAGGCGATGATGAAGCAATATTTACTTGCATTGCATTATTTTACTTTTGTATTCATGTGGTGATTTTCATAACATTATGTCGTCAAAGAAATCATTCAGCTGCAGTCTCCTAGTCGAAAAACTTTTCAAGGCCTTCTTTTAGCTGTTTTGCGAGTTTAATCAATCTTTCCTGACAAATGCAAAAAAAAAAAAAAGACGAACTAAAAGAGTTCTTGGGGAAATTGAATAAGGCGTTAGAGGATTTACTTATTTTATTTATTTAACTTCTACATACTATTTTTACAGATATAATATTATTATCATAACCTCACAATCTGCTGCGAACCAACTCTGTTTTTATTTAAGTTGAACTTAAACCATTATCAAGAGAGTAAGTTTTTCGATTGGTTTCCAAGTAAATTATACTTGCCAAGAAATTGTATTATTGTTTTAATTCTTTATCGAAACGTAAGCAACGAAACGTTTGTGCGTGAAGTATCTTCAGCTAGATACTTGTATATAGAAGGTGTTGACTTCACATCAATTGCTTCAGTATCCCATAATGCAAAGCACACTTCCTTTCGGACTATTGCTTTTCATTATGGGAAGGTCGCTACAGAGATCTGTTTCACCCTTTCAGGTCTCATCAGTGAGAGCGAGACCCAGACAAAAAGTATTATTTTTACTACGCGTATATGGAAAATATATTATCTCTGTATTAATTTAACTTTAGTATCTTCCTGGGTCTAGCTCCCACTGATGAGAGTTCGATAATATTCAAAACAGTCTGAGTAGTGACTTTTCCCATAAGGAAGTGTGCTGCAATATGAGATATTAAGTGATGTGAAGTCCACAGCCTCTATGTACAGTTACAAGTAGCCTAGTCGTGAAGATAATTAACGCGTAAAATCTGTTTGTTTTCGCTCAGATAAAGGATTAAAAAAGAAATTATATAATTTCTTGTCTATTATAATTTAAGTTGGACTAATTTTTGGCATGACAAAAAGTGTTCGAAGTGAAAGAAGGTGAATGCTTCCTCTTTGGCAAATTTTGTATTTTGTATTTATATTCATTACAAAGTTAAGTGGACAACCCATTGAAATGTTAGAAAAAATGGAATACGTTCCATAATTTCAATATGATGTGAAGTAATTTAATAAGTTCCGTTTTTGGGTTACTTGTAATACTTGAAATTGTTTCTATCCTCTCAATAAGTATTTATATGAATATAAATACTTATTGGTTGTCAAAAATATTTTTGACAGCCTTCAAAGCTGTCAAAAACTATTCATTTTCGATATTCGCAAGTTGATTAATCTATATTAATAATTGATGACTTTGTTCTATACATTTTCATATATACACTCGGGAAAGAGCTTAAATTAATGAAGAATCAGCTTACTTACTTCAAAATGCAAAAGGTACGTTAGGCAATTTCTTTCTTGTATGGTAACATCATTTCTTTTTCACAAGAATTAAACCTGAACCAGGTTTAAAAGCTGACATGGCTCGACAAAGTTTAGTAAAAATCTCAAATATTGAATTTTATTAAATTCGTTCTGTTGGAGAAAAGATGTTATACATATCCTTTTTATGTGAATCCCACTCATGGAAGGCTGTAAATAGAGAACAACATGGAACTTATTCAAGGCATTTCAAATCTCCAATAAGAAAGGGTGGTTTCACATTGCACAATGAAATTCATTTTCTAGTTCAGATATCTGCAGAGATTCAGGTCCATCGCTGGATTCGAACCCACAGCCTATTGATTGAACGAAGGCATACGCTGTCAATTCAGGCAACCATGCTGGTATACAAAAGATGGATATTCCCTGTGCTTATGCACGCAGAGCGAACACTCCATCACTGAACTGCACGCCAACTTACAAACGTACAAACAGACGAACAAAACAAACTAAGTGGTCCTTTGATACAGAGACTAACGAGACAATGGTTGTCGGTTGGTTTTCCTCTTGTCTTGATATCCTTAGACTCGCTTTTTTTAACTTCACATTTCTACGAAATATTAAAAGAATTTATTCGCTTTCTGCGCATGACTGTTATTATTAGTCTTCCAATATACGATATTTCAGTTTATACAAATATTATTAAAAAAAACAAGCAAACTGCAAACGGGAACCAAACCTTTAAGACCCTGTGACAGACCCCGAAGAAAATATTGATTCAGCCAGGGAGGTATGTGTGAAATTGTCTGCAAGGATAGAAAAATTAGAACTCCATGGGGTGGAATCAAGAATTTAACGCGTTCATGCCGGGCTGTGTCTCATGTCGTATGTCGAGCAAGTACGGCATGAGTCACGTTAAAGAGGCAGTAGATAAGAAAAGATAAGAAAATGTATCCAAAGTTCCTAGCACGAAGAGACATTGTACCCTGAAAGAATACAGAGGAAAAATAAAGCTAGGTGTAAAAGTAACTAAATAAAAGTTCTGGAAAGACATTGGTAGGAAGACAGAAGATAAGAATTATTGAAGAATCAAGAAGGTGGCAAAATATTCAGGAGCCTAATAAAACAAAATCTTAGATATGGAGGAAAGAATACTGGGAAAGGAATAAGAAATAAAGGAAAAAAAAACAGAAGGAAAGGTATTCTGGATAATGGGAGTAATTTTTTCCCTTTATGCGACTCCCACCCACGAAAGGTTTGTAAAACTAAGCAAAGTATATCATGGTGGATGGGTTAAGGATTTTTGAATTTTTTTTATTTTATCAATTGTTATAATTTTTGTATTTTTATTTATTTTTTAAATAATCTGGAAATCCTCTATAGAAACCAAACATTTAAGTTTCAAACCATTTAAGCCCCTCTAATAAGTGATAATATCAAATTGGTAATGAAATATATGTCCTACACAATGACAATCACGAACATCCATGCCATGGTGGATTTGAATCTGCAGCCTGTTGGTTGAGAAGGGATCTTTTAAACACTCAGCCAACCAGGCAACAAATTACATTGAAAATCTGTGAAATGACACAACTGTGAGAGAAGTAATAGAAAATATTAAAAAGGTATATGTTCAGGAGTACATACTAATCATTGAGATAAAAAAAGCTATCAGGAACTAGAAATGTGGAAAGGCAGCTGAAGTAAAAAATGATCGAGGAAATAATCGAAATACTCAAATATGGAGGTCTAAAATATCTTCTGTAGCTACAGTGCTAGAGTATCACTTTTATAATGCAATATTTGATATGATCTGAAGTTCAAATTCTGCATGACTGGAAGACAGCTATCATACTATCATCTATAAAAAGGAGAAATAAACTGAATGTGAGAACTGCAGAGTAATTTTCCTACTAAGTTTTTCA